>NC_065448.1:243199393-244399393 GCF_917563875.1 Diabrotica virgifera virgifera | reverse complement strand
TGTTAATAAAATCATTTTTTTAGTTAAATTGTGGCTTATTTCCCATTTAGAATAATTGATTATAATAATTAACTTACGTATAAAAATTATTTTAACAACATTTTCTACTTGTTATGTCAACTAAATACATATATTTATTTTGCTAACCTAAATATTATATAAATATTACATATATTTATATAAAATATATTATATACATTGATTTATTACAATTAAGTTTGAAACATCTGAATAGTTCTGCTTCCCTTCCTTTAACAAATATTTTTCTATCAAACACACGCTAAACATATCAAAATAGCATGTACCAAAATATACAGTCACTGCGCACGCTAAATAATAACGTCACTGGCTTGATGAAGTTTAATTCGCGTGTACATACCTAACTTTTTTATTTGCGTACACGTTAGCGTGTACCTAGACACAGCGAAATATAACCATAATAAAACTTAATGTAAAACTATGTGACGTCACGGGTCGTTTGAACTATTTTATACCGCGGAAGACTTTACATATGTATTTCTAAGTTATTACGAGTTTTTGAACCGTGAAATTTTGGAAATCTCATTTTTAAACAAAACTGAACATTATTATGTAATAAAAAAAAATTGTGCAAGTTCCCTAAACTTTCCTTACTTGGTAAATATAAGTAGAACTGGGGTTTATTACTATAATACTATACGGGGCATCCGTAAATTCATTTACCAACATTCATAGTTCTTACAAGCATACGTAGGGGGTAGTAACAGTAACTTACATATTCATCAGTGTAATGTAGCTTTAGTCGTTATTTGTATTTTAAAATGGACATGATGGGCAAAAATCTTTGATGTGGAGATTTGGTATAGTGTGAAATAGTTTAAAACAACGTTTAAAATAATTTGTTTGCTCTTGCATATCGAAGAATAGCATGAAGTTTATTCAAAATCTGTCTGCTTAAGTCAAATCTATTAATTTCATCTGGAGAATGAACACACGCTTCGATGGCGTCAAACAGCTTCCAATGTCTACTTGTCACTTCCCTTGGAGGGTTGTGGAGGAGCCCACCGTCCATCATTGGCCACAATGCATTTTTTGATAGCAGTAACTAAAACAAAAAAAAAACTAAAAATTTAATGAAAAATCCTTTGTAAAAGGTATAAATTTTTGAAGTTATACTTCTTTATGCGCGATTGAGGGTGAAATTTTATTAATCTGCGCGCATGCGCACACAGACAGTATGGAGTTCGTTACTAAATGTTTTAATTTATGTATGTATCAGTCCAGAGAAGGGGTGGAAAGGAAATATTAGTGTTTTTAAATTTATTTTTCTATAAACGTGTTAAAAATGCAATTTATAGCACTCCATGGGAGCGTTAAAAATGCTACTTTAAAGCACCAGTGCTTTAAAAATTTTAAAGCACTGCAGTTAAAAGTGAATTGTCAAATTGTGAAATGTCAAAATATTTATATTTCATTTATTAATATTAAAATTAATAATAGACAAGGCGGAAACGGCGGGTTCGTTGTGAAAAATATTCCCATGAGATATTTTTGCATAATCACATTCGTGAGACATCCCAGAATAAGGTTCAAGAAGTCGCCCAAGTGAAAAGTGGGCCAATTTTTTTTAACAATTTTTTTTTAATCAAATTACAAAAATCAATATTTTTGGCCCGGTCTAATTTTTTTTAGGTTTTTTGGACCATTCTGAACAAAAAAGGTCTCCTATAATTTTTCTCTAAAGTTGATTTTTTTCGAGTTATAAGCAATTTAAAATTTGAAAAACGCGAAAATGGCCATTTTTAAGACTTAATAACTCTGTTAAAATTATTATTATGAAAGTCAGAAAGTGACTAAATCAAAGTTTAAAGTCGCCGCTACATGATCCTGAAGAAATCTGTGTTATTAATTTACTACTAAGCTGTTATTTTTAATTAATAACAATTAGCGGTTAGATCGTATTGACTCGGCTGTAAATGTGAGTGCGAGTAAGATGCACAATTGGACTGCTGGAATGGCTTCTCTCTCGCACTCAGCATTTACAGCCGACGCACACGTGCATGGCACTTATTATTATTTCTTAAAAATAACAGCTTAGTAATAAAATAATGACAAAAATTTCTTCGGGATCTTGTAGGGGGGGCTTTAAACTTTGATTTAGTTATATATTGACTTTCATAATAATAACTTTTACCCGAGTTATTAAGCCTTGAAAATCGCCATTTTTCGTTTTTTTTTTCAATTTTAAATTGCTTATAAGTCGAAAACGATCAACTTTAGAGAACAATTATAGGAGACCTTTTTTGTCCAGAATGGTCCAAAAAATTAAATAAAAAATTGTTCGGGCCAAAAATATTGATTCTTGCAATTTGATTAAAAAAAAATTGTTAAAAAAAAATTGGCCCACTTTTCACGTAGGCGACTTCTTGAACCTTATTCTGGGATGTCTCACGAATGTGATTATGCAAAAAAATCTCATGGGAATATTTTTCTCTTCGAACCCGCCGTTTTCGCCTTGTCTATAATACAACTTGCGCAATTTGAAAAATGCGCAAGGCAAAACAATCTTACTTTTCAATTAGAATATGGAGCGCAGTCCAGTCCTCTGAACCGCGATTTTCGGCTCTTATTGGAGCCTCATCGGAGAGAACGTAGGCACTGTTCTCCATACCCTAAATGACTGGCATCGAGAGTCTTTCCCACCCATTGCAACCGAAGTGAAGGTATTAGATGACTAGCGTCATCTGGCAGTTGAAAGATGAAGTAGTTTTCAATCCTAATAGCAAAATTAATAATATTGAAAATATTAAAAACATTACTAAAAGATTTTTAAATTGAAAACTTATTGGTACACTTTCCTGGTGACACCTCCAAGGCTTCTACAATTTGCAAACACATGGATGCTGCAGTGTAGACAAAGGGAAGGAATTCTACACTTTGCAATTCACATCCCCGTCTGTAGCTTGGTAAAGTTGGAATAAAAATGGTATACATTTTTATTTTATAGTCGTATTACTCCGTAGAGTAACCAGGTGCATTTTCCGTTGGAACTTTACCAAGCTGCAGAGGGGGATGTGAATTGCAAAGTGTAGAATTCCTTCCCTTTGTCTACACTGCAGCATTCATGTGCTTGCAAATTGTAGAAGCCTTGGAGGTGTCACCAGGAAAGCGTACCAATAAGTTTTCAATTTAAAAATCTTTTAGTAATGTTTTTAATATTTTCAATATTATTAATTTTGCTATTAGGATTGAAAACTACTTCATCTTTCAACTGCCAGATGACGCTAGTCACCTAATACCTTCACTTTGGTTGCAATGGGTGGGAAAGACTCTCGATGCCAGTCATTTAGGGTATGGAGAACAGTGCCTACATTCTCTCCGATGAGGCTCCAATAAGAGCCGAAAATCGCGATTCAGAGGACTGGACTGCGCTCGGTATTCTAATTGAAAAGTAAGATTGTTTTGCCTTCGCATTGCAACCGAATAAAAATGGTATACATTTTTATTTTATAGTCGTATTACTCCGTAGAGTAACTAGGTGCATTTTCCGTTGGAACTTTACCAAGCTGCAGACGGGGATGTGAATTGCAAAGTGTAGAATTCCTTCCCTTTGTCTACACTGCAGCATTCATGTGCTTGCAAATTGTAGAAGCCTTGGAGGTGTCACCAGGAAAGCGTACTAATAAGTTTTCAATTTAAAAATCTTTTAGTAACGTTTTTAATATTTTCAATATTATTAATTTTGCTATTAGGATTGAAAACTACTTCATCTTTCAACTGCCAGATGACGCTAGTCACCTAATACCTTCACTTTGGTTGCAATGGGTGGGAAAGACTCTCGATGCCAGTCATTTAGGGTATGGAGAACAGTGCCTACATTCTCTCCGATGAGGCTCCAATAAGAGCCGAAAATCGCGATTCAGAGGACTGGACTGAGCTCCGTATTCTAATTGAAAAGTAAGATTGTTTTGCCTTCGCATTGCAACCGAATAAAAATGGTATACATTTTTATTTTATAGTCGTATTACTCCGTAGAGTAACCAGGTGCATTTTCCGTTAGAACTTTACCAAGCTGCAGACGGGGATGTGAATTGCAAAGTGTAGAATTCCTTCCCTTTGTCTACACTGCAGCATCCATGTGCTTGCAAATTGTAGAAGCCTTGGAGGTGTCACCAGGAAAGTGTACCAATAAGTTTTCAATTTAAAAATCTTTTAGTAATGTTTTTAATATTTTCAATATTATTAATTTTGCTATTAGGATTGAAAACTTCATATTTTTCTTTTCTTTATTAATTTGTTACATTTACATACAAATGTAGTTTTTAATTGTTTCAAAAATGTTGCATGTTGTGGTTGTGTTTTTTTTAAATGTATTACGAATAAATTATTTTTATTTCTTTATTTGCTACATTGTTACATTGATTACAAGATTAATAATAATCAATTGTAATCGT
Source organism: Diabrotica virgifera virgifera (assembly GCF_917563875.1). Lineage (NCBI taxonomy): Eukaryota > Metazoa > Arthropoda > Insecta > Coleoptera > Chrysomelidae > Diabrotica > Diabrotica virgifera. Next base: position 244,394,960 of record NC_065448.1, on the reverse strand, counting down.
CAATTGTCAATTCAGTCATGACTTACTTAATATATGGAAAAGTTTAGACACCTAAAATAATTTACTCTGAAAAATGAAAATATCTCGAAAACTAATAAATTTGCATATAGCGAATGTTATATAAAAGTTAAAGTACGCTAATGGTACTTTTCAATAGTGATATAAAATATAGGGTGTTCCATTTTAAAATTACTGAGAAAATAATGTACTTGCGTTTTGACTCACCCTGTATTTGATATAAAAAAATAAGCAATGTCAATAATTTTTGAAAATTTTGACAATAAATAAAAAACATGGCATTAATAAACCATTGCTGTTGTGCTTATTTTTATTTATACAGGGAGTTGAACTTGTTACGATTTTCATGAAAAGTTGGTTATAACTTTGTAAATACCCTGTATAACATAACAAACCTTTATATTTTTGTGATGGAGAAGTTAACAGGATTTTGAATATTAAATAAAATATAGGGTGTTCCATTTAAAAAGACATAAGTTTGGCCTGCCACTGTGTTATCCAACATCCTGTGATATTCTAACTAATTTTGTAATATGAAGCTCAAAGTTGGCTACAATTTTTGTTATTACTATAGCGGATCTATTGAGCTTTACCCCACTAATCAATCACCCTGTATAGCAGGAGACCTGAAAGCTATGGGCGTGGAGAACTGGATGGAGATTTCTCAAGACAGAGAAAAATGGAGCCATGTTTTTGAGTCTGCTAAAACCCAAGATAGACCAGGGCGCATCTGTAAAAATATTAGTACATTTGGACGTTAAGAGGTGACTCAAATTTTTTTGCAGAAATTGCTTGAAAATAACTCAAATAATAATATTTGAGTTATCCTCCCTCTCAAAAAGGTCCGGAACATTGTTTAAATAATCAAAATTTCAAAAAATGAAGTAAAAATTCGATTTTTTTCTTCGTTTTTTGATTATAACTTTAAAAGTATTCATTTTCGAGAAAAGTTGTACTGACATAAAAGTTAATAATAGTCTCCCGTTTTATATCGCTCACGTGGCTTTGGGAGTATGGCAGGGTAGTCTGCTATATCTAGGGCCTACGGTATACAAGGAAGGTAACAGGGCCAGTGCTACGCTTCAACCGCCTATTATTACCCCTGGTTTTACCCAAGGTACTCATTTTTTATTCAGGCTGAGTCGACCTGGGGCCTATAAACATTTTAAAAATGTCTAGTTGTTCTTGCCGGCGCTAGGATTTGAACTCTGGACCACCGGCACGCTAGCCTAGCACACTACCACTCGGCTACGCCGGCCCACATAAAAGTTGCGTAATTAAATTTTCTACAATATAGAAATGGTTAAAATTTAAAAAAATAGTCACCCTTGTTGTAAAATAGCAATAATTGCGAAAAAACCAAACAAAAACAAGTATTCGCATTTTACGTGTTTCAACCATTTATGCTACACGACCTTCATATTTCACCCAGAAAACCATATGATACAGTAAAACAGTACTGCAAATTTCATAGAGATCGGTTAAATATATTTTGCAATCCAGCTTTCGCAAAAAAAATTCATTTTTTCAAAATGTTACAGGACTGAAAATAAAGCAGTTATCAAGTTGAATTTTTTTTTGCATATAGACGAGTACCGTTCCTTTCATTTGCAATTTGCAAAATTAACATCGATTAATTACCACGACGTCAAGAATTTTTTTAAATAAACATTAATTATTGGTGCTACGCGCAGGACAGCGGATAGTTTGCTCTGATTGGGCATTCCAATGACCTTTGATAATGATTGATACATTTTAATATTTATTACATTTCGATATAAATAAATAAATTTGTTTTTCTTCAAACGTCAAATAATGATGACATTACTTATCTAACTTGATCCTGTCAAAGTTTGATGTCTCCGCCGGCAGCAGTTTTTTTCCCATTTCATTACGGCGGAGGGAAAAATGTTGTCATGGCAACAATATGAAACATGTCACAAAGCAACAATACAAATGTCATTAACAACAATTAAACATCATTTTTATTTATAGTAATATTAAAAGTACAATTAGTTAATGAGGCATTTTCAAAATTGAAACCGTGCAAAAATGTTCCCGACTCTTGATACGCATTGGTAATTGTTGATGATACTGATGGTCGAGCACAACTTTCGGCAATCATTCCCGATGTTGGCGAATCATGATTTAATTATTTTAATTTCTAACATCTAGACGACTTTGATAGTTGTCACAGTTAATTTCGAGTAAAAATAGCATATGAATTGTACTATTTATGGTTGAAAATTGCTACGTTTGAAGAAAAAATAGTATACTTTATTCGGCAAAGAAGCGACTTTTCTTGACTTGCCCTCTATTACGCGCCTCACTTCGTTCGGCGCGTAATATCGGGCGCGTCAAGAAAAGTCATGCTTCTCCGCCTCATAAAGTAATATACTATTATTGCAAAATAAAAACACATACTCTATCTTTTGAAATAACACTTTTTTTAGTAAAAACTTTCTTTGTTCATATATTTTAACTTGAGGATAAAAGTTTATTATTTTTAAACATATGCAATTGTTTAAACAATATTTCACAAACAATAATAAAATTAGTTTGATTTTTGTGGAATTAAAATATTAAAATACAACAAAATATAGAGTAAGAAAATAATATATTAGATAAAGATTGGAAGAAATTTTGGTGGAAATCAACTTGTGTGAATCGAACACCGCTGTCCTGCGCGTAGCACCAAAAATTAATGTTTATTTAAAAAATTTCCTGACGCCGCGGTAATTAATCGATTTTAATTTTGCAAATTGCGAATGAAAGGTACAGTACACTTCTGTAAGCAAAAAAAATTCAACTTGGTATCTGCTTTATTTTCAGTCCTGTAACATTAAAAAAAAATGAATTTTTTTGCGAAAGCTGGATTTCAAAATTTATTTTGCAAAATCATTTAAACCGATTTTAATGAAATTAACAGTGTTGTTTAACTATATCATAAAGTTTTCCTGGGTAAAATATGAAGGTCCTAAGTGTAGCGTAAATGGTTGAAAAACGTAAAATGCGAATACTTGTTTTTGTATAGTTTTTTCCCAATTATTACTGTTTTGCAACAAGGGTGACTATTTTTTAAATTTTCAACCAACCCTATATTGTAGGAAATTTAATTACACAACTTTTATGTCAATACAACTTTTCTCGGAAATGAATACTCTTAAAGTTATAATCAAAAAACGAAGAAAAAAATCGAATTTTTCCTTCATTTTTTGACATTTTGATTATTTAAACAATCTTCCGGACCATTTTGAGTGGGAGGATAACTCAAATACTATTATTGGAGTCATTTTCACGCAATTTTTGAAAAAAAATTTGAGTCACCCCTCAACGTCCATCTCAAAACAGATGGGCCCTGGACTAAGAAGGGTTGTAACGTCACGGAGTAAGTAATATTCTCAACAACTTTTGATCAGCGGTTTCTTAAATAAATATCTACTTACCCTGCAGACACCATAGATGTTGTGATCACTTCTATCGGACTCGCATATTTCTCTTGGACTAAATGAATATTCGTCAATATCATGGTTACTGTAATGTACTTTTTCAGTTGTATTAGTCTTCTTCTTTATAATCGCATTTTCCATATCAATAAAGCTAACATTTAAATCTTCATCCACTACCACATTATCTGGAGAAATATCAGTAAGATACAGTCGAAAATCTTCGTGATTTTCAGTAAAATTTTGAACACCTTGAAGGATTTTATAGGCAACTAGTGCCCTCTTGTACCACGAGAATTTTTCTATATTGTTTACCGATTTTCCGAAATTTTCCTGGACAATCATTCTACCACAAGTACCATACAACTTCGGAACAGGAAAGTACTTCTTTTTACTAAACATCTCGAGTAAAACTGGTTCTGCGTTAATGCTTAGAATTGTATAGGTCGTTTTTATGTTGGTGGTATTGAAACTGTCGAAAAATAGTTCGAATGTATCATCATCGCAAACATAGAAAGGGGGGAAGGGTACTTTCTCATCCATTCCTCTTAACTTGAACTTCAATTCACTCTTTAAAGCCTTATAATTAATTATTTTGTCCCTAATATCTCTATCGAATTTATTCAGTTCGTTGGTGTGCGCTAACTTTTTTAGAACTACTGGTTTAGTTTTATATCGGGCAAAATAGACGTTCTTAACACTAAAAACGTTATAAATAAAATCCGATACGCGATTATATTCCAAATTTATTTTATTTTTCGTAATTTCTCTACACAACGTCTTTCCATAACAAAATGGGCATTTGTTTATTTCACATAACTCTAACACTGTTTTTTGTTTAATTGCTAAAAAACTGACACTGAGGATTATGGGTAGAAAGAGAAAAAATATGTAGTACGATTTCGCCATCTTTTTCCTAGCGGTCATTTTTGGAGCCTTGTTGGAGCGCTTTCTGTCGGAATGAATATAGTTCTCTCACCCACTTTTCCATGCGAGCTTCATCACTTAGAAATAGCTAAAAACAAAAAATGTATTATACTAAATGAAACACATTGATAAAATACACTTACGAGCAAAGTAATCGACTCACTCAATGAATGATACACGTTAGATGCCTCGAATTTCCTAAGCCTGTTGTCCGATTTGACTGATTTTTTTTAATATGTTATAGCCTTATTCTTTAACAATATCGCTGTAATAATATTGTTCCTAGACAGGTAAATTGTCATTGTATACCGGGTGTACCAATCATACTGTGTTTTTTCCTTAGAGTTCGGAACACCGTGTGGAATATTCTAGCATATACAGCGTGTCTACTTAAGTTGGAAACATATGGGAAACTTTTTTATTGTTAATTTTACGAAAAAAAGTAATTCTTTATAAAAAATTCTGCATGCTCTAAAGCCTAAGATATCAAATTTTATCAATTTTATAAGAGGTATGTCAAAAAATATGATAGATAGATAGATAGATAAATTTATTGATCTTTTTGTATCATTTATATGACATAAGACAAGTCACAAACATGGTATACTTATAGCATTGATTAATAAATATAGGGGAGAAGATACGAAACTAAACGAGCGTTTATGTACGACACCAGTGATTTTAGAAATAGATGGCGTTAGCAGCTTTCTAGGTACGAGATTGAATTTACCTGAGACAACGATGAGACGTATTCAGGTAGCTTTGGTTATCGGAATTTGGGGTCGGTCGGGTCGATCGGATTATAATAAAAATTATTTATTTCTTTTGATGTATTTAAATTTGAGTTCTCATTCAACGATAACAATGGCAATCTTTAAAATAATTATTGGAGTGTACCTATGTATTACTTTCTAAACTCGTTTTTAAATTAACAAGAATAATTGTAGTTGTAATTTGTCTTTTAATTTGATTTAAGTCACTGGGTGATTTTAGATATTGTACATTTATCTTATTTGCCTCATAATCTCGATAAAAAATTAGGTAAGTATTTTCGTTAATTACAGTTTCTTCTGCTGATGGTATATTTTGTTTGGAGATATTGCAACGGTAACTTAATATAAAATTGACTAAGTAAACCGCTCGGCCACTTTAAATTCTTCGAAAAAATGGTAAGGACTTAAGTTGTTGCGATTTCCTACAATTTCTTCCAAGTTTTTTCATGCGGTCGATATTTTCCGAGTTAGGGGGAAAATCGTGACTAAGTATACTTATTGAATTATTATTAACTTTACTTCTTAAAGGTGCCTTGTATTTCTGCGTAGGCGTCCACCGTGGATTGTATTGTCAGGTGAGATATTAGATAGTCAGGATTACCTACATTATTCTATTAAGAGTAAGGTTCAAGAAGTCGCCCACGTGAAAAGTGGGCCAAATTTTTTTAACAATTTTTTTTAATCAAATTGCAAAAATCTATATTTTTGGCCCGGACAATTTTTTTGTAGGTTTTTTGGACCATTCTGTATAAAAAGGGTCTGTTATAATTTTTCTCTAAAGTTGATCGTTTTCGAGTTATAAGCAATTTAAAATTGAAAAAAACGAAAAATGCCGATTTTCAAGGCTTAATAACTCGGTTAAAAGTTATTATTATGAAAGTCAGAAAGTGACTAAATCCAAGTTTAATGCCCCCCTACAAGATCCTGAAGGATTTTTTGTCATTATTTTATTACTAAGCTGTTATTTTTAAGTAATAATATTGAGCGCCATGCACGTGGTTGCCGGCCGTAAATGCTGAGTGCGAGAGAGATGCCACTCCGGCAGTCCAATTGTGTTCTTACTTGCACTCACATTTACGGCCGCCTACCTCGTACATGGCGCTCATTATTATTACTTAAAAATAACAGCTTAGTAATAAAATAATGACAAAAATTTCTTCAGGATCTTGTAGGGGGGGGGGGGGCATTAAACTTTGATTTAGTCAGTTTCTAACTTTCATAATAATAACTTTTAACCTAGTTATTAAGCCTTGAAAATCGCCATTTTTCGTTTTTTTCAATTTTAAATTGCTTATAACTCGAAAACGAACAACTTAAGAGAAAAATAATAAGAGACCTTTTTTATCCAGAATGGTCCAAAAAACCTACAAAAAAATGTCCGAGCCAAAAATATTGATTTTTGCAATTTGATTAAAAAAAATTGCTAAAAAAAATTGAACCACTTTTCACGTGGGCGACTTCTTGAACCTTATTCTGGAATGTCTCACGAATGTGATTATGCCAAAAAATCTCATGGGAATATTTTTCCCAGCGGACCCGCCGTTTTTGCCTTGTCATGATCTGTAAGTTTTATCGTAAATTTAGTTTTACAGTAATTTTTTTTGTTTTGAAAGAAAAATGCCTTTTTTTTTCAAAATAACATTATAATTATCAGTGATACGAAATATCCCAAAGTGTAAAGGTTTTGCTTTTCTGAATATTTTGTTTTTCTGTAACACAAAAATTGGTTAAGATATGACTGTTCCAAATTTGCATATACTCGTGACTAGTGACCCATTGAAGCCCTTTTAACTACAGCCTTTCAAAAATAAGCACTTTGAACCGATGAAACTTACTATATAAGCATACATATACGTAAAGTAACTTATGAAGCGCTACTGATTAATTTCATCTGGGATGCTAATTAAGAGGTGATTTTTAAGATTTTTTTTATAAAAAAACGGATCAACTTTATTTTGTGCGGAACTTGTTTACTTCTGATACTAGAAACTTAAAAAAATAAAGCTGTTTTTAAACACTTTAAAACAGTTATGATGAGTTTTCCCCGAAAAGTGCTTAATTTTTTGGTTATTTCAAGTAGAAATATTCAATTTAGAATTTGACGAATAAGAACCTACTTTTTATTAGCTACAACTCTGCTCTTACTGGGTCTACTTCATATGGCATATATGAAACATTTTTTTCATTTTTTTATAAGCTGTATTTTTGCTATGAATATTTTTTTTTGGCGAAATACTTACTCATTTCCTCATGAAACATACTTTTTTTGGAACATGAATATATCCACGCGCAAATAACTCGAAAAGTATTTACTTGTGAGGTCAAGACTAGTGAAAAAAACTCTATAGTCAATTTATATTTTCAACGTTTTTGCAGAAAAAAATTAATACAGGTATTAATACAGATTAATATGATAGTGACTGTGCATTAAAATTTTGAATACGGACCACGTAGAATAAGTGCTTGTTCTTGGCTAGCTTCAACAAATTTACGCTAGGCGCGCCACTATACAGGCAGATTTTAAAGGAAACAAAATAATGCACAGGGTTTCGTATCTTCCCCCTATATTTATTAATCAATGCTTATAGTACAATAAGTAGGTTATTAAAAAATACTACACTAAAGTAAACTAAAGTTATCTTATTAAAACATTAATGGTAACAAACATTTGAGAACAAGATTACGAGACTGATAAAATATTGTTAAAAGTATAAAAATATCGGAATCAGTTGCTAGCTATTGTTCCAGCCAATGAATTCGTCTAGAGAATAAAAACAATGTTCAGTTAAAAACAACTTTAACCTGGTTTTGAACTTGTTAAAATGCAATATTTCTTTTATTGAATTTGGTAGCAAATTAAAAAATTGTCCTCCGGCATACATTGGAGCCTTTTTTAGTTGAAATCGGTTGAATTTGTTAAGGTGGATATCACTTTTATTTCTCGTGTGGTAATTATGGACATCAATATTTATTTGAAACTTATTCTTATTAAGAAAAGTGTACGTTAATAGTTTGAAAAGATAGATGCATGTGCAGGTCATAATATTATTCTTTTTAAATGTATCTCTACAAGATTCGTTGTAATCTAAGTTAAACATTAGGCGAATGAATCGCTTTTGAAGGACGAATATTCGCCCAATTTCCGTAGCTCTGCCCCACACAATTATATTGCAGCTGATGGCGGAGTATACAAATGCATAGTACAAGTTAAGTAGGTAAGATTGATAAAAATTTGATTTCAAACTATTGAAAGCAAAGTAGAGTTTATTTAGTTTTTTACAGAGAGAGTCAATTTGATGATTAAAATTTAATTTGGAATTTAATTCCATTCCAAGGAATTTAGTGTGTTCGACAGTCTCAAATTTGCAATTATTTAATGTTAAGGTTATATTGTCACCTTCCTTAAGTGGAGATGTGAATTGGATAAAAATGGTCTTATTTTCATTGATAAGAAGGTGATTTATTTGACACCAATGAATGAATTCATTCATGGTTATTTGTATTTTCTTATGCAACTCGTCTAAACCATCAGCTACAATTACAATTGTTGTGTCGTCTGCATATATAAAAACACGTCCATTTGTTATACTTAAAGGTAGGTCATTTATGTAGAGGAGAAATAAAAGTGATCCTAATACTCCACCTCGCGGAGTTCCAATAGGAGTACTAAACTCATCAGACAACTCATCATCAACCAGCACTTTGAGTGTTCTGCCAGACATATATGAGTTAATCCAAGATTGAATTGGATCTCGAATACCCATTGCTTCAAGTTTTATTGATAAGTAGTTATGGTTAATCGTGTCAAATGCACGGGTTAGGTCGAAAAATATGCCCACTAAGTAGTTGTTCTGATCAACATTTTCATGGACATATTGTACAAGCTCAATTGAAGCAGTTTCGATTGAATAGTTCTGGCGAAAGCCATGTTGGGATTGAGTAATTACTTGTATGAATTTCGTTCAAGGGTAAAGTACCTTTATTTCTCTGAATATCGAAAATTCTTATTATGAAAAGTTGTTTGTATGAAAAATAAATATTTTACAAATTTTTCTCTAATTTATGAATGCCCAACATCGCTTTTATTTATTACAAATATGATAACTCGTTTATTATTCATTTTACGAAAAAAAGTTATTCTTCATAAAAAGCTCAGCATGGTCTAAAATCTAAGATAAAACCATGATATATAAACTTTTATTAATTGTATACGAGGTGTGTCAAAAATATGAATTTCGCTTATGAGTTATAGTACCTTTATATTTCACAATATTGCAATTAGAAAGACGTAATTGCATAATGGAACATAGTTTTTAATTCTAAACAACTTTTCGTAATAACAATTTTCAATATTGTGAAAAATAAAGGTACTTTACTCCTGAATGAAATTCATATTTTTTGACATACCTCGTATAAAATTAATAAAATATGATATCTGATGGTTGCATCTTAGGTGTTACGACATACAGAGCTTTTTGAAGTTATACTTCTTTACGGGCGTAATGACGGTGAAATTTTATACGGGAAAACCTAGCGACCGGGCGCATGCGCATTATAACTTTGTTCTGATTGGATGTTCAAATGACATGACAAAAATTATCCAATATGGCAGCTGTGGCACAGCTGTGGGACTGTGTTTGGTTATAATGTATGCTTGTTGCGTTTTAAAATTTGTAGGAAGAGAAACAACAAACAAAAAGTTAGTTAATGGTTATACTGCCTTTTTAAATAGTTTTCATATTATATTTTTGGACTTATTTACATAGAAGAGATGATTGTTGCATGCCAATGTGAAAGCTCATCAAACTGTGCCTAGTATGAGTGCCGCAGATCTCGCTTATTCAAAGCTAAAGAATCTTTCACTGGTAAGTGTTTTATAAATAGTTGATCAAATTTTGTTATGATATTTGAACATAGCCACTTTGCACGACGCAAGTGATTGCGAAATTTATTAGTCGTTATACGGGCTCCGATACCTTCCTTGAACCTACCAAAATACATAAGTAGTATGTAATACTTTTATTTACATAATTTGATTCTTCTTACTCTATGTTTTGTTGTATTTTTTCAATTCTAAATCATTTCAATTCAAAATCAAAATAATTTGATTTACATAAGTTAAAAATGTCAAAAGATTAATCTGTTTAGTTAGACGATCTTCGCACGTAATGACAAGCTGTCTCTATGGCGAAGTTTTAATGCGGGTGAAACCCAATACAACGCAAATACCAGCCGCGTGGTAAGTTGGTTCGAATCCCAATAGAAACTTTTATTTTTTTATTTTTTTTTTATACATTTTATGATTGTAAGTATATTTATTATATAATTTTATTTTCAGAAAATACGTATTTAGTTAAAATTTTTTCCGACAATTAATGTTCAGAAATCATTTGTGGCATTTTTAATGTGTTTGTGTGTGTTTTATTTTTTTATTATTTCAATTTTTGGCACTGTTTTAATAAAAATGTTTGAGAAGTAGTAAGTATAAATTAATTTAATATTTAAATAAAATATAAATAAAAAGTATATTAATTTCGTTTATAATCATATAATCATATAATCATATAATAGAAGTATAACTTCTTACGTGCGTACAAAGTACACACACATTCTTTTTTTTTTAAAAATACTTTTTTTCGTAAAAGTAATAATAAAAGAGTTATCATATGTGTAATAAATAAAAACGAAGTTGTATCCATAAATTTAAGAAAAATTTGAAAAAAATTTTTTTCAACTAGAAAAATGTAATTACATATTTGATCATAGTTTTTAATTCCAAACAACTTTTCATAATAAGAATTTTCGATATTGAGAGAACTAAAGGTACTTTACTCTTGAACGAAATTCACATTTTTAGACATACCTCGTATAATATTGATAAAATTTGATATCTGATGATTGAATCATAGGTTCTAGAGTATGCAGAACTTTTTATGAAAAATAACTTTTTTTCGTAAAATTAATAATAAAAATGTTTCCCATATGTTTCCAACTTAAGTAGTTCCAACTGTATAAAATATTTTTATATTAAAAATGAGGTATGCTATTTGGTCTTGATCAATATCATTCCAAATCTCGAGAGATACTGTTTCTACCTCTTGTGAGGTTCTAGGAGGTGGCAAACGCTGTCGTATTCTTCTGTAAATTATGTTTCACAAATGTTCGATCGGGTTAAGATCTGGACTATACGATGGCTAATTCAAAGTCCGAAGATTTACCTGTTGTAAATATTCGGTTACAGTTCGTGGACATGAGGTCTTGCATTATCGTGCATTAGCAGAAAATTGATACCAATACATATAAGGAGCTGATAGCATGGTAGCTAAGTTCTTCGCTATGTAAGATCACTGCTTGAACACACTCATCGCGGGTCAAATTCCTTGTAGCGTGTTCCATTTTCACCAAACAACAAAAAAATACGGACTTAATTGAAACTTTAATCATAAATCCACTAATTTTCGCAACAAACCTGACACTTTTTAAATATTAACAATTTGACATCCATTAAATTGTCAATTTCTCATAGCCTACTTTAGGCTTGTTTATTAAACTAAGCAGAAAGTGAGGATGAACAACATGGCTAGTTGTTAACGTATGTAGCTTTTTTATTATCCAACATAAGCAAATGAATCAAAAAAGAAAATGTTAATAAAGCCTAAGTCTAGAAATGAGTTTTAATTTCAATATATCATATATGCTAGAATATTCCACAGGGTGTTTCGAACTTTAAGGAAAACACACAGTATGAGTGTTACACCCGGTATAAAATGACATTTACCTGCTTAGCAACATTATTAGTACAGCGATATTGAATAGTATTATTGTATAGTAAGGTTATAACATACTAAAAAAATCACTCAAATCGGACAACAGGTTTAGGAAATTCGAGACATCTAACATGTATAATTCATCGAGTGAGTCGATTTTTTTGCTCGCAAGTGTATTTTATACACACAATTTTTTAATTACTATTAAACTGAAAATTTTAATAATAGCCCAATAAATGACCGTTTTGGAGTGTAATTTTCAGGGGCAACTCCGAATTGCATGAAAATTTGGATTTACGTTCTACTTACCCTCCACTTCAAAGTTGAATTTGTGCCGTTGGTTGCTTTTACTTGGGGGGTGACATTTACCCCTTCTCGGGGGGTGAAAAACGCGTGTTTAAAAATAAGGCCGGAAATGGATAAATTGACTTATTCTGAGCACCTTTTGTTCTATAAAGTTTTTTACGTAAGTCAATACTTTTCGAGTTATGCGCGATTTAAAATGTTGATTTTTCGACAAAAAAACTACGTTTTCAGACAGTTTTTCCCAAATAACTCAAAAAGTAAATATTTTATTGAAAAAAATATTTTTAGCAAAAGTGTAGCCTATAAAAAAAACGAAAAAAATGGTGTACCAGTAAAGTCTACAAATTGAGTAGAAGCAAAGTTGTAGCTCATGAAAAATACGTTCTTATTCGTCTAATTCCAAATCGAATAATTCAACGCGAAATCACCGAAGAAAGGAGCGTTTTTTGGGAAAACTTTATTAACATTTTTAAAGTATTAAAAACAAGCTTATTTTTTTTACAAAAGTTTACAGCATCAAAAATAAACGAGTTACACTGAAAACAAAAGTTGGCCCCTTTTTTGGTAAAAAAAATCGTGAAAACCTCCCTCTATTTAGCACCCTAAATGAAATTAATCGTTTGGCTTTACCTTCTATTTTTACTGTATGTGTATTGTTTATATGATCTGTAAGTTTGATTGGTTTGAAGTGCTTATTTTTAAAAACATTTAATTTTATAGTAAAAAAAAAAATTTCTAAAAATTTTTAAAAAATTTCATTTTTTCAAAATAACTTAAAAAGTATTAGTGATAAGAAAAATCTTAAAGAGTAAAAAAATGTAGGTTTTGCTATTATAAATATGCTAGTTTCATTTTATTTCTCCGCAAGACAAAAATTGGTTAAGATATGGCTGTTCAAAATTTGCATGCACTCGTAATTAGTGACCCATTCAAGCTTTCTCAATTACAACCCTTTCAAAAATAAACACTTTAAACCGGTGAGACTGACAGACCATATAAAAAATAGATAGGTAAGTAAATTGTTTGTAAAGCGGTAGCGATTAATTTCATTTGGGGAGCTAAACACGGCGAGATTTTCATGATTTTTTACAAAAAAAAGAGGGTTAACTTTATTTTGAGCGTAACTCGCTTATTTTCAATGCTAAAACTTTTGTTAAAACAAAGCTTTTTATAAACACCTTAAAGTTTAAATGGGTTGTTTCCCGAAAAGTGCTTAATTTTTCGGTGATTTCATCTTGAAATATTCGATTTGGAATTAGACGAATAAGAACGTATTTTTCATGAGCTACAACTTTGTTTTTGTTTGATTGATAGACTTTACTGATACACCATTTTTTTGGGTTTCTTATAAGCTACACTTTTGCTAAGGATATATTTTTCGATAAAACATTTACTTTTTGAGTTATTTGCGAAAAACCGTCTGAAAACGTAGTTTTTTTTGTCGAAAAATCAACATTTTCAATGGCAAATAACTCGAAAAGTATTGACTTAAGTAAAAAACTCTATAGAACGAAAGTTGCTTAAAATCAGTCAATTTATCCATTTCCGGTCTTATCTTGAAGGTATGTTTTTTCACCCACGAGAAGGGATGACTGCCACTCCCAAGTAAAAGCAACCATCGGCACAATTTCAACTTTGAAGTGGAGGGTAAGTAGAACCTAAATCCAAATTTTCATGCAATTCGGAGTTGCCCTTGAAAATTATACGGTATCGCCGAATTTCCCGTTCATTTACTGGGCTATAAGAACATTTTAGTTTATTGCACAAAAGGAAGTGCTGAAGAATCTAAATATAAATAAAATACAAATGCAGAATCCTGGAATGGGTATCTTGACGAACGGAAGATGTAAAATAAGCTAACTGGCTGAACCATGAAAAGTTTCTAAGACGGTTTTCAAAAAAAACTTTGTTTACTTCTGAAATGTGCTATCTTCTTAGAGCTAATGATTATCTTGTCGTATCTAATTAGTCTCAGTCAATAAGTATAGAAATGATGAATCTGACCATCAAAATTGTTTAGCATGAAACAAAATGATTGACGCGATATCTTAATGTATCATATATTCCCCTGTCTTATCCCATTGCCAGCTTCAATTTGTTCAGTTAGTTCTACTTTTACTTTTATTGTGTTGTTATGGTAGATATTTTAGATTGTTTTCATTATTCCTTGAGAAATCTTTCTTGCATACAAATAAGTGGATAAATCCTTTAACTTGACCCTGTCAAATACCTTCTTAAGGTCCACGAAACATATTCTGGATTCTAACGTTAACTATTTTCCCGAAAATATTGGAACTATCATAAATTTGCATATATTTGAATCATAAATTTGAAAATAAAGGGAACTTGCATAAATTTTTAAATTCGAAAAAAATGTTATAAATCACAACACAACATAATTTAAAACATTTATCAAAGATAAAAAAAGTTTTGTTTGTCTTTCGTTTGGCCCCTAAAGACGATTAAAAATTCAAATTCAAACAGGTGGTCCAAAACGCGCCGTGACGTCACTTGGTTTTACATTTACATTTTTCCAATAAAGTAAACAGAATTTTAAATTAGACGTTATAAACGTCAGTAGAAAATACATTTATGTGACGTTACAAGTGTTTTTGATCGTTTGAACTATTCATAGAAAAATTCGTACTTTTACAAAATGGTTTTATTTTCAATAGTAAACCTTCGTTCCTTTCCTTCAAAAACAGTATAAAACTACAATTTTAACAAACTGGTATATATTATTACATACAATGACATACGATAAATGTCATTAGAATATAAATATTTTTGACTTATTCCACGACGATGAGCTTGCCAAATACCCAAGTAGGTGGAGGCCAATAAACTAAAGAAGGAGAAGAAGAATATACCTAAATATAAGGTTGTGTCTAGGTATACGTTACCGTGTACGCAAGTAAAAAATTACGAGTGTCAGTGATTTCTTATTTTTTGTGTTTAGTGTTTGTTTTTAAATTAACTACGGAGTGTGGACAATTATTTAGTTCTTTTAATGAGTTTAACAACATTTTAAAACAGTACGAAAAAGATAAGAGACTATAAATTAATATATATATATATATATATATATATATATATATATATATATATATATATATATATATATATATATATATATATATATATATATTTTTAGTTACAAATGAAATAGTATGTATTACCGTAAAAGATTAAAATAAAAAGAAGACCTAAAGCTTTCACAATAATAATTAACTTGTTCTGAAGCTATTATCCTTGTAGCATTTTTGTAATCAACTATTCTAAATGGGAACTAAGCCACAATTTAACCAAAAAATGATTTTATTAACGTTTCGACGTCTAAATCGGACGTCGTTGTCAAAATACAAAATATTATTAAATTAAACAAAAATGGTGTTGCTTAGTAAAAAATTTTTCTAATAATTTATTTAATCTGACTAATTTTTGTATTTTGACAATGACATCCGATTTGGACGTCGAAACGTTAATAAAATCATTTTTTTTAGTTAAATTGTGGCTTATTTCCCATTTAGAATAGTTGATTATAATAATTAACTTACGTATAAAAATTATTTTAACAATATTTTTTACGTGTTATGTCAACTAAATACATATCTTTATTTTGCTAACCTAAATATATACTTTAATATATATTGATTTATTACAATTAAGTTTGAAACATCTGAACAGTTCTGCTTCCCTTCCTTTAACAAATATTTTTCTATCAAACACACGCTAAACATATCAAAATAGCATGTACCAAAATATACAGTCACTGCGCACGCTAAATAATAACGTCACTGGCTTGATGAAGTTTAATTCGCGTGTACATACCTAACTTTTTTATTTGCGTACACGTTAGCGTGTACCTAGACACAGCGAAATATAACCATAATAATAACTAATGTAAAACTATGTGAGGTCACGGGTCGTTTGAACTATTTTATACCGCTGAAGACTTTAAATACGTATTTCTAAGTTATTACGAGTTTTTGAAGCGTGAAATTTTGGAAATCTCATTTTTAAACAAAACTGAACATTATTATGTAATAAAAAAAATTGTGCAAGTTCCCTATTCTTTAAGACATAAAGGAAATGAAGAGGTGTTACCAAGGAAGACGAGATATTAGAATGATGGCTGATCACTGCTGAACAATGAAGAGGGACATAGATATCCTTCGCCTTCGTTTTCCAAGCATCAGTCGCTTCATAAAGGCACAAAGAGTGAGATAGATGGGACACGTGAATATAATGGAAAGGTAGAGGATGCCAAAGATGATCCTAAAACGGGACCCAATCACGAATAGAAGGAAAGAAATACCCAGACAAAGTTGGTTTGACAGCGTACAGGAAGACCTCAGAAATGCGAGAATTATTGGTTGGGAAGAAAGAGTAACAAAGAGGAATGAATGGAGGAGAATAGTAAGTCAAGTTAGTAGGCAACAAGCATGATTCGACAATAAGCCATCCCACCTGATACAAGTTTTGTAATATACCTAAAGTATTATATTATTGTATTATATTGACTGTATTTTTAGAACTAGGCCTTCAAGGCCTGTTGAACTTTTCAAATAAATAAACTAATATCAGCATTGACATTGACATGACTTTGGAAAAATATTTATAAACAAGTGTGTCAAAAACTATTAAATAAGTAAATCTTTATATGCACATTCGAAACAAAATATTGCAACTTATTGCATTTACCTTATCATCATACCCATAGTCTATACTGAGTTCTAAAACATTTTCACTTTTAGATAAAATCACTAAGCTTCCACACCACCAACAAATCACTTCATAAATGAATACTAGAAATCAATCTATAGCAACATAAATTTTTACGAGCATGTTTTGGAAGCTGGCCAATAAAATTGTTAATACTTAAAGTTTACAATTGCAATGTCATAAAACAATAAATCTATCATGCCAAGTACTCCTAGTTGGATTTAAAAACTATTTATATTTGAAATGTTTCATTACACATTTATTTTAAATAACTACATCTAACTTTTTTGAACAATATATTTAGATAAACCTTGAAAAATATAAGCAATATTAAGAATATATTTTTATATATTGATCCATAATATTATATCTTGGGTATGCATTGGCACAGTTAATTTTCTTTGGGGTGATATTTAAGCTTTATCAATATTCATCTACATTTCTCTAATACTTAATAATTGTTTTTCTGGCATTTTGTGATTTCACAAGAATCATATTTTACCTCAGTCAAGGAAGAAAATCTAAAACCTAAAAAAAATCTTAATACAGATATTTTAAGGTTCTGAAAGATATATGAGGGGTAGCTGATAAAAAATCCGTGAAAATGTACAGATTATTTTGTTTGTTTTTTTTAAACAATCTTACAATGTGAAAAAGATATTTGTTACCTCTAAAACATTTCTTAACCATTTTAGAGACAAATGATTCAAATAAAAGTTGTAGATCATGAAAAGATCTCTTTTGAGAGCTCTCAAATTAAAATACATAAACAATTTTGACTGAGAAGCTGGTAAAGAAACACACTTTCCAAAAAAAAACATAACATTCTATTGTCAATAACAAGAAGCATGACATGTATTTCCACCAAAATACTATCTTGTTTCCTATTGGTCATATAAGGTTGTGTTGTGTTTTGTTAAAGTGTGTTTTTCAGCAGCTTTTCATTGAAACGTTTTATAGGCAAAAAGTAAAAAAGTGGCATGCACTAAAAGTTTTGCACTGGGAACAGCTTTATTGTTTTCAAAATATTTGCCTTTCAGGTTAATATGATTTTGCAGTAAAACAACTCAGGAAGGCAAATAAAACAGATGGCGCCAAGTCAGTACTGCATGCAGGATGGTACACCAAATAGATATTTTTCCTTTAAATACTCAGATGTTATACAAGTCGTGTGAGAGCTGACATTACCGCAACATGTCCCCTTTTCCAAAAAAAACTCACAATCCTCTGTTTGCTGATGCTTTAAACCCAGACTGTTTTTGTTGACTTTGTCTCGGGATGAAACACCAAGACAATGTTGATTGGTTTGTGGTTTCAGGCTCAACAATATATCCATGTTTCATCACCACTAACATGTTCCATTCCAGATTTGAGCTATCTCTGTTAAATAATCTTTCTCACTGCCAAATGATCTTGCAAAATTGTTTAAATTTTAGTCAAGCCTGTATCCAATGATGCACGAATCTAAAAATAGTTATGTAGATCTGCTTCAATCATGCCATGCACAGCATCAATGTCTTCTAAGACAACAGCTGTAGCTAGATGGTCTTCACAGAATTTGTCAAGAACTGGTGTGTTTACACTTGAATTCTTCAAACCATGAGAACAGTTGATGGTTCTCGTGTTTATCACAAAAACAAAGTAGATCAATGTATTGTTGTTTAGTTTATGCCAACCTTAAAATCATATAAAATCATCTTGCAAAAATTTTCAAGAAAGATTTCCATTATTTTTTAGAAATTGATTGCCTTGAAAATTTGTTGCAGCTAATCTAATGGATTTTCAACCTGTCAATGTTTACCACAAGAAATATTAAAATATCTGAAAATCATATTTTACAAAGTCAAACAACTACTGCTAGACGAATAGCTCTGTGCAAAACTTTTAGTGTACGCCTTGTATAAGTATACATTACTATTTGAATTACTTACGTTCTGATGAAATATGCTATCTGGCTCTTCTTGTTCAATTTCTGGAACTTTAATAGTATTTTTCTTTAAGTCTATAACAATATTTTCTGGAACTTTCTTTGACTTCGACGTAAATTGTTTGGGAGCAAAACTATTCTCATTTATTTCATCTAAAACTTCATTGTCTATTACAATACAATCTGGAGAAGCCGATTTCTCCTTTTTACTGACAGTGCCCTTGGTATTACTTTCTTCTTTCTTCTTTGAGTTATGCTTTACATTTGTTTTGACGCATTCACTACTGCTTGTACTAGAACTTGAATGTGATCTTCTTTTTGGTTTACTCACATATTCTTTAATGTAAGATTTAGACCTGGAACGTCTAGATCTGTATCTATCTCTAGATCTTGACCTTCTGTGTCTATCTCGATAGCGATCTCTGGATTTTGATCTGTATGATCTGGATTTTGATGATTTGTATGTGGAGCTGCTTCTACTTCTAGAACGCCTGTATAAAATAATTTTTAGTACATTAACAACATATTTCTATTAAATAGCAAATGTATTCATTATTAAATTGTGTCCAAAACCAAAAACACAATAAACAACAGCTAACGCCAAGCTTCAAAAAGTGCAGTGGCTAGCTTGACTTTGAATTAAAGGGGCAATGTCAATGCCCCACTACAACTTTAAAGGCGATGCTGAACCTTTCTCCTTTGCAGTTCTGCATAAGGAGGGAGACATTAACCACAGCCTTAACGATGTGACAGACACAAATAATGAAACCTGGAGATCTAGTGAGCCACCTATAAATCTTGGAAGAAATTCTATTGGATTCTAAGGGCAGGCTCACAGATGTCGTGCCAGTCAAATATGACTTAGAAACACCTTTGAGGTAGTCTAAAAAACCACCAAATGGGTGAACAAGATGAACCGAAATTACTTGTATGGTATACAGATGGACAGAGAGATGGATGAAAGGGCACGAGCGGGAGTTACTGGGCTGGGCCCATATTCAGGCTATTCAAATCTCTTCGAAACACCTTAACTATCTTTCAGACAGAAATACATGCTATAGATAGACATTAGTCTCCAAGAATGTCTCAACTGAAACACTCCTGGGGCAAAAGTTTTTATTTTATCAGACAGCAAAGCTGCCTTAAAGGCTCTAAAGTCATTTACTTCTGAGCTAAAGTTGATTTGGGACTGTAAACAATTCCTCAAGTAGCTGGCCGAATGCAACAAAGTAACTTTGATGTGAGTGTCAGCTCACAAGGGAATTGCAGGAAATGAGGAAGCTGATAGCAAAGAATATATTGGGACCGTGCAAGTTCTGAAGAGTGACACCTGGTTTCATAACTCGGCAACATTTTTAGCACTTTTAATTATATTGGCCAATTATATCAGATCTGGCTACTGGATAATTGTCAAGGCTATAGCCCAAAAAAGAATAAGAAGAAAAAGTAAGATTGAGGTTATGTTATTAAAAGGTAAACATTGTACTACAAGCAAATAACCATTAATTAAATTCACTTTAATAATTGTAATCATATCGTCTCTTCGCATGAAAAGTATACAATCTCCAAATTTTTACGAAATTGAGTTAAGTATATAGAAACGCTCAGTGTCATCAATATTTTCTCTGGAATAGTGACAATCAATCGTAATTCAAGAAATATCCGCTAGGGAGCGCATTGGTTAGTTTTAAATTGGAAGGATTGTGCATCTCTTTCTCTCTAAAACGGTACAATCTTTAGTTGTGTTCACGATCGAGGAAGTTCGCACGCTGTTTCACTTAAAGAGTATACAAAACCAAAAATGTCAACTTGAAGGTAAAGCTTTGTGTTTCATTAATAGTATATAATTTCGAATTTATTTAACTTTTCTCATAATATTTTCAAACATTCTTCTATTTAAAATCATGTAATTTTGAAATTGTATAGTTTTCGTGAAAAAATTTACTGAAATATGATGTAATTTTTATCAGTGTAATAGTATATTTCCGTAATTGTATACTGTTTCAGATAAATTTTCAGAGCAAAAGAAAAATGGTTTATTGGGTTTACTGCAAAAGAAAACCATTCCAGGTTATCATCTTGGATTCTATGAAAATCTTTGAAAAACTTTCCTGTTCCTTTTAATTTGTTTTTACTTGATTGATTGTTTGTATTTAATAGTAAATGTGATTTTGTTAAATAAAGGGTTTTGTCTTCGGTGCACCCATTTCTAAGACTAAATTTCATTGTAAGGTTTGTGCCATATTACCTGCTATTTGTTATAATATTTTTGAGAATAAAAATTTGCTTATAAGCCTAGTTTTTCATTGAACATACCCTATTTTATCATAATAGTACTTTTTAAACATCTGTATAATAATGGAAATTAATAATATTTTCTCTAAAAAAGTAGCAAAATTCAAAACATCTTATTTAAAAACAAATTGTTTTATTATTATTATTTATATGGTTGAAATATTTTCATGTTGTTTCGACATATAAAAGATACAACTAATACAAACTAAAACAAAAACCTGCCAATGTTTATTGTGGAAAATTTTATTTACCGATAAATCTTAAAAATGCTCTCCTGAAAAGTTTGTAAATTTTGAGATTGTACAGTTTTCATCCGAACGGACGATATCAATATTCTGGAGCAACATATAATTTTTACAATTTAAACTCATCATTTGCGAAATCACATTTTCTTCAATGACAGAAGGTATGAAATTAATATACATCAATTTGACAATTTCAATTACCAATATAAATTATTTAACAAATATATGTTCAAAAAGTTGCAAAATTTGTCCACTATAAGCACACAATTGTTTCTCATATCCCCTCCACTTACTTGCACACAGCAAATACTCTCCTAGAAGCTTTTATATGGAACATATGATCGCGTAAGCTCCGTAGTCGTTGTCAGGTCTATGCACCTACCTACTCAGTGGGAACACAAAATCCTATTCTAAAACGTTACAGGGCAGTGCATCTATATTCTTTGCTGATAGCCCCGCAAAAGAAGGGGTTAATATCCCATTCCAAGGTTCAGAACCCTTCAGTAGACTATCGAAAAGCCACATCAGAGAAAAACTCCAGACCTGGGAACTCAATCAACTACAACTATGTTGGTCTAACACACCAGAAAAAAGGCAAGCAAAAAGTATGACCTATTGCAAAAGACAATGAAAACGCCTTCTCGACATGAGTAAAAAAGATATAAAAATTCTCACTGGGCTTCACTGGTCACTGTCCTCTGAGATATCATCTCAAATGATAATGCTTCTGTGATAACAAAAAAAGAAATGGCAGAACATATTGCCTGGTGAGAACAATAGTGACGAAACTTCAAAATGAACATTAAGAGATAATCTTATTGGAAGTTTTGATGAAACTGCTAAACAGTATAACTGACTAATAGGTAATCATTTTGCAGAATTTTTCTAATAATATGCTTCTAGTCATTTAAACCAATTAGCAGAAGTAATTTTATTTGAAGAAAAGATGGACATTGTATTTATTTTTGATTTTTTTTCTGAGTTATGCCATTATTGCACTCTCGAGGATGTTTAATTTGATGTTTCGCCACTATACTACTACTATACTACAACAGTTTAGTTTCTGTTTTAACTAATTAAAAAATTTACTTTTAAAAATAAATTAAACGCATCAAATAAAATATTTTATTGTACACACCAATCAGTTATTCGCAAAATGAAACTAAAGTACAATAGAAAAATAACAAAATAAGATCTAAGTAATAATTATTAACAATATGTCTGTTAACAAGAAAACGATAAACATGATAAAAGATAAAAGTAAGCAAAAGAACTAGGTATGAATAGTAAAATTAAATTCATCATTTCACTCACGTATGTTTCGTATTTCAAACTACTAAAGAAATGATTGTGGGTAGAAGGGATTGATTTATTTTGTAAGACTTCTTTTTAGAAATAAATATTGGTTCTCGATAGTGTGGAATTAAACAATACTGATCCAAAGTGGATAGTCGCTTTCTTGATTTGCTATTTCTAAGTACCTAAGAATGATTGAAACTGAGTTTCTCTATAAGTTTTATAAGAAAAACCACAAAAGGAAAAACGACCACACAGACAAAAGTGCTCATTCGCCACTATTGCACATTGCACTACTATCTTTAATAAGATATCTAATATTTGAAATACATGCAAGCAAAATCATAATTACAGATTCGCCAGTGTTGATATAAAGTTTGGTGTGCTTTCGTCGTTAATGCATCAAAATATTTGACAAAGTCACAATACCCTAAAGACTTGCAGGTGCCCTCTAGTAATAAGGAAATTAAATAATTGTTAGCCGATATTGCACATAAAAGAGGGCATATTTAGATGTCGGTTGACAGATTTAACTCAAAAACGTTGATTTTCGTGTTTCGCCACTATTGTTCTCACTAGGCGATATATGCTATGGAACTGAGTAGCACTGTTCTGCAAACAACTAAAATTCCTAGAAGAGATTACTCTAGCATCCTCTGACATAGGAAACAAGTCACCTAGGAGGCTAATAAACTCCATCAGATCAGAAGTATTGGTATCCTAGAGTTTAACTAGATTCACACATTCAGTGTCTATCGAAGGTGATGGAATCCAGCCAGGAGCTCTATTGAAGTGCACCTGACTGAAGTAACCATATAATGCTCTGGCACATGATCTGCAGTAAATAGGTTAAGGTATGCACAAAAGATCTCTATACGCTGAAGTGCAAAGAGACCAGGGCCTTAACGACTTCACATAATCTAATTATCATATTATGTCTGGTTACATAGATTTTATGTTATAGCAGTTTTAAAAAAATTCCTTACCTAGACCTCCCGTATCTGTCTCTGGATCTATCCCGACTCCTGGTCCTAGATCGGCGACTAGATTTCTTATCCGATCTCCTCCTGCTACTTCTACTTTTGGAATCACTGGAATCTGAAGAGGAAGATCTACGAACAGTACTAATTCTGCATTTGGAACTTAACTGGTTTGTTAACTTCTGAACAAACACATTTTCTGCCTTACCTACGCCTGCTTTTAGCTTTGCTTGAACTTTTACTCCCGCGCCTTTCATTTTCTGAATCACTAGAATACTTACCCATTCTTAAATTTTCAAAAATTATTTATAATTAAGAATATAAAACATTTTATTTGCTTGCTAATATTTGACATTGACGGTTTACTTAGTGACAATTTCTGTCAATAGTGTCAAACTTTTTCGGAGCAGCCAACATTGATATGACGTCATCACCACATGATGTTTTGAGAAATATTTTTCTTTGAAATTAAATAATATATCTAGTGGTAGTGGTATTTATTAATTCAATTACTTCATTTTCCAAAGATATTTTAAAGAAAAACGTGAAATTTAATACATTCGGATGTCTAAAACATACCTTAAATCCAAATATTTCATGTTGGCTAGCCTAGCTAGATAAATTTGAAACTAAACTTCAAACTGACAGCCTAAACCATAACAGTGTTGAATATAAATTATTAATAAAAATCAAAAGATAATTCAAAAATACTTTATTAAATCCGTAATTGTGGCCAGTGAGTATTTTGAGAAAAGGTAAAGCAATACCACGAAAAGAGTATAATTTATTTTAAGTAACTTGTTCCTCCTTAATATAGGGACAATTATTTGACATATCCTTTTAATATGCTGGTTGGGAATATTAGTATTTCCAGAATATATGAAACAGGAACTTTGTATACTAGGCTAGGGATTACCAGTGCCTTACATTCATAGACAATAGTATACAATTAACCACAAGCAAGGAAAAGTTGAGAATTCCAGAGCAGTAAGAATACAGATTTGTTTACATGATAAAAAAGCAAAGTATTTCTAGCCAAGGGAACTAGTAACCTATATACTATTTATAACATAACTGCCTTTAGTTCTGAAATATATGAATAAAGCTGAGCAAGGGTAGATTCAAATAAAGGCAGGTTCTAAGGTTCTTCAACCTGGATGTTCTTCTTTCTGGACTCTGCTTTCCACATATTTTTCCTTGTAGGAAGGTATATCTGAATTCATTTTGCATAATGTGTGTGAAGTATTGTAAATTTTGAGATTTGATGGTGTTCAGTACCTCTCGGTTCTTCTTCATTCTTCTAAGGATCTTCTCATTTGTGACTTGGTCAGTCCACTGTAGTATTCTCCTTAGTCTTAAGTATTCTCCTATACAGCCACATCACAAATTAAATTTTCTTTACATATCTTCGTTCAAGGTCTATGATTGAACACCATAAATAGTCTAAGAGAAGTGCAGGGTAAATTAAAGGTGGAATTACAAACAGAAATTTTGTATGTCTTTGTACTCACTTTATAATGCTAAAAAATTACGGGATTCTGGATTTCAATGTTTTCAATTTTTTTTATAATTCTCATATAAAAGTAGCGCTTGAAGTTAGGCGTGTATAGATTTTGGGGGCGACCCAAAAAGGACAGAGAAGACATAGCATGTAGCAATATAATTGTATGAATATTGTTGAATATTCTTCCAGTATTATCTTCCATGATCTCAAAAAATTTACATTCAAAATTTTTGTATTCATAACATTTTTTTTAACCAACCCCTAACAAATGAATAACTTTTACTGTATTATTCGGCTTAGAATGTAATATTCAACTTCTTTTAATATTGTACACTGTTTAATTATATTTATCTTTCCATTATAGACAAATCCACATGCTACATGATCTACAGGTCTGATGTAACTCATGGTGAATTTAAAAAATACTTGAGTGATTAATAAATTAGAAACAGAAAATGAATTTAATCAAGACATAGTTTCATAGTTACAAGGAGTAGATATATAACTTAATATACAGATATATATAATTTTCAAACACACTTCCAATATGGATATTAATGATGTTGTTGAAAACAGTAGCGTTTCAGATTTAATTATAAAACTTTGTAATAACTTGGCAAAAAATAATCAAGGTTGGTATATTTTTTTATCTAATTTTAATAGTTTATTATTTATGGTAATATTTTGTCCTATGAAATAGCTATACATACAGTCGGAAAAATGAAAGAATACCCATTAACGAACATATAAAACATGCTGTATTTTCCTGTCACCGTGTCACAAAGAAAATTGTCCAGTGCAAGTACATGTAACAATAATTATTACATGTACTTGCGCTGGCCAATTTTTTGTCGTGACACAGTGACAGGAAAATAGAGCGTGTTTTATATGTTCGTTTATGGGTATCCTTTCATTTTTCCTACTGTAAAAAGCCAGTCTTTTAATATCTCCTAATTTCCAGCATTTTCTGTTGAAGCAATCTTCAGGTTTTAGATATCTGGCAGTCATAGCAGCTTCGACATCTTCTCTCCAGGATCGTCTTGGTCTACCTCCTTTTCATTTTGTGGGAATCCATTTTTCGGTGTACATTTTTCTATTTTTTTTGGCCATCTATTTTCAGGCAATGTCTGAAGGTGTCCATACCAGTTATGTTTTTGGCTTCGATCATGTCTATTATGTGTAAATAAATTTTCATTTCTCTCCTAATATCTTTGTTTCTCACCCTACCAAAACTAGTGAGTTGGCAACATTGTCTCTAATATTTCATTTCCATGGCCTTAATTTTTGATTTGTTTCTTTGGTTTATTTCCCAGAGTTCGGTGCCATACAACCCAATACTTTCTATTATTGTTTTATAAATTCTTCTTTTATTTTCTTTTTGTTATTTTATTATTCCACAATAGTCTTTGTAGCTGTTTGGTGGCTAATCTTGCTTGGCCAATTCTGAGATTTTCTGTTGGTTTTATAGTTCCCATTTCAATTTATAGGCTTTTTGGTTATTCCTTTACAACTAGGAACTCAGTTTTTTGTATATTAATTGTGAGGCCCCTCTTGGTGTACCCCTTTACCAGTTTTCTAAGCATACAGTCTATATAGACGGAGAGCTAGAGCCGAAAAATCATCGTCATAAGTAATATGGAGTTTTTCCTGTGAAATGTGTCCATTGTATATTGACAATTATGACCTCTTTCAGGCTGACACCTCAGTGGATACAGGAAGTAGCAATAAGGGATGAAAGGGGAAAGTTAGTGCAGTCATTAAAGGTTTTCACCTCCTATTTTGTTAAACCTCCATCGATTTGCATGAAAATTGATGACTAGTTAGAGCATACCTCAAGAAAAAAAACTGATTTGGTGCCACTTGCACTTTTACCCTGGTGGTGAATACCACCCCTTCCCACGGGTGACAACTATTTTATTAAAAATAACCCCACAAATCGATAGAGGGACAAATTTTAAGTAAAATTTGTTATATCATGTTATTAAAATAAATCAATACTTTTTGAGTTATTAAAGATCAAAGATTTGTCTATTTAAGAGCATATGAGTGAAGTTATGGATGATAAAAAGTACATGTTAATTAATTGTATGTTAGTAAAATATTATTTTTATATTATTTCGATATTTAATTGAATTTTTTTTTCAATATAAACTGAATATGTCCAGAAAGTGGGGTTGTCCAAAAATGGGTACATTTGACATATTCGAATACACTTTTTGCTAAATTTATAATATCGAAATAATATATAAATAATATTTTAGTAACATACAATTAATTAATATGTTCCTTTTATCATCCGTAACTTCATGCATGTGCTCTTAAACAGACAAATCTTTGATCTTTAATAACTCAAAAGTATTGATTTATTTTAATAACACGATATAACAAATTTTACTTATAATTTGTTCCTCTATCGATTTGTAGGGTTATTTTTAATAAAATCGTTTTCACCCCCGTGAAGTGGTGGTATCCACTCCCCGGGGTAAAAGTGAAAGTTGGCACCAAATCGTTTTTATTTCCTGAGGTATGTTCTAACTAGTCACCAATTTTCATGCAAATCGATGGAGGTTTAACAAAATAGGAGCTGAAAACCTTTAAAGACTACACTAACTTTCCCTTTTCATCCCTTATTGCTACTTTCTGTATCCACTGAGGTGTCAGCCTGAAAGGGGTCATAATTATCAATATACAATAGACACATTTCACATGCCAAACTCCATATTACTTATGACGATGATTTTTCGGCTCTAGCTCTTAGACTAATATCACTCTCAACTTCACCTAGAATGGCTTGATCGTCAGCAAAGTGTATCGTATACAATCTATCGTCTTTAATCTACCAAATAGCTGTTTGTGTTATTAATTAGTCTACAGTTTATTCACATAAGCTATGCACTAGATGTAAACATCAGTTACAATCAGACATTAATAATTGTACCAACCATTTATTAATACAAAATGACTTTTGTAGCTTTAGCACCAACTTTATGTAGAGTGGCATTTAACTTTTTATCAACAAAATCTACAACGCTAGGAGCCAGTAATGTGGTAGACGAATCTTATATTGTGTCTCAAATAAAACAAAAACTCTCTACTCAGTCTAAAGAAAAAGTCGACAAATTTGAAGTAGAGTATTCAAAACTATGTGAATCTGTAAGTATCTAATGTTTAGTTACATAATATAAGTAAATGTAAAAATTACTGTGTTAAATTTACAGATGATAGAATTCATTTTTTATTTTCATAATTTTCATTTCATAATCATTTTCATCCTCAGTAGAAACATCATCTAGCCACCACAGTCCCGATAGGAACTCTTTCTTTTTAAAATTCCTGGAAGATTCAATAGGAGCACGATGTTTGATGTTGTATTCAGCCCCATCATCTGATGAGACCATGAGAGGCAGAAAGGACAAAAAAAAAATATTCATAAATGGTTTTTGTTCATGGTTATTAAAGTAGATTTCATGTTTGTAAACAACTACCCGAGTGAGAAACAATTAGGACACCTTCGGTGGTCTTTCTTATTTGATTGCAACCCCAGAATCTGACGAGGCTATGAGAGGCTGATTTTTTTTATTAAACATCTAATGTATTTATGCTACTGAAATCTGGTCACAGTTGACCAATTATCAGTTCTTCTTTAAGGGGAAAGGCACAAAATGTCGCCTGTCAAAATTTTCAATGTGTTTTAAATGTATTAATTTTTTTTGAATCCTGAGAAAACTAATGGTATTTTTGAAAAATTTAAATGCAGAATGAAAGGTTACGTTATTACCGAGGGCCGAAAGTCCCTTAGAATAAATAAAAAGTTTTTTTTTAATGAAACATTTACAATTAAAAATCACACTCAATTTTCTCTTTTATTTTCACCCCTGTAACTTATTAAAAATAAACATTATAGAAGTTTTCAGGGACTTTCGGCCCTCAGTAATGATGTAATCTTTAATTCTGCGTTTAAATTTATCAAAAATACTTATTAGTTTTCTCAGGATTCGAAAAAAATGAATGCATTTAAAACACGTTGAACATTTTGATAGCCCACATTTTGTGCCTATGCCTTTAACTTAAATTACTATATCATTCACTAACTCAAATGGTTTTTTTCGTTTGAGTCTTCTTTCTAAACCAGTATTATCGAGGAGCTGGATGGCCTCTATGTTTACATGACTATGGTGCCGTTGTTCATGACTACATGCCATCTTCTTGATAACATTATCTACATCTTCCATCTCAAGATCCTTGTAGAGGTCGACATTTCTGATATACCAAGGAGCATCAACGATGTTCCTTAACACTTGGTTGGGGCACAGCCCCAACTATATGTCCATATTGGTCTCAGTATTTGTTTGTATAGAAGAATTTTGTTATGTGTGGACAATGCAGAGTTCCTTCCTATCAGCCAATACATTTTTTTGTAAAGGACACCTAGTTCTTCCCGTTTCTTTTTAATGTGGACTTTCCAGTGAAGTATTGCATCAAGTGTGATATCTAAAAGTATTTTGAAGAAGATGCGTATGGTATTTGGGCATCATGTATTATAATTGGAATCTTTTGGATTTTTTTATTTGTAAAATTAATATGATTTGATTTCAATTAATTTAATTTGATTTTCCATTTTTTAGTCTAGTTGTGGACTTTATTTATTGACAACTACTGTAATTTTTCTGCTGCTTCTTCATTGGTTTCACCTACTGCTAGGGTAGCAGTATCATCTGCAAATGTGGCTATAGTATCATTTTCTAGTTCAGGTATGTTTTATGTGTATAACAGGTAGAGGACTGGTCCTAATACTCTTCCTTGAGGGACTCCTTGATACACATCTTCTTGCTTAATTCAGAAATAACTGTCAGATGTATATGACTGCAAAATTTCTTGTTTAGACATGGGAGGCTGAAATGACATCGTAATGCTGTGGTTGTTTAAAAAGTCAAATGCAGAGATGTGTATGTTGACAAATTTGAGTTAGTGATAAGTTATACAATTACGTGGCTAAAGGTTCTAGTTCTAAACGAAGGCCAGAATCAGAGAGAAAAAAAAATTATATAACTATATTTAAAAATTTTCCCCAAGGCTTGAACCTTCCATTTAAAGTTATAATATAATTTTAATAAGTTGTTCTTTATATAAAATGTATTAAGCAGTCAAAATAAATATTCCTTAATAATTTTCAGACTATACTACACAATAGATACGCCTACTTGAGTTTTTTATACAACATATCGGATGATGGATTAAAACCAATAGAAGTAGCTTCTTGGAGTTCAATCTCCAAGGAGTTGGACAGAGTCAAATCGCATATTAGTCTAACCCCGTCCAATTCACAAGATAGTGCTAAACATTTTTCAGACACTCAAGACAGAAAAAAGTATAGTAATGGGTCACATTCAGGCCATTTTAGTAGTTTGGCGATTACCAGGGCCCATTCGCAAACAACAACCATATCATCACACTGGTCTAAGAATGATATTCCAAGTTCTTCTAAAGTTATTAGTAAGTATGGTTATTTTATTATATAAAACAAGCATATGGACTTTATAAGTCCTAGGTTTTCACCCAACGTGACTGGAAGTAGAAATGGAAGTCAATATTTGAACTCTTCGTGTAACTTGTTGAGTGATAGAGGATTTCACTAATTTTGAGTGATTTTTACCAAATTTCCGGTCATAACTTTTCAAATAATTTTCAATTAAATAATCAAAATGTCAAAAAATAAAGGAAAAACTCGATTTTTTCTTGTTTTTTTGATTATAACTTTAAAAGTATTCATTTTCGAGAAAAGTTGTAACGACATAAAAGTTGCGTAATTAAATTTCCTACAATATAAGATTAACTGAACATTTTAAAAATTGTCACCCTTGTTGCAAAATAGCAATAATTTCGAAAAAACCATAAAAAAACAAGTATTTGCGTTTTACGTTTTTCAACCATTTTTTCTACACTTAGTATGTGTATATTTCAAAAATCTGACGATTTGAGCCGGGCGTAAGGAAATGGGTGAGTCCCAAAGTTTCACAAGAAAAAGCGAATATTTCGCGAAATGAATGATAGATCGAAAAACTAAAAAATATGTGCTCAAATTTTTTTAAAAATTTGTCGAATGATACTAAACACGACTTCCCACAGAGAGGGGTGGTGGGTAAATTTAACATTTTAAATACGAATACCGCGATATTTTGCGAAATGAACATTAGATCGAAAAACTATAAAATACACTTATTCAATATTTTTGAAAAATCTATCGAATGACACCAAACACGACCCCCACGGAGGTGGGTGGGGGGTTACTTTCAAATACTTAATGGGAGCCCCCATTTTTTATTGCAGATTTGGATTCCTTAGGTAAAAATAAGTAACTTTCATTCGAAACATTTTTTCGAATTATGGATAGATGGAGTCATAATCGGAAAAAACGATTGTTGGAAATGGAAAATTAAATTAAAAAATGGCAAGCGCCCACTAAAATGGAAAACTTTACTTAACTTTTTTTGGTTTTAGGACCTACTCTTCACAACCCAATAGGTCCCCATAACGCTCGAGTGACTGCACATTTAGCATACTTTGCTCCTCTACTATTATTAGTTTCTCAGGATTCGAAAAAAAACGAATACAGTTAAAACACATTAAAAATTTTGACAGGCGACATTTTGCGCCATTCTCCTTAACTGCGGATGTTCCGTTTTTATTTGGATTACTCTGTATATATAAATATATATTTATTTTATAATTTCCATTTATTTTAAAGTCGATAATATATCTCCTTGCTTTGTTGCCATATCGAACTCATTAATTTAATTATTCATTACGAAACAGTTTGTTTACCAAATAACTTATTAACGATTACAAACATTTCATATATAGACCAGGGCGCATCTGTAAAAATATTAGTACATTTGGACCTTGAGAGGTGACTCAAATTTTTTTGCAGAAATTGCTTGAAAATAACTAAAATAATAATATTTGAGTTATCCTCCCTCTCAAAAAGGTCCGGAACATTGTTTAAATAATCAAAATGTCAAAAAATGAAAAAAATTCAATTTTTTTCTTCGTTTTTTGATTATAACTTTAAAAGTATTCATTTCCGAGAAAAGTTGTATTGACATAAAAGTTGCGTAATTAAATTTCCTACAATATAGAATTGGTTGAAAATTTTAAAAATAGTCACCCTTGTTGCAAAATAGCAATAATTGCGAAAAAACCATACAAAAACAAGTATTCGCATTTTACGTTTTTCAACCATTTATGCTACACGTAGGACTTTCATATTTCACCCAGAAAAACTTTATGATATGATAAAACAATACTGTAAATTCCATTAACCCGGCACATGCCACGTGGCTTTACAAGGCGTCAACTGCCACGTGGGGTGCTCACAGCACCCCTTAAAAATTTTCTGTGGTCTACTTGTTTATAAACAAAATAATATGTTGAGTTACACAAGTATATAAAAAAAACATGTTTTATTAACTTATTAACTAATAATATATAATAAAAGTTAAAAAATAAAAAATTAAAAAGTTGCTATAAGCAAATTAGCAAGTACCAACCCATAATGAATGAAGAGAAGTAAAATATCTAAAAAAATTAAGATTTATTGAGTATAGAGACTATATTAGTAATTTAAATCAGTTATTACAATAAAAAATGTAAATTTGACCTGTTTATCAAAAACACAAAAAAAAATTAAAACTTAAACTGCCAGATGATGACACCCCGATTCGACTTTAGAGCCACAAGTTCAGAATGACACTAAATAACCACTTCAAACGCAAACAGATTTATGCTATATAATATTATAGAAAGCTACTATGACGCACAGCACGTTTAACAAACTTGAAATACCAAATATTTGATGAAAATGTGTTATGGGGTGCTCGTAGCACCCCACGTGGCAGGTGCCGGGTTAAGATCGGTTTAACAGATTTTGCAAAATAACTTTTGCAATCCAACTTTCCCAAAAAAATTCATTTTTTCAAAATGTTGCAGCACTGAAAATAAAGCAGACAGCAAGTTGAGTTTTTTTTACATATAGTAAAAGAATTCTGTCCCTTACATTTGCAATTTGCAAAATTAAAATCGGTTAACTACCACGGCATCAGAATTTTTTTTAAATAAACATTTATTTTTGGTGCTACGCGCAGGACAACGGATACGTTTGCTCTGATTGGCATTCCAATGACTTTTGATAATGATTGATAAATTTTAATTTTTAGTACATTTCGAAATAAATAACTAAAATTGTTTATTGCAAAATAAAAACACATACTCTGTCCTTTGAAATAACACTTTTTTTAGCAAAAACTTTATTTGTTCATATATTTTAACTTGGAAAATAAAAGTGTATTATTTTTAAACATATGCAATTGTTTAAACAATTTTTCACAAACAATAATCAAATTAGTTTGATTTTTGTGGAATTAAAATATGAACATACAACAAAATATAGAGTAAGAAAATAATATACACATTAGATAAAGATTGGAAGAAATTTTGGTGGAAATCAACTTGTGTGAATCGAACACCGCTGTCCTGCATGTAGCACCAAAAATTAATGTTTATTTAAAAAAATTCCTGACGCCGTGGTGGTTAACCGATTTTAATTTTGCAAATTGCAAATGAAGGTACAGTATTCTTCTATTATTTTTTTAAATTTAAATTGCTATCTACTTTATTTTCAGTCCTGCAACATTTTGAACAAATGAATTTTTTTTGCGAAAGCTGGATTGCAAAATTTATTTTGCAAAATCTATTGAACCGATCTTAACTAAATTTGCAGTGTTATTTTATCATATCATAAAGTTTTTCTGGGTGAAATATGAAGGTTCTAAGTACAGCAGAAATGGTTGAAAAAGTAAAATAGAAATACTTGTTTTTTATGTTTTTTTTTGCAATTATTGCTATTTTGCAATAAGGGTAACAATTTTAAAAATTTTAACGAATCTTATATTGTAGGAAATTTAATTAGGCAACTTTTATTTTAGTGCAACTTTTCTCGGAAGTGAATACTTTTAAAGCTATAATGAAAAAACGAAGAAAATAATCGAATTTTTCCTTCATTTTTTGACATTTTGATTATTTAAACAATATTCCGGACCTTTTTGAGTGGGAGGATAACTCAATTATTATTATATGGGTTAATTCCAAGCAATTTCTGCAAAAAAATTAGAGTCACCTCTCAACGTCCATCTCAAAACAGATCCGCCCTGGACTAAGAACTAAATATTCGAGCTCAACTTTTCAGTACGCAATATTACATGAATTATTTCTACTACTATAATGTGGCACTTCTGATTACACCTTTTTATCCAGAAGTAGTATAAAAACTGGAAGTATAATTTTGCTCGTCTTGCTAAGGAGCGTCGAGTAATATATCGCTTGTACTATTTCGGCAACTTTAAACCAGCATTTCCAGTTGCAACTCTGTAACCAGACCATTTGTACTATTTTTTTCATTTTCAAATTTATATACATATTTTAGTTTTTTTTTTGGTACCTTAATATCATTTCATTTTAGGTTTGTCAGCAGTAACGGAACAGGATTTACTATTAGACGTTATGTATTCATTCCAAGGTATCGAAGGAAAGTTTCTTAGAAAAGAACCGGGTGGTATGGGTTTCACGATAGATCCTAAGGCGTGTAAACATCTAACGACGTTTCAAAAAGGCATTCTTGAACGGTTGACAGGAATTAGCTTCCTTCATAACCAGTTGAAAAGGTATTGTGAAGAGAATGAAAAACAAACAGGAATCATCTCTCAAGCGTTGGTAGCAACCCTAAGTGATGAGTTATCAGAATATTATAAAACTGTTGCTTTATTGCAAGCCGGTGTAAGTAAATAATATTTTATCTTGCGTCTTTAATATCGAGTACACTATCGGTTTTCCTTCAATAACACAATCTTTTGTTTCGCTAGGCGACTCTTCTTCAAATGTCGACCGTGGCTCCAATTTGCATTTGGCCCCATCGTCTTTTGTCTCTACTGAAGTGGGTTCAATTCCTCTGCCTGCTGTCCCTGTTTCCTCCGTTTTCTTTTCAGTCCCTTTCATCCTTTCTTCGAAAGCAGCAACTTAGTTTTTTAATGACTATATATCTTTTCGTCGAAATTAGAAATCAGTGATCTTAGAGACTTCCGATGAGATGTTGATGAAACTTTGCTTTCCAAAGAAACAATTTCCTTGCAACCTTTGCTTTCAGAGACGTGTGAAACCTCAATACTCTGGGTATTGAGATTTTGAAGAGGAAGAACTGACGAAATAGGGGAAAACCCGGAAGAGAAGTAATTTAAGATACTAAGAAGAGTGGCTTAGCTCAGAAGAACAAATCAAATGGGCAGAGAGACACTAAATCTCAAGTTAGTATTCGGGCTAGCTTCAACATTCTAAATATGGGCTTTGAAATATAAAACAGATATATGGGATAATGAAATAATAGAAACAAGGGAGAAAATGAGACCTGTCAATACAAAAATTTAAGGCAACTAGATAAGAATACTGGAGATAGAATGGTATGAAGGACGACAAGGAAAGAAGAAGAAGACGGGTGCCAACTCGAACAGACAGCTCGGCTTTCTGGACCAAGAATTTGAAAAGTTCGAGATTTTTGAAGTAACGAACGACAGGAAATAAATGACAGTTGATACAATGACCTGAAATACAAAATACTGAACTTACCTTGTCTTGCTATTTTATACTGATAATAGAGACTAAGATAAAAATCAACATTAATAATAACAAATATATTGACAATAAATATGTAATACCTATATAAACAATTAATATACATAAAAAGCAACAACTGAATAACAGTGGCAGTGGGTGGTGCAAAAATCAAACAGGACCTAATAGCCACTTAACAAGCAAATAACTACTACCACTGTGGGAAGCAAAGGTATTAATATCAAAATCCAAAATAAAAGTCCGTTAGAATAGCAAAAGGGTCTTACAACTAAAAGTTAGTAATATTACCTAAATGAACTCGACTAGAATGAGATACACGAAAAGAACATCTATGGTTGCCAAAAATAAGTATCTCACCTAGCAAAAATAATAATTATATAAATGAGTTGGTCAGTGACTCTTTATATCCTATTAAAAAAACCATATTAAACATATTCCCTATTTTTAAAAACCTCGACATAAATTTTAACAACCCTATTCCCTATCAAATTTTAAGGTGCAATTATTTATAATGATTATTTACCAAGACCTGATTTTATTTATTTGAAAAAAAAAACTACTACTTATATTGAACAAAACAAAGACCCAAAAACCCTATCTATCAAGAAAATATGTATCTTACTTGATCATATGCATATGAAGAAGTGTACAGTGTAAGCAAATATGTATTAACCAAAATATGTAATGAAAAGTAAACAAACTTATCTTTCACAGCCCCTATTTAAAAGTAAAAGTTTGAAGTCCATAGGAATGTCCTCTTGGCACGGTAAAACGGGTTGCCTGCTGTGATAGTAAGTCCTGGCTAATAATCCTGGTTACAGTAATATCAGGTAATGCTTCTCTCCAACAAAAACAGCAAACTCTATGGGTAAACCATAACAGAGATTCTAATATATCTGGTACATATGTAATTAAATACGTAAGTATTTAAGTGAGTACGTATTTAAGTGACGGAATCTAAAATTTAAATTTGATTAAATTTCAGTTATTATGTATTTCAATAAATGTAGCAGTACAGATTGACCAGGCCAAAACAAAAACATTAAACATTAGGTTAGGTATATGTCATGTCAAAATTTCTGAAGCTACTTTCAATGCAGACATGACAAGGACTTGCGTCGTAGATGCGAATGACAGAAGGCTGGCTGATATCTGTTAAAATTTTTTTATAGATCACCTCAAAAAAATTAAAGAAAAAACCTAATAATAAGACATGAAATAAATCGGAATTAACGTTTGACAATAGAAAAAAAATGACCTTCTGTTCTTTGCAAATGAATAAAGGATATTATGCTATACTTTACAATTTATATTGTTTCTTAATCAAAATTAATCCCTAGCGAAATACCTAACTACAATGATGAATTGGATTTTATAACGAAGAAATGAGAAATATATATTACTTACTGGAAAAATAGCAGCACACCGGCTGTATTATTCTTCTATGTGGAGAAGTCCCAAGATATATTTACTTTTTGATTTAGTGGTTTTGCAATGGTAGTGGCTAATGTTTGATTTCTAGAGTTTGACCAACTAAGGTTCGAATCGAGAAATCAATTCCGCTCCAATCCAACGAGGTTTTCACGCGTGTGTAGAGAAATGTCTTTTGTGAATTGATCGCGGGCGTATCACAAGGAATTTCTTGAGGGATATTATTAATGCAATTTTAATTCAATTTTTTTTAAATTTAATTAGTAGCGTAACCGCTACACGTGATATCACCAGAAACTGGCCACATGGGAAGAAACTTGCAACAACGAAAGAAGCCAGCCTTTTTTCCAACGTAATTAAATTCTCAGTCTTCCAACTTCTTTCGCAAGTCAGTAACCTTCAAATCGTAGATCGAAGCCATGTTCAAACAATTTATTTGCAAAGATTCCACTTCTGACACCACTTGTTACGTTTTTACTTTATTTATTATTTTAATTTAAACAATTTATTAGTTTTTATTTAATTTACTACTTTCACTTATTTATACTAAAACATAATTTATATCTACAAATATTATTTACAATTTATTTAAGACATTCTAAAGCGCTCACTTCACTATCAAAATAATCAATGAGTCCGTTTCATTCAAATTCCCTTTTTATACGGATGCTGGCTTTGAATCGAGAAGCTTCATTTGATGTATACTTCGGCGGAACTCCATATACGAAAACGTATCATCTATCGGTAGACATTTCGCGACCTCAGTGAGCGTTAAAATTGGTTCCAAAGGTACTGAGACGAGCTTTGTTTATTCGGGGTCTCATTAATAGACAGGTATCGTAACATTACTATGAAGTTGGTCCCAAAACTTTGTCAAATATGGTATCTATTGAGCATACTCAAAAATATAGTTTTGAATATCGTTAATATCGTTATTGAATCGAATAAGTAGTGCGATTTTTTTACAATTTGTTCATTTTTTCACAGATAAGCAAACAAGCATCTTGCGAAAACTCTGAAATGACTCTAAAAAGAGCTTTGTACGTAATGTACGATTCGCGTACAAAGTTTGAATGGTTGGCCTACATATCAGAACAATGTAGCGATAAGAAAGGTGGTGCTCTTATAACAGCTATCCATGGTTTCCTTCAACATGGTTCAAAATGCGCCAGGGAGGTAAGCTGCTGTTTTGCTCATGATTAAGGAATTCTGAAATCTATGCTAATTATTTTTGTAGGTTTCCGAAACAGTTTTAAAATCAGTTTGCAAACCATTATACGTCATGTTGTCGCGATGGTTGCTTGACGGGGAAATCAACGATCCCTATAATGAATTTTTCATAGAAGCTAAAACGATCAAAACCGCAGAAAGGTTATGGCACGATAAATACAATGTACGGCAGTCGATGGTACCGTCGTTTATAACTATGAGTCAAGCCAAGAAGATTCTAGCTGCTGGAAAAAGTATAAATTTTTTGAGACAGATATGTAAAGATGGTGGCCAATTGCCGGGAAGAGAATCTCTACAAAAATTATTTAAAAATAGCACAGGTAAATTTACTCAAATGTGTTTACTGAAAAAATTTATATAAATGTTATATTGTGAGCTCAATGTTATATTGTTATAATGTTATATTGTAAGCTATTGTAACTCAAAGTGACCAAGTTTCTGAACCATATGTTAGCACTGGTCTTATTAGTGTTTTGTAGAGAGTCAATTTAATTTTTCTAGGTATTTTTGAGGCCCTCTGTCTTCTTAAGCCATAGTAACATTATTGGCGTTTACTATTCTTCTTTTAGTTTCTTCACTGACATTGTTATCTTTAGTAGTTAGCAGCGAGCCTGAGTATATGAAGATGTCGACACCTTCCAGTTCTAGGTAGTCAATTATTATCCTTGTAGGTGTCGGGTTGCTTGACCTAGTGCAACACACATATTTGGTCTTTTGAACATTTATATTTTAAAAAATAGTGAAATCCTTTATAAAAGGTATATTTAAAATCCCTAAAAAGGGCTACATCACAATCACATAACTAGTTTTCGACTGGTTTACCAGTCATCATCAGTGCTTACCTAAAATGAATATAACCTGGTAAAATAATGCAAAGATTTTGAAATTTTGACTACGGTTAAGAAAAGTTGTAGGTTATACTCACGTGAAGTTTACATGCTAACCACCAAGATATAATTTACAAAAATATTAGGGTCAAAGCCCTGTAAAAGTAATCCGTTAAGGAAACATCGATTAACGGATTACTTTTACAGAGCTTTGACCCTAATATTTTTGTAAATTATATCTTGGTGGTTAGCATGTAAACTTCACGTGAGTATAACCTACAACTTTTCTTAACCGTAGTCAACATTTCAAAATCTTTGCATTATTTTACCAGGTTAAATTCATTTTAGGTAAGCACTGATGATGACTGGTAAACCAGTCGAAAACTAGTTATGTGATTGTGATGTAGCCCTTTTTAGGGATTTTAAATATACCTTTTATAAAGGATTTTACTATTTTTTGTATTACATGGTATACAGACAGCCAACTACAGGAAAACTTTTTCCTTGTAAATATTTATATTTTGTCCCATTCTCTGTGCAGATGCTCTTAACAACCGAAATGCTTTAGTCAGAGATTCTGTGGACCTACGTATGATGTCTATGTCATCTGCGTATCCGACAATTTGTACTGATTTGTTAAAGATAGTACCATTTCTGTTGATCTGGGACTCTCGAATTATTTTTTCACGAATTCTTAAGAGACACGAATTTCTTCACTTCACTTCTTCACTTTCTCGAATTATTAAGAGACTCGTCTTAGTCCATTTTTGCAATGGAAGGGTTTTGAGAAATCGTTTTGGATTTTCACGATGCTCTCTGTCCCTGTGAGTGTAAGCTCAGTTCATTGGACTATAATAGACTAGGTTCTGTAAGGGGATGAACGTCCCTCTGCTAGGGGTTGGATATCAGGAATACACTAAATAGTCACACTATGTTTATTTAATCATTAAATACGCCAGTAATGAGTTGATGGACAGAGTCTATATTCTAACTACATTGATGTCTAAATAATGAATGATGAATAATGAATGATCTCTGCTTTACTTTCTCTGTCTCTATAAAATAAACTCGTTATTGTTTTGTTATGATTGACGACACCGTTGCGACCGTGAAATATTCATAATATCAAAATCGCTGACTTGGGTGTTCTCGAACCGAGTGGCCTACGTTGCGAAATCAATGTCACCCATTTATTTACTATAACCAATACTTTTAGATAATGTTTGTGTAAGACCTTTAAAAATTAAATCGAGATGGATTACTCTGATTTCTTTTGATGCTAATATAAATCCTGTACAGGACAAAATGAAGCGGTATTTGAAATTCTACCATAGCAAGTAGAAGTTTACATCGATGAACTGAGTCGTATGCGGCTTTGAAGTCCACGAATATGTGGTGGGTGTCGACGCCGAACTCTAGGGTTTTTTCAAGGATCTGCCTCACTGTAAATATCTGGTCTGTTGTTGATTTATTAGGACGAAAACCGCAATGATATCCTCCCACTATGTTCGGCGTATGGGGGGAGTCTTTTGTACAATACGTTGGACAACACTTTATATGCCATGTTGAGTAGAGTGATGCCTCTATAATTATCACACACCATCATGTCTTCCTTTTTGTGTAGAGGACACAGTACACCCAACTTCCAGTTTGTTGATGTTTTTTTATTGCCAGATTGCAGTTATCAGTTTATGCATGTATTTCAAGAGGGTGTCGCCGCCGTTTTTGAAAAGTTCGGCAGGGAGATTATCCGAACTGGAGGCTTTATTATTTTTCATAAAGCCTCCGAGTTTTTGTACTCAAATTTACTAGATGTAAATTGAGTTCATTTATTTATCATCGCCATCATCAATCAGCCCTGATTTGTCCATTGTTGAACATAGGCCTCCTCCAGATATTTCCATAGGCTACCCAGTTTGTTCCGTGGTGTTCACGGAAACACATAAATAAAATAATATTAATAAAACGCAAACGACTGTCAATAATATGTTTATTTATTTTTGATACAAAAGGCGTGCTTTGTTTATATCTCGTAACGGTTTGTTATTCTTTTGCCCAGTCGAGGGTTTATGACCGACCGACGCCTGCTGGGTTGTGTGAACCGGCTGGATGCTGTGTATCGACTGAACTAGACCACAAACACTAATCTGTCATTATGTGGTTCTACCATATGGCCAGACAGGCTACAATTTATTAGATCTGGCGTTTCCAAACTGAAAACATTTCTGTGGTTTTTCAGAAGTTGACATAAAGAGGGTGGCTAATCTGGTACCGTAATCTATTATGGAATTTGTGTTTCCCATGCAAAAGCCATTAATTTTATACATTCTGGTTTTGTATATTAGGAGCGAAACACATGTGAATTTTAAACGACCCATATTATTTCGTTTAGAAAGGAGAGTTAATATTTAAAATTAGCAATTAAAAAAAAAACAGTAAAATAGTAATTGAAGCGTGTCTCCACAAGTTGATCACAATTTTTCACCTAACCTCACCTAACCTCACCTAACCTCACTCATATACCACACAAAAAAAATGATAGTACATTTATTTTTCAGCCGAAGCTCTCTTTGCACCAGAACAAAGTATAGAATTTCACGCCACACTTGAAAATGTTTACAAAGAAACCTCTGTGAGGGTGTTAGATTTGCTTAAGAATAAATATAAGTTATACGAACATTTACAGTCTCTTCGAAGATATCTGCTACTAGGACAGGGTGATTTTATAAGACATCTTCTAGAACTTTTAGCGTAAGTATGACCCACGATATATGGACGGCCTCAGTGCAAAAGGTAACAAGTCATTTTTCGGATTTTTTTATTATGTGATATTCATTGGTTTACCAATGTCTAACTCTGTGCAAAAAGAAACAAGTCCACTACCACTGAAAGGCTACGTTTTTTTACATGTAGAATGTAACAAGTTAAATATGAAAAATTTCATTTCTCCAAAAGGAAATAAGTGGACTTGTTACCTTCAGGGCAGTATTTGAATTTATCACCATAATCACTGCCTGGTTGACTTGTTTCCAATCAGGAAAAGTACATAAAGTCATTTTATAATAAATTTAATATTTTTGTGTCTTGGAGTTGCTGAAAAAAAGAAATAGTACCTGAGTAAGTCTGTGTCAATGGTAACAAGTAAGGAAAATATTGTGCATTTTGTAACAAGTCAAGAAATTTAATTAAATTAAAAGTCCAACTATAAAATTTTTTAAAGTTCAATAATAACCACTATTTTGTATCGTTTTCTAAAAAAATGAAAAAATTATTCGAAAAGAACCCAAGAACCGTTTTTTTCGTTTCCTCAAAACCAGGAAATTTGACTTATTACCTTTTGCACTGAGGCCATCCATATAAGTACGTTATGTGTAGGTATTGTCTATTATTAAAAGTATCTTGTACATCCTGTATGCTGTATGGATCTGCAAAATAATTTTGATTTCCATACAAGCTGGAATAAAGTGTTATGTATATGGTGTACTATTACACGGCACGGAAGCTTGGACGTTAATAGTCAGCAAGTTACGACGATGTGGGTATAAGATGTGGGTATTTCGTCGTATGCTGAAAATTTCACGGACATACCACGTTAGAAATGAAGAAGTTTTAAGGCGTATGAATAGAGAACGTATGAATAGAGCCCAAGACAGATTATTTAACAGTTGATTACTGTGATTGTGTAGAGAAACATACTGCGGTCGGTCAAGCGAAACGTAGAACAGGGGTTACTGAGAGGGTATCAAAGTTGCTTTCCTACGAAGGTAATTAAATCCATTTACTAAGGCTGAAAATCAGTACACACATTCTAAATTAAATATAAATAAAAGTTATTATAGTCGGTCAGCTGTATGACGGGACAGAGCCGGGCGGTCGCCCCAATGAATGTACAGGGTTATTCACTATATTTTGACCCCCTCTAAACTGCTTTATTTACAGAATTAGAAAAAATGAATATACAAAACTTATTCAATTTTTCAATTAAGATTTTTTGACATACATACCGTACTAGTGACGTCATCCATCTGGGCGTGATGACGTGATCGACTATTTTTTTAAATGAGAATAGGGGTCGTGTGCTAGCTCATTTGAAAGGTTATTCAATTCGCTATTCAGTAATATAAACATTAACATGATTGTTTATACAGGGTGTTCAAAAAATTTTTTTTAATTAAATTGTTTAATTAATAATTGCTTAATATAATCTTTCAAATGAGCTAGCACACGACCCCTATTCTCATTTAAAAAAATAATCGATTACGTCATCACGCCCAGATGGATGACGTCACTGGTACGATATATATGTCAAAAAATCATAATTAAAAAATCGAATAACTTTGGTATTTTACATTTTTTTCTAATTCTGTAAATAAAGCAGTTTACAAGGGGGTCAAAATATAGTGAATAACCCTGTACATTCATTGAGGCCGACCGACCGGCTCTGTCCCGTCATACAGCTGACCGACTATAATAACTTTTATTTATATTCAATTTAGAATGTGTGTACTGATTTTCAGCCTTAGTAAATGGATTTAATTACCTTCGTAGGAAAGCAACTTTGATACCCTCTCAGTAACCCCTGTTCTACGTTTCGCTTGACCGACCGCAGTATG
This sequence comes from Diabrotica virgifera virgifera, assembly GCF_917563875.1. NCBI lineage: Eukaryota > Metazoa > Arthropoda > Insecta > Coleoptera > Chrysomelidae > Diabrotica > Diabrotica virgifera. Next base: position 244,350,973 of record NC_065448.1, on the reverse strand, counting down.
TTTCTCTACACACTCACAGTAATCAACTGTGAAAAAACTAGCTTTAGTAAATTCAGAGAGATTTTTCGGCGCTGCCTCTCCGTCTAAAATGGGCGCAGACCTTAAAACGATAATTATCGTACACCTGGCAACGCAGGATGTTATAAGCAGTGATAATTCGATCGGAAACATTCGGGTTTAAATCGGGAGGCTAGGATATCTGATTTTGATCTCTGTCTAATAAGTGGAAATAAAATGTTAGTATCTCTGTTAATATCTTGTTAATTTTGTAATACTCACCATAAAATTTTCCTTATCTGTACATATTTTTATATTTTTAGACCAGAACTGAACAAGCCCGCCGAAAATATTTATGGACACACCCTATCTGCCATACTAGAATCAGCCATTAGAGTAACAAATGCACAGTACGAAGACGAGGATACTCTTAAACGTCTTAATGTTAGTTTTATGAGCCATTCTTCTGGAGACACTGGATGGGATGTTTTTAGTCTTATGTATATTGTAGACGGGCCGACAGGAACCATATTTCAACACACTATGCCGACGTACCAGAGTCTTTTTGGAGCTTTATGGAAAGCAAAGAGGACAGAATATGCTTTATCGAATATGAGGAGGCAACAGATCTGTATGGCGAAGCTTTTTAGACGGATAAAAGGTTAGTTTTCATAAGACGTGAGAGTTTTTGATTGATAGTTTTTTTATTGAATTAATTTCTGAGATTCAGAAATTACTCCGACACAAATAATGTATGCATTGTCCTGATGTATGTCTTAATCAGTTTCTGTTTTCTCCCAGATACACTTCGCCAAGAAAGTATCGCATCACCTTAAAAATGGGACATTTTTAATGTCTCATATTTCCTAAACCTGTTGTTCGATTTTCGTGATTTTTTTTTAATATGCTATAGCTTTATTCTTCAAGAATATCGATGTCATAATATTGTTGCTAAACAGATAAGTGTCATTGTATACCGGGTGTAACAATGATAGTGTGTTTTTTCCTCAAAGTTTGGAACACCCTGTGGAATATTCTAGCGTATATAAAATATTGACATTAAAGCTCAACTGTAACCTTAGGCCATCTAAACATTTTGCTTTTTGATTCCTTCGCTTATGTTGGATAATAAAAAAGTTAGGTACTTTAACAACTAGCAACGTTCTTCATCAATACAGGGTGTTTCTAAATAAGTGCGACAAACTTCAAGGGGTGATCCTGCATAAAAAATAATGACAGTTTGCTTTACATATGTCCGCAAATACTTCGTTTATGAGATACGGGATGTTGAATTTTTTCTTACAAACTGACGATTTATTTATTGCTCTAAAACCGGTTGAGATATGCAAATGAAATTTGGTAGGTTTTAAGAGGTAGTTATTGCGCATTTTCTGGCATACAATTAAGAATTTTATATTCACCATTGGCGTGCATACGGGTAATATGACCCGTATGCACGCCAATGGTGAATATAAAATTCATTCATATGCTTTTTCTCATGACGATCTTTTAGTGCGTCACAGTTTTTCGATGTCTTTCTAACGCATTAAATTGCATGTGACAGAAAAAAACGCACGTCGGTGATTACATTTCGTCGGTGACATTTATAACATTTATTCTAATTGTCAATAGATTGCGCTATAATCGAAAAATAAATTTTTTACCAATTATATAATATATCTACGGATATAATCTGTACAATTTATAAGACTATACAAATCAAAGAAAATACCATTTTATAAATGCAATAAACACAATTGATTTGAAAAAATGTCATGTCACTAAAATGTATATTATCACGGACTTACCTTTTTTTCTATCATGTGTGACGCACTGAAAAATGCTCATGAAAAGATGCATATAAGATTCTTCTATATGCTAAAGCTCCTTTAGCATGTAGAATAGTTCCTCTGTAGTGTTGCTCATGAGTACTACGTCATCGGCAAATCTTAGATGACTTAAAAATCTGCCATTAATTTTAATTCCGCGTTGTTCCCAATTTAACTTCTTGAACACATCTTCTAATGCGATAGTAAATAATTTTGGAGTTCCAAACAATGGTTCGAATTTTTTATATTTACGTTATTTTCAGAACTAAAACCAGTAATGCATATCATTCACGTTTTAACAAGCAAGATGATCCATTTTCTTCACCAGACACAATATTATTTCCTTTTTGAAGTACTAGAATGTTCTTGGGCGGAAATGCAAAATCAAGTAAATAAAGCTGAAAGTTTGGATGACATCATAATTGCACATTCAGGATTTCTCAGTTCGGTGCAAAGAGGAGTACTTTTGGATGAAAGTTCCAGGGTAAGTACTTTATTCATGTAAGTATTTAACGTCTAAATCAAACAATAAGACTTACACGCAATTTTCTCCTTGTTGTCATTTTTTAAATTTGAAAAAATATATTGGGACCGTGCAAGTTCGGCAAAGCGACCTCTATTTCTACGCTCTGTACTTTTATTCGCACTTTTAATTATATTGGCCAATTATTTTAGTCCTGGTTTCTGGATAATTGTCAAGACCATAGTCCAAAAAAATAATAAGAAGAAAAAATAAGATGCAGGTTATGTTTAGCAAACGTAAACAATTGTATGTAATAAATAAAATCAGTTATTAAAATGCAGTACTGCAAGCAAAATACAATTAATCAAATTTACCTTTATATAATAATTGCATATCATATCAATATTGTGGAGCAATATATAATTTTTCTGCGTCAATGACAGAAGGTATGAAATATACGTCAATTTGACAATTTCAATTGACAATATGAATTATTTAAGATAGTTGCAATATTTCTCCGCGACTCGCGCACGGTCGTTTCTCGTTTCCCTTTCCAAGTACTTGCACACCGCGAATAGGGAATATTCAGATTTTCTTGAAATGTCATTCTTATTACAACGAACATTTCATTGGCTAGAAGTAGTGACGAGTATATCTGACGTCATTGTTATATTTGATGAGATGGTAAATGGTAACTGACGTCTGTCATAATATTGGAGGTTAAATAATATAATGTCAAATTATTGTTTTCAAATCATACTTTATTTATTTAGTTTATATTTTAACGACAGTTTGTTTTTTTTAACCTACTTCAATTTCCCTTCCATATCCTCGAGTGGTCGATTAGATTCGTAATAGGCTTGTTGTATGCTAGGTTTAGTTAGGCGTTAATTTTAATAAATGTTGCTGGCTAAATGGGCATAGCTCCCAAATGCCATAAAATAAGAAGAACAAAATAAACAAGAATTTTACATAATCTTCTACAGGGTAGCGAGAAAGTATATAAACACGATGATTTCTCGGAAACCGCTCGAACGATTTTTATAAATTTTGGTAAGTGGAGGTGTCATAATTCGGCCGATATTATAGTGGTAATTACATTGTTGTCAAATCTTCCGTTTTTCTGGAAATCTAATGAACTTTCTTATTTTAAATAGAACATCCTGTATATTTTTTGCGTTTTGAAGTCCTTAAGAAATACTGATTATTTTTCATGTTATGTTCCCTATACCTAACTGCCATAATTTCGGAGTTATTGCTACATTTATTAAAAAAAAATTTAACTTTATAAAAATAATTTTTTTCGGCCTAGGTAGACATTATTTTAGGTTCTTTGGATCATTGGGAACAAAAAATGGCTTTTGAAATGTTCCTCAAAAGTTAATCGTTTCTGAGTTATAAACAATTTAAAAAAATCGAAAAATGACGATTTTCAAGGTTCAAAATTCATTTTTAAAATTACGAAGTACCTAAATTCAAGCTCAAACCTTTTTCTATCAGATCTCTGTAAGAATTTTTGGCATATTTTATTCTAAAACATTGTTTTTTATTGTTAATAAAGCTCACATGCGAGGACGGGCTATCGGGCTGCATTAACAACTAAAAAATAATGTTTTAGAATGAAATAAGACCAAATCACTTATCGGCATCTGATAAAATAAGGCTTGAACTTAAATTTAGGTACTTCATAGTTTCAAAAATAATATTTTTTACGTATGTTTTTGAACCCAGAAAATCGTCATTTTTAGATTTTTTTTCAGTTTTAATATGTTTATAACTCGGAAACGATTAACTTTTGAGGAAAATTACAAAAGACCTTTTTTGTTCCCAATGGCCCAAAGAACCTAAAATAATATCTACCCGGTCCAAAAAAATAAATTTGTATAATTTGTTAAAATTTTTGAAGCTGTACTTCTTTAGCCGCGATTGAGAGTAAAATTTCATAATACTGCGCGCATGCGCACACAGACAGTATGGCGTTTAGTTGCTAAATCTTTCAAGTTATGTATAAATATATCAGTGCAAGAAAAGGTGTGAAAAGAATATATTTAGTCGAGGCATTGAAGGATTGAAGTGTCGATTTTTTTGCAGTAAGACGGATTTTAATGCGGATTGGTGCGTTGGATTCGTGAGATTGTCAGGAAATTTTGTGAACTAGGTAATGTAATGAATAAGAAATCTAAAATTGCATTTGTGCATAAGAAAAATACATTTCAAAAGTGCATTTTGAAATAGGCAATTATTATGTGCAGGTACCTACATGCTTTTGTGTTTACGAATGTTTTATATACATGTACCTATTTACGAATGGTTCTTCTAAAATTTAGGAATATATTAATTTTATAATACATTTAAGTATGTAGTAATAATGTTCTTTATAATTTTTACTTACCTATTTGTTTTTTTCTACCTAATATCGCCTGTGTCTAGCAAGTGTCTGCGTAGGCTAGCGGCATGTGTATCTAGTTACGGACGTGTTAGTACTTGGTTCGATTCCCCATAAGGAAATTTTTTTTGTTAATTATTAATGGTTATTGACATCTTGGACTATTATATGGACTTAAAAAATGATTAAAAATAATTAAAATAATTAATCGGGATGTTGCCCAACTATTTACCGAGTTGCAAATTTATAATAATTGCCTATTTCAAAATGCACTTTTGAAATGCATTTTTCTTATGCACAAATGCAATATCAGATTTCTTATTCATTATATTAGTTCACAAAATTTCGTGACATTATCACGAATCCAACGCACCAAACTGCATTAAAATCCGTCTTACTGCGCCAAAAATCGACAGGCCTTTTTTTGTGCTTCAATGCCTCGACTAATTAGTGTTTTTAGTAAATATGTTTATTATAATGTTTGTGTCTTTGGATTTCTCTTCCTCAGGAGTAAGACGAGTATTATTAAAACATTTTATTGAATATTTATTATACTTCACCTTTTGTCTGTTACCGTGAATTGTCATTAGGTACGTCCGAACCGATACAGACACAGTCCTCGTAGCGTATTTGGTATAGCATTCGGCTAGAGATCGAGAGGTCTTGAGTTCGAATCCGGAGCAATCCTATACTTTTTTTATTTTTTTGAAAGCGGTTTAAGCACAAAATTAGTTTGGTGTTTAAAAAAAATTAAAACAAATTGTTTAAAGTATATTTATTTTTAAGAAATCATATAATAGAAGTATAACTTCTTACGTGCGTACAAAGTACACACACATTCTTTTTTTTTTAATAAATGGAGCAATAACTCCGAAATTATGGCATTTAGGTATAGGGGACATAACATGAAAAATAATCAGTATTTCTTAATGACTACAAAACGCAAAAAATATACAGGGTGTTCCATTTAAAATAAGAAAGTTCATTAGATTTCCGGAAAAACGGAAGATTTGACAACGATGTAATTCCCACTATAATATCGGCCTTATTAGAATACCCTTACCCACTAAAATTTATAACAATCGTTTAAGCAGTTTTCGAGAAATTACCGTGTTTCCATACTTTCTCACTACCCTGTATAATCTATAATATGACAACATGACTTTGACAATAATTATTATATTTTAGATATATATGTTTCACCCTCTTAAAGACAAAGATAAACAGTGTAGCCGGTAGCTTCTGTGGTGGAGATAGTGCAAACACTCCTGACCACGGCGCAGTAGACGAAATTTGGTTTAGTCCCCACTTCCATGCGAAACGCACTGTATCTACTGCAATCGCCAGTTAACTTGGCGACAGAATACGCACAACGTCAAAGAGACTGATGACCATCCCCTAAGCCACTCTGCAATTTTGGGTTTGTGCGTCTCGCCAAGTTAACTGGCGATGACAGTACAATAGAACCTTTCTGCCTTTCCGTGAATTTTGACATTTTGACTCCGCCTTCGCGCAGCTCCATGGTCAGGACTGTTTGCACTATCTCTAAATACATAATATATGTTTTTTATTTGGCAACAGCGCTTTCCTGCTAAACTTAACGGTATCGAAAAACCTAATATATAAGGAACAATTTGTTGAATTTATTTTTCGTCAAGTTTGTACCGGTTGGTTGTGATGTCATTAAATCTATGACTTGCATGTCTAATTGTTTGACTTTTAGTTCACATAAACCATTTTCGGTATACAGATTGATCATCTTAAACAAATAATAAGAATCAATGGAAGCACAAAAAATATAATACGGCCTTCACACAAACATAAATATAATTCATTTCTCTAATTATTCCTATTTTATTTTAGCAACTTTTTGCACATTTGATCTCAATTTACAATTTTGTAATGAATTTGGAAGGTCATCAAGAAGCTCTCTATCAGGCCTGTGCGGATGCATATTCGGCGTATACTAAGTATCGCAGCAGAATAAATAGTGAAGAAGGATTCGGTACAGATAAGGAAGCTGATGCTGCTCATAAGGCACAAAGAGCCACGTTTCATCAATTTTTGCACACAACAAAAGTTAAAGTAAGTTTATGTTCTTCTTTTAATCTTGTAATATTTTTTGTTTTTTGTGTTATTGATCATCCTCATGATCAATGACGTTACAACTCTTCGTGAGCCTTTGCCGCGTTTACTATTGCCTTCCATGTTTGTTGGTCTTGTGCCATTATTTCCCATTGTCTCACTACCATTTTCTCCAGATCTTCTTTGACTGCATTTTTCCACCTTTTTCTAGACCGTCCTACAGATCTTGTTCCATATGGCCTTTCCCAGAACACATTGTTTATAAGGCGATTGTCGTTACTGCGTATCACATGCCCTGCCCATCTGAGTGTATTGGCCTTTATATATCGGACTATATTTTCATTTCTGAAGAGAGACTCTCACTCGTTATTGTGTCTACGTCTCCATTCGTTTGTCACGCTGTTTTTTTCAAGGGCCATATATCACTCGAAGAATTTTACGTTCCCACACCATCAATAATTTATTTACTTCTCTTTTTGTTAGCGTCCATGTTTCGCTTCCATACGCGACTGCCGGTCTTATATATCTGGATTTTTGTACCTCGTGAGAGAAGTTTTGACTTCATTAGATGCTGCATTACAAAGAAAGATTGTTTCTCGCCATTATTCGCGTGTCAACTTTTCGTTTATTTTGTTGTCATTGATGATTTTTTCTCCTAGATATTTAAATACTATTTTCCGTAGTTCTTGTTTTGAAGCGACCATGTATGTTGTTTTGTCTTCATTTATTTCTAGGCCGACATTTAATACAGCTTCTTCAAAGCTCGACAAATATCCTTAAGAAGCTAGAGAGCGATCAACAAAACGCGGTCCAAGATTGCGAAAGTTCTGCGAACTTTCAAAGGTGAGGCAACAGTATGTCGGTAATTCAACACTGACAGTGACGTTTATACTATCAAAAACAATAATTTTTATACACATAGGCGCGAAATGTTGCCAAGTCAGTGACGTTCGATTTCTTGTTATAAAAAAATCCTTTCTTAATGGCGGCACAGGCTCCTTTTTTCAATATTTTATTTAGTTATAGAGTATAATAATATCGTATGGCATTTTTGCCGGGGAGATCCTTTCGGATAGTTCCAGCGCCAATTACATCTTTAACCATGTTTCAAGTAACTAGTGTCGATGTACACTAGCCCAGGGGGACCGACGGCTTAACGTACTCTCCGAGGCACGGTGAGACGGCTCGTGTCATTATTGGAAATGAAAATGGTTTGTCTTTGGCAGGGATCGAACCCACGTCTACTGGCGTATGAGGCCAGCGTTTATGCCGTTACCCACGGCCGCTCAGTTATAGAGTAATTTCCACATACTAACATATTTCTGAAATTGGGCTCTGTACCGCTATTCTTTATTATATTACGAATATGTGTGCCAAATATCTCGACAAAATTACAGCCGCAATCTTGGAACGCGTTTACTGCTACCTGTTGATCGCTACTGTTTGCTCTTAACTTCTAATGTTTATTGTGCTACTGCATCTATATCATCGGCAAAGGCGAGTACGATTTTTTGCTCCCCGAGTATCTATGTCTGGTTTGATTTTCGGACAAATTTTTCGCATGACATATTCTAATGCCAGGTTAAACAATGATGGGAACAACGGATCTTCCTGTCTCAGCCCAGAACTTACGCAGAAAGCATTTGCTATCCTCCCCCTATATCTGGTACAAAGGAGTTACTTACACACATTTAAGTTACCGCAGCTACTTTCTTGGGTACGCCCAGCTGGACCATTGCCTTCCATGGTGTTGGACGATTAATTGATTCATAAGCCTGTTTTAAATCTATAAGGATCTGATGCACGTTTTGATTATACTCTTAATACTTTCAAGCATTTGTCTAAAAATAAATATTTTATCAATAGTCGATCTTCCTGAAACTGAAACCACGATGAAGCTTCTTATTTCTATTCTATTTCTTAAAATCCATAAGGAAAAATTATCTGTAGCTGGCTGCATACCATTAATTACAAAAATTGAAGAAAAAATCTTCTGTGTAAGAGGTATATTTATTTGAAAACCCCAATAAAGGGCCACATTAAAAAACAGAACGTTTTCGCTCTAAAGAGAGCATCATCAGTGTTCTAAGCCTAAAATAAGTATAACCATAATAATTAGTGAAGGCAAGAGTAAAAAATTTAAAGGTTGACCAAGATAAAAAATTAGGTTATACTCACAAGCTCTACATGCTAAGCCACCAAAAATACATGGGTTAAAACCCTTAAAATGCCGACTAAAAGCCTTTCATTGGCGTGTTATATATTAAACCCTGGCGATGGGTGAAATTTAAGAAAGATATACCTCAAAGCATCATATGACTATACCACGAGCATGTGGGTGGTTGAGTTGATTTCTCTGTCTTCACAAAGAGAAAGGTGAAGGCCAGCTGATTCCAGGTGACAGGTGTGAAATCGTTTCTGACTAATGACAGTACGAGACAGACAGTGGAACATGAAGTTTTGTGAACTGATATGTAGTTAGGTACACTAGCCACTAGTTATAAAAATTATTATTTGTGGTAAAATTCAATAATAACAACAAACATCATGTGCTGGGATTACAAGTATTCCCTATTAAGCTAACAAGAATAATATACGGAGTGAAACTTACGGTGTGAAACTTTACGGAGTAAATAACGTTGTTTTCACTCCGTATATTATTCTTGTTAGCTTAATAGGGAATACTTGTAATCCCAGCACATGATGTTTGTTGTTATTATTGAATTTTACCACAAATAATAATTTTTATAACTAGTGGCTAGTGTACCTAACTACATATCAGTTCACAAAACTTCATGTTACACTGTCTGTCTCGTACTGTCATTATAATTTTTATAACTAGTGGCTAGTGTACCTAACTACATATCAGTTCGCAAAACTTCATGTTACACTGTCTGTCTCGTACTGTCATTAGTCAGAAACGATTTCACACCTGTCACCTGTGAACAGTTGGCTTTCACCTTTCTCTTTGTGAAGACAGAGAAATCAACTCAATCACCCACATGCTCGTGGTATAGTCATATGATGCTTGAGGTATATCTTTCTTAAATTTCACCCATCGCCAGGGTTTAATATATAACACGCCAATGTAAGGCTTTTAGTCGGAATTTTAAGGGTTTTAACCCATGTATTTTTGTTGGCTTAGCATATAGAGCTTGTGAGTATAACCTAATTTTTTATCTTGGTCAACCTTTAAATTTTTTACTCTTGTCTTCACTAATTATGGTTATACTTATTTTAGGCTTAGAACACTGATGATGCTCTCTTTAGAGCGAAAACGTTCTGTTTTTTAATGTGGCCCTTTAGGGGTTTTCAAGTAAATATACCTCTTACACAGAAGATCTTTTTCCTCAATTTTATTTCTTAAAATATTGAAATGTGCATAATCGAATGGTGGTCTCTGTATCGAAATTAACTGTAAAACTGTCTTTCATTATATTATTTGTTCATTATATTAACAATTTTATTTTTTAGGTTAAACATTCATCACAAACGTACGATATTATAGTTAAAAACTTTTTGGAACTGCTGTCAAAAAGCACCAACATGAATTTACGATTATTAAGCGTCAGATTGAGTTTCAACAACTTTTACAAGGTTGCATGACCTGAACATCATGGAGCTATGACTGTAACCTGCAAATTAGAGCCATACCAAGGTGATATTAGTATATGTTCCAATGCTTCTCGTGAAGCCTTCGATACTAATCGCAGTAACTCGAGCACTTCCAGTGGTTCCAACGCTTCTCCCGATGATGTACATATTCTTCCTAACAATTGTAATTTTATTGATAGCTTTGCGTCTCGAAGCATTAACGATACAAATGAAAACGACATGACAAGTAAATATGGTAGTCTTACTTCTTTGTTGGACAATCGAAAAAAGAAACGTAAGCAAGTTTGATGTTGTGTCGGGTGAAAAGTGAAGAGGGTTTGTTAAAATCTGCACCTTCAATAGTATATTCCATCAATTAGAGACTGTTTTGGATTAATTGTGAAAGCATAGACCTAAGTGATGTATGGTGCTTAAATAAAAATTGTAAATTCTGCTAATATTCGCTCCGTGTATGACTGACGCGACACCTAGCGTAGTCGGTTGACATTTTTGGAGCATACAATTTGACATTAAGCATATGATACACATATGTATGATATATTTGACGTTATTATGTAATACAGGGTGCGCCAAACCTTTGGTTTTCTTTGATTACGGCTAAACTATGAGATATACAAAAAAATGTTTATAACAAAACTGATGTGTATTAAAGACGTCTCAATTTAAAATTATTTTCGATTATACAGGGTGAGTCAGAACGACGGTATGAACCAAAGTTTTATTTTTTTAAATGGAACACCCAATATATTAAATCTTTTTAATATATTTTTTAAAAATATCAAAAATTTGTATAAGGTGTTATACAGTTAACTTATATGCTATATAAAGTTAAAAATTGTCGAAATATTTACATTTTTATTGATAAAAATGGCAATATGATAGTGCTGTGGATTATGTTTCCAAGGTAATAAAAATTTAAGTAATAAGTTTTTATAATATAGGTAATTTTTAAATAATTTAATATCTTTTACTTATAGCCATAAAATATACAGTGTAATCACTATTTGCAAATACAAAATGTTCTTATTTTTTTTAAATGGGACACCTTGTATATTAGTATTGCATTTTGTAGTAAATATTACAATCTTTCTTTTGGTATAAGGTTGTATGTACCTAGCATGTTTTGTTTTGTAGATAGTTTAAAAAAACTATAGACTTTAGGTTTTTGCGGATTTTTTATTAAAAAATTTTTTTGCAAAAAAAAAATTATTATAATCTGGTTTTAGAAACATACACTAAAATATCAAATATGAAAATAAAAACGTAATTAAAGATTAAAATAAATCATATGCTAGTACAGTTCAATTGAATTTAATAACTTTAAATTATTTTACAGAAAATATTTTATCGTACTAATGAATGCATAAACTAGTTACTAAATTAAATAAACAACCAAATTTCAAATCTACCCTAGTAAGTTTTCTGCCACAGAAACTTTCCGGTACCAAATTAATTGTTAGTTATATTGTATTTACTAGTAAGATCAGTTAAACTTTTAATTATTTATAATTATTTACGTAATTTATACAAATTTTTGATGATATTTTAAAAAAATATATTCAAAAATGATTTAATATATAGGGTGTTTCATTTAAAAAAGAATGTGTGTGTACTTTGTACGCACGTATGAAGTTATTCTTCTATTACAGTCGGAAAAATGAAAGAATACCCATGAACGAACATATAAAACACGCTGTATTTTCCTGTCATCGTGTCACAAAGAAAATTGCGCAGCGCAAGTACATGTAATAATAATTATTACATGTACTTGCGCTGGCCAATTTTTTGTGTGACACGGTGACAGGAAAATACAGCGTGTTTCATATGTTCGTTCATGGGTATTCTTTCATTTTTCCTACTGTATATAATTTTAACGAAGTAAATATACTTAACAGGTTATTTGTATTCCATTTAAATATTAAACTAACTTTCTTATCTACCACTTTCAAAAATTTTTTATTAGAACAACCAAAAATAAAAAAAATGAATCGTCCAGGATTGGAACCCGGGACCTTTCGATTTCTGACCGAAAGCTCAACAACTAGACCACCGAGTCTCCTGTAATTGGCGCGTAAGTTTCGGATATAATTACACAACACGGTGACAAATAGATCGAGTGGTATCGTGATAAAAATGTTATACTTACATATTTTATTATCTTACTACAGAAGAAGAGAAATTCAAAGACACAAAAATTATAATAAATAATACATTTACTAAAAACACTAATATATTATTTTAATGACTTATTTGCGCTGATACAGATACTATCTTGAAAGATTAGAAACGAACTACATACTGTGTGTGTGCGCATGCGCGCAGGTTTATGAAACATTTTACTCTCAATCGCGCCTAAAGAAGAATAACTTCAAAAATACAACTTTGGTTCATACCGTCGTTCTGACTCACCCTGTATAATCGAAAATAATTTTAAATTATAGACGTCTTTGATACACATCAGTATTATTATAAACATTTTTTTGTATATCTCATAGTATAGCCGTAATCGAAGAAAACCAGAGGTTTGGCGCACCCTGTATTTATTGACCATTTTTGATAAAATTTGTTATACAAACAATGACACTAACATTACAAAATTCCTTAAAATTTTCATATTTCGCCGTTACAGACGCTGGTATAGTTTCGTGTATCCCCACCATGGTCATGCATGGAGCGAATAGGAACCATTGTCACAAACAAGGTGATACCATTTTGTAGGATATAAAATTAGTAGTACAAAAATCGATGAAAATTGTTTTGTAGTACAAAAATTGGAATTTCCTCTATTGTTTTGAAATTCCAGTAGTATCTATTTATTGTCAAACTATTAATAGTACAGGAACAGAAGATTTTCACCTCGAAATTTTTACAGAATGGATAGATTTGCTTGAAAATTTGAGAATAAGTAGTGGATAGTCCAAGGATCAAAATCTATATGATGGCGCAAGGTGCTTTTACCATGGGGGTGGTTGCCACCCCATCTCGGAGGGTGGACATTTTTTATTATATTTTGACCGCAAAAGTTGATAAAAACATTAATTCTAAGTAAAAAATGTTTTATACCTTTTTTGATAAAATTAACAGTTTTCAATTTATTCGCTATCGAAAGTTTTAGTTTTATATCGAAAAAATCAATGTTTTTCGATAGTATACTCATTTACGATTAACTCAATTTTTGCCGTAGAAAAAATTTTTTCAAACCATGTTCTTGGGAATTAAATAACCTACAATTTCATATTTAAACATTTTTTCGTATCTCTGATGCTAATCTTTCTATTCTGAAGAAAATGGCATTTTTACCAAACTACAAAAAATCGTTATTCGCTTTTAACTCCAGTTTTTTAAAAACTAATCATTTTAAGCCAGTCAAACTTCTAGAATTTATTAATAATACATAAATAAAGAAGAATGAATAAGGCTAATGACTAAAAACACCGCTAACTTACATTATTATGCTTCCAATTTCATTTCTCCTTTTTTTTAATATATTGATTTTTTAGCCATAACTTTTTTATTTTTTATCTTAGAAAGTTTGATAAAAAAGAATTTTGTAGGTTTTTACAAGATCTATAAGGCTATTATTATTAAATCCTTTTAAAATCCTCAGTCGCAAAAATAAGTGACTTTGAAAGGGTTGGTAAAGGTGGTTTTTTGCATGTTATTACAAGTTTTAATTGTCAATAGCTCACTTACTTTTTGCATTAAAAAAATTTTTGCAAATCAACTTCTTGGGAATTAAATAAGCTACAATTTCATATTTAAACATTTTTTCGTAGCTCTGATGCTAATCTTTTTATTCTGAAGAAAAGGGCATTTTTTACCAAACTACAAAAATTCGTTATTCGCTTTTAATTTCATTTTTTTAAAAACTAATCATTCTAAGCTGGTCAAACTTCTAGAACCTGTTAATAATACATAAATAAAGAAGACCAAATAAGGTCAATGACTAATTTAAATTAGGGTGGTGATTAGGGGGTTGTGTCGGATCACTTTTTCCCTGAAAAAAATAGGGACTGACATTCTGTTCATTATAAGTCACTTAATTTTTGAACTACATCTTTTTTATTTCTGGAGATAGATATTTTTAAATACTTTAAATTAGTTTGAACAAATTATCCTCAAAAAATGCATAGTTTTCCCGTCTTTTGACTTTGAAACTACAATATTTAGCATTTGACGAAGAAGAGCTAACATATAATAAAGTGTAGCTCGATTACTATTGGTCTTAAAGAAAATTAGAAAACACGGTTTTGCTTATTTTTTCAAAAGGTACATTTTTGTTAAGCAAAGTTGTTTTGATAAAACGAAAACTTTTTGAGTTATTAGCAGAAAACTGAATAATAAAAACATTGATTTTTTCGATATAAAACTAACACTTTCGATAGCGAATAAATCGGAAACTATTAATTTTGTCAAAAAAATGTATTAAACGTTTTTTGCTTAGAATGAATGTTTTTACCAACTTTTGTGGTCAAAATATAATATGAAATTTCCACCCCGAGATGGGGTGGCAACCACCCCCATGGTAAAAGCGCCTTTCGGCATCATATAGAGTTTGATACTTGGACTATCCACTACTTATTCTCAAATTTTCAAGTAATTCTATCCATTCTGTAAAAATTGCGAGGTGTTGTCCTATTTTCAGCTTCATTACTTGGACTATAACAGAATTTCAATCTCCATATATTTGCCTTTTGAGGTACTCTGGAATAAATATTTGTATAATCCAAGAGGAAAATAAATTTCTCTAGCTGGCTGTATACGATAAATCACAAAAAATAGTAGATTCCTTTCTAAAAGGTATCTTTATAAAATCACTTACAAAGGGTTACATCACAGAACAGAACGTTTTCGGAATACAAAATTCACCATCGGTGTTAAACTACCATAATTTACCTAACCTTAAATAAGTATAACAGGTTAATGGAATTAGTATTCCGAAAAAGTTCTGTTTTTTGATGTAGCCCTTTTTAGGGATTTTATAAATATACGTCTTACAAAAGAATCTACTATTTTTTTTTAAATATTTGTGTGTCAAAAAGCGATATATATATGTAGTATATTAAAATAATTAGATCAGACTGGTTTAGGAAAATATTATTTGTACGGTAGATTTAGGAATGGTGCAGATTCTTTGTATAGTAATATTTGTAAAAAAAAAACTTTTCACCCGAATGATTGTTTTAAAAAGTTCTTCTTAAATATCTCAAATGTTTTTATATACATGTTAAGAATAAGATTGTTTTGTTACATCTAAATAAGACTGTTAATTTTGTTATTAGTCGTTAATTTTTAATGTTAGTGCCGTATTATTTACTAAATTGCCATATAGGAACAAATTAAAAAATTATCAGGTATAAATAAAGG
Organism: Diabrotica virgifera virgifera; assembly: GCF_917563875.1. NCBI lineage: Eukaryota > Metazoa > Arthropoda > Insecta > Coleoptera > Chrysomelidae > Diabrotica > Diabrotica virgifera. The sequence continues at coordinate 244,335,231 of NC_065448.1, read as the reverse complement.
TTTTTACTAAATTTTATTTTTTACTTGTTTGTTCAATAAACCCATCAATACCTTTCAGTGTTGCGCTATTTAAATCATAATTCATTACATTTATAATATTGTTTTCACCCATTTTACACCATTAAAATGTGAGATTTTCCACGTCTGTCTGTCCGTCCGTAAGCACCACTGCTCCATTATTAGTAACATAGAATGACAAATGAGGTGTCGAATGAAAGCTGATAATCCAGAGATGGTATTAAAGATAAGAAATTTGACCTAGGATTTCCGGATTTAAAGTTGCAACCTGAAGTACTGTTTTAAAGTCGCCGAAATAGTTCAAGAAGTATATTATTAGATGCCCCTTAGCAAGACGAGAACAAATATATACTTCCGGCTTTTATATAACTTCCGGTTAAAAAATTGTAAACGGAAGTGTCACATTATAGTCGCGGAAATAGTACGTGTGATAGATAAGCGGAAAAGGAGTTCGACAGGGTTGCTGTCGACAATGCTGTCAACAGCACTATTTAGCATATACTCTGAAAACATCTTTAAAGATGCCTCGGACGAATCAAAAGATCGTATTACAGCAAATTGCCAACTTGTAAACAATATTAGATATGCAGACGATACCGTACTGCTGACAGATAGTGCGCAGGAGATTCTTTCCATTTTTAGTAATTATATTTCCCAGATATTCGTAAGTTTTATTTATTTCCAGTTCTGAGTTTTTACATTTTATTTTTGAAGTTATACTTCTTTACCGGCGATAGAGGGTAAATTTTTATATGGGAAAACCTAGCGACCGGGCGCATGCGCATTATAACTTTGTTCTGATTGGATGTTCAAATGACATGTCAAAAATTATTCAATATGGTGGCTGTGGCACAGCTGTAGTTAGATTATTTATGGTTGTTGCGTTTTAAAATTTGTGTGAAAAGAAACAACAAACAAAAGTTAGTTAATAGTTATACTGCCTTTTTAAATAGTTTTCATATACCTATATTTTTGGACTTTTGGACTATTTTGGAAAAGGAAAACTCATTCTAATTTGGTAAGTACCTAGTTTTTATTATAATCATATTGTAATTATACATTTGGATTAGGTTGAAATACATACATTTATTTTCTCAAGAATGCGGATTTTAGAGAGAAATCCCAAATTAGGTTCGATTTTTATTTTTAAATTATGATTTTTTGGCGTAGATTTATTTATCTAGTAGGTATGTAATGCTTTGATTTACATACTTAATTTGATTACCAACAAAAGTTCTACCAATCTTCATCTAATATATTGTTTTCTTACTGTTTTGTTATATTTTTATATTTTCTTCCACAAAATTTAAACTACATAATTTTCAAAACAATTGTCAAACAGTAAAACGTTCAGTTACCGTATTTTTCCACATGATACATAATGTGCGATTGGACGAGTGAGTCTACGCTTCGATTACGAGTCAAAGCGGCACGAAATTCAAGGGTTCAATTCCCGATGCAAGTTTTATTTTTTTATTTTTTTATGCATATTATGATTTAAGTATATTTGTTATATAATTTTTTTTTTCAGCAAATGCGTATTTAAAATTTTTGCCAACAATTATTATCGTCCAGAAATTATTTTTTCTTTGTGGCATTTTTCAATGTGTTTGTGTGCGTTTTATTCTTTTATTTTTTAAAATTTTTGGTATAGTCTTAAAAATCACATAATATGTAGTAGAAGTATAACTTCTTACGTGCGTACAAAGTACACAAACATTCTTGTTCTTTCATTATCTTCCATATCTTCTTTACCGTTGATTATCATTATCTTACCTTTTTCCTCGTTTATTTCCATTTTTAGTTATTCTATTTGCATTACCCATAAATCTATTAGTTTCTGCATTTTATTCTCGGAATCTGCTATTAGTACTATGTCGTCCACATACATTAAGGATTGTATTGTTACCAGTTGTAATCTATGGTACCCTATTACTGTCTGTAGTTAGTTGGTTCTTACTCTAGTATTTCTTATCAATTCGTTCATTATTATTATGAATAGCAAATGGCTGAGACTACCTCCTTGTTTAATATCTCTCTTCCAATAGAATTCTTCCGATCTTTCCCTGCTATTTGTACTCTTCCTTTTACCCCTTTGTAAGTACTTTCTATAACTGTTGTCAATGTATTTGGTACATTTATTTTCCTCAGGCATTCCTCTAGAATTTGTCTTTCTATCGAGTCAAATGCTGCTCTCAGGTCTATGAATCTATTATGTTCCTAATGATATATATGTTGTCATTTATCTGTCTTTATGGTCTAAATGCCGCTTGTTCTCCCAATTCCATTTCTACTTCTTGTCTTAGTCGCTTCTCTAATATTTTCGTATATATTTTAAAGCATACCGATGACAGACATATAGCTCTATAATAGTTATCGCAGTTTACATGTTCTCCTCTTTTGTATGTATATTGGCACGATGATGTTGTTGTGTCAGTCTTTAGGGATTGTTTGTTTTTTCCACGCCTCTTTATATATTTTCCATAGCCAGTTTATTCCTTTTTCTCCCATGTATTTTACCATTTCCGGTTCAATATCATCATCTCCACCTGCTTTGCCTAATTTTATGTTTGATAATCCTCCTATTACTTCTATACTTATTTACTTTATTTTTTTCTTTTCTTCGTTTTTTCGTCTTCATTTATTATATTGACTAATTGGAAATTATCATGCTAAAATATCTACTTATTTGCTCTATTATTACATAAAAATCAATAGAAATTTTTAAAGTGATTTCCACTATTTATCGTATTTTATATATTGTGAATAATTTATACAATATTAGATTCGTTTATATAATTTAATAAAAAAATATGTGTTTGTAACATTCTTGACATACATTAGTTAACACTGAAGAAAACATAACCACATAGGTAAAACAAAAAACAATTTACAATAACTGAAATTAAAAGTTTTTTTGAAAATACATGTTTCTTGGAGAGTTACCATTAATCAATATTAATTCCACTACAACGGTTTTTTGGGACTAAAGTAAAAAATAGAATACGGACTTTTTCATCTTTGTACATAAAAACTGCGAATATTATCAATATTTCACACAAAGAAAATAAACATTGCAGTGGAAAATTACAAATTGGGAAAAGAACATGTTTAACAATGTGTTTAAACATTACATAATGACTTAATATACAAAAAGGACATATAAACTACTTGTGGCTTTTAAAAGCCTGGTTTTCACTACAATAAAATTTTAATTAATTTAGAACATACAACTTCTTTATAAAAATAAATAAAAGTAAATTCTTTACTATAAACAAACATAGTAATCTTGAAAGACACAGTACCTACTTAATACACATATAAATACATTAAAATTAAAATGACTATTATAGTAAAATAGTACAATCATAAACAACATTAATTGATTAAAACATCAATAACAACAAAAAATATAAATAAAATTTTCTTTCATAATAAAAGCACAATTTTCTGATTTAGTTATATCTGTTTTTACGTTTTGTGCGATATTTTTATTTTGCGCAAATTTGTATATTAACCAAATTTATAATAATAACTAAAAAGTGTAAGATCGTTAACAGAAAAACAAATTTAATATATATTCTAAACTAATATCGTCAAAAATTGTCAAAGCGACAGGTCCTGATGAAATTCCGAGTGATACATACTATAGCTTGTAAATGATAGCAATGTTTTAGAGGCTATAACTTTATTTCAGAAATAAACATTGCTTTTCGCTTAAATTCAATGTTCAAGCTGCCAAGAGGCAGGTGGGTGGAAAACCCGGATTTTCCGAGGACAATTTTTGTCGGAGGAAATCGGAAAAACAATATCTCTGTACAGAATTAAATTGCGGTCAATTTTTATTTGGGTGTTTTTGGTTTAAAGTTAAAAACTTCGGAGTTACAGAGCATTAATTGATAAAAAGATGACTTCGGAGCGCCAATTTGTTAATAAACTAAATAGCACATTTTCTGCGGACTTTGCATACCTATATTACTAATATATGCAGTCTTAAGATTCGATTCCAGCAATAAAATAGCTGGTAATTAAATAACTTTTCCCAAAAATGGCCATTTTTTCGATAATCTGCCCAGACTATAGACAACACCCAAAGTCGTTGTCCTTGATATTAAAATTTTAATTTAAAATCTGATGCAAAACTGGTTCTTCATCTCCACTGCATCTTGATCTGCACTTGCTGCAGTTCTAAAGAAGTGAAACTAGTGAAGTGAAAGTGAACGTACGTATATAAAGCAGAAATAAGGTTCACATTTCGCAGTATAATTTCGTGTACTAATAATATGCTACATTTTACTAATCTTTGTGCTGTGGTTTCTCTGATACCAATTAAAAAGTAAGTTTTATATTTTTTTATTATTACTAATAATAATAAACCATCATATAAGATACACTAGGTATTTTTTTTTGTTTTCTGGCCTTGGTTTGGAAGTTTTAGGCACGTAATTTCATAGGTATAGACTATTTTTGTGGTAAGTTATTTTATTACTAGCTCAGGGGAGTAATGTATAGTGTGTGTGTTGAGTAAATGTTTTGTTACTTAGCAGTGACGCACCTAGAACTTTCGACTGGGAGGGGGGGGGGGGTTGGCTTAGGCACAGAAATTTTTGTATTGTTTGTGGAAGACAAATTACATTTTCCTACTATTTTTTATATGCTCTGGAGTGGACATACTGCGGCCCCTCAGGTGAGTATCGATTCCACAAGGATCGAAATTATTTTCATTTATAAAATTTTTGAATAAAAAAAAATTTGCCACCAATCTGGGATTCGAACTCACGACCTTTGGCATAGGCGTAACCAGGATGATCCTAAGGGGGGGGGGGGTTACAACTACCTGAAAGGGGGGGGGTTACAACTACTGGAAGGTCTCTGAGGGCTATGGTGTTAAGCGTATAGAGCTCAAATTACATCCCAATGGGGGGGGGTTACAACCCCCAAAACCCCCCCCTGGTTACGCCTATGACCTTTGGTGCCAAAGGTAGGTCCTCACCACTAAGAATCGGAGGGTACAGATAAACTATTCAGTTTATTAAATACACTTCTCCAAGAAATTAACGCAGTACCTTAAAAAAGGGTAATTTTGATGTCTCGAATTTCTAAACCGGTTGTCCGATTCAAGTGATTTTTTTAATATGTTATAGCCTTATTCTTTAACAATATCGCTGTAATAACACAGTATAGGAGGAATATTCCTCCTATACTGTGGTAATAATATTGTTGCTAGACATGTAAATTGTCATTGTATACCGGGTGTACCAATCAAACTGTGATTTTTTGTCAAAGTTCGCGGCACCCTGTGAAATATTACTGTGAAAATACTGAAATTAAAACTTAACTATACTTTCATGTTTTCTTAACATTCTGGTTTTAGATTCATTCGTTTATGTTGGATAATAAAAAAGAAAGGTACGTTATAGGGCTGTCAATGAGGGTATTTGGCTCCGAATTCTATCCTAGTACATCGATTTACTTGATATTTTCACAGCAAGTAGGGAATAGCTCACGAAACAAAGTCTACCCTATTCCGATGTGCGCTTTTATCTTGGGGGTGGTTCCCACTCCTCGGGAGTGAAAAATGTTTTGGTTAAAATAGCCACGGAAGAGGCGAGAGCTAATTTTAAGCAAAAACTGTTCTATAATTATTTTTTGACAACTCGATACTTTTTGAGTTATTCGTGGTTGAAAATTGGCCATTTTCATTGAAAAATGACACGTTTTCGGACGGATTTTTGTGAATACCTTAAAAACTATGCATCTAACAAAAAAACTATTTAAAATATTTCTGTTTATAAAAAAACAAAGAGATTCGTTCCTTCATAAATCTTCTAGTTAAAATATAAAGAGGAATATGGTAGGTAAGAAGAGTTTGTTTTTTTGCTGCATGTGCTCAAATCGGTGTATTCAACTTGAAATAACAGAGAAACGGTCGATTTTAGGTGTATACTAACAACGTATAGTGCTTGAAAAGACCTTTAAAATGAGCAATACTAAATGTCGATTACATTCAAACTAAGCGAGATATTTTGCAAAAAAGTTGACTACTAGTATTTTAAGAAGAAATGAGAAGTATATTTAACCCCTCATCCATCAGAATTTAAATACATCGTTTTCCTTCTACACTACTTTTTATTATAGTGTTATTTATATGTTCAAAGTTGGACTAGTTTAAAATAAATGGTTTTTGAAAAAAATAAGATCAAATTATAGAGCGCACTTCTCCATGTAACTCAAAAATGATAAGAGATACGAAAAAAAGTTAACACACAAAAATGAACGGTTTTTTCAGATAAACATTTCCATTTTATTTTTCTTTACTGTATCTCTTATCATTTTCAAGTTACATGGAGAAAAAGGAAGATTTTTAAGAAAATTTAAAAATGCTCTCTATAATTTGATCTTTTTTTTTCAAAAACCATTCATTTTAAACCCGTCCAACTTTCTGAACATAGAAATAATACTATACTAAAAAGAATTGTAGAAGGAAAACGATGCATTTGTATTTTGGTGGATGGGGGTTAAAATTACTTCTCATTTTTTCTTAAAACACATTAGTTATCAATTTTGTGGGGGCCTCTAATGATCTACCCGATCTTAAGACAAAACCCCCGAGATTCGAGTATAAATAAAAGACTTTGTACTTTTACTTTCTATAATCAGCTTTAAGAGTTAACAGCTTGCAAATGTGTTTTTTATTACGCGGCTCGGAAAAATCTCGATCACCGTCTTGACTTATAAATTCACATTTCAACACTGAAAACTATTTACGACGCTCTCATTCTGAAATTCTTGTTACGAACATATATGTGTCAATGTGTCAAAGATCTGCAAACTTAGCATGACGTGATTTCTTCGAAGGAGATAAATATTATCAAAACAAAACGTATATGTCTGAGCAGAAGAATGTGTCTATTCAGGGTTTTTGAAACTCCTAACATTATAACGATTTTTGAATACAGGGTGGTGCTTTAAACCAGACAACAATTAATTAAATATTTAAATGGCTCGAACAAATTTTGTTTGCAGCATATCTCACTTAGTTTTAATGCAATGGAGCAATAGCTCATTTTAAAGGTCTTTTCAAGCACTACAAAAGATATGGCATTATACACCTAAAATCGACCGTTTCTCTGTTATTTCAAGTTGAATACACCAATTTGAGAATGTACCAAAAAAGCAAACTATTTTCAGCTACCATGTCTCTTTTTGTATTATAACTAGAAGAGTTATGGAGGCAAGTGTCTCTTTGTTTTTTTTATAACTTACAAAAATGTTGAATATAGTTTTTTTTAGTTATATGCATAGTTTTTAAGGTATTCGCAAAAATCCTTTCGAAAAGATATTACGTTTCAATGAAAATGGCCAATTTTCAACCACGAATAACTCAAAAAGTATTGTTTTCAAAAAAAGTTATAGAACAGTTTTTGCTTAGAATTAGGTTCTCTAGCGAATTCCGTGATAATTTTAACCAAAACATTTTCCCCAAGAAGGGGTGGGAACCACCTCAAAGATAAAAGCACACATTGGCATAGGGTAGACTTTGAATTAGGAGATAAGTAGAGGCTAGGCCCAAAATTTCATTAAAATCCATGCAGTAGGATAGATCACGATAGAACGATCATGGGAAGTACAGAAACCAATTTACGTCTGCTTTATAGATTTTGAGAAGGCGTTTGATAGAGTTCAACATGATAGGTTGTTTGAATATCTAGAAATGATTGGAATAGACGATAAAGATCTGAGACTTTTACAACATCTATATTGGAATCAAGAAGCTTCTATTCTGGTAGACGGCAAAGAAACAGACAAAATTTGCATTCAAAGAGGTGTCAGACAGGGTTGTGTGTTATCCCCAACTATGTTTAACGTATACTCAGAAATAATTTTTAATGAAGCCTTGGAAGGACAATGTGGAGTTCGAATCGGGGGAGAAACTATTAACAACATCAGATATGCAGACGACACCGCGATCATGGCTGAAGATATCGAAGATCTTCAATTCCTTATAGATCGAGTCACTAGAGAATGCTCCAATAACGGACTTAACATAAATGCAACAAAGACAAAGTTACTTGTGGTTAGTAAACAAGACGTCGGCGCTATGCAACTAATTGTCAATGATGAATCAATAACAAAAGTTAACCATTTTAAATACCTAGGATGTTGGATAAACGAGACACTAAATCCGGATGAAGAAATTAAAACTCGTATAGAAATTGCAAGAGGAGCATTTATGAAACTTAGATCTATTCTGAGCAACTCTCAGCTGAACTTACAACTAAGAATCAAGTTCCTAAAATGTTATGTGTATCCTTTATTACTATATGGATGTGAAACCTGGATCATGAAGGTTAACATGATGAACAAATTAGAAGCCTTTGAGATGTGGTCGTATCGTAGAATGCTCAGAATATCTTGGGTTCAACGCATTTCAAACAGAGAAGTCTTAAACAGAGTAGGTCAAGGCGAAGGTGACTTAATGAAGATGATAAAAAAGAGAAAACTTGAATATCTGGGGCATATAATGAGAGGTAGCAGATACAGGATGCTGCAGTTAATACTCAATGGAAAGATCGACGGAAAAAGAGGAATTGGTCGAAAGAAATATTCATGGCTCCGAAACCTTCGTCAATGGACTGGCTTATCAGCAGATCAATTGTTGCATGCCGCACAAGATCGAGAACGATATCGGCAAATTGTTATGGAAGCTACCCATGCCTAAAAATTTGGGCACGGTACTTAAAGAAGAAGAAGAAGTAGGATAGAATTCGGAGGTAATATCCTATTCTTGCTCCCATTGACTAGCGTAGTTAACAATTTGCCTTATTTTTCATCAATACAGGGACAGGGTGTTTTCAAATAAGTATGGCAAACTTCAAGGGGTAATTATGCATGAAAAAAAAATCACAGTTTGCTTTATAAACGTATGTCGGCAAATTCTTCGTTTCCGAGATAGGGGGTGTCAAAATTTTTCTTACAATCTGACGATTTATTTATTGCTCTATATTCACTTTATAGAATTGAAATGGGATTATTTGGGCGGTCTCAGGAATTTTTTAAAATTGTTAACAATAATTTATATTTTGGTAACTATTAGTTTAAATTGAGAAAACACTGGATTTAATTGGGGAGGCCTATGTCCAAAGTTGGATTACTTAAGACCGAAGAGGAGGAAGAAGAATCAGTTTAAATTCTGTATTCTCGTAGTATTTTTTTTTAAATTAATTAATATTATTTTAATATATTTTTTTGTTTTATAATTAATTATTTAATTTAAAATCTGTCTAGGAACTTTATTAAATTATTTTGAAAACATTATCTATTATAGTAATATTTTTTTTAAATAAATTATTCTAATGTAGTTTTTTTTAGATTGATCTCACAGTGGAACGTCAGGATTTTCTCAACGAAATATTCGGTCTACTAGAAATGCAACCACCAACTCAATTTCCACCAACTTCTAGCCCGTCAGCTCCAATATCCATTTTAAAGAATTCAACCATAGAAAATTTCAAGAAAACAATGGAGGATACGTACAATCAATTCTCAACCCAGTACCAGTCCGGGTTCATTTTATTCGAAAAAGTATGGAAACGGATAGAGAAAAATTTGAAAAAAAAGAAATGGAAAAAATTGAAAATTTATCCTTACGCATTACTTTTATTTTATTAATTAGGAGTAATAATTTTGCAAATAGGTTTCAATGGTTAAAATAATATTTAACTGGTTATTATAAATATGAATGCAATTTTGTATAAAATTAATTCAAAAATAAACAGGTATTATAATTTTCTTGTCATATTTTTGTTATTTTTTCCTATGTTGTAGACTTTTTTAGAAAAACTTTCCAAACATGTACCTTTTTTATATTACAAATACAAGTATTTTCATTTAAAAGCTGTAGGTATACTTACTAATATTATTTTTTGCACGATTGATCATTTTTGACTGTTTACCGTGACAGATTTTACGTCAGTAGGTGACATTTACTAGCAACTCGACGGTAAGTAATCCAACTCGACGGTAAGTACTCCAACTCGACGGTAAGTAATTCACTTACCGTCGAGTTAAAAAATCTCTTAATTTTAATTTATTTTTTGAAAGAATAAAGAAAACTAACGAATTATTTATTAATATTGAAACTTATGGTACAATTTGTTAAATTATTTATTGAAATCCCACTTGTTTGGGCTGTGGTTTCACTTCTAACAGAAACTCCTGCAGAATCGCATACATTAGTAGTATCCAACATTTTTTCTCTTCAAATACGCGATCAAAGTTGAAAACTTGGAAATATCAATGCCATCATAAAGAAAAACGGTGGATTTAATCATTGAATATTCTGCCCAGAGGCTTCCAGGAGCTTTCAACTGCATATGTCTTTGAACGAAATATGCCAATAGAGTCTTTTCTTCGATTCTTAAATTCTTGCCTTGGCACCATTTTTTAAAACTTTGGTAGGTATTTTGATAACGGATTTTGGATTTTTCGGGAATAATTGCGGAACACCCTTCTTCCCAAGCCCGTTCAATTTCTTCAAATTCACTTTCGCTCATATTTTAATTTATAATAATCAAAATTGTACTTAAAATTATTGACAACTAAATAAAAACTCAATTCTCCATTGTTGTTATGCACCCTAGTTACTACCTAACAACCAAAGTATCTATCTTGATAAAATGAATGAAACTAGGCAATATGACGAAAATGTTTAATTTTATAATTTATAATGGTATCAATCGTGCAAAAAACGTTATAAGCATGTCGAAGGTTAAGGGTAACCGATCTCAGACAATAATTGGAGTCGTCGCTCCGCTCCTCCTCCAAACAATTGTCTTCGATCGGTATAAAACCCTTACCGTTCTCCATACTTAATTACTATAAATAATCTTTATTTAAACAAATTAATTTTTTTAAAAATATTTTTTAATCTTCAAAACTCATAATTCTGGGTTTGTACTTTGTAGCATGTAATTTATTTTTACTGTTGACGTGAAGATGCTGTGTAAACTCTAGAGAGCGAAACCGGTCAATAATTGATTGTGAGAAGGTCTGTTATTTCATTACTTACTTAGTATTGACTCACACATGCAACCCATTAAATACTTTATTAATGAAGTTATAAATTTTTCTGAATAGATCAGAATTCCACCTCTCACATTCAAATTTAATCGTTTTTTCACAGATCCGCCCTGGTCTAATATCAAATTTAATACGAACAAAGAAGTCAAAACAATAAATAACATATTGAGGATTGTATAAATTTGGCTTTTAGGTTTTGATGTAGAAACAGATATAGTTCTAAATATTGCAACGTCAAAACAATTGTAAAGTACATTGGGATCAACATACCAGGCAACCAACTGACGTCATATAACGTCGAGGAAACGTCAGTTTTGGTTGAATATATACACGTGTTTGAAAATTACGTCATATAGACGTCTTTTGTAGGTGATTTTAAATACGTAAGGTTAATGACGTGAAAATAACGTTTAAAAAACGTTTTCATTTCAGACAGTTAACTCTGACGTCACAAAATTGCGAGGAGCTTGTTTGTATTACTCCAAACATTTTCGTTAAATAGTTTTCATAAGAAATTTCTCATTTATTGTTTACGTGGTTTGTGTCTTGTGTGATAAAATAAGACTTTTCATTTAAATATTTAGTTGAAGAAACGTGTTAATTAGGAGATTTGTATTCGTTTTTGCGCAGTGAGTTTAGTTTAATGCAGTATTCTTCTTGACAACTGTTTGAGGTTATGTTTATTTTCTGTTAATGAACTAATTATGTTTGTGTTATCGAGTTTTATCGAGTAATTTGTTAATAAATTATTTATTAGTTTGTATGTTTTTTCAGTTTTGACATAGTAAGTAGGTATACTTATATAAATAGTGAAAATTCTATAATGCGAGGGCTGCTACAATCATGCAGAATCAATGTTAGATTGCTTCTAATGCACAAGCGATCTTAAACAAATGGTAGTATATCTTCATCGACACATGGGACGTAGACCTATAGGTTTCATGTTACCTATTTTTATACTACCTATTTTGAAACATGTGAAAGAGTTCACTTTTTGAAAGTATCAAATCGATGAGACAAATACACGTGATTTTCAACGTCGGTACTACGTCATAGAAACACGTCAATTGGTCATTTTTATGACGTGTTATCTACGTTATAAAAACGTCGTTTGGTTGCCTGGGATACACATTGTTGACGCAATTATAAAATTTGTTAAATATTGTAACGTTTAAAATATGTTTTTATTATAACTGTGTAATTTTATTCTAATTTCAAAATATAGCAATTTTATCTATTAAGGTATAAAAGAACAACCTTATCACAGCCAAGCTAATCTAGTATTCATCTTCATTCATTCGTTTTCCCTCTTGTATCATCATTCAATCTTCTCTTGTCCACTGCTGGACATAGACCTCCTTTATAATTTTCCATCTGTTTCCTCATGCCTCTTGCATTAAATTCCTATGAAACAGATCATCAGTCCAATATGTTGGTGGACGACCTCTACTTCGATAGGCATCATCTCTTGGTCTCAATTCCAGTATTCGCTTTGTCCATTTGTTATTTTTCATTCAAGCCACGTGACCTGCTTAGTTTTATATCATTGTTGCTATTCTATCTACTGTATTAGTAGTTTACATGGCCATCCACATGACAAAGAGACTGCTAAACTATTAGGAATAACCATAGACAATCGATTGAACTGGTCGGCTCATATTTCACAAGTAAAGAAGAAGCTGTCTAGTCCATTGTTTCTTATTCGTCAACTAGCAAGGGTTGTCAACTTTGAGACATTGAAAGTGACATATTTTTCTTTATTTCACTCACACCTAAGCTATGGATTAATCTTATGGGGCAATTCAACAAATGCTCTTCAAATTTTCAGGATGCAAAAGAAAGCTATTCGGATTTTAGCAGGGGGTTAGTTATCTGGAACATTGTCGACCTCTCTTCATCAAATTAAAAATTATGCCGCTACCAACTCTGTTGATATATCAAGTTCTGACTGAAATTCACAGAAAACGGGCCCATTTAATAAAGCAGTCTGATGATCACGTTCCCAATACGCGAAACTCTCACTATTTGCGAACAAATCGCTGTAGATTGCGTCTTTCAGATCAAAATTGTCTTAATTATAACCATTAAAATATTTTACCAAAAGATATTAAACAGTTAAGCTATAACAGTTTCAAAAAAGTCATAAAAAACTATCTGTTGAAGCATTGCTTTTATTGCTCGAAAGAATATATGACGCATTGCAGAACATCCACTGAAATGCTTACCGTGACACAAAATATTTTTTGTTAATCTATGTTCTTGTTTGTGATATTTATAATTTATGTTTTATATTTCTACTTTATACACCTTGTAATTTTTATATACCTTGTAATTTTGACTTGCTACAAACAATACTATTTTTTTGTAAAGTAGTTAAATAAATTTATCTATCTATCTATCACTCTTGATCGTCGTAGGGCGATCTGTCTCGCAGTGAAACACCCAAGATAGCACACTCCATCGCCCTTTGAGTCACACGAATCATTTGCATTGTTCTCCTTATGATGGTTAACGTTTCCGCTCCGTAAGTCAACACTGCTAAATACACTGATTGAAGGTTTTACTTTTAAGATATATTGGTATGTCGGACGACTTGAAAATGTGATTCAACTTGCCGAAGGCTATCCAAGTCTGTCTTAAACGACGGAGAAGCTCAACGGTTTGGTTATCATTTCCTATGCGAATCTCATTATGCAGGTATTCTAAAGCTATTAACTGGTCTATAAATCTTGTTCTTATGCACATATCTTCGACGACTGCAAGATTTGTCATCATCTGCGTTTGGGTTTTAATAATTTTTTTTAATCCCCCATCTAGTGAGGAAAGGCAGAGCTGATTTAAAAGTTATTTAGCCTCATCTATCCTATCAGCTATTAGCACAATATCATCTGCAAACCTTAGGTGGCTAAGCTATTCTCCGTTTATGTTTATGCCCTTGTCGGTCAGTTTTGCCCTTTTATATTTCAAAAGCGGAGTGAACAGTTTCGGCGATATGGTGTCCCCTGACGTACTCCACGTTGTATCGGGAATTTCTGAGTTTCACGATCACCCACTCTAACACTAGCTGTTGCATGTTGGTATATGTGTTTAATTATATTTATATACAAATAGTCATTTTGGCATTCTGTCAAGGCTTCCAACATTGTTGATTTATGCTATTAAAGGCTGTTTCATTCTTGTTCTTTAAGTAGGTACCGTGCCCAAATTTGAGTCGTGGCTAGTTTCAACGACAATTTGCCGATATTGTTCTCAATTTTGCGCGGCATGTAACGATTCATCTGCTGATAAGCCAGTCCATTGACAAAGGTTTCGGAGCCGTTTCATAATCCACAACTATTAAAGATAGTGGTTTATTGTATTCCAGTACATTTTGCCAAGAGGTTGGAATAGCACCCCTAAAGAGATACTTGTTCATTAAGATTTTAACTGCCTCCAAAGTTGTTTGACCTCCAGCTGTAATTATCTCCTTTGTTATTCCATCGTCTCCAGGAGTTTTTCCATTTTTCATCTGTTTTAAGGCAGTTAACTTATCTGAAACACTACCAGAAATTACTAACGCTGAAACACTACCAGAAATTACTAACTTCCTCGTTAGTAATTTCTGGTAGTGTTTCAGATCTTACATTTAGTATTCTTCGTTTCATATCATAGGCTTCAGGTTTTGCTACACTGGACGAGTATTATAATAACTCTGTATAGTAATCTTCAACTGGAATGAATGTATGTGCGATGATCTTAGCAATGGCACATGGACTGTTAAAATGGCCTATAAATATAGGCTTTACTTATAAAAAACTATTTTATAAATCTAATTCTTGATTAATTTAGTAATACCCGTATGTCTTGGAGTTGATACCCAAATTAAAATACTTTACAACTTTTTTTTACACATAAAAATATTCACCTAGAACCTAATGAAAACAAATCACGCAATTTTGTCAGTACCTTCCAAAACCAGTACTACTTTATCATCCTCGTCACTCACACACATCCTGGTTAAGTCTGATGCCACGGAGGCTGTATCACAGTGACTGTTTCTTTCATCGCTGAGCACTAAGTCACTGTCAGTTGCGTGAATTGGTGAACATTCCATTTCCACTGAGCTTCTTGCTGGGCGCCCATTAGATATGCTAACAATGGTTAGCTCGGGTGGTGGAATGTTGCAAGATATTATCTCGTTGTCGGGAATTGCGATTGAGAGCTGGCTAGTGCTGAAACATATATGAAAGATAATCATTAAACTTATTTATAAACACATGCATAAAGAAACAAACGCTCATAATATGGTATACATTGATCTTGAGAAAGCATATGATAGAGTTTCTCGAGAGATTCTGTGGTGGACACTCAATAAGAAATGAGCCCCCAGTGAGTAGGTAAGGATTGTGTGTATGAGGGAGTAACAACTAGTGTTAGGACAGGTGTGGGAGAAACTGATAAATTGCACCAAGGCTCTGTGCTTAGTCCTTATTTATTCTCATTAGTTTTGGACCAGATAACAGCGAAACTACAGGGTAACATTTCCTGGTGCTTAATGTATGCCGATGATGTGGTGTTAGTGGGAAATAGTGAAAACGCCTTAAAACAAAAACTGGAACAGTGGAGCCAAGCTCTCGAGGAAAAATATTTAAAACTTAGTAGGACAGAGTATTTGGAATGTTCGTTTAAAGATGGAGTTAATACAAATAAAATTATATCTTTGGATGGTAAAATGATTGATTGTCAAAAGTAAGAGTTACCTAGGGTCAGCATTACAAACTAATGGGGAAATAGATAGAGATGCATGCAATACAATTAGGGTTGGATAGATGATATGGAAGAAAGCGAGTGGTGTGTTGTGTGACCGAAAAATTCCAATGAAGCTGAAGGTAAAATACCGGCTATGATGTACGGAACTGAATGTTGAGCAAAAAGAAAGAGGGACAACGAATGCATGTGGCGGAAATGAGACTGCTTAGATGGATGAGTGAAGTAACAAAAAAGAATAAAATTACGAATGAGTATATTACTATGCATATATAGTAGATTTCCCATATCGTACATAACATATGCAACAGATACATCTAGTATAAACAAAACAAAATCCAAACAGCCGGAGATCTAAACAATTTTCCAATGAAAAAGATCTTTAGATTTCCGGCTCTTTGGATTTCGTTTTGTTTAGCTATTACTATATTTTAAAGTAACTATGTACACTATTTAACTACAATCATGCTGCTAATTGACGTTCACATGCAATGTATTATTACCTAGGAATCGGTTCATAAGAATCCGCGGCAGATGTAGGTATTCTGATTCTTAAAATATTTTGGAACCATTCAGTAGAGTTTGGTCTAAAATAATTAATGTTAACATATTGGTAAAATTTTATGCGGCAAATAGAACCAAAACTCAAGTCAACATAAACGACATTAACGTAGATAAAAAAGAATAAGGACAACTAGTAAACAAAAACGAAAGGTACAATAGGTACTACTGTTTTCTAAAATTTTCGAAAAATTATTAACCATCCCGTACATCGTATCGAAAATATTTTTGGGTTATTGGTAAATAAATTTTGAAAGGGAAAATTACGTAGAATCCCTATTAAATACCACAAATTTTAGTAGTTTGATTTCATATCGACCCCAAGGCATTCTCCTCTCTGTAATCGGTACCAATTAGATGTTACATATTTTGCTATGCCCTAGCTCGTCAGATATCCAATCAAATACGAACTGATAAGCAGACGGTTCAACGAATATGTCTTCAAACTTCACATCTCAGAGGAATAGCTAGAAAAATACCATCTACTTTGATGGCTTTAAACGAAAACATAACTCCAATCGAGTCAGTTTTCTACCTTTCTTCTTCTTCTTTCTTCACTTTTGGCATGCATACTAGTGCATTTGCCAGCATATTTCTTAGGTTTTCTATCTTTTGTGCTGTATCAATGTGCGTGTCTCATTTGACGTTTCCATTTCGACGTCCGTTCCCGGCTATGGGTACATAATTCGCAAATATTTTACGACTATCCCTACCTTTTCTGTCTTTACATGGCAAATTACGTGTAGTAAAATTCACACTGGTATGGATATGTACATATTACTAGAATGTCATTCTACTTGACAATGTCATAACTAGCTTAAAGAGATGGCTTTTGAATGTTCTTGGATAACTGTTATTTTTTGTATCATTGCAAATTATTAATTCAGTTAATAAATGTGATAATTTTTTTACTAGCTATGTATTCAGTGATTGTAATAATTTATATGTACCTACAACAAAAACTAATACTCAATCGAGAAAAGAGGAAAAGTTTTTAAGTGATTTTTTAATAATATATTGTTACTATGGAACGCTTAGATAAATTTTGAAGATCTTTAACAACAAAATACTTGAATCACAGAATATATCTTAATGTATTCTCTGCTTGTATCTTCCATAAAAAATACACAATAAATAACTTTTTATAAAGTTTTTTTTTCTCTGATTTTGGCCTTGGTTTAGAACTAGAACCTTTAGCCACGTAATTGTATTTTTTATAAAGTTCACCTCTTAAATCAATTATTTATCAAATACACTTATATCAATATTATTTTATCAACAACTAAAAATATTCTCGATTCATGTCAAATAATTATTTAAAATTGTCACTGATTGTCAGTGTCTGACTGACAATATTCTATTCGACTAAGTGCGTTGTATGACAAAGATAGATTTGGAAAATATTACAACGGACATTGTGTTCATTTTTTTCGAATCCTGAAAAAACCAATAAATCTTTTTGAAAAATCTAAACGCAGAATGAAAGACTAAATTATTACCGAGGGCCGAAAGTCCCTTAGAATAAATAAAAAGTTTATTTTGAATGAGATATTTGAAATTAAAAATGACACTAAATTTTCTCTTAGTTTTTCACCCGTGTAATTTATTAAAATAAACATTATAGAAGTTCTGAGGGACTTTCGGCCCTCACAAATAACGTAATCTTTCATTCGGCGTTGAAATTTTTTAAAAATACTTATTAGTTTTCTCAGGATTCGAAAAAAATGAATCCCCATTAGAATAGCATTGCGGCCGAAAAACGTACCGATCCTCTTAATGTTTCATGTTGGAAAGAAAATTTAGAAAACGGTAATAATAATAATATAATAATATTTGAGGGAGTGTGGGCCGCATGGCTAAATCAGGGAAGTATTTGAAAATTTAAAAAACGGTAATTTTTACTGTGACATTTACAAAATAAATTTACCAAATATACTTACAATGGTGTGTAACGAACAACAGATGGTGTTAATTTCAGATCTGGAATAGAAAATCTTCCAGGATCAAAGAAAGTGGCAGATACGTGTGGTTTTATCTCAAAGGCATTGCAGTTCTCTATTCCTTTTAGTAGATCAACATCAAATTTAAGCTTATCTGCGAATAAAACATAAAAACGAATTAAAAACAATATATATTAGTTTCTTATTTTTGAGTAATAGAGATAGTAAATTATTTAAGAGCATTGGTTATTTCTACATTAGTGAAATTTTTTCCGTTTCACAACCTTGATTAGCCATTAAAGTATCATCAGTCATCATCATCATCATCATTCCTCAACCTCTTGAATCCACTGTTGGATATAGGTCTCCTCCACATTCTTCCATTGTTTTCTATCTTGTGCCTTGTGTATCCAATTTCCCCCTGTTTTTTTTCAAGTCATCCATCCATATTTTTGGTGATCTACCTCGGTGTCCTTTATCTTCTTTAGCTCTCCATTCGTTGAGTCTTTTGGTCCACTTATTATCATTTAAACCTGATATATGTTCAGCCTATCTCCATTTGGCTTGTGCAATTTTTTCTATGACATCTGTCACTTTGGTCCTCTTTCTCACTATCCTATTTGGTACAATATCTGTTCTTGTTGTTCCCAACATTGCTCTTTCCATTTTTTTTAGGTTATTCTTAATTTATTTGCAGGATGTTTAGCCAAAGTTATGGTTTCGGAACCATATGTTATTACCGGCAGTATGCATTGGTTGTAAACTTTTTCTTCAAGCAAATCGGTAGCGTTCCTTTTAGAATATGTGGCAGCTTGCCAAATGCTGCCCATCCCAAGCCTATACGACTCTGGATATCACAAGTTTGATTGTCTTAAAATATATAATGTATTAAAAAGACGATAAAATCCTTTATAAAAGGTATATTTGTTAAAATCCCTAAAAAGGGCTACATCACAGAACAGAACTAGTTTTCTATCGGATGACCGATCATCATCAGTGTTTACGTGAATCTAACATGCTAACCACCAAAATGAAAAAATCATCATCATCATCATCCAACCAATTTACGTCCACTGCTGGACATAGGTCTCCCCCAATTGTTTCCACACTTCACGGTTTTGTGCTGATTTTTGCCAGTTTTTACTAATCCGCCTGATATCACCTGTCCATCGTGTAGGCGGCCTTCCTCTACTTCGTTTATCTTCTCTTGGTCTCCACTCCATCAGCCTTCGTGCCCATCTTGAATCTTTCAGCCTGGCGACGTGTCCTGCCCAGTTCCATTTGAGCCTGGTGATACGTTCTACAACATCTGCGATACGGGTTGTTTGTCTGAGATCTTCATTTCTTATTTTATCCCGTAGAGTTACGCCCAGCATGGATCTTTCCATGCGCCTTTGAGCAACCCGCATTTTCGACGCTGTTGCCTTGGTTAGAGTCAGTGTCTCTGCTCCATATGTCATTACCGGTAGCACACATTGGTCAAACACTTGTCTTTTTAAACCGATCGGTATACTGCTCCTAAATATGTCTCTCAGAGCTCCGTAGGCTGCCCAAGCAATGAAAAAATATGTGGGTAAAAACCCTTTACTATGTTCCGTCATAGGAACATAGATGAAAAATGTGAAATTAAACATGTATGTTTAAAATATCCAATGTTGTATGCTCTAGGTACCATTGAGCTCGAATTTGACTTGTTCACATCATGACTATATGGTAGCAAGAGAGTTTTTTTATATAATGTATTATTTTTTAATTTTCTGGCGTCTATATCCAGCTAGTTTCAATACATTTTATGAAGTCACTTATTTCTCGTCTAGGGGGCCGGTAAGACATTTTTAGTAGAGGAACACAGATAAGGTGTTACGACATTTAGGATGAACAAAGGATGCAAATCTAAACTTCTACACTATCATGAAAAATTTCATGCTTGTCTATAAATCTTGTGTAGGTATGTGCCTGACAAGAAATCCATAATTATATTGTAGGTACATATGTTGTGAACCTGTAGCCAGCAGAGACTGGATATTGAATGGTACATGCATATTAAATTTAATTAAATTTTTATAGAGGGAGTTTGAATGCTTTTGAAACTTAGTAGAATCAAAAGAGATATGATCAATTTTTCCGTACTGTTTGCAATTGTTGTCTTTCACCACATTTATTTTAAGTAAATGACATGGATAGTACGCATGTCCAAAGTATTTAATGATTAAAAAGAGTACATTACCTTTGTTTATTGGTCCCAACAGTTGTGCTATTCTGAATACGTAATCCGGAGTCCAGAAGTTTGGTATCCGAACGAAGATTTTTCCGGTGTCGGCAGGTAAGTAGAATCCAAGTTTGTGCAGTAGCAGTATAAAAGGCTGATGTTTCAAAATATTGGCTTGATCGACAGTCCATGGGATCAGTGGAATAGGCAGATTAGATACTACAATGATTAAACAAATAAATTATTAATTTTTTTTACAAATAAATGGCAGATATCGATCACATTTATTTATTAAATGTGGTCTAAATAAAAGTGAACCCAGTTTATGTTTAGTTTCGATTAAGAGGATATTCACCACCTCTAGACAGCTATTTCTGTCTCTCAGACGTCTTCAGTAGGACTATGTGAACACCTCTGAACCCAGACGAAAATAAACTGCGTATTTAAGTGGAATTTCAAAAATAATTAGAAAATGTTTCAGATTTATATCATTATTTATTCTTTTAATTTTATTTTAATAACGATTTTGTATCTGGGACTTTTCTTCTTTTCTCTAGTCCAAATACTTTCGTTCTCAGAGCGTAATCAGGAGCATCTCGTCAAAAAAGGAAACTAATTATATAAAAAAATAATACAAAAACACACACTGGACAAAGGACAAGCAGATTAAAATATTTGTTCGGGGGCTACATTATCGGCTATGATTGGAGATCATCATCTCCAAAAAAGAAAAACTAAAACAGAAACGAGAATTCTGGGAAATGAAGCAACAGTTAAAAGATATGAAGCAAATAAAGAGATTAGGAATTTTTACCAAGAGGTCAAAGTCAATAACGCTTCGGATCCGGGAAGCGCATGCTTCTGCAGAAGTAAAGAAGGCACGTTAATAAGAACTAGAAAACCAGGCTGGAGCAAAACAACGATGAGGCCGAAATAAACGAACCATCAGATAGTGAGATAGAGGAAATAATAGTTAAAGAATAACAAGAGTTAAGGAGAAAACGGTATCACAGCAGAAATATTCAGCAGAAGGTTGGTGAAAGAGCTCTGAGATGCTACGTGTTTTCGATACTGCAATATGGACTTGAAAGCTGGACTTTGAAGCAAGAACACATAAATAAGGTACAGACATTTGAAATTTGGTGTTACAGGAGGATGCTTAGAATAGCATGGTCACAGAAGAAAACGAACACGGAAGTATTGCTAGAAATGGGCAAAGTATACGAAATAATCAATACAATGAAAATAAGAAAGTTACAATGTCTGGGATACCTAATCAGGGGACAGCGATTTAAAATGTTAAGACTGATAATACAGGGAAAGACAAAAGGAAGAAGGAGTAATAGGAAGAAGGAGAGTGTCATGGTTGAAGAATTTAAGGGATTGGTTTAAATGCAGTTCAGAGCAGCGATAGATAGAGCAAATATAGTGATGATGATATCCAACCGCCGATTGGGAGACGGCACTTGAAGAAGAACAATAAAGAGCACGCTGGACATGTATATTGAATAATAAAAAAATATTTTTAAGAAACGCTATTCTTTAGTTACGAGTGACTAAAATTAAACATATCATAAAAAAATCAACTAAAAAACAAAAAATTAAAAAAATTGAAAAAATTTAACACATTTGTCAAAGAAAAGCATGGCGCGTCTTCATCGAATAAACGGTTTTCGCACCACGCTTTTCTTTAACGAATGTGTTAGATTTTAAAATTTTTTTTTATTTTTGGCTTTTTAGTTGATTTTTTTTATAATATGTTTAATTTTAGTCACTCCTAACTAAAGAAAAGCGTTTCTTAAAAATATTTTTTTACTATTTTTGAAGATATTCTTCTTTAGCGGCGAATCGATTGAGGGTAAAATTTGATTGATCCCCGCGCATGCGCACACCGACAGTATGGTATTAGTGGTTATACGGGCTCTGATTGGGTGTTGAAATTTTGAAATGATGTGTCAATAATTGTTCAATATGGAGGTTATCGGTAAACAAAAATATTGTATAATATTAGTTTTTATTCATGTGTGGACAGAAATAAAATCAAATTTATAATTATAGTGACTTTTTAAATAGTTTTGAAAAGCCGCAGGTAAGTAATTCTAAATGTTTCAGTTGGAAATACCTAATAGTTTCAATACCTATCTATTTGGAAAATGTAAACAAAATAATGTAGTTACCTATTAGTAGGCAATGCTTTAATTTACATAATCTGATTACGAACAAACTTTCTACAAATATTCATCTCATATATCATTTTTTTACTATATATTTTGTTGTATTTTATTTCGACAAAAATCAAACTAATAATTTTATTAAATTCATATAAATTTATGGTGTAAACGTTTAGTTTGTGTATATTCCCACATGACGTATACGAGAGTTTGGTGCAGTTTGAAATGCCGTCAACTTTCGTACGGCGCGGTAGACGTGAAGTGGGTTCGAGCCCCAGGCAAGTTATTATTTTTTTTATTTTTTTTTACAGATTTTATGATTGTAAGTATATTATATAATTTTTGAAGATATGTATTCTTCTTTTTTGAAAGTGGTAGATAAGAAAGTTAGTTTGATTTTTAAATAAAATAAGTACAAATAACCTTTTAAGTATATTTACTTCGTTTAAATTACCTATTATACAGGGTGTAACAAAAATACAGGCCATAAATTTAATCGCGTATTCTGGGACCAAAAATAGTTCGACTGAACCTAACTTACCTTAGTATAAATGTGCACGGAAAAAAAGTTACAGCCCTTTGAAGTTACAAAATGAAAATTGATTTTTTTCAATATATCGAAAACTATTAGAGATTTTTTATTAAAAATGGACATGTGGTATTGTTATGGCAGTATTATTTTAAGAAAAAATTATAATGAAATTTGGACACCCCAATAAAAATTTTATGGGTGTTTGTTTCCTTTAAACCCCCCAAACTTTTGTGTACGTTTCAATTTAATTATTATTGTAGCGCCATTAGTTAAACACAAGTTTTGAAAAACTTTTTTTGTTTCTTAATACTTTTTCCAAAAGTCAGTTTTTATCGAGATATTTGAATATTTGTCAAATTCACCACATATTTGTATATGGTAAAGTACGATTATGGAGACTTGGTAATAATATGAAAATTTATTTATGATTTACATTTTTAGGTATATTTTGAACCATATTAAAAAAGAAGCCACATCTCGATAAAAGATGCTTCATCAAAAAAATACAAAGAGGCAAAAAAGTTTTAAAAACACTGTGTTTAACTAATGGTACCGCACTAATAGTTTAATTGGAACGTATACAAACATTTGGGGGGTTTAAAGGAACAAAATCCTCATAAAATTTTTATGTAAACATATTAAAAAAGAAGCCGCAACTCGGTAAAAACTGCCTTATCGAAAAAATATTAAGGGGCAAAAAAAGTTTTAAAAATATTTAGTTTAACTAATGGCACCAGAATAATAATTTATTTGAAACGGACACAAAAGTTTGGGGGGGTTTAAGGGAACAAAACCCCCATAAAATTTTTATGGGGTGTACAAATTTCACTATAATTTTTCTTGAAGATGTTGTTGCCATAAGAATGCCACATGTTCATTTTCAACAAAAAAATCTCTAATAGTTTTCGACATATTCGAAAAAATCGATTTTCATTTTGTAATTTCAAAGGGCTGTAACTTTTTTTGTGTACATATTTGTACTAAGGTAAGTTAGGTTCATTCGATCTATTTTTGGTCCTAGAATATGTGGTTTAATTTATGACCTGTATTTTTTTACACCCTGTATAATAGAAGAATATCTTCTTACGTGCGTACAAAGTACACACACATTCTTTTTTTACTTTATAGTCTTACACTTTTCACATATTAAAATATATCGTCATGTTTCTTAAAATATGTATAAAACATATGATGTACTAACATGAAAAGTAGTCGGAATCGGCAAACAATTTGAAACTTTATTGTTTATTTATGAAGCATAACGTAAACAATTAACGTAAAAAGAGAAAATATGTATAGTTCATATAATTAGCTACAATCTGTAAAAGTTTCCAGTTTCTTCAATGTAAAAAACAAGAGAATTTAAGCATTTTCCTTTAAAATCGTTTTTTTATTTAAACAATTAATTAAACAAAAAAATTTTTTATTGACTATTTGTGTATTGTTCCC
This sequence comes from Diabrotica virgifera virgifera, assembly GCF_917563875.1. Classification (NCBI taxonomy): domain Eukaryota; kingdom Metazoa; phylum Arthropoda; class Insecta; order Coleoptera; family Chrysomelidae; genus Diabrotica; species Diabrotica virgifera. Next base: position 244,310,523 of record NC_065448.1, on the reverse strand, counting down.
GCGAATGCATATGTCTGCAAATTTTTAGTCATTTGCATTGAAGAAAAGGCAGTCAAATTAACGTCCAAAGATTTGACCCAAACGATTGAACTAAAGAAAAGCGTTTAATTAATTAATACGACAAAACGAATTCTAATGTTAATTGTAGCACAAAACGTCTCTACCGGTGGTTTTTCTAAGACTACGATAAAAACACGAATTTTTTGAATTCGAGTTTTGGTTGAAGTTTTGTTTCGTATCGTATTAAAATTTGACACGAATAAACGCCGATTTATATATAAACAAATATATGAGCGTTCAAAATTTAAAACTTTATTGTTTATTTATGAAGCATAACGTAAAGAATTAACGTAAAAAGTGAAATTATGTATAGTTCACATAATTAGCTACAATCCGTACAAGTTTCAAGTTTCTACATTGTAAAAAACAAGAGAATTTAAGCATTTTCCATTAAAATCGTTTTTTTATTTAAATAATTATTAATCATAATTTTTTTTTTATTGACTATTCGTGTATTGCTTCCGCGAATGCATATGTCTGCAAATATTCATTCATTTGCATGAAGAAAAGTCAGTCAAATTAACGTCTAAAGATTTGATGCAAACTATTGAAGTAAAGAAAAGCGTAAACAATAATTAGAAATATACTTACATGCGAAATTATATACTGTCGGTTCTAATAAATTTTCATTCCCCTTGAACTCTTCGGGATTTCCAAGAACTAACTTAACATAGCAAACCTCCAGTAAGACCTCCTGCAGCCAAATCAAAAATTTCCCTTTATTTTCTTTGTACAAATACTCCTTAATAACCTTCGTGTCACTGTCAATTAAACTATCATCGCACCCTAACTCATCCTCCATTATATCTTTGGTTTCTTCATCTTCAGATAAAGAATCTATCCTCTCGATTCTATGCTGTCTCCTCAAATCATTATACTCGTTTTCGCTGATAATATTTTGTTCTAGAAGTTCCTCTATAATCGATATTTGAGATTTAAACTTGAATCCACCTGCTTCGTAGCTTTCAATGATTTTGGTAATCGTGTCCGAGGATTCTTTGTTTTTATTGTAATACTTTAGAAGATTATCTTTCTCTTCTTTAGTCCACCTAAATAACATTAGTATTTCATCGAGAGAGCTATACCTGGGCAGAAAAAAACAGTAATTTTTAAAATGTGTACCGGGTGACGCAGATTTTTGATGACCCCTGTAATTTTAGCTTTAAAATAATGTAAAATATATATACATGTTATATCGGAAGCAATTTTAAAGTAAGTGGTAATATGTTAAAGCATGTTTAAGGTTTTGTTAGTAATTTTATTATCGTTTTAGGTATATATTTTTTATCTTATTTTGTAACATTCAAAGACTATCTCTAAAAATTAATGACAAAATGTTAAAAGCCGAGAAATAAAGAGATATCTTTTTGAAGATATTCTTCTTTAGGCGCGATTCGATTGAGGGTAAAATTGTACATAAATCTGCGCGCCTGCGCACACAGACAGTATGTAGTTCCTTGCTAATCTTTCAAGATAGGTATTTATGTATCTGTATCCGTGCAAATAAGTCATTAAAAGAATATAATAGTGTTTTTAGTAAATGTATTATTTATTATAATTCTTGTGTTTTTGGATTTGTGTTTCTCTGTAGTAAAATAATAAAATATTATGTAGACATAACATTTTTACACTATTTGTCGCCGTGTTGTGTAATTATATCCGAAACTTACATGTCAATTAGAACGACCTCGCTGGTGTAGTTGGTAGGGCGTTAGCTCCGTGATTGGAATGACGCGGGTTCGAATCCTGGGCGATTCATATTTTTTTTTATTCTTGGTTGTTTTAATAAAAAAAATTTGAAAGTGGTAGATAAGAAAGTTAGTTTAATTTTTAAATAAAATACAAATAACCTGTTAAGTATATTTACTTCGTTGAAATTACCTATATAATAGAAGAATATCTTCTTACGTGCGTACAAAGTACACACACATTCTTTTTTTTCTTTTGGCATCATAACCCTTGATGGGTCTAAATGGACAATTGGATGTAAATATCAGGATCGAATTGTTTTGTAATGCCCCTTTGTCCGCTTCTTCTCGATCGACGATGGTAAATAAATTTTGGAAGTGTGGAGTAAAAATATGGTTTTATTGACAGCTACTGGGTATTACACTATAGATATTGTTCAGGCAACTTTCTAAAATAGACTGCTATTCAGGTTCTCTGGTGCTCAAAGGTTCTCGTAAGGCTTCTACTTCTAATTTCGGTGCTTTCTGGTCTTCGTTTTATTTTTTCTTTTCTCCACTAAAGGGTCGTCTCCTTCGAAGCTCCAATCCAATTAACGCCCTTTTGATGTTGTTTTGTCGAAGGACCAAATGGAGTCTGACTATGTCCTTTGTCCTTCCATTCAGATATCTCTTACGCCCTTCTCCTCCATTGTTTACATTCATGGTTTTCAGGTCGTCTTCAACGTGATTTAACCATCTCGTTCTGGCTCTTTCTTTTTTTTTTATCTTCCTATTGGCTTCCATTGAAATATTTTCTTTGCTGTTTTTACATCTTCTTATCTCTGGACACATCCCAACCATGACAGTCTTTCACTTTTCACAAATCTTACAATAATATACCCTACATTCAATTCAGTAACCTCGTCGTTTCTCCTGATTCTCCATGTGCTGTCTTCCTCTTGCACCGGGCCATACAGTTTCCTAGAATCTTTCTCTCGAATATCCTGAGTTAAGCTTCATCTTTTTTGTCATGACCCAGGTTTCACAACCATAGGTTACTACAGGTCTAATCAATGTTCTGTAGATAGTCATTTTGGTTCTTTTCATTCATTCTTATGAATTTTCATTCATTCTTACGAATTTTCATTCATAAGAGTTAGTGGAGGGAAAAAAGGAATTCTTAGCAAACGTGACTAGTTAATAAAAATTTCGAAGATATACGAATATGTAAGATTCAACAGAAAAATGAAAAGAGTGGAAACAAAAAGGAAAAATGGGCGTGAAAATATGAGGATATAGAGACATGCTTAGGAGGAATAAAGTTTTTAGAGGCGTGAAAGTTTATAAACAATTTGAGAAAAGAAATAAAAGGAAACATGGAATTAATAGATACTAAAGAGTGGGAATCATACTAAATAATCCTATTAAGAGAGAACAGAAGTCAATTTAAGGAAGAGTAAGCGAAATCAGATCAATAGAAGGAGTATAAGGATAAGGAATCTTAAAAAGAAATGATGAACCAATCCAGGGAAAATCCAGACTAAGAAAATAAACAAAAATATTAATAAAGTACTCCCGGACAATTTGACGAAACGTATTAAAAGAGAGATTAAAACGGTCACAGAAATGGTGATGACATTGTAGCTTCATATTAGATCACCACCATCCGTTTGGGCACTTTTCTTCCTCTAGGAGACGTCAGAACGACTTTGTGATGCGATTTGAAACAAACTAAATCCAGCTGTATGTCTTCTTCTAATACTCGTTGTAGATATGTCGATCTGTTAATTCCTATGTTGAAGTATCTCTTGAGAGGTAGACGGTCAGCTATTTCTCCATCTTTTTGGTGGTTTCCCCGGTGGACGCTTGCCTGATGGTTTTCCTTCTAGCGCAATTCTTGGTTGTCTATGCTCCTCCATTCTTTTTATATGAATGAACCATTCTCTTCGTCTTTGCCTGTCCCATCTTACTACATCTTGCAAGACACCTTGTTCTCTGATGATGTTGTTTCGTAGTCTATCTCTTCTTGTCTTCCCTGCTATTGCTGTTAGTGTCCTCATTTCGGCTGTTCGTAGCATGCTTTTGGTTTTATTGGTGTCTTCTTTTGATTCAATACCATAGGTGATAACAGGTATGATGCAAGTTTTATAAATTCCAACTTTGCTGTCCATTCTCATATATGGGTTATTCCAGACCACATCTCTCAAACATACGGACATGACTGCGGCCTTGATTATTTGTCCTCTTAGATGGACATGATAACTTGCTAAATCTACACCTAGGTATTTGAATTGGTTTAGCTGTTCTATGGGTTTCTCCTCTACCACGACCTTGCATCTAATTGGATTTTTGGTAATGGTAATGCATTTTGTTTTATGCGTGGATATGTTCATGTTGTATGTATGGTAAGCAAAACAGTACGAAATTATTTGGACGCAAGAGCGACATCTATTTAAACAATGAGAAGTCTAAGGTACAGAAGCACTATGGATCTCTTGCGCCGGAAAGCAATTGAAAAGCATAGAAAATCCATAATTCCAAAAAAGCAGTGTTGTGCAACATTATTGCATCGTTGTTATTTTAGTCTATTATAAAAAATAATTTTTTCGCTATTCCACAACCTAAGCTAAAATATTAAGTATGATATACTGATATTATGCCGTTGTAAAGTAACCGTTTATGCATGAAGCCCAACTACATTTATTATAACATTATTAGTGAAGAATCTGCAAAAAGAAAAAAAACTCGTTTGTGCACTTTAGCTGTTGTTTAAAACTGTAAATATGATTACTGTACAACAATCTCTAGACTATTAGACACTGTTACGCAGAGCAACAGTGGCCTACGCCACAAATTGAGCATTTTTAGATTAATATATCAGTAAAAGCAGCAACAATAAATCTTAGGATTAACAGGGACCTACACCACCTTCTCAAATGCCTCAAAAATATGGGCCTGCAAGTAAATGAGGAGAAAACTAAGTTGATGACATCAATACCCAACAATAGAACCAGAAACATAGGTCACCAATTCACGGTTAATAACTCTACCTTTAAAGTGGTGGACAAATTCACATACTTAGGCTCCCAGATCATCAAATAGAACGTCATGGCGGAAGAAATCAAGCAAAGGAAAATCCTAGCAAACAAATGCTATTTTGGATTGAGTAGACATATTAGAAGCAGAAACTTAAGCCAAAAACCAAAATTAACGATATACAAAACCCTTATAGAACCAGTGTTGACATATGGATCAGAGACATGGACCATCTCCAAGGCAGACGAAACCTTCTGCTTATCTTTGAACGAACGATCTTGAGAGGAATATTCACTGGCATTTGTGAAAATGGTGTTTGGAGAGGAGGAGGTACAACTACAAGATATACCACAGATATAAACATATATTTGGTGGTAAAGACGTAGTATCTCTTATAAAAATAGGAAAACTAAGATAAGCAGGACATCTAGCAAGATCACAGCAGAACAACCCTCCTAGAAGAATCCTTATGTTACAACCTGTGGGAAGTAGAAATAGGGGTAGGCCAAAACTCAGATGGAAGGATGGTGTAGATGAGGATGGTGGAAAAATAGGCTCAGCAAACTGATAACAGTTGGCAATGGATAGAACTGACTGGCGTGATAGACTTGGGAATGCCAAGGCTCTTTAATAGGGCTGTAGCACCATTGATGATGATAACAGGGGCCTACACAACCTATCTCTATATTTGGCTCAACGTCGCTACATAATTTGTAGCGCCATCTCATAAACCTACTGGAAATATGAATGCAACTATTGCATTTATCTTAAAACTTCGTTTTTGGGCTTAGGCAACTGTTGCTCCGATAATCTCAAATATTCCCGGCCTCTTTCTTATGTAAAACCATTGTTTAAGAAAGGAGTGTCTAGTGTCCATTGTCTGGTTATACAATGGTAAAACGTATCGAGTACGTACGTTCATTCAAAAACAAAAAACATAAATCTTTTCCTTTTTACGTGTACCTAAACTAAATTGTCAGACAGACAGTCAGTCAGTCAGTCTGACAAAGTGATCTTTGAAGTAGTAATAAAGTTAAAGAAAAGGTACAGTACTAAATAAAATCCATAAAAGAAAGATTTTAAAAGTTTTTAAAATCAATTGTTTTATTGTATCTTATTTCGCAAACTACAGGGAGTAGGTCAAAAATCTGAGCCACCCTAACATTATTTTATCAAAATTTCTAGTATTCACCAAATGTCACCATAAATCCACAAGCGGTAGAGTTAATCGCTAAATCGCTTAATAAAAAAAGCGGTTATTCGCTTAGTAAAAATTAGTGTTTTTCTGTACCTAAAATAAAGCCAAAATTTTCGCAACCACTTAATTAGGGTACTTACTCGGAAGGAGTTTTTTCAGATTTAGAATTATTATCACTGTCTAAATGTACTTGGTTGCTGGTGTTCTCGACACAATGGGTGCCAGGGGTGTTTATAAATTTATGAATGACGTATTCTATGAGGTCCGACCAGTCCTGTAATAAAAGATATACAAACGATGATATGTGAGATAACAATATAAAGTGTGTTAATTTGAAAAGTTGCCACCCTTACCTACCTGTGGAAAATCTAAAAATATGCAAAAACATGTCAAATTTATTTTTGAGGTGGACATTTTATAGACTAGTTTCCAACTAAATTACATCAACCCTCTAGTGGGGACTGACACAACCCCCAAAATCTTTAATGGAAAGGGGGGTAGAGTGAGTTTAAAGGTCGTTCAACTACCTTTTCAAAAATACCACATACACTATATTTTATTCAGTACTTTTGGAGAAATAAAGTAAAATCGTATAGTTCAGTCGGATTAGATTTTGAATGTTATTTTTCTAATATTTAGGAGGGTCAATAGTAGTGTAAATTTAAAATCGCGACTTAATTCCGCCTTTGCGTTAGCCTCCGTCTTGATTTTAAAGGAAAACAAAGGTGACGATTTTTGCTCAATATCTCTACCCTTTTTAATTTTTTGACAATAATCGGTCCTTACACATTGTGTCTATAAGTTGAAAATGGCGGAGATATTGAGGAAAAACGGTTCACCTTTAATACCAAGATGGGGGCCATTCCGCAACGGCGGAATTCAGTCGCGATTTTAAATTTACACTACTACTGACCCCCTCTAAATATTAGAAAAATAAAATTATGGACAGCTCGGCATGCAAGGTCAAATTATATCCCGAATGGATTACACGATGTTACTTGATTTTTCCAAAAGTACTAAAAAAATATAGTGTATGTGGTATCTTTGAAAAGGTAGTTGAACGATTTTTAAAATAAGGCCTCACTCAACCCCCTTTTCCATCCATTAAAGATTTTGGCGGTTGTGTCAGCCCCCGCTAGAGTGTTAATGCAATTTAGTTGAAAACTGGTCTACAAAATGTCCCCCTCACAAATAAATTTAACATATTTTTGCATATTTTTAGATTTTCCATAGGGGCCAAATTATAGAGGGTGGCAACTTTTCAAATTAACACACTGTATATAGTTATACGAATATACAACACAGTAAAAAATGTTTAAGTAAACGTAAAATGTTCTTATTGTCAAAACTGTTCAAATCGCTAGATAATGTGAAATAGCTCGGTCATCATCATCATCATCATCATCATTCAACCCGGATCTATCCACTGCTGGATATAGGTCTCCCTTAGCCTTTTCCATGTATTTCTGTTCTGTGCTGTTTGTATCCAATTTTTGTCGATCAGTTTTATGTCATATGACCATATTTTTGGCGGACAACCTCTACTCCGATATACTTCTTGTCTTGATCTCTAGAGTATTATTCGCTATGTCCATCTATTATCCGACATTCTAGCTATATGCCTCGCCCAGTTCAACTTAACGGTCATAATTTTTTCTATGGCATCTGTCACTATTTCCGTCAATTCTTTCTATAGGCGTAGGGATGTGGCGACCCCACCGCCCAAAGATGTTTTAAACCTTTGCAGTCAGCCCAAGGTAGCAAGCAGAGACTCTTCTACGACCCCGGTAGAAGACAGACATGCTAAAGGGACGCAACCCTGCCTTAAGCAAGCCTTGATTTTCTCCACAGTAACCACCGCCCAAAGATGTTTTAAACCTTTGCAGTCAGCCCAAGGTAGCAAGCAGATACTCTTCTACGACCCCGGTAGAAGACAGATATGCTAAAGGGACGCAACCCTGCCTTAAGCAAGCCTTGATTTTCTCCACAGTAACCTACCAAGGAGACATCTTGTCCTAACCAAACTTTTCCATCAAATTCGTAATATCCATATCACATCCTAACCCACTACCAATACGCACTGGCCCACGCGGTAGTGAAACGGCTAAACCCCATTTCTCTATTCATGTATGGAAAATTTAGGAAAAAGGACATAAGATGTAGAACTGGAGTAAAATAGTTGGATATTGTTCGTCCGATATAACTTTTCCCATGCGTCACGATTTATTTTCAAACAAATTAAGCCAAAACATAAAGTGAAACGAACTTCGATGTGTATATATATTTTGTATACTGTATCTATATACTACACACATCGGCGTACGTTTCACTTTGTTTTGACTTAATTTGTTTGAAAATGAATCGTGACGCATGGGAAAGTTATAGCGGATGAACAATACAACAATATAAATGTATACAATTATCCCAATAAATGTATCCAATACAAATTGGATGTTATACAAGTAAAGGTACTTGATACACCACAGCAACATTGTAAGTTTAGACTGAAACCTTAAATCCCCTCATGAAATGTGGAGGGAACCACCTGCTACCACGCAGCGAAAGATACTACCGTCTTTTCAGTAGACCAAGAACAAAGTGATTTTTCGTATTGTCTGAATAACGGTTCAGGTTAAAGACACTTGTTACACTTTTGTTTATTGTTCGACAACATTGTATCAACAAACAGACTATTATTCGATAGTGGTTAGGTTTTGATAAACGAAATATTGGCTAACTTTACGAGGGGAACCAAAACTTAAATTGGCGGATATATTTAATACTTACATCACATATCTCGTAATCGGTTTCCCAAATTTGTGAAAATGTCTTAAGGATACTTGGTTGAAACAATGTCTCCACATGGTTAAGGTCACCGCCCATATGGTGCATCATTGTAAAAATACAATTATTTATAAATTCGCCATTTTGCTTGAAGTTCTCCAACAAAATTCCATACTGGCGCATGATTTCAACTGTTGCAAAACTAGAAAAATATTTCAAAAATAAAAAATGGATAAAATCAACCAATGCAATTATACTTCATTCGTCGGAGACGAATATAACACTGAATCTCTAAAAATCATAAGAGCAATCTGACTTTTGGTTAGAATGTTAATTTTGGAATAACAAAAAGACTCAGAAAATTTATCTGACTGTTATTAAGAGGTAAGGGTTGAAGAGCTCCTTTATAAGAAAATGCTACTGTTTTATGTACGTTAAAAGAGAGCAACTTAGAGTCGGACCAGGTTTTTATTGTAAGTAGATCAGAAGTTATAGTAGCATGAAGAGTTGCAATGTTTGAGTAGTTCCAAGTGATACTGGTATCATCAGCAAAAAGAAATATTTTTCCATCGATCTTTAAACTCGTGATGTCATTAATAAAGATAAGGAAAAGTAGAGAACCCAATACAGAAGGTACCTTGAGGTACCGCACATGCAATTTTTTTTAGACTAGAGTTTGTATCATTTGCTCTAACCAGTTGTTTCCTATCATTCAAGTAAGATTGGAACCAATTCAAAGAAATACCTCGAATTCCGTAGAAATTTAGTTTTTTTATTAAAATGCCGTGATTTATACAATCAAAAGCTTTGGCGTAGTCACAAAAAACAGTGGCAGTGTGAAGATTATTGTTCAGTGCTTGATAAACCTCGTGTAGTATAGAAAACATGGCATCGGTGGTACATTTTTATTTAAAAATCCGAACTGATTTTGTGATAAAAGTTGTTTTCAACGAGAAGGGACATAAGTCGGGCTTTTATGAGTCTCAATAATTTTGGAGAGTATTTTGGTAGTAATGCAATAGGTCTATAATTGCAGGCATTCGAATTTTCACCACCCTTATGAAGAGGAATAATGATGGCCGTCTTTAGATACTCTGGAAATTTACCTTGCTCAAAAGAATCATTAACTAGTGAGATGAGGACTTCCAACACATTTTATGGGAGATTTGAAAAAAATTGTATCCATATACCATCAGTGCTACCGGAAGATTTGCTTTTTGCAATATTTATTGTTTTGATCAGTTCAGATCTATCAATTGGTTTTATAAAGAATGAATTCGAGACCTTTTCTAAATTAGGGAGATAGGAAATGGGATCTTGTTGTGGCAAAATAGCTGATGTAATATTTTTACTCACAATAACACAGAATTCATTTAGATTTTGAGGGCCTGTAAGGGAATGTTTGAGCAGTGTGGGTTTTATTTCTAAGATTGTTTATTATGGACCAAGTTCCTTTTGCAACACGTTTAGAGCTTTCCAGACGGTTTTGATAGTGATTTTGATCAAAATTAGAGATTCGGCAGAGGTTGTAGGACCCCCGTAGAAATTTAGTTGTTCTGAAAAATTTAGACTTAAAGCACGATTTCCCGGTTATACTTACTTCTTCAAATGGTCCATCATACTCAAATTATGTTTTGGCGTGGTGGAAGCGTTATCCAGAAATAGAAAAAAATTGTGATTTGTCAAAATGAGATCTTGTAAATACTGTTTACTTTGTAAATTCACTTTATAATGTCTCAATAACAGAACAAACAACATTTTGAGGTCTTTTAGTTTGACTATTTGAGCTTGTAATTTTGCTAAATGGTCCTTGTCGTTATCACTAAGATGAATCATCTTTTGATAAGCTTCGACTCCCTGAAGGAATTCTCGAATGGCAGTGACAACCTAAAAATATGAAGACATCGAAAATAATAGTGGATAATTATATTACATTAAATAAAGTTAGGTTCAAGAATCGTAGTTATTCATTCATGATTTTGATATGCAGTGCGCGTGTTATACTGACGAAAATAAATTGTAAATAATAATTGTAGATATAAATTATATGCTAATAATAAATAATAAATTGAGTATAGAACTATTATTCGGATACAATTAGTGTCTCTTTGCAAAGACAATGACGTCGACTTTGCAAAGTAACAAGACACTTACTCAACACACACACTACACATTACACCTGAGTTAGTGATAAGTTATACAATTACGTGGCTAAAGGTTCTAGTTAACCAAGGCCAGAATCAAAGAAAAAAAAACTATTAGAATATAGTAGAATTTAGTAAGAACATTTCATTATTTATTAATTAAAATCTGACTTACCAAATGTAATCTCCTAAGACACGGTTTGAGATCATAATCAGGTTTTGTATAACTAATTTCTAACTCTTCGCAAACCCAAATACCTTGAAAAACCAAATAGGACAAAATACGATAGCTCAAGACTGGGCTGATATGCTCAGGATCTAGTTCAAGCTGAACTGCAAACTTTAAAAAATATGTTACTAGCCAGAAAAAGTGAGAAGTATCTATCTGTATGTGAATATTTGATATCAGTTCCGTGTGTAGATCATTGACCAAAGTACCATAACCTTTTAAAAGAAAATCTACTGTAAATTCTTTCAGAATGTTTGCGATATCTTCGTCTGTAGGAAGATGATGAATAAGTCCCTTCATGTTGATACTAAAAAATAAAAAAAATTTTTAACTATCAGAGTCATTACGCTATTTATTATCTTAATGGATATAAGTAATGTAAAAAATTGTTTATACTGGCACCAGCTATCTAAGAAACTCATTAATATTCAGCTGGAATCACTGGTTAGAAAAATATACAAAAATTGTAAAATAGGCACCAAGGAACTGGCACTGATCCTAAACTTACATGTTGGTTTTTCTTCTTTTTACAAGCTTCTTTCTTCTCAGCTCCTTTTTATCTAAAGTAGTTGTAGTTCTATTCTTGCTACTGTTATACCGAGTCTTTTGAAAAATAGGTGGCTTTTGATGTACTGGTTTTTGATGAGGTTGATCATCTTCATTACTTGAGGTTGAAATTGATTCCTGATTTTCCATTTGTGTTACATATCCACAATCGGATATTTCACTTTGATTTGACTGACAGATGGAAGACCTTTTTGAGTTTTGTAGCGCTTGTTGACTTTGAGTAGATTGAAGAGTACCATCGTTGGACTAAAAGAATAAGGTAGTATATAAATATTTTGATGTTCGAAATATTTTAGTCACATGACAACTAACAATTATTCAAATCTAATTTTAATAATATAGTTTTTATAATTATAGTCTACTATGCTTTAGTATTTTTTGAGGACTAAGTATATTTTTTTTGCTATAAATATACGATATCAAAAAATACTTTGAAGTAAGTTCATTAATTCCCATCTAAATCGGCATATACAGGATAGCGAAAAAGTATGGCAACACGGTAATTTCTCGGAAACCGCTGGAACGATTTTTATAGATTTTGGTGGGTAAGGGTTTTCTAATGCGGCCGATATTATGGTGGTAATTACATTGTTGTCAAATCTTCCGTATTTCTGGAAACATATTGTGTTTTTGAACCTATAAAATCGTAATTTTTCGATTTTTTTAAGTTTTAAATTGTTTATAACTCGGAAATGATTAACTTTAGAGGAAAGCTACAACACAGACCTTTTTTGTTCCCAATGATCCAAGAACCTACAATAATGTCTACTCGGGCCGAAAAAATTTATTTTTATTATTTGTTTAAATTTTTTGTTAATAAATGTAGCAGTAACTCGAAGTTACGGCATTTAGGTATAGAGACTATCACATAAAAAATAATTAGTATTTCTTGTTGACTTCACGCAAAAAATATACAGTGTGTTCTATTTAAAAATTAGATTTCCAGAACAACGAAAGATTTGACAACAATGTAATTACCACTATAATATCCGCTGAATTAGAAGACCCTTACCCAACAACATTTATAAAAATTGTTTTAGCTGTTTTTAAGAATCTATCGTGTTACCATTATTTTTCGCTACCCTGTATAATCATTGTACCTACTACACTTTGCGATTAAACGCGTTATTAATTTTAATACATACAGAGTGGCATAATTGAAACATTTCAGCTGAAATATTTTCTATGTATGTAACAGGTTTGAACTTGTTACTCCTTTGAAATAACGATTTAGCCTTCAAGAGCTTGCAGCTATGAACGGTATTAAACATAGGTTTTCTAAAATCAAGAAGTCAGCTGAAACGGCTTGGTTTAGAAATTTTTTAAAGAGACATCTAGAGAATTCTTTTAGAACTCCTTAGGTTACCTCAGCTCCAGAGTTAGAGGCGTTAATAAAGAAGTAAGTAAGAACTTATAAAAACAGAAAAGAGTATCTAAGAGCTGTTCATCCATCAGTCTATCTTGACAGAGATAGGTACTTCTTCGCTGCCAAGTACTTTACCATAAAGAAATGAAAAATTCGTAGTACATCTTCGTCAGACGACCAGACGAGTCAGGATCAGTCAGTTCGGAGATCTTATCGGAAGATGAACCTTTATTCACTGCAGCTTCAAATCCGGAAGTTGTTGCTTCAAACCATAAAGGTGACATTACAAGCTCTGCGATTAGTAATTCAATTCCATTTCCAAAGTTATATTTCACAGCACTTCATAACTGAACAGTGACGTAAAAAGGATTGAAATTCTATCATTTCTGGAGGATTCTTTTGTAACTCTATATGATATATTTCAACTACCTCAGGCACCCCCTCAGACAAGGACTTCAAGACTATTGTAAGGATCAGTTGTTTTCAACTACACGCCAAATAATCTATTGATGAAAGAAAAACAAAAAACACCGAAGTCAAATTCACAAGCAGCTAGGAAAGCTCTAAGAAGAAACATGTTTAGAAAAGGGGAAAGAAAATAAGACATTTGATGATGATGAAGCCGAAGATGTATACTTTACCGGAAATTTTTCAGTGAATTGCTTGTGAATGAGGTTTGGATTAACTGCAATTTGTGCAATAAATGGTCTAAAATAGTCTCATTTATTATGTGCGGGCGTAACTGGAAAGCAGCTATTTTTTATTTCTTTTTTCGAACACAAGGACTATACTGCCTAACAAAGTGTTATATTTGTATATTTGTATAATAATATATTAACTGATCTCACTATTCATTTTAGACTATTGATGGGGTATTCATCTGTTTAGGAGTGACCCTGAATCTATTAATTTAATTAACTGACTTAATTGGGCCACCCTATATATAAATACTATTCTATCTGTGTTCCGTTTATTCATGCGTCAGCTGTGGTACATTTAATTTGTAAAAATAATCACAAATCTATGTAAAATATTACAGCTACCTCAGTACTGTGTCCCATTGATGATACTCCACTGCTTGTACTAGTTTCTGTTTCAGTACTTTTATTTCTCTTTACTGTATTGATATTTTTGTTTCTTGTTTGTGAAGTTCTAATAGTCTCAGAAGTATTTTTACTTCTATCTATAGTGACCTAAAATAGAGAGTTTTCGTTACAAATTTTCGGAAATATCTAAAGATATTTCGTAGGCAAAACATACGTAAAAAATGTGTTGGAGTAAACAGAAATGGGCGATTTTGAAACAAAATAAAAAAAAATAATGAACTACTTCCTTATGATCTAAATAAAAAAAAAAAAACTGAAAAGCAGAAATTAACGCAATAAAAGTTAAGTAAATAATAATTTTTGGTATGAGACCAATATAAAATGTCAAATACAAAAATATAACATTTATACAGAGTGGACCAAAAATCTGGAACTGCAGAATTATCTCTTAAGGGGTAGGCGCAAAACTAAGAACTATTTTGGAAAAATTGAAACTTGTAATGAAAGATTACGTCATTACCGAAAGCCGAAAGTCCCTGAAAACTTCTATAACGTTTATTTTAAAAAGTAACAGGGGTGAAAAAAAGAAAAAATTTAGTGTGATTTTCACTTTCAAATATCTCATTCAGAAGAAACTTTTTGTTTATTCTAAGAGACTTTGTGGTAATATGTAATCCTTCATTCTAAGTTTAAATTTTTCAAAATATTTATTAGTTTTCTCAGGATTCGAAAAAAATGAGTAGACAATGATGATACAAAATTGTCCGGCATCTTCGCCAAATTTTTAAAAATTCAGAAATTTTTGAAAGTCTGGCGAAGGTGTCGGACAATTTTCTATATTAATTTTAAACATTAACATGTTTATTATGTTTAATTTCATTATTAATACAAGATGATAAAGATACACAAATAAAAACAAAGAAAAGATAACACATGATAGGGTTGTAAAGCTGTTGATTTGTATAATGTTTTAGATATAGCTGTTATAGCTGTAAAAGTACCCCTACCACATAATATGGACTCTTAATACAGGAGAGTTCGTTAAGGGGGGTCCGAAAAAAATCTATCCTTAAAAAAACTCGAAATCGTCAGATTAAGATAAGGTAAGTTAAGTACACGCAGAGCAGTAGATATTTCAAAGATCTAACGATTTGAGCGATGCGTAAGGAAATAGGCGAGTTACAAAGTTTCACAAAAAAGAAATATTTCGCGAAATGAACTTCAAATCAAAAAACTGAAAAATACGTGTTCAATATTTTTCAAAAATCTATCGAATGATACCAAACACCACCTCCCACGGAGAGAAGTGGGAGGTAACTTTAAAACGTTAAATAGAAACTCCGCAATATTGACATCAAACACGACCACCCACGGAGATGGAGTAGGGGGTTACTTTAAAATCTTAAATGAGAGCCCCCATTTTTTATTGCAGGTTTGGATTCCTTACGTAAAAATAAGTAACTTTTTTTCGAGACATTTTTTCGAATTACGAATAGATGGCGCTATAATCGGAAAAAACGATTCTTGGAATTGAAAATACATAACTTAAAATATGTAGCGACTAATACCATACTGTCGGTGTGCGCATGCGCCAGGGAATGTAAAAATTCACCCTCGTGCATAAAGAAGTATAGCTTCAAAAAGGAAAAGTCCCCACTAAGATGAAAAACTTAACTTGTTGGTGTTAGGGCATAATCTTCACAATAAAATATGTCCCCATAACTCTCGAGTAACTGCAAATTTAGCATATTTACCTCCCCTACTATTGTATACTCTTGAACTGGTGTTGAAGTGTAGATTTCAATAAAGGTACAATATACAGCGTGTTGTATTTAATAAAACCAAAGAGACTAATGATATCAGAAAAAATGCAGGAAAAAAAAATGAAAAAATCTTTATAGTGCAAAATAGGTGTATTCCTGTTTTTGTAGAGTTCGGACCATCCATTTAACAGATAATGAGGCGTTTTCCAGACAATTGATCCAATCTGTATAATTTAAATGGATTTAAAAATTTAAAAGTAATTAAATGCTCACCCTGTTATTGGTATTGTTGTTGCTCGATTTATTTCGACCATTGCTTCCAGTATCACTGGAATCAGAGGTAGGATCTGATGTTATGACTGGCGATGAATCATCGCTACCTTGGTCAGGTGGCGAAGTATTACTTTCGTTGTCCTCAGAACTGTCACTGTAACAAGCTTCCAGCCAAAGATTGAGCAGTTTCTGAAGAGTTCCCACATGCTGGTCTTTGTACATCAGAGCGATTAGCTGAACTAATGTTACGCCCCAATAAACCTAAGAGAAGATTATAATAGAATAAGAATAAGCGAATTAAAAAAAATAACTAGATCTTTTCTCAATGTGCCTGTGTAACTCCTAAATTACTTTTTCAGTTCTTAAATCTCTTCACTCTCTACAGTTAAATTGTATATTACACATTAACATTCTGAATTTAAGAGAAGTGTACTGAAATTCCACCACCACCCAGCCCCCATTCACTGCCCCTCCCACAAAACGTTTTTTTTGGTAGGTTGTATCACATGCATAGTTGAGGTCTTTACTACAAAACTTGTCCATTTTTATAGGGCCGTAGGCATAGACATAATAATCTAATATCTAGAATGCGCGGTGCTATCTTAAAACGGGTGAAGATTGCAACAGAGAAAACTGAGCCTATTAGGTTGGAAGTCTCCTTCTAATCGACGAAGTTTATCGGGTTTATCGATCACGTCCCTTTCCCACTGTCGACAATTGGATAAACTCCTCCGATTAGAAAGAGACTTCCCACTTAATACATAGGCTCATTTATCGCAATCGTCACCCATTTTAAGATAGCAGCTCGCATTCTAGATATTATATGTGTATGGCCGTAGGTTGAGAGTAGATAACCTAAAAATACATTTTTTTTTCAAAAAAGCGTATCCGCTGTGAGCTCGTAGGTAGAGGGGATATTTAAAAGTTCGTGAGCGCCAGTAGTGACAAACCAGTGAACTTTTGCCGGAAATTTGACATAAATGCCAAAGTGATTAATTTAATTGATATTAAAAACATTCATAGAAAAAATATTACTTGGCCAGAGCTGTGGTATATATGTTTACCTTAAATATACTTACATTTTAAATACAGAAATTTGTTTTTTTTTTTACATTTTTAATATAAATAATCTATTAATCTAAGCGCCATATTGGGACCGCACAAGTTCATAAAAGCGACACCTGGTCTCATAGCCCAGTAACTTTCTTCGCACTTTTAATTGTATTGGCCAATTTCATTAGTCATGGTTGCTGAATAATTGTCAAGGCCACAGCCCAAAAAAGTTTAAAGAAGAAAAATTAAGACTGAGGTTATGTTATTAAAAGGTAAACAATTATATGTAGTAAATAAAATGAATTATGAATGCAGTACTGCAAGCAAAATACAATTAATTAAATTTAATTTTATATAATATTTGCATATCATATTCATATTGTGGAGCAACATATAATTTTTTTTCTTCAATGACAGTAGGTATGAAATATACGTCAATTTGACAATTTCAATTGACAATATGAATTATTGCAGGAAGTTTTAAGATTTCTTCGATATTTGCGTACGATAGTTTCTCGTATCCCCTCCAAGTACTTGCACACCGCGAATACACGGTAATAGTGAAAGTATCCGAAGTAATAAAGAAGGAAAATTCTATTTCACCAATAGAACGTCAAAATTATTAGCAAAATCTTAACAACATAATCATAATGAATCATAAACTTTGTACTTACTGATATTAACCATTGATTACAATTTAATGACTTCTTTGCGTTGTATATATTACACGATAAAAATTAAATAATAAATTTAAAAATTTCTGGCAAAAGTTGCATTAGTAATCCGCTAGTTGCCGATACCAGCGAATAGCTTAGCGTAGAGCGTATATTTTTCGGTGACGACTGCAGATTTAATTTATATTTTTAACCTATATTTTTATTTATTTTTAGATTTTTCCGTAAGGTGCGCCACCATCAGCAACCAGAAAAACTGTTTAGGGGTTTAGAGTTACTTTGCCTAATTTTTGAATGTCATAAATAACTCATTTACTTCAAATTACATATAACCTATAAAAAATATTTGATCCATTTTGAAGTCTATAAAATGGGGCAAATCCCCTAAAAATCCGGTTTTTCGGGATTGTTAAGATGGCATACCGTACGGAAAATCTCGAAAAAATCAGAAATACATTTTTTGATAAAATACATAAAATAAAAATTACAAGCTTAAAAAAATGCATTTTTAGGTTTTGTACACCTAACGTGTAATACAGTTTTCTAAAAGCAACCTACAGAAAAAGAAGAAAAAATGTCGTTTTTGTAGTTTTGAAGGGTGGTGGAGGATTAAAATTAACGCTGATTGTTACTATTTAATCACATAGAACCTTAAAAATGAAAATAATTTTGGGGTGAGGACATTTTGCAAATATTATGAGGGGGTAGGTTTTTGTGAAAACCTACCCTCTTTTCTGATAAATATTAATAAAAATTCTTTACCCTCTGAGAACACGACATTAGGTAAATGATGATTTTGTCAATACTTTGCGTAAACAAATTCCACATAATTTGATTCTGCATACTGGTGTGGCTAAATCCATTCGAAGATGGTTCTCGATTTTCAGGAATATGAAGAATATTTCTTAGGAGTAATAAACAGTTGTTAATGTTATCACATTGCTCTAAATTTAGCTGTGAGTCCGACTCCACTATAAACTTCATATGATCAACAACTGCCTTGGTACTTTTGCTTTCAGCAAAAACTTCTTTGCTGGATGTTAACAGTTTGTTGAGTTCAAATATTGTATGCTTCTCCACATCTGTGTTGGACCTCACTTCGACAGACACAAGGTATTCTAAAAGTATTTATAAAATTAATATTATGTAATTAATAAACAAGAAAGACTAAATTAAACTTATGAATCTGCTCATATCTGCTATATTTTATAATACTTAATTTTCCTGCTATTTGTAACACCCAACAGGGTTAACGTTAAGCTTATTTACACCTCTATTAAACTGAATTTATGGATTTCACCCAGTTTACAAATGGATGGATGGACAAAATAGCAAATGTCAAAATACTCGAAAAACTTAACAAAGAGAAGGAAATAATGTGCACGGTGAAAAGAAGAAAATTAGAATATTTCGGCCACATCATAAGAAATGAAACAAAATAACCTGTTAAAATGAATTTTGCAGGAAAAGGTGAATGGTAAAAGAGGCGTTGGAAGAAGAAGACTATCTTGGCTCAGGAACTTGAGGACATGGTTTGCGACACCCCTACAGGGCTTTTGAAGGCAGCAGCTAATAAGATTATCATTGCCAGAATGATTGCTAACATTCGTAACGGATAGACACCAGTAGAAGACCCAGTTTACAACATTAAAATGTGAAAATCTTGAATTATCCAGGTATGTCTGTCCGTTAGTAAACATAACTCCGCCATTATTAGAATAGAGGTAATACATGAGGTGTCGAATGAAAGCTCCAAAGTTGGTATTAAAGGTGACACATTTGACTTCAAACTTCCGGCTCCACAGTAGCAATCGGAAGTACTGTCTTAAAGCCGCCGAAATAGTACAAGCGATGTATTATTCGACGCATCTTAGCAAGACGTGATAAATATATACTTCCAGTTTTTATAGTGACCAGAAATGCCACAGTATAGTCGCAAAAAGTACTACATGTGATATATTACTCGACGCGTATTGAAAAGTCGAGCTAAAATATGTAGGTACTTCCGGTTTTAATATCATTTCCCGTTAAAAAGTTTAGTGCGGAAGTTTCGCAAGAATGACTCAAAATTAGTGAAATTGTATATAAAATTTAGGTTCTACAGTAGATACGATTTAAGGTCGATCTGCACCGATCTGTTTAATGGATAAAAATATTGGATATGTAATTTAGTATGCTAACAATTATAAAAAAAGGAGTGCTCGATCTAATTTTGTTCTGACTAGCTATAATTAATTAATAATTAAAAAATGACTTTTTTTTATAAATAAAACAAATCGTCCCGGGCAGATATTATTTCAAATTTTTTGGATTATTTTAAACAAAAAAAGTTATTTGTAATTTTTTTCTGAAGTTGATCGTTTTCGAGTACGAAAGATTTAAATTCAAGATCAAACCTTATTCTATGGGTTCTTGAAAAGTATTTCGGACATGTCATTTTAAAACATTGCTTTTTAGTTGTTAATGCCTGTCTTCCCATAAGGAACCTTCCTCATTAACAATTAAAAAAATATTTTAGAATAAAGCATGGCAAAATTCTTTTCTGGACCTGATAGAAGAGGTGACCAAAATTTTTTATTTGTGTTTTTGAGCCTTGAAAATCGTCGGTCGTCTTTCGTCCTTTTTTCAATTTTAAATTGTTTATAACTCGAAATTACAAAGATCTTTTTTTGTTTAGAATGATCGAAAATTTTTTAAATATTATCTGCCTGGGTCGAAATAATTGTTTTATAGTTATTTATGGTAGGGGAGCCCAAGCGAGGATTTTTGCAGTTACTCGAGCGCGTCAGATTAGCATATGGGGAGAAACCTGGTACCCTGCAGATGTACCTGTTTGTCAAGGGGGGCCCGAAAAAAAAATCTATCCTTAAAAAAACTCGAAATTGTCACATTAAGATAAGGTAAGTTAAGTGCATGCAAAAGAGTGTATATTTCAAAAATCTGACTATTTGTACTGGGTGTAAGGAAATGGGTGAGTCCCAATGTTTCACGAGAAAAAAGCGAATATTTCGCGAAATGAATGACAGATCTAAAAACTAAAAAATATGTTCTCAATATTTTTTAAAAATCTATCGAACAATACCAAACACGACTTCCCAATGAGAGGGGTGGGGGGTAAATTAAATATTTTTAATACGAATCCCGCGATATTTCGCGAAATGAACATCAGATCTAAAAACTGTAAAATACACTTATTCAATATTTTTGAAAAATCTATCGAATGGCACCAAACACGACCCCCCACGGAGGTGGGGTGGGGGTTACTTTAAAATCTTAAATAGGAGCCCTCATTTTTATTGCAGATCTGGATTCCTTGCGTAAAAATAAGTAACTTTTATTCGAAACATTTTTTCGAATTATGGATAGATGGCGTTATAATCGGAAAAAACGATTGTTGGAAATGGAAAATTAAATAAAAAAATGGCAAGCGCCCACTAAAATGGAAAACTTTACTTAACTTTTTTTGATTTTAGGACCTACTCTTCACAACCCAATAGGTCCCCAAAGCGCTCGAGTGACTGCACATTTAGCATACTTTGCTCCCCTATCATTATGATATAAGTGTTAAAAGTACACGTTTAAGACACGCATGTGAAAGTTTGCAAAATGAGCGACAGCGAGTTCTGCAATTCACATGAGTGCCTTAAAAATGTACTTTTTAACACGCATATCATACAATATTTTTTCTACAAACTTAATTACAGGACAATATCTACAAAAACTTTTACTTGAACTGACATTCCATTTTTATATTTTTTTGACATTACATCAAAATTCAATAAGGTCAATACGAACTGCAGTGCCTTAAAAATATTTTAAAGCACTAGTGCCTTAAAGTAGCATTTTTAACGCTCGTATGAAGTGCTAAAAATTGCATTTTTAACACGGTTGTAGAAAAAAATTCATAGAAAAGTAATTTTTTTATTTATTAATTAATTATATATAGTCAGAAAAAATTAGATCGAGCACCGCTTGTTTTTTTTAATTGTTAACATACTAAATTACATATTCCAATAATTTTTATCCATTAAACAGATCGGTGCAGATCGACCTTATATCGGATCCTCTACTACTACTTTCGGTCAATTTGGATAAAAACTTAGGACTTACGAAGTCCAATTATTGTTTGTTTAGTTTACAATCTATTTAGCAAAGTTAGAATCCTATTGCCAGACTTTTTAACAACCATGTATATAAAATTTACAAATATTACGTTGGTTCTATGTTGTTTGGTGACTACTTTTTCCAACTTATTATAACTCTATTTAAATAATTATCTTATTCAAATAATGAATGGGTTGCATGTGTAAGTCCATACTATTGTAGTAAAGAAAAGAGGGACGTTCTCACAAACAATTTATTTTACAATTGACGACCGGTTTCGCTGTCTATACTTTGCACAGCATCTTCAGGTCCCGGTTAAAGTAAAATTAAATGCTACAAAAAAAAACAAAAAAAAAACAAACAAAAAACAACAAAAAAAAAATAAAAAAACAAAAACAAAAAAAAAAAAACAAAAAAAAAACAAAAAAAACAAAAAACAAAAAAAAAAACAAAAAACAAAAAACAAAAGAAAAAAAAAAAAAACAAAAAGAAAAAAGAAAAAAAAAACAAAAAAAAAAAAACAAAAAAAAAAACTAACTCAGGTTTTTTGTTGTTTGTAGCATTTACTTTTACTTTAACCCGGACCTGAAGATGCTGTGCAAAGTATAGACAGCGAAACCGGTCGTCAGTTGTAAAATAAATTGCTTGTGAGAACGTCTCTCTTTTCTTTACTACAATATTATTATCTTATTCTCTAAATAAATATTTTCAATTTAAATTGTCATTTTTTGTTTTCAATATTTATTGGCACATATAATTTGCGCTACATCACCACGCGGTTTGTGCAAATGCCTCGTGTATTGATAAACTTCAATAACACACAATAAAAAATAACTACATGCTAACTTTTATATGACATCGAAGGTATTAAATACTACTTACCAACTGGTATCGTAAGGTTAACTAGAATTTTAATGATAGTGTCAATGATTTTTGTGGAATCAGTGATTTTAGCATCGTTTTTGACATGGATCAACAGTGGGATGAGGTTTTTTCTGATATTCTGTCCAAAACCAATTGCCCTCCGAAATGTCCTTAAGGAACAATCTTCTGAAGCTAGCTTACGTAGAATTTCCTCTAGTATAGCTAAAACAAACCAAAGAGTAATTTAAAGATATTGTGGAATCATCATTCAATCTTTTTTTTTAATGGCATCGACTTTATGTCATTCAGCCAGTCAAAACATGAGGTACTTAGTGTCATGTGTAGTGTATGTGTTGAGTAAGTGTCTTGTTACTTTGCAAAGTCGACCGCTTGTCCTCTTCTGGACATAGATCTCCCTACGTAGGCATCATCTCTTGGTCTTCATTTCGGTATCCGCTTTGTCCATCTGTTATCTATCATTCGAGCAGCGTGACCTGCCCAGTTCCATTTTAGTGTTGCTATTCTCTCTACTGCATCAGCCACTCCTGATCTTTGAGGTAGCTGGCGGTTTGGGATCTTGTCTTCTACTGAAACGCCCAACATAGCACGCTCCATCGCCCCTTGAGACACACTGATCTTTTGCACTGTTCTCCTGGTCATGGTCAACGTTTCCGCACCGTAAGTCAACACTGGCAAAACACACTGATTAAAGGTTTTTATTTTAAGACATAGGTATTGGTATGTCGGATGATTTGAAAATGTGGTTCAGCTTGCCGAAGTCCGCCAAAGTTAGTCTTATACGACGGAAAAGCTCAACGGTTTGGTTATCTTTTTCTATATCTTTTTTTATTCTTTTTTATATCTCTTCTTCTAACTACAAAACTTATCATCATCTCAGTTTTAGATATGTTTATTTTAAATCCCCCTTTTAACGAGGAAAAGTAGAGTTTATAGCGACACGCTTCATTTATTATTTTTTTAATTGCTAATTTTAAATATTAATTTTATTTTCTAAACGAAAATAATATGGGTCATATAAAATTCACATGTGTTTTTCGTTCTTAAAATACAAAACCAGATTGTATAAAATTGAATCGTTTATTTCAGAAAGGGGTCAAGTGACTAATTTTGACAAAATGAGTTTTTGTCAAAAGTTTTTGTCAACAAAAGTACAGCTTTTGTTGCAGAAAGGAATCAATTGATGCCATAGGTGTTGCCCTGACAGCGCAGAGAAATTAGCGTTTAGTGCAGAAAGGGGCCAGGCAACAACGCGTGACTCCTTGCTTAAAAATTGTGTAACCACCAACTTTATTTCAGAAAAGGGCCAAGTGCACAAATTATTTATTTTTTTCTTAAACAAATTAACAAGGTAAATTTTTGAAAAATACAATACTTTTTGACAAACACTACAGGTTATTAGTGAGAATTTTTATTTTATATAAATAAAATTTTTGTTGAATGTAAACACCAACTTTATTTCAGAAAGGGGCCAAGTGCAAAATATTATTTATTTTTTTCTTAAACAAATTAAAAAGGTACACTTTTCAAAAATACAATACTTTTTGACAAGCACTACAGGTTATTAGTGAGAATTTTTATTTTATATAAATAAATTTTTGTTAAATGTAAACACGTTTTTTTTGTTTTTCTCAAAAGCAGGTTTTTGTGACTTGACCCCTTTCTGAAATAAACGATTCAATTAATGTCTTTTTCAGGGAAACAAAAATTGCCAGATTGGCCACGCTCTTTATGCCAACTTGAAAGGAGCTTTTAAAACGCCAGATTTAGTAATTTATCGCCTTTACTAGCCATATTGTAGAACCGCATATATGATGACATAATAGTTTTGTGGTCTCGATCAGTTCAGTCACACCCTCGCAAAAATAACAAACTTTTACGAGATATAAACGAAGCACGCTTGTTTACCCAAAATAAATAAATATATTACGGTTCGTTGTTTTACACTCCTTTTAATTTAAGTTAATTGCTTCAGTTAACCACCAACGGAACAAGTTAATTTAAAAAAATTTTGGCCTCATGTATCCTATCAGCTATTAGCACAATATTATCTGCAAACCTTAGGTGGCTAAGCTTTTCTCCGTTTATGTTTATGTTTTTTTGTCCAGTATACATATATTATACTCCACGTTGTATCAGGATTATTGTGCAATAGTAATTTAAAAGTACTTACCCAAACAATCCTCGCTGATGATAATATCGTCTCCATTTTGCACAAATAATGAGGAAAACGTACTGTGAATGGGATTTGAATTCATAACCCATGCCATACCTAAATTGATCTTGGCTCATTGACCCTGCAACAAAATATACATTCTAAGTGACAGAAAAAAACACCCAGTGTTACTGAATTTATTACAATAATTTTTGCATGTCTCTTACGGTTAGAAGTAATTGATCAACATTTCAGAAAAATCCAGCCTTTAAAAAAATGTAAAAAAAATTTAAAATATGTTGGGCCTTCACAATACCTTCTGCACTCAGAAAGACATTCGAGCATACTCCAAGTGAGATAATTAATTTTCTGCTGAGGTATCTCATTCATAGCTACTTGTACCTCGTGCAAAAGTGCTGGTAGAGTCTGATGAGGTAAATAGAGTAATCTTGCTACAATATTCCAGACATCTTCAATGGTTGAGATATCAGGAGATCTAGGGGGTCAAGGCAACAAATTGACTTCACTACCTTCAAAATAAGCCAACAATAATATCACAATAGACCACTATTCTATTGGACGTTTGGATGCTTTCGCATATCTGGGCACAGAAATTAATCAAAAGAATTTCGTAAGTAGCGAAATTAATGCCCATATGTCCAGTGGAAATCGTACAGACTATGCTAATAAAAGATTTATGACATTGATTAGACCTGTAAGAACTTATGTTTGTTAATCCTGGGCAATGACAAAAAAAGATGAAACCTAACTCAGGAAATTCGAGAGAAAGATACTGAGAAAAGTGTATGACCGGTGCAAGAAGAAGACAGCACATGGATAATCAGGAGAGACGACGAGGTTATTGAATTGAATGAATGGTATGATATTTCAAGAATTGTGAAAAGTCAAAGACAAAATAACAAAGAAACTGGAAAAACATAGCCAGATAGGCAAAGACTTATCCAAGGTTATGATGCCAAAAGAAGAACATTAATTCTGTCTGTACACACACTGTACTGTAATGTGGTGACATATTATTTTCTTAGAACAGAGGGTGGGGAAGCGTCCGTATATAAGACAGAACATATATATGGGTCCAGCATGGAACGATTTGGCTGCAACAAGACTTTTCACCTCTGAATCTCTTCAGGTATTAACCCCTCATCAATGATGCTAAAAATTCTGTTGAGTATTTTCTGTTCAACAATTTCGAAAGCTTGGCAAAGCAATGAAATTTGTCGGAAATTTTTGACTTCGGTGGGTTTTTTACCTGGTTTCAGAAGTGGAGTAACGGTAAGAAGCAAGCAAGGTGATCGCTCTATGACTGACACCAGCACATAACTTATTGCTATTGATATCTTTTAATTATTAAAAATTATTTATTTAAGATTATTAAAAAGATTCAGTATATACTCAGTGCTCAGTAATCGAATAAAAAAAATATGAATCATTCCATACATATCCGTATATTGCGATTTAATGAAAAAGAGGGCCCCTAGTTGTTGTTTACTAGAAAAAGCTAACGGTACATTTTCCTATTAATTGAATTGTAACCAGTTAATATTCACTTTTACAAACTCATTCCTCCACGTGAAATAAGTCGGTTATTATCATATCACGTTTCTTAGTTAAATGCAGGGCTTATAAAACCATTTCAATCGACCTTTGTGCATGATTGACAATAAAGGCATTTGAATTTCACATATTGATTGTAATATCGGTAGGATTTTGTATTCTAATATTTTGGAGACGTAATTAACGTATAAATATACCGAGTGTATTTAACTCAAGATTGGCACCTGCCGTGGTAAACAAATAACAATATTAACACTTACTAGACTACAGCTATAACTTGTAGCAATTTATAATACAAAGAAGAATACGGGGTAGAAGGAGTCGTAGAAGAAGACGCATTTCTTAGTTAAACACTTTAAGAGCTTGGTTTAACTGCACTTCTACTGATCTCTTTAGAGCAGCGGTATCGAAAGTGCGAATTGCCATGACGGTTGCCAACTTTCTTAGAGGAGATGGCACATTAAGAAGCAAAAGACTACAGTGATAGTATTAACCCTCCAACGGATGGACAAAAGTGAGGCCTCTCAGTCCACTCCCATATGAAAGTACAACAGAAACTTGGTAATTTTTTATTGATTCATCCAAAATTGTCAAAAATCAGTTTTGGGAGAGATTTTGTTACTCGAGAGTTCTTGAAGTCGTTGAACATGAGCACGCCAGCAGAACCGACCCGCCGGAGCACCTGGTGCCCAGGATTTCTGCTAAAGCATGTCATCTTTAGTTTCAATGGGGGGTTTCAACAGATTACTGGGGGTTTTTGGGATCGATGAACACGTACACGCTATCAGAACTATCCCCCGAAGCACCTGGTGATCAGGGGTACAGCCAAGGCACGTCATTTTTTGGAGTTTCGAGGGTTTTCGGCAGTAATGTATTTTTGCTATTTTTTCATACCCCTCGTACTCTGTTTGCATCAATTTAGTGTCGAAAAACCTCGAAATTCAAGAAGATGACGTGCCTCAGCAGTGATGCTGGGCACCAGGAGATCCGGGAGTCCATTTTGATGGCATATCCATGTTTAGTGACGCCACAAACCCTAGAATATCCTCAGAGCGAACTTGCAGTAAGCTCTCCCAGAGTGAGGTCGCAAAACAGAGTTGGATAAGTGTTGAAAATGAAGTGTATTTTGGTATCTCGTAGATTTTTTTCTCCTGCTAAATCCTTTTATAGTCCAGGGACTTAAGATTTTTCTCGTGACACATCCTCCTCCAGGCCGAAACTAAAATTTTTGAGTAGTATGGACATCTGTATTAATAACCTTTATGTTTCCTGCAGCCGATTTTGATGATATACATAGTTATAAACAAATGAAGATCAAAAACGGTAAATTTTCGCTTTTTTCGTCTATAACCAAAAAGTTAAGCATAAATCGTCTAAAAAATTTCAATATGGCGTTCGCTGAATATGTCTATCCTTATTGGTTGCTTAGAAAATTGCAAAATAAATCATAAATTTTGAGTTTTTATAAATATTCATAACTTATGTAAAAATTAACTTAGAACCTTCTTATTACACGGAATGGCTGAGACTTCTGGTGTTTAAATCATACCATAAATTTCAAAGCAATCGGTCAAATAGTTTAAAAGTTATTTAATTTTTTTATCCCTAATTAATTTTTTTTGCAACACTATAATTCAGAAAATGATGAAGTTACAGTAATACTTTGGATATTTTATGAAAGAAAAATATTTACTTACGTAATAGAAAATAGATATTGTACAGGGCGTCAATAAGTTATATTTCATGAATGAAATATCATGACGTCACTTTTACTTTTCCTCCCATTTTGCAAAATGGTAAAAAACAGTAAATTGTTATTTTAACAATGTTTATATTAATAATTTGACTTATATTTGACAGTTGACAGTTATATTGTACCTACTTGTTAGTTTTAGTTCTAATAAATTTTGTTGGTTAGTTACATAAATAAATTAAGTAAAAGTGAAAAAATGACTTGTTATTTGAGGAAGGTGGAAAAACCATATGTATAACATGGGAGTAAAGTGCCTTTTCCTTCCTATCTAACTACATAAACTATATAAATAGCTATTTTCATATTTAGAAAGACTGAATTTTTATACACATTTAGAAAGAAAAACAATTGTCCTAGGACAATTAGAGACGAAGTTAGCCCCCTTTTTTTAATTCACATGTTTTTGCAAAATTATTTTGCAGTATTTAGAATTACTTTTTGTCATTTTTTTTTAAATTAAATTAATAGTATAAATTTTCTCCTTTTATAAACTATCCAAATTATTAGCGTAACTTCATCATTTTCTGACTTATAGCGTTGCAAAAAAATGAATTTGGAATAAACAAATTAAATACCTTTTAAACTATTTGACCAATTGTTTTGAAATTTAGGGTATGATTTAATCACCAGAAGTCTCAGCATTCCCTGTAATAAGAACGTTATAAGTTAATTTTTACATAAGTTATGAATATTTATAAAAACTCAAAATTTATGATTTATTTTGCAATTTTCTAAGCAACCAATAAGGATATACATACTCAGCGAACGCCATATTGAAGTCTTTTATACGACTTATGAGTTTCTTACTCTCAAATTTATTTAAAATGCTTAACTTTTTGGTAATAGACGAAAAAAGCGAAAATTTACCGTTTTTTGATCTTCATTTGTTTATAGCTATGTACAGCCGGTTCCTAAAAAAACTGATACGACTCTTAGTAAGATTTGATCATGTTGAGCAGTGTATTTGATTGATCTGACATTATATTGATTATGACAGACAAATAATAAAATAAACAAACAACAAACAACTGATCCATGAAAAAACTAATAAGTATTTTAGAAAAATTTAAACGCAGGATGAAAGATTACATTATTACCGAGGGCGGAAAGCCCCTTAGAATAAACAAGCAGTTTCTATTGAATGAAATATTTGAAATTAAATATCACACTTTTTTTTATTTTCAGCCCTGTAACTTATTAAAATAAATATTATAGAAGTTTTCAGGGACTTTCAGCCCTCGGTAATATTGTAGTCTTTCATTCTGAGTTTAAATTTTTCAAAAATATTTATTAGTTTTCTCAGGATTCGAAAAAAAAATGAATACAATTAAAATACATTGAGAATTTTGACATGCGTCACAATTTTGCATTAACTCAATGTAAAATTCTAAACTGTTGAATTCCAGCTTCCCTAATTATTTGACATCAAAAGACATTAGAAACTATTTGTAGATGATTGAAATCTGTATTGAAAACAACTGTTAAAATTGGTCTACGTAATTAAACATATTCCAAAATTTTGTAAAAATGTAATACATTTCAGTTTTCAGCCCAAACTTAGGCCACACACAATGCAATAATGTTCACATTTTTGAACTGTCAATATTTTTATTTTATCATCTATTGTTTAAAAACAATACAGTTGATAAGATACCCTCAGATGCGGAGAAAGTATTAATAATAAAGATTAATAATAAAGTCTAATAACCGTGGAACAGAATAAGCTATCTGACAAATTTTAAGATTTGGCAGTGACATTGACAGTATGTAAATATTAAGTATTTATCCTTCAAAATACACTGCTCAATTTTCTACAAAATACGCGTCAAGAGTCGTATCAGTTTTTTTTGGAACCAGGTGTATATCATCAAAATCGGCTGAAGGAAACATATAGGTTATTATTATAGATATCCATGCTACTCAAAAAATTTGGTTTCCGCCTAGAGGGGGTTGTGTCACCAACAGGATATTTTTTTCCCTTATTTCTCTGAACTATTAAGGTATATTTTTATGTAATAAAGTATGTTTTGATTAGTTTCTCTAGTCAATAGGAGGATCAATAACACTCGAAGACAATATCATAGAAAAAATAAGTCAATATCGATATCTCGGACACGACATCAAAATTTCTAGAGACAATCAGACCCAATCGATAGATCTAAGTATTGGTCTAGGCTGGGCAGCATATGGCAGATTGAAAGACATATTCAGCAGTGAAATTCCTTTAAGCCTTAAAAGGAAAGTATACAATCAATGTGTTCTTCCAGTCATTACGTACGGAGCTGAAACACTAACATTAACCAAAGCTAGGGTGTCAAAACTTAGAGTAGCACAGCGTAAAATGCAAAGATCCATACTAGGAATAATACTTGCGGAACTAGTGAAGAAAATAATTAAAAGATTAAAATGGCGTTTCGCCGTACATATCGCGAGACTGCAGGATAATAGGTGGACAAAAAGACTGTTAGAATGAAGACCTCGCATGGACAAGAGAAGCAGAGGCAGACCACCAATACGCTGGGCAGACGACATAAAAAGAATGGTAGATTGATGCAATTAGCACAAGATCAGACTTCCTATAGACGTGCAGTGAACAAAAGGAGAAGCTGGGTGATGATGATAATTTGAATAAACTATAAATATGCCTGTATATCGTATTTAGGCGCTTCGACATAATTTATTTTCGTTTTCATTGTCATATATTTCACATTTATATGAGATATACCAATTTATACTTAGACCATAAAAATTTTCCTTTACATATTATGGTAATTTGCAATATTTTCCAATAAATTAAGGTTGATAAAGATATGGATGGATGATTATGTAGAGCACTGTCAAGAACACATTCACAGTGACCTACTTTTTACAAGATTGTTTATTCTATTTAGATATAATTCATCCGAAAGAAAAATAGCATTAATAATAATTATATTGTGTAATAAACTAAGATAAATTTCAAGGTTCTGCTAAATGCATTTACATGCATTATGTGTCTATCAATATCAGCAAAAAGAAAATAGACAGTTTTATCTTTAATTTTATTCTTCATGGTTAATTTGAAGTTTAAAGTTATAGTAATTATTTTAATTAAAATAAGTTAGAAGATTTAACTGGAGTTATTCTTCTATTATTCTTCATTTATATAGGTAAAATGTATTTTGAGATCTCTATATATCATAGCATTTCCTATATACTGTTCTGAAGCTATTTCCTTGTGGCATCTTTATAGTTAACTCTTTAGATGGGAAATAAGCCACAATTTTACTAAAAAAATAATTTTATTAAAGTTTCGACGTCCAAGTTTGGTGCCGTTGTCAAAATACAAAATACTACTAAATTAAACAAAAATGTTGTTGCTTAGTAAAAAATTCTTCGAATAATTTATTTAATCTGACTCATTTATATCGGCAATTCAGACGTATATTATACATTTTAAAGTAGAAGATTTTAAAATGATATTGCCAACATTTATGAGTTGCGTTCCTGGGACGACTTTAATGAAAGATAGTTCATTCGATTGCATAAAATCAACCCCAACTCAAGAATATCCGCCACATAAAACGACACCCGATTTTGGCGTCGAAAAGTTAATAAAATTATTTTTTTCAATTTAATTGTAGCTTATTTCCCATCTAAATAGTTAATTTTCTATATACGTTTTCCATCTTGTAACAGGTTAACATTCTTTGTACATGCCTGCACCACTGCAGGACTCTTTTCTTCAACTTTTTTGCAATTGATCATTCTACTTTCATTCTGTTCCATATTTCCTCTGTCCTTATGCTTTCCTCTCTTGTGATTTGTGGACATCATCTGATAAACTCCAGTTCAACTGTTTTTATTTTATTTCATATTGTTTTTATCATTGACCATTGGATAGTAATTCAAAAGGCAAAAAAATATATATGGAAATAATATCCAATGCCAGAATCACTGACAACAATTGATGAAATATGGAAGTAGAAGAACAAATTATGAATGAGATAAACAAATAATACACATATTTAAATATACAAAGGATTCTGCAGATACTTTATGCAAGTATTTACAGTCAAAAGTACGAAGAAAATGAAATAGAAAAATAATAAATCATGGACATTTAAATATGATCAGATATACACAAGGGGATTAAAAAAAATTCGAAAAGTAGGTAGCAGATTTTGCAAAGTATTAAGATAAGAACGTAAGAAAAATATAATATCTCACATACAAGCGTGGATAAGCAAACGTGCGGAAATATAAACTCAATAGTAGAAGAAGAATATCTCCGCTTCAAACCCTGAGAAAGTGGTTCAATACGTCTACAACCGGACTATTCCTAAGCAGCAAGCAAAGTTAGGGTAGCCATACACCACAGGAACATATGAACTGCTGTGTAAAATTTTAAACAAATATTTAAACAAGGAAAATATTGCATTTTTGCTATTGCATTGTCGCGCCTAGGGTTCGTTAATTGTTTGTGTCTCGATATGGAACGTTCACATGACAACCGGTTAACGGTCGTTTTGATAAC
Organism: Diabrotica virgifera virgifera; assembly: GCF_917563875.1. Taxonomy (NCBI): domain Eukaryota; kingdom Metazoa; phylum Arthropoda; class Insecta; order Coleoptera; family Chrysomelidae; genus Diabrotica; species Diabrotica virgifera. The sequence goes on along the minus strand of NC_065448.1, from coordinate 244,277,678 downwards.
GCGCCATTATAATTATAACTACATACAGTGTACATATTCTACAGGTGCCGGTGGGGGATGGCATCTATGCGTAGTATGAGAGAGAAACTATTCTAAATAATAAAATAACAAATAATATACAATTTGTTATTTCATTTCATTTCGTCGTACACTATTACGTCAGATGCCTTTCGTTGCTACGCAAAAATGAACATTCAGTGACATTAATGACAATTAATGTATTACAACTTGTCCAATAGAACACTATGAAAATGAACAGGTTTAGCAAATATTCAGGCGAAGATATCAAAAAATATTAGTTAAAATGATTTAAAAAACAGTTTTCTTCATGAAATAATCTTATCGAATTACACTCGAGCTCTTAATAATTACCGATTTGTTTTGCCTTCGTGACACTTTGACATAGTTTCGTCGGGTCGTGAAATTAAAACAGTCAAAGTGTCACTCGGAATACAAATCGATAATTGTAGAGCTCTCGTGTAATTACCACTGATTATTTTTTCATTCATAGAGATTCTGACCAATAGAAAGCTACCAAAATTAAAATTACAGTGATTATTTCATTCATAGGAGATTCTGACCAATAGAAAGCTACAGAAATAAAAATTAAAGTGATAATTTTTGATTATTTCATTCATAGGAGTTTCTGACCAACAGAAAGCTACAGAACTAAAAATTAAACTGATTATTTCATTCATTTCAAGAAATAGAAAACGAATCCAAACTAAGAGGACTGGAAATAAATGAAAATAAAACAAAATACATGAATGTAAGTAAAAAAAAGAAGACGCAACTGACAGAAATGACAATAGACGCACACAGCTTCGAAGAGGTTGAAACATTCAAATATTTGGGAGTATTAGTCAACAGAAGAAATGAAAGTGTAGATATGAAAAGAAGAATTCAAGCAGGAAACAAAGCATTCTACAGAAATAAAAAATTTTTCAAAGATAAGAAGATAAGCCGAAATACAAAAATGAAAATCTACAAAACGACCATAAGACCAATAGTGCTATATGCTTTGGAGACATTCACATTAACAGCAAGAGAAGAAGAGCAGCTGAAAGTTTTTGAGAGAAAAATTATGAGAAAAATTCTGGGACCAAAGAGGGAAAACGAAGAGGATGCAAGGCAATGGATGAACCACGAAATACAAGAATGGATGGGTCAAGAGAACATAGTAAGAGCAACAAAAGCACAGAGAATTAGATGGTATGGACACATAATGAGAAGAGAGAAGAACAATCCGTTAAGAGTTATAACCGAATGGATACCACCAGGTACAAGAACCAGAGGCAGGCCTAAACTCAGATGGAGACAACAAGTGGAAGAAGACTTACGAAGTATGGAAATTAGAAATATTGGAAGCAAAATCAGAGAGAGAGAAGAATGGAGAAAGGTAGTGGAAACAGCGAAGTCACACCAGCAATTGTAAAACCAAAGTCAGAATGGGATGATCCCCCACAAAAAGGATCTTCAAGTGAAAACAGCTTCAGCTTCCTCGGGAGCGTACAGCTTGTATATATATATATATTTCATTCATAGGAGATTCTGACTAACAGGAAGCTACATAAATCTAAATTAAATCGATAATTTTTGATAATTTTCCGTCGTCAAGTATATTACGTCAGATGCCCTTCGTTGCTACGAAAAAATACATTCAGTGACATTAATGACAATTAATGATTTAAAAATTATAAAAGTGATGACTTTCAACCGTCAAATTAATATTTATCACAACTGTGTGTTTAATTGTACTAATTTGTACTTACATACATAAATTACAATAAAATTTTGGTGTTGAACAGTTTTATTCATGAAATAATCGCAACAAATTGCAATCGATCTTTAAAATTAATATAGAATTTTTGCCCTCGTGACACTTTGACATAATTTCACTCGCCTTCGGCTCGTGAAATTAAAACAGTCAAAGTGTCACTCGGGAAAAAATCAATAATTTTAGAGTTCTTGTGCAATTACTACTGATAATTTTTTTCGATAATTTCCTGTCAAGTATTATGTCAGATGCCCTTCGTTGCTAGGCAAAAATACACATAGTTTCAAAAGTTATGCATCACCCCTCGTATTCACGATGTTTACGCTTTTATAAATCCGTATCTTTATCACATATTTAATGGGAATTTTTATAAAAAATATACCATTTTTGGTTTTTTATTTTATTTGATTACCCATTTAATTGACCTGGTTTTGCCAAGGTGTAAACATTTGAAAAATTTATTCTGGTGAAATTTTCGAAAACGTGATTAAAAATGAATCGTACTTTAATTACTGAGTTGGACCGTATAAGAAATGTGGAATAGGTTCCTGGAGACAAACTCGATACGGAATAGAGCTCGGTCTGGTAGACCCCGAGTTATCAATGATCGACAGAATAGATATATCAGAATTTCCATCTGTAGAAATTCTTCTATGTTTGTACCAGCCCTCCAAAGATAATTCAGGCATGCTACAGGAGTCAGAGTATCGTTGGCTACAAAAAGAAGAAGAATTTTAGACTGAGGTATAAGGAGTCGTCGACCAATAAGAGTTCCTCAGCTACAACCTAGACATGTTTTGGACCGCCACCAGCTCTCCCAACAGTTTTGGAATTTTGCGCTTTTTTTAGACGAGACCAGAATCTGTTTAAATAGTGATAACCGGCGAATTCGTGTGTGGCTAGTTGTGCAGCTCTTGTTGGCTCTCGCCACACACAAATTCGCCGGTTATCACTGTTTAAACAGATTCTGGCCTCGTCTGAAAAAAGCGCAAAATTCCAAAACAGTTGGGGGAGCTCTATGTGTTCTTGAGCCCACTGGAGGCGGTCCAAAACATGTCTAAGTTGTAGCTGAGGAACTCTTATTGGTCGACGACTCCTCATACCTGAGTCTAAAATTCTTCTTCTTATTGTAGTCAACGATACTCTGACTCCTGTAGCATGCCTGAATTCTCTTTGGACGGCTGGTACAGACATAGAAGAATTTCTACAGATAAAAATTCTGATATACCTATTCTGTCGATCATTGGTAACTCGGGGTCTACCAGACCGAGCTGTATTCCGTATGGAGTTTGTCTCCAGGAACCTATTTCATATCCGTGAGACATCACTCTTAGAAACACCCACTCTTTCCTCCACGAACCGCTGTGAATGGCCTTCTTCAACTAAATCGACAATTCTTATACGGACCAACTCAGAAATTAAAGTACGATTCATTTTTAATCACGTTTTCAACAATTTCACCAGAATAAATTTTTCAAATGTTTACACCTTGGCAAAACCAGGTCAATTAAATGGGTAATCAAATAAAATAAAAACCAAAAACGGTATTTTTTTTTATAAAAAAGGCCCATTAAATATGTGATAAAGATACGGATTTATAAAAGCGTAAACATCGTGAATACGAGGGGTGATGCATAACTTTTGAAACTATGTGTATATTCAGTGACATTATTGACAATAATTAATGTTTTATAACTGGTCACAGAGAACACCATGAAACAGGTTTAGCAAATATTCAGGTAAAGATATCAATAGAATATTAGTTAAAATGATTTAAAAAGAGAGTTTTATTCGTGTAATAATCTTACCGAATTACTCTCGAGCTCTTAAAAATTATCGATTTGTTTTGTCCTCGTGAAACTTTGACATAGTTTCACTCCCCTTCGGGTCGTGAAATTAAAACAGTCAAAGTGTCACTCGGAATACAAATCGATAATTGTAGAGCTCTCGTGTAATTACCACTGATAATTGTCCATCCCTAAACCAATGTTATTTGGAAGCGTTGCCGCTAGCTTAATATTCGAGCCAGAAGAATTATACATAAATATATTTTTACAATACCACAATATTCTGCTAGGTTTTTGCGAATGTATTACCACCCTAGTAATTTTTTACCCTTCAACTAATCCTTGTTGGAAGCCAATTATTCTGCTAGGTTAAGATTTAAGGTAAAATCTTTTTTTTACAATTTTACTGTACTTTATTCATAACTGAATAACTGAAAGAAGAAAGGGCTCTGGGGTTTTTCGAAGAAGTTTGCTAATATTCTCATTAGATAATAAGTAGGTAGTATTCAAATTTATATTATATTTTGGGTTTACTGTATTATTAGCTACAATTTTTTAAATAACATTGTTAAATTCTAGGAATGATAAACTATTATGCCATACCTTAATTTCGAACAATGCAGCCCAAGAATAGTTGAAAACTAGTCACCGGAAAATATATTTCAGTAACGCACCTACTTGCACTTACTTACACTATCTATACAATCTACTTATTTCGCATATAGAGACTGGTGCAAGCATTTTGCCGTAATCCTAACCAGAAAAGATTCAATCTCGTCCTTGATCCTTCAAGATCACTTTCTCTCATTCTATCGTTTACCGTTAAACCGTTAGAATGCGAATAGCGGTACATTTATGCAATACTGTTTATGATTGTTCATAATAATAATAATATAACGGTTATATGCAGAATAGAAGTACTGTTAGGAATGTATTAAAACGTAGGTTCTTGCAAAAAGTGAAGCACACGTATGAACGCTGACGTCAAAATCTCAACCAGCGAAATTAACTATACTAAATTTACATTCAAGATGCAGTAGAAATAAAACCAAGACACGTTAAATGCTACTAGGAGCACCCCCGAATCATAATTTATAATGTATAAACTTTGGAAATCATGATTTGGGATTTACAATGTACATACATTGTAAATTATGATTAGGGAGTGCTTCTAGTAGCATTTGTAGCATTTAACGTGTCTTGGTTTGTTTATTTCTACTGCATCTTGATTGTAAATTTAGTATATATTTATTCTTCTACTTCTTCTAGTGCCGACTCCACTAATGAAGGTTAGCTATAACCATTGCAAATTCGTCTTTATCGTCTGCTTTTGTAAAATATTCAGCGAGGATATTTTTCGTCTATCAGAACCTCTTCTTTTTTCACTTTTGCCCTTTATAATCAACTGCAAAAACTCTTATTTATCATTTCGACATATATTACGTGCTCCAAATATGCTATCTTTCTCATTTTAATGGTTATCAAAAGTTCTCTGTCTCTTCCCATTCTGTGCAACACCATTTCGTTCGTAATAAGACCGGTCCATTGTATTTCCAAAATTCTTCTAAAAAGCCACATCTCAAAAGGTTCCAGCTTTCTCATTAAGCCAACATTAACAGCCCAAGCTTTAGCGTCATAAAGAATAGAGTTATTAGTTATTTATGTACCAAGTCAGTAAACTGACTATTTATCGAACGAGTCTGATATTACGAGCAGAGGGAGCGAAGCGAGCGTGACGAGTAACAGAAGAGTTTGATAAAGAGTCTTTACTGACGTGGTGCATACAAAATTTTATCGCCAATCATAAAAAACATTAACACTTATTTAATTACATCCTAATGAAAAAAGAGTGTGTGTACTTGGTACGCACGTAAGCCGTTATATTTCTATTATTATGATTTCAACAAAATAAATATATTTTAAACAGCTAATCGTATTTTTATTTAAATATTAAACCAATTTTAACACTTAAAATACAAGACCAAAAATTAAAAATACCGTTAATAGTTACGTTATGTTTATGAAGTGTAGCCTCCCGCAGCGCAGTTGATTTTCCCTTGATGAATAGTAGAAAATCTAAATAAATATATTTGCTAACAAATTATCATTAATATCTGTCACCGTCCTATATACATATAATCGAATTAACATAAACACCATTTCATAATATACAATTTGTATTTGCATTAATACAAAACTTAAAAGATTTAAGAATTTTATTAATTTTAGACAAAATAAAAATTTCGTATGACAGTAATGACGATGACAGTGACAGAAAGCTTTTGCATGATGGCCGATTTCGATGTTTAATCGATAGTTGTTATCAATATTGAATAAGGACCTAATTACTAAATCTGTAAAGTTTTGATTTATGTTTTATGAATATAATTGCAAAATACTACAGAAGTTCACTTTCTGACATAAATTTAATTAATAATAACGTAAATTGTGTACAATATTTTTAATAATTAAAGTAAATAAATTTTAAGTTCACTCAAATAAATAATCGATTACTGCCATCAACCACTTAAATTCAATCTCAGTTTATTTTGATTAATCGCGGCAGGTAAAATAAAATTCTTTTTTCATTACAATAAAGCAGTGGCGGTTATCCCTTTAGGTCCCTTTATTTCCTTAAAAAAAAGAAAATTTTCTGTATTAAAAATGTTCGGAGTACAATAGTATCGTTCAAAGTTAAATTTTGCTTTTATTGTATTTACTTTTCAGTCATTTTGTTGTTGTAAAATATAGCGACAAAGATGCCGCCAAAAGATTACCGATAAATAAACATGAAATACGAGCTATTTGACAGTACCGAAAAGCAAAATTTATCTTTGACTGAAACTACCGCAATATTACTCTTAAACAGCTAAATACGAACATTCACGATGGTCAAGAAATTTATTTGACCTCACTGTGAGAATACAGCTCTGGGATTCCGAACTTTCACGAAAATACGCTCTTATATGCAAGTTGGTACCATCGTGGTCATTGACCGTAGATCTACGAGACGATCTACGCAGGGAGTAAGATTAGTTCGGAATTTACAAAGTTAAGTGCGTTCGTGAGATTAATATTATTTTTCGTACTTCCGGGCCTAAAGTGACAACTTCACTCCCTTGTGACAGGTACTAAAGTGTCACATTTAATCCCTCCGGGATTAAATATTGACGAAACTCCCGGAACGATTAAATCACAAACAAACGAATTTAAGGGATATTTTATTGAAAAATATAATTAATTAGAATGGTAATTAACGTTAATATTCAAATTAATATTGTGACAGTTCGTCATATTGACCAGTCTTTCCTGGGTTAATGCAGCAGGTAACTGACGAGTAACAGATAGGTCCTTTTCATATTGAACTGGTGTTTGTTTCGAAGATCCTGCGGAAACAGGAAGCGAGAATGAGGACTGTGGCATAACTATAGTGGACGAATCGGCGACTTGACCAAATATTTTATCTGAAATTTTTTGTTTATTTTTAATAGACGATTCAATATATCCCTCGGCCACGTTGGAGGATTTCCATCCTCCATGTCTCTTCAGCACGTCTATTGTTGCTCCCGAATCAGCTAACAAAGACGCAGATGTGCGTCTAAAACAATGTCCCGTATAAGACGTCGCATTTTCTAATTTCAAGAAAGCTGCTATTTGCCGTGGAATTGTACCAAACATGTTTTTTCCTACTACTCGCGTAGTACATTCTTTGTTGATGTATTGAACAAAAAATTTTGAATGAGTTGTCCCTGTCTTTCGCAATGCCACATATTTCCGAAATATCGCCACAAAACTGATGGCACTGTTTTCTGAATTTTTGATCACAAAATTTCGGTCAATTTTATTTTTGGTGTTTCTAATCGCAATTAGGAAGGAATCGCCCAAATCTCTCACATCGTCGATTTCTAAATCAACCAACTCTTTTCCACGACAAGCTCCCGCAACGCCCAAAATAAGTGCAACCTACAAAAAAATTGATTTCTTAAAATTTCTGAATATAAACAAATTTCCAAATTTACCTTAAGCATTAAATATTTATCATCCGGAGCCTCCCGTAAGAACTGATCTACCTGCTCAGACGTGAGAATTCTTGACTTCTTTGGCTTAAATCCCTCATTTCTTCTCTTCAAAAAAGCTAATAATTTTGGAAATTTACTTATATCAATATCTTCTCTAATGTTAATAACCGATTTCAGCATTGAGTAATGTGCCCAGAGAGTTGAGGCACAAACCGCTTTTGATTTATCATCGAAGTAGACTAACAGCGCATTTTCAGTAGGTTGTCTCACATTTTTTAAGCGGCACCACTTTTTAAAAGCATCGTACTGCTGCTCGTATAGTTTTCTAGATTTCGGTGGTAACAATTCTTCACCTACTTCGGCTGCTCTTTTATCAATATCAGATACACCTTCTTCACTCATGATACCAATAATTATCAATAACAATGTTTCTTTACAATGACACTAGTAATGACAATGTTTCTAAATTATAACTGTCACAACGCAATGTTACTATGGTAACTTATTTTAAAGACAGTTTATTAAATGAGTTGAAGAGAGAAAAAACTGATTGAAATTATTGAAATAATTAATAAAATCATACCGGAAGTACGAAAAGTATCGTATATACCTTGCGACTGAAGTACATTTAATCCTTCAGGTAAATTATGGCCCTCCCTGCGGTCGGGCCATAAACTTTACCTTCAGGATTAAATGTACTACTTCAGTCCCGCGGTATATAATGTACTATTATCTACGACTGATACATAATATATGTATTATACTTGTGGTGTTTGCAATATAATGCCATATAATAATCCCTTAGGGATTCATAATGCGGGATTAATAGCTATTAATCCCTCTGGCACAACAATCACAAAATTCACCACGGAAACAAAATAATCAACCTCAAAAAGTGTCACTGTCAAACGAATAGTATATTTGACAGTTTGTGTTGAGATGGACGAAAATGAAGAATCTTTTAATTGTACACCACCAGAAATTGTAGAACTAGCTACAGCAACAGCATGATAAACAGTAATGTACCATCTTCTTGTTCTACAGCAATCGAGATCCCAAATATTTGTATTGAAAACTCTACTAAAGTTAATGATGATTCTCAACCAATTCAGTTTATTAATTGTACTATTACTAATTTTAATGTTTTTAACAAATAAAGTTGTTCATTAAAAATCTTAAATTAATTAATTTGTCGTAGATAAAGTAGAGTATACTACTCGCAATAATGGCTCTCATTCCCTCGGAATGTTACTCCCTCGCCGCTAACGCGGCTCGGTTCGTAAATATTCTTCGGGAATAATAGCCATCATTATTGACTCGTGGTATAATCTACTATTATTATAGATTTTTTAAAATGTCGGTAGTGGTTAGTATAAATGAACTCCAACGCCAAATGAAATTAAATTGAAGAAGAATCGATTTACTTTTTAAATCCGCATAAAAATGTAAGTTTTTATTTATTTTAGGTTTTGAGTTTAAGTAGTATGTTGATATTCTGGCTGTTATAATTACATATTATATCATACTATTTATCTGATTTATTTGACAATTAGTAATGAAGACTTGTTCCTTTTACTTATTTCATATTTACTTGTCAAATAAAAATCCGTTTAAATTTAAACAACATATTGCAGAATAAGTTATAAGAAACCAATACAGATGATGGAATAAGAAATTATTTAAAATGGGATTTGTAGGTCTTGTTTTTCCAAAAAAATCTTGAACCACCGGATATGACCTCCCCCTTCACTTACAGACCAGCCGCCACTGCAATAAAGTGTTACTTTACTGCCGAAAATGGAGGCAAATGAGTACAATAATGAATGACTTTTGGTGACGGTTGGCGATAAAACATTTTACCATCCGATATCGGATTTAAAGATTGAGCCTTAGATTATTCAAAAATTTCTTCATCTTCAAAAAGACTGCTTTTGATTGTTCTGTTCTTGATCGAATTTCTGATTTCGGATTTAGATATGCAGTTATCCAGACTTCTAAGGTGAGATACTAACTCACATCTTATCGACAGATGCAATAAATGACGTCAAAGTTAGAATAAATAAAATATGGAAAAAAGAATGGAAAAACATTAAAAGCATGTCAAAAAATTTATATTTTTCTTTACATCAAGAACTTCCTCCGCCACCTGAATACATATTTAAATATAACCTGACAAAGCAAGATATTTCTACTATCGTCAGATTAAAAACTCGACACGGGAAATATGAGGCACATCTGCACACATTAGGAATAATTAATTCATCATTATGTTTTTGTGATAATGTTTCGATTAGAGATTTAAACCATATTTTCTTGGAATGCAAAATTAACGAGAGATATATAAATCAATTATATTACAATTTACGACAAACACAAGTTCATTTTCCCATTAGTATAGAATATCTACTAAGTTGTCATAAAATGGAAATATTTAAATTACTCATAAACTACTTGAAAGAAACAAATATAATCATTTAAGTGAAATACGTATAAATATAACAAAACTAATAAATTGAGGTAAAAATAAAATAAAAATCTGTGGCTAACGGACTCGCATCCAAGCCATTTTTTCACACACACACACACACACACACACACACACACACACACACAGACTTCTAAGTATTTTTATTTTCTCCACTTGTTCAATAGCTTCTTTTTTATCTGCATCCTTGGTGAAATCGAGAAAGTACACAACCTTGTTTCACTCCCCTACTGATCTATTGCGCATCTGTGTTATTTCCATCTAATCTTACCACAGCCTATTCCTGTTGGTATAATATTCTATTTATTCCTTCTTCTCCTTGTGGTATTGTGTCCTTTAGTGGAAGTTAGCGACTATACTAGCAAATCTGTCTCTGTCCAATGCGGCTCTAAACAAAGATGTTGAGTCAAGACCGGTCCAGTTTTTGGTATTTTTAAGCCATGAAATCTGGCGCCGATTGGGACCCCGTTTTTTTAATCTTACCCTGGATGATCAGTTGCGCGAGGCTATTTTTTACGCTTCTCATTAGGCACAATATACAGGGTGAGTCATGAGGAACTGTACATACTCCTACCTCGTATAGAGGCTCCTATGGGGAATAACAAATGACCATTAAAAAGTGTCTGCTCCCATTGTTTAATAATATACAGGGCGAGTTTCGCATTTTGACAGAAATTTGTATTCGTCATAATTTTTGAACGGTCAGATCGATGTGTCTCTTATTTTGGCCAATCGTTACACTATTACCACCTAATCAACTAATTTATTCAAACTAGAAAAAAATCAGGTCCGGCTTTAAAAAAATTAGTTCGTTTGGGTCTTAGAAAAAAATTTCACCCTGTATACGCTTTTTGAAAACTCTAATATGAATTTTTTAAATTAGACAAATAGGCAATTAAAATGGCATATTTATTTTTTTCCGCACACAAATACTTAATTTTTTATAAAAAAATCAAATTTCCCTATGAATTAAAAGTTTCGTAAAGTGAACCATAGATTTAAAAAAAATAACTTTTATTACAAAAATTAAATTTTTTTGCACAAAAAAGTAATTTGTGTTACCATCCAATCAACTGATTTATTCAAACTAGAGAAAAATCAGGTCCGGATTTAAAAAATTAGTTCGTTTTGGTCTTAGAAAAAATTTCACCATGTATACGCTTTTTGAAAACTCTAATATGAATTTTACAAATAAGACAAATAGGCAATTAAAATGGCATGTTTATTTTTTTCCCCACACGATAACTTAATTTTTTATTAAGGCTATGGGTACATAATTCGCAAATATTTTACGTGTATCCCTACTTTTTCTGTCTTTACACGGCAAATTACGTGTAGTAAAATTCACACTGGTGTGGATATGTAAACATTACTAGAATGTCATTCTACTTGAAAATGTCATAATTAATTTAAAGAGATGGCTTTTGAATGTTCTTGGATAACTGTTATTTTTATAATTGCAAATTATTAATTCAGTTAATAAATGTGATAATTTTTTCACTAACTATGTTTTCAGTGATTGTAATAATTTATTTGTACAACAAAAACTAATAATCAATCGAGAAAAGAGGAAAAGTGTTAAAGTGATTTTTTAATAATATGTTGTTATTTTGGAACGCTTACAATTTTGAACATCTCTAACAACAAAATACTTGGATCACAGGATATATCTGATGTATTCTCTGCTTGGATCTTTCACAAATAATACACAATAAATAACTTTTTATTAAGTTCACGTCTTAAATCAATTATTTATCAAATACACTATATATCAATAATATTTAATCAATTTCTCAAAATATTCCCGATGCAATGTCAAATATTTAAAATTGTCACTGATTGTCAGTATCTGACTGACAATATATGCTGACAATATTATATTCGGTTGAGTGCGTTGTAAGACAAAGACAGATTTGGAAAATATTACCACGGCATTGTGTTCATTTTTTTCAAATCCTGAAAAAACCAATAAATATTTTTGAAAAATTTAAACGCAGAATGAAAGACTAAATTATTACCGAGGGCCGAAAGTCCCTTAGAATAAATAAAAAGTTTATTTTGAATGAGATATTTGAATTTAAAAATTACACTAAATTTTCTCTTAGTTTTTTCACCCCTGTAACTTATTAAAATAAACATTGTAGAAGTTCTCAGGGACTTTCGGCCCTCGCTAATAACGTAATCTTTCATTCTGCGTTTAAATTTTTCCAAAATACTTATTAGTTTTCTCAGGATTTGAAAAAAAATGAATCCCCATTTGAATAGCATTGCAGCCGAAAATACGTTCCGATCCTCTTAAAAAACAAATTTGTCAAAATCGAAATTTTAACCTAAAAATGAAAAAAAATGAACTCACGGTTTAAACTTGCTACATCTCTGTTCCATTTTAATATTTTTTTTTTCTGAAATTTTTACAGCACATACCTCTTACCATTGTGAAGACTATGAAAATTGTTGTAGACTTTCAGTCTTCTTCTTATAAAAGTAGGAAACTTGTAAATCGCAAAAATTAGGTGGAAAAATTTAAAATTTATCAATTTGATCACGTCTATGTTAAACTATAGAGTCCAAAAGAAGTGTTACGGGAAGTTTTAGATCTAGACGTGTTATAGAAAAGAGAATGGTAAAACTTTTAATTTTAACAAAAACGTTGTTTTTGTAAATTAATTTTTGTAAAAAAGTTAATTTTTTCAAATCTATGCAAAAACTCTGCCAAACTTTTTATGCATAGTCAAATTTGATTTTTTAATAAAAAAATAAGTAATCGTGTGGGGAAAAAATAAATATGCCATTTTAATTGCCTATTTGTCTTATTTGTAAAATTCATATTAGAGTTTTCAAAAAACGTATACAAGGTGAAATTTTTTCTAAGACCCAAACAAACTAATTTTTTAAATCCGGGCCTGATTTTTTTCTAGTTTGAATAAATCAGTTGATTGGGTGATAACATAAATTAAATATTTGTTCAAAAAAAATTCATTTTTGTAATAAAAGTTATTTTTTTTAATCTATGGTTCACTTTACCAAACTTTTAGTTATTCATAGTCAAATTTGATTTTTTTTTATAAAAAATTAAGTAATCGTGTGGGGAAAAAATAAATATGCCATTTTAATTGCCTATTTGTCTAATTTGTAAAAATCATATTAGAGTTTTCAAAAAGCGTATACAGGGTGAAATTTTTTTTAAGACCAAAACGAACTTATTTTTTAAATCCGGACCTGATTTTTTTCTTGTTTGAATAAATCAGTTAATTGGTGGTAACATAAATTAAATATTTGTTCAAAAAAATTAATTTTGGTAATAAAAGTTAATTTTGTTAAATCTATGGTTCACTTTACCAAACTTTTAATTCATAATCAAATTTGATTTTTTATAAAAAATTAAGCAATCGTGTGCGGAAAAAAATAAATATGTTATTTTAATTGCCTATTTGTCTTATTTGTAAAATTCATATTAGAGATTTCAAAAAGCTTATACAGGGTGAAATTTTTTCTAAGACCCAAACGAACTAATTTTTTTAAATCCGGACCTGATTTTTTTCTAGTTTGAATAAATCAGTTGATTAGGTGGCAACAGTGTAACGATTGACCAAAATAAGAGACACATCGATCTGACCGTTCAAAAATTATGACGAATACAAATTTCTGTCAAAATGCGAAACTCGCGCTGTATATTATTAAACAATGGGAGCAGACACTTTTTATTGGTCATTTGATATTCCCCATAGGAGCCTCTATGCGAGGTAGGAGTATGTACAGTTCCTCATGACTCACCGTGTATATATTTCGCTGTTCGCAATTAGAACTAGGACTCCAACTAGGGTTTTAGAGACAAATAGTAAGAAACTGAATCTTCCTGCAATACTTCTTCACGTGCCGTGCTCGATTATCGACCGTTGGCTATCAAATTGGTTATAGTAATTTTGTTGAAGGCAGTTCGGAAAAGGGATGCAGAGGATCTGTTAAACCAGCGATTCTCAATCTGTGGTACATGTACCACTGGTGGTACAATTCATTACTTGCGGTGGTACACAAAACACAAAAAAAATTAAAATAGTAGTACTTAGTAAGTCTTCATAATACACTCTAAAAATACAGGGTGTAACAAAAATACAGGTCATAAATTAAATCACATTTATTCTGGAACCAAAAATAGTTCGATTGAACCTAACTTAGCCTAGTACAAATATGCACACAAAAAAAGTTACAGCCCTTTGAAATTACAAAATAAAAATCGATTTTTTCCAATATATCGAAAACTATTTGAGTTTTCTTATTGAAAACGGACATGTGGCATTATTATGACAGAAAAATATTAAAAAAAATTCTGCACCTCTTAAAAATTTTATGAGGGTTTTGTTCCTTTAAACCCCCCAAACTTTTGTGTACGTTCCAATTAAATTATCACTGTGGCACCATTAGTTAAACACAATGTTTTTAAAACTTTTTTGCCTCTTAGTAATTTTTCTAACTAGTTTTTATCGAAATATTTTGAATATTTGTCAAATCCACCACATATTTGCATACTGTTAAGTACGATTATAGAGACCCTATAATAATATGAAAATTTATTAATAAATTACAGATTTTATAAGTATATTTTGAACCATATTAAAAAAGAAGCCACATCTCGATAAAAGGTGCCTTATCGGAAAAATACTAAGAGGCAAAAAAGTTTTAAAGACACTGTTTTCAACTAATGATACCGCAATAATAGTTTAATTGGAACGTACACAAACATTTGGGGGGTGTAAAGGCACAAAATCTCCATAAAATTGTTATGTTAACATATTAAAAAAGAAGCTGCATCTCGATTAAAACTGGTATATCTAAAAATACTAAGAGGCAAAAAAGTTTCAAAAACATTGTGTTTAACTAACGGTACCACAATAATAATTTAATTGGAACGTACATAAAAGTTTGGGGGGGTTTAAGGGAACAAAATCCCCATAAAATTTTTATGGGGTGCACAAATTTCACTATAATTTCTTTTTAAGATGTTCCTGCCATAGTCATGCCACATGTCCATTTTCAGTAAAAAATCTCCAATAGTTCGATATAATATCGGAAAAAATCGATTTTCACTTTGTAACTTCAGAGGGCTGCAACTTTTTTTTGTGTGCATATTTGTACTAGGGTAAGTTAGGTTCAATCGAACTATTTTTGGTTCCAGAATATGTGATTTAATTTATGACCTGTATTTTTGTTACAACCTGTATATGTGGTACCAAAAATAATAAAAAAACTGTAGGTGGTACATGACTCAAAAAGTTTGAGAACCGCTGTGTTAAACCATTCTCTCAGGTTTTTAAGCCACGACGTTCTTCTTCGACCTGGCCTTCTTTTTCCGTCTACCTTGCTTTGTTTTCTTCTTCTTCTTCTTTAAGTGCCTACTCGTTTCGAATATTGGCGATCATTCTGTCTATAATTATTTTATTAACTGATGCTTTAAAGAGGTTAGTTGTTGTTGTGGAGAACCATTTCCTCAGGTTCTTTAACTATGATATACTTCTTCTCCCAATTCCTCGCTTTCCGAATACTTTACCTCGAAGCATTACCTTCAGTAATCTGTATTTAGTGCCGTTTCTCATTATGTGTCCGAGGTATTCTAACGTTCTCATTTTAATGGTATACATCACCTCTCTTTCTTTTCTTATTCTTCGTAATACGGTCTTGTTGGTCATCTTGTCCATCCATGATATCCTTAGGATTCGCCTGTATATTCTTTTTCTTATAAGCATCTTTTAGTGCGTCACAGTTTTTCGATTTCTTTCTAACGCATTAAATTGTATGCGACAGAAAAAAGACACGTCTGTGATTACAGACATTTATAACATTTATTATAGTTGTCGATAGATGGCGCTATAACCGAAAAAAAATATTTACGAATTATATAATATATCTACGAATATAATCTGTACAATTTATAAGACTATACAAATCAAAGAAAATAGCATTTTATAAATGCAATACACACAATGGATTTGTTTTTATGCTACATTGCAAATAAAATGTGACAACTGTCAGATTTAACTAAAATGTCATGTTAGCATAAATGTTATAAATGTATATTATCACGGACTTGACAGATGTGACGCACTGAAAAATGCCCATGAAAAGGACCATCATAGACACATCTCGAAGGCTTCAAGTTATTTCTCCATCGCTGCAGTGAGTATCCAGGATTGTTGTATTATTAAATGGAGTATATTATATCTCTTTGGGTGTCGCATAGCATGGCCAACGTATTCAAGTTTTCAATTTTTAACTGTTCTGATGACTTCCATGACTCTTTCCATCCGGTGAAAAACAACTTCGTTACGAACTCTGTCCACCCAACTTTTTGTAGGATTCTCCGACACACCCAGATTTCAAAGTCTTCCAATTTCTTGAGAAGTGTATCTGTTAAAGTCCAAACTTCGATACCGTACAAAAGAGTAGAGAAAACTCTACAGAGTAGAGAGAGGTCTTGCAATACACGTATAGTTATACAAATGGCGAACATTTAAGAAAAGGTTTGGTTTAAAATCTTTTTAAAAAACAGCTTATGACAAATAAAAACAAGCTTTAACAACTCTGGGAACGCCCATAGAAATATTCTTCTATTATGTTTACATAAATATGTATTTATTACATATCTGCGTATCATTTTTCACAATGAAGTTAGATAATTATCGATTTGTAAAGTCACGTTTATTACTCAGATCTTGTCGGCTACAGTAACTGTCTTCAGTTTACAGTTAGACGCAGTTTCGTTTGACGTCACGGAAACCTTTAAAATTTACTCATATCGAATAAAGTGATATGTATTTTCATACGTGAAAATATTACCTTATGCTTCATTGAATAAACAGAAACATATAGACCTGGATCCCGCGTACCAAAAAAAGTTAATTAATAGCAAGCTGCAAATTTGTTAATAGCTTAACGGTGTCTAGTCGGACAAACTTTGATGTATGGGAACACTGGAACAGAGGAAGTTTTAATTAGGCATTCCAAATCACGTGATATAATATGGCCGGCGGAGGGCAAAAATTTAATAATATAGTGTTTACATCAGTTTTTGTAAAGAATATCCTGTTTGGTTTTGTTTTTTATTGTTAATTGTGCAGCGAAATTGTAATAGCAAATAAATAAAGTAGTTTATCGCCTACAGAACTGAATTATCCCATAGTAGTTATTGACACAAACTGGTAACTAGTATGGGATAATTCAGTTCTGTAGGCGATAAACCACTTCATATTTAATTTGTTATCACAATTTCGCTGATTTCGGCACCATAATAAATGAAGAATGGACTAAATGGAACTGAAGAATGGAAGTAATAAAGAGATAAGGACGCGCATCGGAAAAGCTAGATTCACATTCATCCTGATGGGGTCTTCTTCAAGAGCTACAACCTCAATCTTATTATAAAAGCAAGAATGTTGGGAGGCTACGTCATTTCTGTTCTTTTTTATGGTGTTAAATCGTGGACCTTAAATGAAGATATGTAAAGAGAATTGGAAGCATTTGAGATGTGACTATCTCGAAGAATAATTAAAACCCTGTGGACTAACCGAGTCACAAATGGGGAGGTACTCCGAAGAATAAAGTAGAACGGAGAGGTACTGACATTATGCGAAATGATTCCAAATATGAACTCCTACAAGCCACCCTGCAAGGAGAAATGTTTGGAAAGCGAGGTCTAGGAAGAAGAAGCAGAACATCCTGGTTAAAGAACCTTAGAACCTGGGTCAACATAACATCTGTGCAGCCTTTTGGTGCTGCTGCAGAATGGATAAAGATTGTCATGATGGTCGCCAACATTCGTCATGGTTAGGCACATCAAGGAGAAGGAAAATGACGAGAAGCTTTCGGTTAGATAAAAAAAAACCAAGGCGTCCTCTGATAAAATATAGACTCTAGCATTTTAAGTGCCTTAAAACACAAAAATCCTCTTGTATAATTTTTTTAAAGATAAACAAAGTGAGCCATAAAAATGGTCCAATGTTTTTTGCAAAAGTTTATTTAGTGATTTCTGCAAGCAAGGCTTTTAGCATTTGCATATCATTTTGTTTTATTCATTCTGCCATTATTCCGTTATCATTAAAATATCATATATACATTTCTAATTTCTAATACATTTCTAATTAGGTACCATACTATTATTTAAAAACCAAATTTGTAGCTGTTAATATCGCACGTAATTAATTATGAGTGAAATAGAATTGCCAATGACAATAAAATACATAAAATTTCACCAGAAATAATCACGTTTTCTGTAGCGTGATATTAACAATGTACTTGCGAAATTGCGTGGGCTTAGATTTGGCAAACTCGTTGGCTGATATTGACATCATTGTCAATTTCAGTTTATATGAGTATATTATGTATACACTGTGTCCGTAAAGTATGGAACAAATTCTTTTTTAGCTAAACAGACCATTTTAAGTAATAATCCTAAAACACGTCGAATTTTGATTTTAATTTACCGTATTTTAAAATAATATTCTGATATACAGGGTGAATTACTTTCGAGTAATGACGTCACCTTCATTTTTTTTAATGGAACACCCCCATTTTGTCTCAATTTTCGGATTACTCTAGCTGAGCTGATTCCAAAAATGTATCACATGTTGATTCAAATTGGTACAGGGTGGACAAAAATACTGTGTCCGTAAAGTATGGAACAAATTCTTTTTTAGCTAAACAGACCATTTTAAGTAATAATCCTAAAACACGTCGAATTTTGATTTTAATTTACCGTATTTTAAAATAATATTCTAATAAACAGGGTGAATTACTTTCGAGTAATGACGTCACCGTCATTCTTTTTTTAATAGAACACCCCCATTTTGTCTCAATTTTCGGATTACTCTAGCTGAGCTGATTCCAAAAATGTATCACATGTTGATTCAAATTGGTACAGGGTGGACAAAAATACAATAGTTTTGTGTGTCCTCATAAAGTAACGCGTTACTTAAATTAACAATATCAAAAATACTTATTTTCTAACGGACAGAATATGAAAGAAATTATTTCTTATCAATTTAAAAGAAACATAATAGGCTATGTTTTTGTTAAATGTCATTATTTGTTTAGTAATTTATTGATGTTCAGTGACAGTTTAGTACTACAATATTTTTGGTATTTGTGGATGTTTTAATTATCGCTTAGATATAATTTGAAGTAGAAATGGAGTTAAGTGTAAAGCAAAGAATTGAAATACTTATGATGATTGGGTATGGAGACAGATCGCGAACTCAGATGGAAGTGTGCAATTTATTTAATGATAAATATCCAGAAAGAAGATACGCATACTTCTGTGCGTAAAGTTAGTCGCGATATCGGTGTTAGCAAAACAACGGTACACAAACTATTAAAGCTTGAAAAATGGCATCCTTATAAAATCAAACTTGTGCAGGAATTAAACGAAGATGATCCCGATAGAAGAATTCAATTTTGCGAAGCAATGATGGATAACTGCCACCGAGACCCTCTCTTGGTACAAAACATTATTTTTTCTGATGAGGCCACTTTCACGTTAAATGGCGAGGTTAACCGTCAGAATTGTAAATACTGGGCAAAAGAAAACCCCCACTGGATGCGTGAGCATCATACACAATACTCGCAAAAGGTAAATGTATGGGCTGGAATTGTAAGAAATCGAATCATCGGACCCTACTTTATCGAAGGTAATTTAACCGGGGCATCGTACCTTGAGTTTTTAAGGGGGTATCTCGTACCTACTTTACGTAATTTGTTTCCTAGCAGACGTAAGACGTTTTCCTGGAGGTTTTGATGAAAGTTTATGGTTTCAGCAGGATGGTGCACCTCCACATTATGCTGCAGATGTTAGAAGGTACCTAGATGAAATTTTTTCAAACAGGTGGATTGGTAGACGTGGACCTATTGAACGGCCAGCGAGGTCACCAGATTTCAATCCTTTGGATTATTTTATGTGGGGCTATCTGAAGAATGTTGTGTATCAAACGAAACCAGCAAATATTCAAGAATTAAAACAGAGAATTCGGACAGCAATAAACAATATTTCTCAAGACATAATAAACAAAGTTCAACAAGAATTTGTACAACGTTTGGGTTACTGTCAAATACAGCAAGGGCTGCAGTTCGAACATTTATAAAGTCATGTATTTCATCATATTCTGTTCGCTAGACAATAAATATTTTTGATAATATTGTTAATTTAACTAACGCGTTACTTTATGAACACACACAAAACTATTGTATTTTTGTCCACCCTGTACCAATTTGAATCAACATGTGATACATTTTTGGAATCAGCTTAGCTAGAGTAATCCGAAAATTGAGACAAAATGGGGGTGTTCCATTAAAAAAAAAATGACGGTGACGTCATTACTCGAAAGTAATTCACCCTGTATATTAGAATATTATTTTAAAATACTGTAAATTAAAATCAAAAATCGACGTGTTTCAGTATTATTTCTTAAAATGCTCTGTTTAGCTAAAAAAGAATTTGTTCCATACTTTACGGACACAGTGTATAACAATATTATATAATTTAGTAATATACTTGTTACTTTCGCATTATCTAAATTTTACTCAAACTGGTGAACTCAACTGCAAAAAACTGTTTATCGTTGGAATGTTGATAAGTCGATGGATTTCTGTTATGATAGGGGAGCCCAAGCGGGGATTTTTGCAGTTACTCGAGCGCGTTAAATTATCATATGGGGAGAAACCTGGTACCCTGCAGATGTAACTCTACCATATATTGGCTCTTAACACAGAGAAGTTTGTTAAGGGGGGCCCAAAAAGAAAAATATATCCTTAAAAATACTCGAAATTATCAGATTGATAAGGTAAGTTAAGTACATGTACAAAAAGTTTCACAAAAAAGCGAATATTTCGCGAAATGAACGTCAGATTGAAAAACTAAAAAATACATCTTCAATATTTTTCAAAAATCTATCGAATGGGACTAAACATGACCCCACGGAGAGGGGTGGGGGTAAATTTAAAATTTAAATACAAACCCCGCGATATTACCGCTACCGATAAATACAAACCCCCTTTACTTAAAAATAAGCAACTTTTATTCGAGACATTTTCTCGGATTATGGATAGATGGCGCTACAGTCGGAAAAAACGATTGTAGGAGATGGAAAATTAAAAAAAATTAAAAGTCCCCATTAAAATGGAAAACTTTACTTAACTTTTTTTGGTTTTAGGACCTAATAATCACAACCCAATAGGTCCCCATAACGCTCGAGTGACTGCAAATTTAGCATACTTTGCTCCCCTACCATTATGATTTAGAGGCAGTTTTGTTCTGGTTTTTGATAGTATAGTAGTGAATTAGGTTTAGTATAGTAGTGAATTTTCTATATAAATAGTACTACTGCTTTAATAGTAGTACTACTATACCGATCCGTTAAATTCTCTGAATTACAAACCGGAACTGAAGACATTTTTACCTAATACAAGGATCCCTTTAAATGTCAATATCACGAAGGGTACCCCGTTAAGTTAGGGAAAATCCACTCACTCCCAGAATTAATTTTTTACATTCTATGAGCTTAAAAAATAAGACTCAACACAATTTTATCCTATCACCGTACTAAAACCGTCATTTTCCGATTTTATTTTTCTTCGGTGGGTTGCAATAAATTTAAAAATTTCCAAAGCTTTTATAAAACTAGTCTATTTTTTTTATAGATTCCTAGATAGAGAGTACATAACATAAAAATGCATGTTTTGCCGAAAGTTTGTAACTGCTTTTTGAAGATTTAGGTTGAATTTTTTTTATTTTGTATGAGGGAATGATGGGTTAAAATTACGGTAAGTTTTATTTTTAATCACATAGAACGTAAAAATGAATAAAACTGAATTCAATGAGGGGTCTCTGTAATATTTAGATTCATGGGTCATTGCCAAAAATTAAGTAGGTAGCACGAGTTGCAATTTAGGGATATATTAAAGTAGATCCTACTTCATGTATCATCGATATAATATTGTGGAAAAACAATTCTAGATTTTTGAGTAATTTATAACCTGTAATTGTAAGAGAACAAAATTCAAAGTTTCCAAAATTGTTAAACCTTGTTATTGGGACCATGCAAGTTCGGAAAAGCGATACCTGGTTTTATAGCTCAGCAATATTTTTCGCACTTTTAGTTATATTGGCCAATTATATTAGTCCTGGTTGCTGAATAATTGTCAAGGCCATAGCTCAAAAAAATTATGAGAAGAAAAAGTAAGATTTAGTTTATGTTAAAAAGGCAAACAATTGTATGTAGTAAATAAAATTAATTATTAAAATGCAGTACTGCAAGCAAAATACAATTATTTAAATTTACTTTTATATAATAATTGCTTATCATATCAATATTGTGGAGCAACATATAATTTTTTTTCTTTAATGACAGTAGGTATGAAATATACGTCAATTTGACAATTTCAACGTGCATTTGTACGTGATTTTTTGAATTAATCTTTCCTGAACGCTTCATTGAAATCTGAATCTATTAAATACACAATTGAAAATAAATTCATTGAATAGTCTCCAAAATACCCATGACATTTTATTATAAGCTGTTTAAAATGGGTTATATTATATAACCTGCCTCTTTACGTAATTTTCGATACTGGTTTTTTCATTCTAACAGCCGTCTATTATATCCAGTGTCTTCCTCATTAACAAATACGTGCAGTACCACTCTGTATAGACTGATGTAAGCAACACACATTCAATTAAC
Organism: Diabrotica virgifera virgifera; assembly: GCF_917563875.1. Classification (NCBI taxonomy): domain Eukaryota; kingdom Metazoa; phylum Arthropoda; class Insecta; order Coleoptera; family Chrysomelidae; genus Diabrotica; species Diabrotica virgifera. The sequence continues at coordinate 244,254,888 of NC_065448.1, read as the reverse complement.
AATCAATGATCGTGTCATTAATTAGGGTTAAAATCCATTGAAATTACTCATTGACCTTCACAAACTTCCGAATGCACTATTAAATGTCAGTATTATCACCCATTATATAAAATATTAGGTATACGCTGTGAGCTCGTACGCAGAGGGGATATTTACAAATTCGCGAACGCCAGTAGTGACAAGTTTGTAAACGTTTACCGGAAATTTGACATAAATGTCAAAGTGATTAATTTAAAATTAAAATTAAAAACATTAATTATAAACAATATTAGTTGGTCAAAGCTGTGGTATAAGTCTGTTCGCTAAACTCAGACGCAACTTTCTAGATATTTTAGTCGGTAATTTTGCCAATTTTAGTAAAATTGGCAAAAAATAATTTTTAAATAGTTAATAATCACTAAATAGTTAGTAATTTTGCCAATCTTTGCAAAATTGGCAAAAAACAAAAAAATTATCGACTAAAATATCTAGCCAGTTGCGTCTGAGTTTAGCGAACCGACTATATATATTTTTACCTTAAATATACTTACGTTTTAAATACTGAATTTAAGTTTTTTTAATGTTCCGTAATATCTAATTATAAATAATCTATTATAATCTTAGCGCCATCTACACGATTATTGTCAAAGTATCCGAAGTAAGAAATTGATATTTTATCAATAGAACGTCAAAATGATTAGAAAAATCTTAAAAAAATCGATTACAATTTAATTACTTTTTTGCTTTGTAAATATTAAGCGATAACAATTAAATAATAAATTTAAAAATTACCAGTAAAAGTTGAATTAGTAACCGCTAGGAGCGACACCAGCGAAGCTCAGAGCGTATATGTGGATTTAACATACACTAACCGGCACAAAATTCCGCCACCCAAAATTTTTGATTAAGTTTGACAATTTATAACTTTATTATTTGTGCTCCGATTTTCAAGATTCTTGCACCCGTTTGTAGGTACATGTATTAGTATCATTTGGTATTATTTCGGTAACAAAAAATTGCTTGCATGGCATTATACAAGGGTGAATGAAAACGTTGTATTTTCTCCTAACTTAAACAAATTCTGTGGAAAAATGAAATAGCTGATTTGGTTTCATAGTCCTGTCATATTATCCCGGAGGCATCACTAAAATTATGTTTTTTGAATTATCCGAATCTCTCTTTTCTTGCAAGAGCTGTACAATTTTTTGTAAATAAAACACTGATTGACTCATAAAATAGAGGTTGGATTGATAAGATTAGAATGGCCCGCATGCAGCCCAGATCTCAATCCTATTGAGAATTTATGGGATGAATTTATAAAAGCTATTTGCCGTCATTCTAGGTCTCCAGAAAATTTGGTACCGTTATGGCCCTGATAGAGGAATATCGGGCTATTCTCCAGGCAAGGATAACACATCTTTATTCGATGCTAAACAGTTTGCGAGCAGTCGTTGCTACAAGAGGTGGACATACCCGCTATTGAATTGTTTTTTGTTGTTGTTAATTGTGTTTTGTTTTGTTAATTTTAGTGCGTTTGATATTTTTAATTCAATAAACCTACAAATAAGTGTTTTTATTACAGCTCTTACAAGAATAGAGATATTCGGATAATTCAAAAAACAAAACCTTAGTAATACCATCAGGATAAAACAAAAGGAGTATGAAACAAAGTTAGCACTCCAATATTTCCACAGAATTTTTTAAAATTAGAAGAAAAAACAACGCTTCCATTCACCCCAGTATAATGCCATCTAAGCAAAAAATTTTTGTTACAGGAATAATAACAAATGACATCAATACATGTACCCAGGTAATACTATATTATTTATCTATGCATGTACCTACAAACTGATTAAAGAACCTTAAAAATCGGAGTACAAATAAGAAAGTTATAGATTGTCAAACTTAATAAAAAGTTGAAGGTGTTGACCGTCACAATTTGTCCTATCCTGTCTCTTCGTGTCGTTCTATTTATACACATATATTTCGTCTTCTCTTCATTAATCCTCAGCCCTACTTCGCTTGTTGCTCCTTCTACCTTGTTGAAAATGGCTTTTGTAGATAGGATGGAGTCTCCAACGAGATCAGTGTCATCTGCGTAAGCTAGTAATAACTTGGAACCTTGAACCGATAGCAGTTCTGTTTTTATTTCGGCCGACCTTATGGTTTTCTCCAATACAAACTTAAAAAGTAATGGAGATAACGCATCACCCTGTTTGAGTCCACTATTGATTTCAAAGCTGCCAGACAGTTTATTATTTCAGCTTGTTTTTTCAGTTTATTATTTACTCGTACTTTTGATATTCCACCCTCCATACAGACTTTAGTCATCCGAATGAGTTTCTTTGTGAGAACTCCGCCATCCCATTTCATACTTGGCTTCTTTCTACGCTATCATATGCCTGTCGAAAGTCTATGAAGAGATTGTGTATATGGGTCTGTTATACTCCCATCCCTTTTCTAGAAGCTGTCTCAGCGTGAATAGTTGATCTATTGTGGATCTGTTTGCCCCAAAAACCGGCTTGATATTCTCCTAGGACATTTTCAGCATAGGGGGTTAGTCTACCAAGAATGATGTTTGAGAGGATTTATATGCCGTGTTTAGGAGTGAAATTCCTCTATAATTCGCGCATTTTGTTTTGTCCCCTTTTTTTAAATGGGCACTATGATGTTTTCCTTCCATCTTGTTGGTATCCTTTCTTCTAACCATATTTGTGTTATTAATTGGTGGATTTGGCGATGTAGTGCGTCTTCACCATATTTCAGAAGTTCTGCTGGTATCTCGTCCATACCCGGCTGTGCTATAGATCTCTTCTTTGTGCTGTTCTTCCTGTATGATGTTTAGAAGGTCCCTGAAATACCCTTTTCATTCTTCTGTTAGTTCTTTATCGTCGATTATCATATGACCTTGATTGTCTCTCAGTTTATGGATAGAATTGGTTCTATGTCCTCTTTTCTCAGTGGAAATTGCTTTATAGAATTCTCTGGAGCCTGGTTTGGGTCGATCTCTTTCCATAGTTTCATATTTTTGTTCTTCATAGTTTCTTTTCTTTGTGCGTATCATTTTTCTTGTTTCTTTTCGGCAGTCGTCGTATTCCTTTTTACTTTTGTCTGTTTTGTAGTTGTATCCATGTCTCCCTTACTCTTTGTCTTTTTTCCAGCTGTTTTCGACATTCCTCGTCATACCATGTTTCTGTATCCTCCCTTGATAGCTATTAAGTTTTTTTTAGGTTTATTTCTATTCCAATCTTTGTATATTCCTGTTCGTTTTCTCATCATAACGACGCTGAGGTTATCTTCATCTTATACAATCACTATTTCGTCGTCACTAAAACTTAAGTGTATTAGGTAGTCGTTTCTTAATGGTATGTCCCTTCCTTCGCAGTTTCTATTTCATGGTGTCAGGGTTTTTTCCAGGAATATTTTGAACAGTGTGGGGGATGTGGAGCAGCTCTGTAGTAGTCCCTTTGTTGTCTTATATAGATTGAATATTGTATTCTATAACTTTGGTTTTAATACTTATAAAGGTAATTTAGAAAGAGTAGTTTGTAAATTCAGAAAATATACACGTCACCTTTATTTTTATATGTTTTATTCAATTACACTTTGGTATACATCAAATAGATCGTCAGAGTTTAGCAAAAATGCTTGAATTTCGATTAATTGTGTCAACGTTATAAATTTATTGAACTCCTTCAAAAGAGGCATTATATCGACCCATTTTTCCAGCAGAAATTTCAGGACAAACACATATTTTGGATTGTCCAGTGAAGACATAATGCATTCATCAAGCTTTAAAGTTAACCCATACAGAGTATTGCAATAATATTTCAATAAATATCTAAATATGATGTGGTCAAATTTTTCCATTTTATGATAAGAAAAGTATATAATATTTTTAAGGGATTTATACTTGCTTTTCTGTTTTACTGTGGATGTATATCTCCAGTTATACATTAATGAAACAAAGTACTTAGCAGAATATCTTTTAGTTCTTAAAATAAAATGAGATCGTTTAATTTTCTTTATCCTATTCTCTTTCAGTAAGTTAAACAGATTTCTTTTGATTGCTAGTACTTCAACATGTTCAATGTTTTTACAATTATTATATTTATAACAGCTATAACAGTTGGAACGTTGGAATTTTCTTTTCAAAAATGGTTTTATAAAGGCTTGGCTAGTTTTTATTAAGTGATCGAATATGTATGAGGTTATACTTAAATAACATGAAAACATAATGGAATATTTTGACATTTGTCAATTATTGCTTGACTTATAATTATTAATCGACTAGCTGACCCGGTGAACTTCGTTGCACCTTAGATAATGTGTCATAATTAGATAATGTGTCATAATTTTAATTCTAGATCAATTGGTCGAACGCAATTGCTAGAGATCAATAACTCAAAATCAACTACTCGAAAATGAATTGCTTGATATAAAAATTGATCGAAATACAAATTGCTCGAATAAAAAAGAAAATTATATGTCCAAATATTTATTCACAATAATGCAAAATTTGTAGGTATATAAGAGAGGTACATTTAATAGGACAATATGTGATATTCCACGTATATAATCACAGATATTAATTTGTGGTTCATAATAATTGTTTATTGAACGCAATAACCTATCAACACTATCTCTATATCTTCTATGGCCATTTTGAGGTTGTTTGCCACTTATGTATACTCTTTCTCTCAGAGACATCTTTCAGTGCATCACAGTTTTTCGATTTCTTTTTAACGCATTAAGTTGGAAGTGACAGAAAAAAAGGTACGTCCGTGATCACAGTTTTTTATAACATTTATTCTAATTGTTGATAGATGGCGCTATAATCGAACAAAAAATTATTTACGAATTATATATACGACTATAATCTGTACAATTTATAAGACTATACAAATCAAAGAAAATACCATTTTATAAATGCAATAAACACAATTGATTTGTTTTTATACCAAATTGCAAATTAAAGAGTTAAACTGCAATACCCTTTTCATATTTGGCTGATTACGATTCTGACAACTGTCACATTTAACTTAAATGTCAGATTATAATAAATGTTATAAATGTGTATTATCACGGACTTACCTTTTTTGCGGTCACTTGTGACATACTGAAAAATGCCTCTGAGAAGGACCATACTGTTCAATTTTTAGTTCATTTAAACTTTGTTCTTGTTCTAGAGCGGAAATAAATTTATTATTATTTATTTTTCGCCGTCATTTTTCTTATATTTCCAAAGCTCAAACATATTTTAGATTTATAATAAAGATGTTTTCAGCATAAATTAATATACGATTATATACGTGGAATATCATATAATTTGTCCTATTATACTCTCTTTCTTATGTCTATATTTTGTACTATTGTGAATATGTAAATATTTTGGATCTACAATTTTCTTTTTTATTCGAGCAATTGACTTCGAGTAAATGTGGCCTTTCGGCAGTTGCTTTTCTCTGGAATAATTGTATAAACTCTAAAAAACGTAGGTATATTTTATAGAAAAATTTTTTGATTAACAATAGCCTTTGATTTTATGCTTCTGTATTTTGGTAAAATTTTAAAAGCATTAAAAAGAGTAAATTGACGGACGGACCTATCGAGACAGAGAGCGAAGTGTTCTTGCGCCAGTTTTTTGCGAAAAATTTGATTATTAAAGCAGAGATACACGCATTCGAAAAAAATTTTGATTATTATACCAGAGATGCGCCTCCACCAAAAGCATCCACCAAAATTTTGATTATACCAGATATGCGCATCCGCCAACATTTTGATTATTATACCAGAGACATGGTCCTTCGGCAAAATTTTGAAATATTTTTTGTACATTAAAAATAGTAATCGTAAAGTTAAAAACTTCATAATTTCACGGATTTTAGTACAATTTTCGCTCGTTCTTCTCGTGTGCTTAACGTCGTCTCTCGTGCTCTCGTGTCCTACGGCCTCGTTTTGTTATCTCGGAAACTAATTGAGCTAGAGAGACGATTTATATACCGTTGGATGGCGAGCAAGGAGTCTAACTGCCAAATTTCATGAAAATCGGTGAAGTCGTTTCGGAGGAGTACGGTAACAAATCCTGCGAAAGAGAATTTTATGATTAATTATTTATATGGGAAATAAGCCACAATTAAAATGAAAAAAATAATTTTATTAACGTTTCGACGCCCAAATCGGGTGCCGTTGTCAAAATACAAAATATTACTAAAATAAACTAAAGTGTTGTTGCTAAGCAAAAAAATTCTTCTAATAATTTATTTAATCTCACTCATTTATCTTGGCAATTCAGACATATATTATACATTTTAAAGTAGAAGACTTTAAAATGATATTGCCAATATTTATGAGTTGCGTTCCTGGGACGACTTACTGAAAGATAGTTCATTCGATTACATGAAATTAACCCCAACTCAAGAATATCCGTCATAAAAAATTATAGCATGTGATATGTCTTTAAAAAGACAACCAAATGCAACGACAGTAAAATTCTCGCGTTAGAGACTTCATAGTAAATCACAAGGGAAAACCAGGAAAAACCCTGTGATACTATCCCGACATCGTAAGTATTTGGTCTTACATTAATTTACTCTCAAAAAATAATACCAAATTCTGACTTGTAACATGTTTAAATTATAAATAATATTAATAATACTAGATATATAAGTAATACTAAAATATAAAATATGTACTAGCTCGATATTATTGACTTACTAATCTTGGTATTTTCTTTCTATTGACTTCCTCTTTCAAAAAAAAAAAAAAAAAATACCAAGATTAGTAAGTCAATAATATCGAGCTAGTACATATTTTATATTTTAGTATTACTTATATATCTAGTATTATTAATATTATTTATAATTTAAACATGTTACAAGTCAGAATTTGGTATTATTTTTTGAGAGTAAATTAATGTAAGACCAAATACTTACGATGTCGGGATAGTATCACAGGGTTTTTCCTGGTTTTCCCTTGTGATTTACTATGAAGTCTCTAACGCGAGAATTTTACTGTCGTTGCATTTGGTTGTCTTTTTAAAGACATATCACATGCTATAATTTTTTATGACGGATATTCTTGAGTTGGGGTTAATTTCATGTAATCGAATGAACTATCTTTCAGTAAGTCGTCCCAGGAACGCAACTCATAAATATTGGCAATATCATTTTAAAGTCTTCTACTTTAAAATGTATAATATATGTCTGAATTGCCAAGATAAATGAGTGAGATTAAATAAATTATTAGAAGAATTTTTTTGCTTAGCAACAACACTTTAGTTTATTTTAGTAATATTTTGTATTTTGACAACGGCACCCGATTTGGGCGTCGAAACGTTAATAAAATTATTTTTTTTCATTTTAATTGTGGCTTATTTCCCATATAAATAATTAATCATAAAAATGCCACAAGGAAATAGCTTCAGAGAATTTTATATAATATAGAGATGTAAAATATTTAAATGACTATTAAAAAATAACGGTGGAAGATAAAAAAGTGAAAATTTAGGATTGTATGTATATTTTGATTCTACATCGTATAAAATTAAGAAAAAAGAGTTCGTCCAAAAAATTAAAAAAAATTTCGGGGGGCAAACCCCTTTTCACTTAGGTACCACTTCAGAAACCATCCCGGGTTCATGCACAACAACTTTGATTAAGGTCATCATACGATCAAATGCATAGTTTGCGAGTCTATAAGGTACATACATACATACATACATACATACATACAAACATTCATTTTTATTTTTATATAGATTACTCAAAAAGTAAGAAATAGGCGAGGACATGAGGTAATAAATATATCCAATGTTTGCAGCTGGACGAATCTTAATAAAACTTATTGCATTCGATTCGTAAGAGCCTTAGGAGAGTTTGTGAACAAAAATGATGATGACAAAATAAAAATGTACACGTAATTGAGGCACGTAATAAGGTGATAGCGATATGAAATGCTAAGACTGATCATACAGGAAAAGATACAAGTTATAGTTGAAAAATTTAAGGAAATGGTTTAAATACAGTTCCACAGAACTTGCCAGAGAAGCGGTAGATAGAGTAAAACAGATCTGGACAATACCCGGGTACAAGTACCCGAATTTTGTACTCTAAGTACATTTCGGGTACTCAGTACCCAGTACCCGAGTACATTTTCAATAAAGTACTCGGTACTCGTACCCGTAGCGTATGGGTAAAATACCCGGTACCCGCGTTTATTATACGAGTAGGTACATTTTCCGAGCACTTTTGCAAGTCTAAACTTGTCGCTACATGTGGGATAGTAAATTAATAGCAACACGTAAAACGCCGATTTCAGTATCATTCCATTCGCAAAGTCAAGCTAACGCCTATTCTCTTATGCCATAATAATTAATAGTCCTTCCAGAAATGCTCTGAAGAACTGACGAAACTTTGAAAAATTAGTTATTTTAAAAGCCAATAAAATTAATCAGTGAGTGTAAATGGTGTTATACTGATTACAGTAAAACCTGTTTTACCGGCCACCTGTACTTACGGCCGGTTTCAAAGTTCCCCAAACCAATTATATGTATATTCCCTTATTTATGACCTGCTATTTACGGCCATCTTTATAATACGGACGCTGCCAAATAATCACATATTTTTAAAGCCCATTTTATAGAAACTGAATGTGAATGTCGGCCAAAATAATTTTGTCAAAATAATTTTGTCTATTTGTTGATTTAAATTCCTAGTACTATTTATTAGGATCTATTGTAACTACCTAAACAGGAGGTTAAATAACCTGCATCGGGTCGGTGGTCAAAAAGGTTCTTAAAATCCTATATACCCCAGGCTGTGGGTGAAAAATAGGTCGATTTCAGGATATAATTCAGGAATTTTTGAAACCTATCAGGTGTTGTAAAGGACGATGCCAGGAATAACTTCTACTAAAATGTAACCAAAAATATGGTGCGCTTTTTTTTCTATTGCGATTTTCATTTGTTAAATTTGCAATTTTTAATGATTTTTAATTTTGCAGCTTAGGATATTGATTTTAGAGAAAAACTTTTTAATAGAAAGTTGTAGTAAATTAAAAAACCTACGATTTGAGCTATGGTAAGTTTAATTTTGTTAATTGGTTGCCTGCGAAAAGTCCAAAATGGCCGTTTTTTACAATTACATTATTTATTGTACGAATAATTTTTTTTTTATTTTTTAAAGCTTTAAAATGAAGATCTTTCAATTCCAAATATAAAAAAAAAATTGAAAAGCCAGATTAACGAATTTGTTGCTCAGATATTATAAATTGTTTATCCCAAGAGGTCAAATGTCGAAGGCTATAACTTTTTGAAAAAAAAAAACGTAGAGAATTGGTGAAACATCTAGTCTCCTTCTAAAGAGTTATATTTTCATATTCTGATGTAAATAAAAGGGTAAAACATTTTTAAACCTCTATTTTTCGGGTTTGAAAATAAGAGGGCAAATTTCGTTATAAACATTTAGAGCTGAAGCGGCCCTGTACATCCTATGAGTTTTTAACTTACAGGTTATTGTTTCTGAAGATGTAACGAAGATTTATAAAAAAATAAAAAATTTCTACGACCAACTGAAGCCGAGATAATTTTTGGGTTTGAAAATAAGGGGGCAAATTTCGTTAAAAACATTTAGAGCTGAAGCGGCCCTGTAAATCCTATGAGTTTCTAACCTACAGATTATTATTGCTGAAGACAAATCGAAGATTTATAAAAAAATAAAAATTTTATACAGGCAACTGAAGCCGAGATAATTGTTTTTTATTTTCTTAAGTCGTAGTGCCTTTATTTATAACAATTAAAAAATTATTTTACAGTCATTGACTAAAGAAAGACTTATATTATCTTAAAATAAAAATTATTATAAAATATAATTACATTTAATTATTAAAAATTATTTTTAAAATCGGTGCTTTTGCGAGCGGCCGAATTTTGCAATTCGCCCGGCTCGCTTCAAATCCGCGCGGTCGAAAAATTTTTACGTAACTTGTATTAAATTTTGACAGAAAACAATTTAATAATATTATCACTATAATATACAGCCTATTTACCACCTGTATTTGTTTTTCTTGATAAACTTTTATATGTGAAATTTCATATATTTTTAATTTTTTCATTGTTATATAAATATAATAATAATAATGTTACTTCTTACTATACCTAATATACAATATAAAACTTTTTCTTCTTGTAGTGACTATTCTTTTTGGATTTCACATATAAAAGTTTATCAAGAAAAACAGATACAGTGGTAAATATACTGTATATTATAATGGTAATATTATTAAATTGTTTTCTGTCAAAATTTAATACAAGCTACTTAAAAATTTTCCGAGCGCGCGGATTTGAAGCGAGCCGGGCGATTTGTCGCTTGCAAAAGCACCGATTTAAAAAATAATTTTTAATAATTAAATGTAATTATATTTTATTTAATTTTTATTTTAAGACAACATAAGTCTTTCTTTAGCCAATGACTGTAAAATAATTTCTTAATTGTTATAAATAAAGGCACTACGATTTAAGAAAAAAAAAAAACAATTATCTCGGCTTCGGTTAGTTGTAGAAAATTTTTATTTTTTTATAAATCTTCGTTTCGTCTTCAGCAACAATAATCTGTAAGTTAGAAACTCATAGGATGTACAGGGCCGCTTCAGCTCTAAATGTTTATAACGAAATTTGCCCCCTTATTTTCAAACCCAAAAATTATCTCGGCTTCAGTTGGTCGTAGAAATTTTTTATTTTTTTATAAATCTTCGCTTCATCTTCAGCAACAATAATCTGTAAGTTAAAAACTCATAAGATGTACAGGGCCGCTTCAGCTCTAAATGTTTTTAACGAAACTTGCCCCTTTATTTTCAAACCCAAAAATTAGAGGTTTAAAAATGTTTTACGCATTTATTTACATCAGAATATTAAAACATAACTCTTTAGAAGGAGATTGGATGTTTCACTAACTCTCTACGATTTTTTTTCAAAAAGTTATAACCTTCGACATTTGACCTCTTGGGATAAACAATTTATAATATCTAAGCAACAAATTCGTTAATCTGGCTTTACAATTTTTTTTTATGTTTGGAATTGAAAGATCTTCATTTTAAAGCTTTAAAAAATAAAAAAAATTATTCGTACAATAAATAATGCAATTGTAAAAAACGGCCATTTTGGAACTTTCGCAGGCTGTTTTGCAATAACCAATTAACGAAATTAAACTTACCATAGCTCAAATTGTAGGTTTTTTAATTTACTACAACTTTCTATTAAAAAGTTTTTTTCTAAAATCAATATCCTAAGCTGCAAAATTAAAAATCATTAAAAATTGCAAATTTAACAAATGAAAATCGCAATAGAAAAAAAAGCGCACCATATTTTTGGTTACATTTTAGAAGAAGTTATTCCTGGCATCGTCCTTTACAACACCTGATAGGTTTCAAAAATTCCTGAATTATATCACGTTTTTTCACCCACAGCCTGGGGTAATAATAAAATGTCGTAAAAGCGTTGTAAAAGAGAAACGTTTGTCACTATTTATAAGTATGATTTAAATTCACAAAAAGCTGGCCGAAAAATATGGTGTAAAATCTCAAATTATCAAAGGATATAAAAAAATAAAAGTGAATAAAACATCAATCTGTTTTTTCCGTAGTATAGTATGTACCTACCTAGTTTTGTTTTATATTAGGATATTAAAGTAGTTTTAGTATGTTTCGTTTATGTATTAGAATTATATTTGCTTTTTTTTAACAAAATAAACAAAGTTCCAATTATATTTTATGTATTTGTGGACTACAAAAACTGGAAATACCGGCCACCTTTCTATATCGGCCAATAGTTCCTTCATTTTTAGTGGCCGTTACTGGCAGGTTTTACTATATTAATCAATGATCAATTTTTAAAATTCTTATTTTTTTATTTGAGTTGGAATTGTACGTTATTTTATATTTTCATGACTCATAAATAAATATGTTTAGAGAGGCAGGGATAATTATTATGGTCGAATCGAAGATCGGTGGGATATGCGCATTTTATCAATAAAATTCGATATTTTTAAGACATTCCAGAAGCCGCTACAGATAAAATGTTTTAACAACCTATTAATCATTCAGAATTAGTCGACGGATATTAGTACAGTTAAAATAATAATTAAGACGATAACCGGACAATAATGATTTAAGAATGAAATGTAAAGTTTTTTTTACTTTAATGACATAAAAAGCAAGCCCATTAACAGAACCCAATTAAAAATTATTTTGCACATCATATTTGAAACATTATTTGGTTGAAAAATCTTATTTTTGTTGGCAAAAAAATATATTAATTTGTTTGGACTAAATTACAGTTGTTTTTATCTTAAAAAGGATATGTTACTATCAACATTCACACAGTGTTGCCAAACTGAATTTTTTTTGTTATTTTGAGTGGAAATTTTCCCAGCGATCTTCGAGGTTACAATACCTTATTACCTTTTTTCGGGTTCTATATTCAAATGTACTCGAAATAAGTATCCGAGAAATTCGGGTAATTGTACTTTGAGTATTGCACTCTGAGTACTTTTTTTGAGCAATGTACTAGGTACTCTGTACTCGTTCCTCAAATATGAAAAGTACCCGGTACTTTGTACCCGAGTACAATTTATCAATACCCGGCCCAGCTCTGAGTAAAGATAGTGATGATGATATCAAATCTCCGATTGGGGACGAAACTTAAAGAAGATGATTTATATTAAATCCTGTCTTAACACAAGTTAATAATAAATTAAATTCCTGAGTACTTACCCAATAATACTTATGAAGTTAAATAAAAATATTAAAATATTTTCGTTAATATTTAAAAAATATAAATCACAGTTAAAATACACTAACTAACACCAAACAGTATATCAAAACGCGTAAAAAAAAAATCAGACTTAAAGAAAATACAACGAAAAAAGGGAACACACAAACACATCCATAACGTTTAAAGTTTGTTGGTTATTTGGCAAACTTTATCGTCGGTTTTGAAGAAGAAGACGCACGTGCGTAATCAACGTGTTTCGGTTTTGGGGATAAGCATGTGAATATGCTTCCCGTGTTTTCTTTGCCGCAGGCGCTCTAGCAAGGAAACTCCGCGATGGTTGAATACCTTGTTTTCCACGTAGTCCGAGAGCCATCCGTACAATTTTCACGAATAACACATATATGCATTTATCTTAATTATATATTTATCTTAATTATAATCGCAGGAAGAAGGGAGTTATAACTACAGTGGAACTCACTGGAACTTGATTTTCATCAGATAAACATTTTGATTTCCAGTACATTTGTATTTTGACAACGACATCCGATTTGGGCGTCGAAACGTTAATAAAGTTATTTTTCAATTTAATTGTGGCTTATTTCCCATCAAAATAGTTAATTATCAGATAAACATTCCAACAATAAAAATGTATATAATATAATATTTGGGAGATAATGTGTATTTGTGTAATTTGAACTATACGATAGTTAGTGCAGTCACTGAAGGTTTTCACCTCCAATTTCGTTGAACCTTCATCGATTTTCATAAAAATTGGTGAGTAATTAGAGGATACCTCAAGGGAACAAAGGTGACATGATGCCAACTTGCGCTTTAACCATGGGGGTGGATGCCACCCCTTCTCGGGGGTGAAAATTATTTTATTAAAAACAATACCATAAGTCGATAGAGGGATAAATTATAAGCAAAATTTGTTATATAAAGTTATTAAAATAAATCAACATTTTTTGAGTTATTAAGGACGAAAGATTTTATTTTTTCGTAAAAAAATGCATGTTTTAAATCGGTTTTTCACGTATAAATCAAAAACTATAAGCTTTTACAAAAAAGTTATTATTACTGAAATTGAAGGTAATAAAAAATTGAATACATTCCTTACATAAAGAACTAAACTAATGTTAGTTCAAAGTGAGTTATTGGCAATTGAATGTGTATTTTTTTCGACGAGTACTCAAATCTAAGTATTCAAGCTTAAATAACGGGAAAACGATGCAATGCATGAAATATTCCTGCTAAACATTTGTTAAAGTACTTTGGAATACCTATCAAATGAGCTTCAGAACAAGGTAAGAGTATCAAAATTAAGCAAGCTGTGATGAAAATAAAAGAACCGTTTCGAATTTTTTAGGAAAAAGTGAAAAATAAAACATACGCCATTTCCACAAAAATTAAAATTTATAGTAATTCTTACTCTTTATATTAGCATAAGTAATGTTTTTGATAATTTTGACCGGTTTAGAATGCATATTTTTGAAAAAAAAATATAATTTAAAAAAATCATAATTTTTAAAATTATTGTAATTCTCATATTCTTTTGATAATAATTTCAAAAATACTCAATATACGTAAAAAATTATATATAACCAAATTTTAGTTTTTTCTATACCAAATATTATACCTGTTTTACTATTTCTGTAGGGTAAAAAATAACCGAGATAGAAACGTTTAAATCTTAAATTTTGCTGTGGGAACCATGCAACCTGGGCCATTTAACCTTTTATTTTTAAAAAAGTAAGGGGTTTAAAAGATTAGGTTCAACGTGCTTAAATAGCACTTGGAATTAACTTTTAAACAGTTTCTAGGTGAACCTGATATCGTAAACAAGAACGGAGTTATTAAAAAAAAAACAATAACATTTTTTGGAAAAATTTTTAAAAGATAAATTTTGAAAAAAATTTGGAGCATAAATTTTAACGCTATCAACATGTTCGGGGGCTCATTTGATAGATATTTTTAAGTACTTTGACAAATCTTTAATAAGTTTATGTGATAAAGTGCATCAATTTCCCGTTATTTCAGCTTGAATACTTAGAGTTTTTTACTCGCCGAAAAAAATAATATACATTCAATTACCTATAACTTATAGTTAACATTGTTCGAGATGGGTGTCTGAACGACATCCCGTGAAACAATACCTCCTTAAGTCCTACGCTTATGGACGTTGTATCTTTAAATAAAATTATAGTGTAGATTCAGTGTTTTTCCTAAGTTCAAGAGTTGGCCCTTTTCCCGTCCCTTAAGGACCAAAACGACACCAGTTCATTTGTCTTTTTGCTATTTTACTCATTATTGGTTCTTGGTTGGTCTCCTAATATGTAGTTTCGTTGCTTAATATATCTTATTTTGCCTTTCCAGCTATCCTTCTTAGGTGTCTCATCTCCATTGCATTTATCCTGCTCTTATGTTTTTCCAGAATTGTCCAGGTTTCACTTGCATAGAGCACAGTCTGTATCACTACTGCGTTATATATTTTTTCCCTGTCTTTCGAGTAAGTTCCTTTTTTCCTAGTATTGGGGCCAAGGAATGGTATAATCTCTTTGCTCTCTTTGTTACTTCCCAGTACAGTGGAACCCCGATAAGTCGGCCCCCGATAACCCGGAAGTCCGGCTAACCCGGACCGATTTTCATCAGAAAAACATTTCAACAATAAAAATGTATGTAGATAATATAATATTTGAGAGATAATGGGTATTTGTGTAATTTGAACTATACGATAGTAAAAATGACTCCTTGGTGCTTAGTCCTTATTTATTCTCATTAGTTTTGGACCAGATAACAGCGAAACTACAGGGTAGTATTCCATTGTGCCTAATGTATGCTGATGATGTAGTGTTAATAGGAAATAGTGAAAGAGACTTAGAACAAAAACTGGAACAGTGGAGACAAGCTCTGGAGGAAAAAGGTTTAAAACTTAGTAGGATAAAACAGAGTATTTGGAATGTTCATTTAAAGATGGAGTTACTACAGATAAAATGGTATCTTTGGATGGTGAAATCATTGTGAAAAGCAATAGTTTTAAGTACCTAGGATCGGTATTACAGAGTAATGGAGAAATAGATGGAGATGCATTCAGTAGAATTAGGGCTGGATGGATGAAGTGGAAAGAAGCGACTGGTGTGTTGTGTGACAGAAAAATTCCAATGAAGCTGAAGGGACAATTCTATAAAACAGCCATAAGACCGGCTATGATGCACGGAACTGAATGTTGGGCAGTGAAAAAGAAAGAGGAACAACGAATGCATGTGGCGGAAATGAGAATGCTTAGATGGATGAGTGGAGTGACAAAGAAGGATAAAATTAGAAATGAGTATATTATTGGAAGTCTAGGTGTGGCACCAATTGATGCCAAAATGAGAGAGCATAGGTTAAGATGGTTTGGTCATGTTCAACGTCGAGACGTTAATCACCCAATACGAAGAATAGCTGAAGTGCAGATTCCTGGAAGGAGTAGGAGAGGAAGACCAAAGAAGACCTGGGGGGAGACGATAAGGCAGGACATGTTGGTAAAGGGGATTAACATTGATATGACCCAAGATAGAATTGTGTGGAGAAATGAAATTAGGGAAGCCGACCCCGCATAGGGATAAGGCAAAGAGAATGATGATGATAGTAAAAATGCCTCTTGGCACACGAGGTTCATTGTCTCGGATTATCGGAAACAACAGGCACCTGTTATTCCTTTATTTATTTCAAACCGTCTTAGCATTGTTTAAAAAAGACTAAAAGACTATTAAAAAAATAATTTTTTTAACAATGGGCTTAGTCTCCACTGTTTTTAAATACCATAACATCTTTCCGATTGTGACCGTATTGTGTGTAGTACAGTCGTATTTCAATTATAACGGAGCTTAATGTAAGTATACCGTATTTTATTAATTTTTACCATATTCTCCGGCTAACCCGGATTTTTGATAACCCGGATCGGCCGTGGCCCGATTAATCCGAGTTATTGAGGTTCCACTGTATATTTTTCCGTCGTTAGTAATTATACTTTCCAGGTATTCGTGATAAAGAATTTTATAATATAAAAAATTTATTTCCCGCGCTTAACTGATATTCAAAATCGCCGGTCGTCAAGCGTTGTTTCTGAGAGGACTGTTCATGCTACATATAAAGTGCCAATATAAATTTTTGTTCAAAATTATCTCAGCTACATTTCTTGTTTCAAACGTTTATTTTTTCTGCGGAGTACAGATTCTTGGTAAATCGATATTTTCCGTTTTTCTCCACTAGGAGTGGAGTTTTAGGGGGAAGCCTATGGGTAGGAGTGACAAACTTTTTATTTTTTGGGGTTAATTTTTATAGTTGAGTTGGTCTTCGTGTAAATTAATTATTTAAGAAAAATATATATATTGGTGCTTTACTGGGTCTTATTTAATCAGTAAGCTCTTACTCTATCAGATTCATCCTCAAGGGTCATTCAGGACGGATGTCTTTGTCAGTAAACGCGTTATACAATCTGTACAATAATAATTATTGTCACCCGTATTTGAAATGAATCGTAAATGTTTAATTTAAAAAATACTAAAGTTAATTAATATGTTTTAATTTTGTATAGCATTTTACTACGGGGGCGGTTGATGACAGAAAATGTAGACGTAATTCTTCAGAATTTTATCCTCCTATATCGACATAACAAACTTGAATGCTATATTTTTAAGGAAAAAGGCGCAAAATGTCGCCTATCAAAATTTTCAATGTGTTTTGAATGTATTAACTTTTTTCGAATCCTGAGAAAACTAACAAGTATTTTTGAAAAATTTAAACGGAGAATGAAAGATTGCTTTATTACCGAGGGCCGAAAGTCCCTGAAAACTTCTATAATGTTTATTTTAATAAGTTACATCACTATTTATTTTGATCTACTGCCTTTGACAGGCATGCACATTTTACCGTACCATCCCTGAGTGTCAAGTTGTCGTTCTCTTGCATATCTTGCTAGCCTAACTCCATTCAGTTTGCATCTGGCTATTCATACTTCTGTTATTAGTTCATCCTACTATCTCTTTATCTTTTGATTTCCCAATACTAATACTACTGCAAAAGTAGTATTTCGTTACATCAGCTTCTTCAACGAGAGGCTTTTTTTTTGTCAAATTAGCTACAATAGCTAATTTTCTTTTCCTACTTCTGTTGGACTTTATTTTCCAACCAACTTTCACTCCAACAGAAGTTTCTTTTTTGTTACATTGGCACAGCATAATCTGATGTTTGTTTTAATAAGATACTGTCCATGTACGCCATGTGCTAAATAAATAATAACTAAACTCGTCAGTTCTCCTTCCCACATCTGCTGGTGGGATTACTTAGTGTAAAATAGTGTAAAAGAGATAAATAGAGCCGTTCTCTCCAGTTCTTCTTAGTCAGTCTCCTTACTACATATTTCTTCTTTCCATTGCTTCATCTAATTCATCTCTCATCTCTGAAAGATTTTCGGGGTCCGCCTATCTTACTTCATTCTATCGGGCTCCACTCTGTTATTCTGTTTATACAACGGTTTTGTCTGCTCTTTTGACATGTTCGTACCAGGTCAATCTCTTCTGTTCTATCTAGTCTATTATATCTGAGTTAAATTGCAGTTTACCGTAGGAATTCTAGCTTATTTCCTTATTAAATTTCCAATTTTCACACCCATAAGTCAGGATACCTCTTGTTATGGTGTTATATAATCATTTTTTGTTTTTATACTAATGTTATTATTCCACCGTACCGAGTTCAAGTTTCTTAAGCAGTCTCTTGTTTTAGCCCGATCAAAGAACAATTTGACCCCAAAAACAGGAAGGATGAAAATTTGGGAATAGGTAGTTGAAATTGTCTATTAATATATAAGAAAAAGTTTACAATTCTACATCCCCTCCATTTTACAAACATGGAGGGGAAAACACCCCTCTCGAAGGTGAACAATACACATTCAAATTAAGTCCGGAATTGGATAAAATGACTAATTCTAAGCGATTTTTGTTCTATAGAGTTTTTTCCTTAAGTCAATACTTTTCGAGTTATTTGCAAGTGAATGTGTATATTTTTAACAGAGAAAACATGTTTTTGAACGGTTTTTCGGAGATAACTCAAAAAGTAAGTATTTCAGCAAAAAAATATTCTTAGTAAAAATATAGCTTATAAAAAACTGAAAAAATGGTGTATGCCTGAGGTATATAGACCCAGTAGAAGCAGAGTTGTAGCTAATGAAATGTAGGTTCTTCTTCATCAAATTCCAAATCGAATATTTCACTGTAAAAATAACCCAAAAACGAAGCACTTTTCGGGGAAAATTAATTTTAACTTTTTTAAAGTGTTTAAAAAAGGTTTATTTTTGATTTTTAAAAAAACTTGTAACATTAAAAGCAAGTGAGTTGCGCTCAAAATTTTGTTGGTCCATTTTATTTTTTGTTAAAAAAATCGCGAAAATCACTTCCTAATTAGCATCACAAATAAATTTTATCATTACCACTTGACAAGTTCTTTACTTATGTATTATTTATATGATCTGTAAGTTTCATCGGTTGAAAGTTCTAATTTTTGAAAAAGCTGTAGTTAAAATGGCTTGAACGACTAACTAATCACGAGTTTAGGCAAATTTTGAACAGCCATAGCATAACCAGTTTTTGTCTAACAAGAAAACAAAACAGCAAAAATATTCAGAAAAGCAAAACGTACATTTTATTACTCTTTAAAATTTTTGGTATTACTAATAATTTTTAAGTTAATTAAATGAACAATTCCATTTTTTTTCAAATTAAAAAAAATGTTTTATTTTAAACCCATTTTTTTTTAAAGTGAGCATATTGAACTAATGAAACTTATAGATAATATAAACAATAGATAAGTAAAGTAACTTGTGAAGCGGTAACGATTAATTTTATTTGTGAAGCTAATTAGGAGGTGATTTTCGCGATTTTTGTACCAAAAAATAAAAGAGATCAACAATATTTTGAGCGTAACTCACTTATTTTTATTGTTAGAAGTTTTTTAAAAAACAAAAATAAACCTTTTTTATACACTTTAAAAAAGTTGTAATGTATTTTCTCCGAAAAATGCTCTGTTTTTTGGTTATTTCACATTGAAATATTAGATTTGGAATTTGACGAAAAAGAACCTACTTGTCATTAGCTACAACTCTGCTTTTACTGGGTCTGCAGACCTCACGCGTACTCCATTTTTTTCAATTTTTTATAAGCTATATTTTTACTAAGAATATTTTTTCGCTAGATTACTTACTTTTTGAGTTATCTGCGAAAAACCGTCCAAAAACATGTTTTTTTTTGTGAAAAAGTTTTAGAAATTGTGGTGTACAATCAGCTGATTAAATTTATTACTTCAAATAATATCCTGTATAATTACCAGTCTGGATTTAGAAATTCTCATTCATGTGAGACCGCATTACAGTTAGTTGTCTCAGATATGAAAAGTATTTTAGATACGACAGGGGTCGGTATATGCGCAGTTTTTATAGATCTCAAAAGAGCATTTGAAACAATAGATCGTCATATACTTCTTTTGAAATTAAAGAAATATGGTTTTAACGGGACAGTTTTTAATTGGCTGGAAAATTATCTGTCAAATAGGTACCAAAGGACTAAACTAAATAGTGAAATGTCAAATCCACAGTTAAATGATATTGGTGTGCCGCAAGGCAGTGTACTTGGACCTCTACTTTTCATATTATACATTAATGATTTGGGAAACGTATTAAGCAAACGTAAAATTCATCTTTTTGCTGATGACACATTAATATATTTTTATGGGGAAGATTTTGTTGATGTAGTGGACACGATGAATCGTGAATTGCATTTATTAACTGAAAGATTTAAGTTAAACAAATTGAAAGTCAATGAGTTAAAATCCAAATACATGTTTATTGGTAATAATACTCTTTTCAGGAAATTCTTAAGTTTGGATGTTCACATTAAATTAAATAATGAAAAAATTGAAATGGTTCAGGAAATAAAGTATTTGGGATTCATATTGGATAGGGAACTAACTTTTAGTAAACATGTTGATTACATTTGCAGAAAGATAGGGAAAAAAATAGGTTTTTTTCGAAGAGTATCACCATTTTTGACATTTCAAACTAAATTAACAATTTATAATTCGTTAATATTACCTCACTTTTTATATTGTTGTTCATTGATTTATACAGGATGTTCTAATTATGACAGGCTTCAAATTCTCCAAAATAAGGCTATGCGAGTAATATTGAGATGCAATCGATATACGCGAATTCAAGATATGCTGAAAACTTTAAATTGGTTAAAAGTTGAACATTTTATGTATGTCCAATCTATGACATTCTTATTTAAGATGGTAAACCATTTATTGCCTGAGTATTTGAACAGTCAGTTGGTCCCGATAGCAAATGTTCATGAGCATAGCACTAGAGCTGCAAATTCAATAAATATTTATGTTAGAACAACCAACAAGTCCAGTTCAATGAAAAGCTTGTTTCATAAAGGAATTGTAAAGTTTAATAATATACCTTATCACATTAAAAATAGCCATAATGCAACTATCTTTAAGAGATTATTAGTCCATTATATTAAAACTAAGACCTAGAAACCAATTGGCAATGTTTGTTGTACTTCCAGTGTTTTTATTTTTATTTTATTTTTTATTTATATATTGAATATTTCTGATTAATTTAATTTGACAATGCTTATTTCTTTATTTGTTTAGTCTCATGTTTTTAATTTTTGTAATACTTTATGATAATTATACAGCGCTCCTTGCCTTGACAATTCTTATGTAATTTGTACAGGTGTGGAGTGCAATGTTTCTGTTTTGTGTATTATCTATTATGATAAATAAATAAATATCTATCTATCTATCTATTATTCACTTGCAAATAGCTCGAAAAGTATTGACTTTGTGAAAAAACTCTATAAAACAAAAGTTGCTTAGAATTAGTAATTTTATCCAATTCCGGGCCTATTTTGAACGTATATTTTTTCACTCCTGAGAAAATATTTTTCACCCCGTATTTCCTAATTTTTGTAAAATGGAGGGGATGTAGAATTGTAAACTTTTTCTTATATAATAATAGACAATTTCAACTACCTATTCCCAAATTTTCATCCTTCCGATGTTTTTTGGTTTTCGTAAAATTTTGTGTTCCCTGATCGGGCTATTTGTCCTAGCCTATTTTTATATCTTCTTCAAATTTTCCTTTGTTCAATATTATGAAACTTAAATACATGCACTTGTCTATTCCTTTGATTTATTTACCTTCTTCTATTTCTAGCTGTTTTATTCCTGTATTCTCCGTTGTTATATATTCAGTTTTCTTTAGGTTTATATCCATTCGATTCCTTGTATATTCCCGTTCCAGTTTTGTCATTATAAAGCTGAAAAACTTAGAATGTATAGGTACCTATTCGTTTCTTACTGGTATGCCATTCCTTCGCATTTCTTTTACATGATTTCAGGGATTTTTCCAGGAATATTTTGAACAGGGTAGGGATGTGGAGTAGCTCTGTAAATGGACTGCCTACTTTATTACCCGATTTGATACTTTGTTATTCTTGTAGAGTGCTTTTACTGCTTTTATTAATATTCGTGGAACATCGATGTCTTCCATTGCTTCGTAGAGACAGCTTAAACATAGCAATACGATCCCTGGAAGAAGTGCAACATCCACCAGCACTACGCATCTGTTAAGATGTATGGATTGGAAGTACTTTTATTTTTCTTCTTATACTTTAAATAATCAACTAATTAATACAACAACGTTCTTTTGGGCCTTTATTAAAACAATTGATTTTAACATAATTACATTAACTTAAAAAATTAATTAGTTCTTTGAACTTCCTAGAATTGGTTTTAGAATAAATTAGTTGTTCCTTAACTTTAAGAATATTAGTTCAACATGTTTAACACATTGTTAATACTATTTTTATTATTTAATAAGATAACAATCTAAAAATATTAATAGCTTTAACATTAATTTAGACAATTTTACCATGATAGTACATAATCAATAAACTTATAGGGGTAGGCGCAAAATCTTGGTCCAATGCTATTTAAACGCATTCATTTTTTTCGAATCCTGAAAAAAATAATAAATATTTTTGAAAAATTTAAACGCAAAATGAAAGATTACATTATTACCGATGGCCGAAAGTCCCTAAAAACTTCTATATGTTTTAAATTACAGAGGTGAAAAAAAGGGAAAATTTAGTATGATTTTTAATTTCAAATATTTCATTCAAAAAAAAGTTTTTTTATTCTAACGGACTTTTGGCCCTCGGTAACAATCGTTCTGCGTTTACATTTTTCAAAAATGTTTATTAGTTTTCTCAAAATTCGAAAAAAAAATTAATGCATTTAAATAGCATCGGACCAAGATTTTGCGCATATTCCCTTAACCGCAAAAGTTTTGCACCACCAAAAGTTCTCCTCATTTTGATATAGACCAGGGCGCATCTGTAAAAATATTAGTACATTTGGACGTTGAAAAATGACTCAAATTTTTTTGCAGAAATTGCTTGAAAATAAATCAAATAATAATATTTGAGTTATCCTCCCTCTCAAAAAGGTCCGGAACATTGTTTAAATAATCAAAATGTCAAAAAATTAAGGAAAAATTCGATTTTTTTCTTGGTTTTTTGATTATAACTTTAAAAGTATTCATTTCCGAGAAAAGTTGTACTGACATAAAAGTTGCGTAATTAAATTTTCTACAATATAAAATTGGTTAAAAATTTAAAAAATAGTGACCCTTGTTGCAAAATAGCAATAATTGTGAAAAATACATACAAAAACAAGTATTCGCATTATACGTTTTTCAACCATTTATGCTACACTTAGGACCTTCATATTTCATCCTGAAAAACTATATAATACAGTAAAACAATACTGTATATTTCATTAAGATCGGTTTAATAGATTTTGCAAAATAAATTTTGCAATCCAGCTTTCGTAAAAAAAATTCATTTTTTCAAAATGCTACAGGACTGAAAATAAAGCAGATAGCAAGTTGAACATTTTTTTGCTTATAGAAGTGTACTGTACCTTTCATTTGCAATTTTTCAAAATTAAAACCGATTAACACCTCGGCGGCAGGAATTTTTTAAATAAACATTAATTATTGGTGCTACGCGCAGGACAGCGGATAGTTTGCTCTGATTGGGCATTCCAATAACCTTTGATAATGATTGATACATTTTAATTTTTATTACATTTCGATATAAATAAATAAATTTGTTTATTGCAAAAAAAAACACATACTCTATCCTTTGAAATAACACTTTTATTAGCAAAAACCTTGTTTGTTCATATATTTTAACTTAAATAATAAAAGTTTATTATTTTTAAACATATGCAATTGTTTAAACAATATTTCACAAACAATAATAAAATTAGTTTGATTTTTGTGGAATTAAAATATTAAAATACAACAAAATGTAGAGTAGGAAAATAATATATTAGATAAAGATTGGAATAAATTTTGGTGGAAACCAACTTGTGTGAATCGAACACCGCTGTCCTGCGCGTAGCACCAAAAATTATTGTTTATTTCAAAAATTTTCTGACGCCGTGGTAATTAATCGATTTTAATTTTGAAAATTGAAAATGAAAGGTACAGTACACTTCTATAAGCAAAAAAAATTCAACTTGCTATCTGCTTTATTTTCAGTCCTGTAACATTTTAAAAAAATGGATTTTTTTTGCAAAAGCTGGATTGCAAAATTTATTTTGCAAAATCTATTAAACCGATCTTAATGAAATTTCCAGTATTGATTTACTATATCATGAAGTTTTTCTGGGTGAAATATGAAGGTCCTAAATCTAGCATAAATGGTCGAAAAACGTAAAATGCGAATACTTGTTTTTGTATGGTTTTTTCGCAATTATTGCTATTTTGCAACTAGGGTGACTATTTTTTAAATTTTTAACCGATTGTGTATTGTAGGAAATTTAATTGCGAAAATTTTATGTTAGTACAACTTTTCTTGGAAATGAATACTTTTAAAGTTATAATCAAAAAACCAAGAAAAAAAATCGAATTTTTCCTTCAATTTTTGATATTTTGATTATTTAAACAATGTTCCGGACCTTTTTCAGAGGGAGGATAACTCAAATATTATTATTTGATTTATTTTCAAGCAACTTCTGCAAAAAAATTTGAGTCACCTCTCAACGTCCATCTCAAAACAGATGCGCCCTGGACTAATAGTCGATTTTTTCGTTAACGGACTCCGCAATTTTTTTTTTTATAAATTTAGATTTTTTCTTTGCTATTTACACTGTTGGGCAAATGTTTACTCAAACTTACCCCTTGAGCTTATACCGAGTGGAAAAAGTAAATGTTTGTCTAATCTTATTTTTAAGACACCTTATAGAGAGGAAATAGTACAGGGTATCTGCCTTATCCCGCATTTCGATCTCCACCTTTTTGGGTCGGCCCGGTCCTTCTCATTTATGGGACTATGTACCGTTCATCTAACATTCGCATTACAAGCCCGTACCATAAAAGTTGTTTGGATTCTATGGTATCTACAGTATTGTAATCATTCCTGTTATTCTTCTTATTTATTCATTTTGGATGTAATCAAGTCTCGATATCCGACACGTCCGACACGCTGTTCTTAGACAGTTCATTTCAACTACTTTCAGTTTTGATCTTATCTTTCATTGTCAATTGTCAACATTCAGATCAATACGTCAAAATTGGTTCTACAACCGACCTATAGATTGTAATTTCTGTTCATAAACTAATTTTAGGAGACCAAAGTAACGAGTTTAGTGTTTGTACCATATTTCGGCCCTGTTGTATACAGGGTGAGGCAGATAAAGGGCCTATTAGGAATATCTCGAGAACTAAAGACAAGAGGATCATGAAAATTGTAATACAGGGGTTTTGAGGTATGGACTATTTAATAAAAATATTTTGGTCTCTTTGGTACTTCCGGTTATACTGGAAGTTGATTGTAACTTCGTTTTTTTAAATGGGATACCCTGTATATTTTTACATTTTTGGATTCTGCTCGATGTTTTCTTTCTTAAAATATGAGATTTTGGAATATTATACAGGGTAGTTTAAAAGATAATTACGGTTTTTTATAAACTTTGTAGCAAACTTGTAACACCCTGTAAAATTGTACTGATTTGATATGAAAAATTCAATTGATGTTCAAGTGATTTTTAATGTAGTCCATTATTATTAAAAATTAATAATATAGCGAAATGTTTAATTTTAGTATACAGGGTTGGTCGAAACTCGGAATGAGCATTTTCTGAGTTTTCTTGAATGGAACACACTGTATTTTTGTATTGTATTTAAATGATATTTTATAGTACTTTTTTATTGCTTAAGAATTCCCTATACCTAACTGCTTTAATTTGTAAGTTATTCGTAATTCTTTAAGCCAAACATTAATTGCAACAAAAATTACGTGAAATTTTGTTACGTTTGCCGTGAAAATATTCAATCATAAATAATTTTTCTAAAATAAACACATATTAATCTCGACTGACCATTAATTTATTAATACTGGTTGATATATCAAAAAAAAACTACGCTGTTAAGATTTTTGGTGTGTTTAATATTAATAAAAACATAGAATATTCTATCTAGTTGGCTATGACTTTGACACTAAATATGCTTAAACATTTGCTTTGCTTAAACATTCTACTATTTTTGAAGTTCCAGTTGCTTTGCTACCATTACTAATATGATTTTTTTTAATGAGAACCTGATTCAGATGTTTTTTTTCTAGGGGGGTATAACAAAAAAAAATTGATAACCAAAAAGGGAAACTTTTCAAAATTTACTAGAGCGGTTTCAACGAACTGGATATTTAGATTACGAGAAATCTGATTGAACAAAAACTATTGTAAATGATTAAAATTAATTAAATGTTAGTGTCACTGAGAATCTGCATATTCTGCAGATGTTCTGGTAATCTAAGTGTCTATGGTTTGTTTTTAATGATTTAAGGATCATTCTAGATTAGCATGTATTTATTTTCAAAAAATTATTTATGATTGAATATTTTCACGGCAATCCTAATAAAATTTCACGTAATTTTTGTTGCAATTAATGCCTGGCTTAAAGAACTACGAATAACTTACAAGTTAAAGCACTTAGGTACAGGGAATGCCTAAGAAATAAAAAAGTACCATAAAATATCATTTCATTAGAATACTAAAATACAGGGTGTTCCATTTAAGAAAACTCAGAAAATACTCATTCCGAGTTTCGACCAACCCTGTATACTAAAATTAAACATTTCGCAATAATAATAATTTTTAATAATAACAGACTATATTAAAAATCACTTGAACATAAATGGAGTTTTTGATATCAAATCAGTACAATTCTACAGGGTGTGAAGTTTGCTACAAAATTTATAAAAAATCGTAATTATCTTTTAAACCACCCTGTATAATATTACAAAACTTTATATTTTAAGAAAGAAGACATCGAGCAGAATCCAAAAATGTAAAAATATATAGGGTGTCCCATTTAAAAAAACGAAGTTACAATCAACTTCCGGTATAACCGGAAGCAGCAAAGAGACCAAAATATTTTCATTAAATAGTTCATACCTTAATACTCCTGTATTCCAATTTTCATGATTCTTTTACCTTTAGTTCTCGAGATATTTCTAATAGGCCCTTTATCTGCCTCACCCTATATTGTGCTGGATGTTCCGTTTCGATGTTCCATCTTTCGCTATGATTGTCCCTAAGTATTTATATTCTTGTCTAGAGTTGTGGGTATTTTTCTTCGTTATTTATTCTAAGATATTCCGCTTTGTTTATATTGATTGTGATTCCCCAATTTTCGTATTTTTCGGTTAATTTTCGAATCATATAATCCATGTCTTCCTCATAATTTGCCATAATGCCTTGATCTTCTACTAAAAAAAGATTTGTTATGTACTTGTTTCTAAGTTCTGTTCCCATTCCTGTGCATTTTATCCTCCAGTTGTTTAATGCTTCCTTATATAGATTTGGAATAGATTTGCCGACAAAGAAAGAGTTGGTAGTTGAAGGCTAGTAATGGACCTCGTAGACAGCGTAAGGTGTTTACCCTCACACTGTTAATAAAACTCTGAGGAATGTCCACTGTTTCCTGAAGAATAAGGGTTCTAAGAATAGGACTCAGTACTGCTCTAGCGTCCTCTAAGACATATTATATCTTGTACACTAGGTGTATGGCGTACAATGGGTGTGGGTAAACTTGTGTTGACATGGGTCAAGTGACTTGACCCGTATCAATGCAGCTTGCAGCAGAGAGTACAGGGTAAAAGCCGAGTTTATGGTGCCTAAAAACTGCAACAGGTCGGCTAGGGAAAAAAACACCGAACAAAAATTCTGGTCCTTCAAGTATGAGGGTTGGATCGACGTGTTAGCCACTTGTCACTCGAAAAGTGTTAAATATGCTAAAAATTTTGATAATTCGAAAAAAAAAAAAAATAAAACTAATAAAAATGTTGAATTATTATTAAATGTGTAATGTCATATTCTAAACAATAGTATGCAAATAACCTTATATTGCACTCTTTAGATTGATATAGGTACATAAATTGTATATTCACGTGTTTTTGCTCCAAGATGAGGCAATACTACATAATTGTTTATGTCCTTCAAAATCTTAGTTACGTTATTGCTGCTAGTGTTTTACGTTATGTAATTTTATATTTTATTTTGGCGAAACAGGTGGTCTTTATTCTTTTCTAAATAATATTTGCTTATGCTTCTTTAACTCGTCTCTAACTGGTTGAAATTATCAATGTTCAATTTATTAACTCTTTATTAACTAAACTTCTGTTGTGGTTAAACATTAAGCTAAAATATCTACAATTATATATTTAAGGTTTCTATATGGTACACATAGTTCAACTCTGTGTACCACATACCTCTGCTAGTACAACTATTCTTTCTTCTTTTTAAGGTGCCGTGTTATGTCGAAGGTTGGCGATCACCATGACTATGTGTATTCAGTTTACAGCTGCTGTAAAAACCTCGTTGGACGAGCAATTAAACCGCTCCCTTAGATTTAGAAGCCATGAAATTCATCCCTTTCCAACGCTAAGCTTTCCGATAATATTTCCCTGCATGATATTCTGCAGAAGCTTGTAATTTGTGCTTCTCATAGTAGACCCATTAGAAAGTACATACATACATACATAATCGATTGCCTCTTATACCATTAGGTGTCGAGGAGCCATTAGAAAGTAAAGGTGAAATAAGAAGGCTAAACAAAAGATACGAGATACGGTTGAATGCTCGAATCTATGAATTTTAGAAATAAGAGCATCGAGCACAATTTTTTAATAAATGTTGCTAAAGTACTTTCGCTCTCACTTGAAAATAATAATAATAATACAAATAACACTCACTGGACAAAAGACAAAAGACAAACAGATTAAAATAATTGGCCGGTGGCTACATTGTCGGCTTCTTCTTCGTTAAGTGCCGTCTCCTAATCGGAGGTTGGATATCATTATCACTATCTTTACTCTATCTACAGCTGCTCTATAGAACTGAATGATTTTTAATTTTGCAGCTTAGGATATTGATTTTAGAGAAAAACTTTTTAATAGAAAGTTGTAGTAAATTAAAAATCCTACAATTTGAGGTATGGTAAGTTTAATTTGGTTAATTGGTTATTGCAAAAGAGCCTGCGAAAAGTCCAAAATTGCCGTTTTTTACAATTGCATTATTTATTGTACAAATAATTTTTTATTTTTTAAAGCTTTAAAATGAAGATCTTTCAATTCCAAACATAAAAAAATTGTAAAACCAGATTAACGAATTTGTTGCTTAGATATTATAAATTGTTTATCCCAAGAGGTCAAATGTCGAAGGCTATAACTTTTTGAAAAAATCATAGAGAGTTGGTGAAACATCTAATCTCCTTCTAAAGAGTTATATTTTTATATTCTGATGTAAATAAATGGGTAAACTATTTTTAAACCTCTAATTTTTGGGTTTGAAAATAAGGGGGCAAATTTCGTTATAAACATTTAGAGCTGAAGCGGCCCTTTACATCCTATGAGTTTTTAACTTACAGATTATTGTTGATGAAGATGAAAGGAAGATTTATAAAAAAATAAAAAATTTCTACGACCAACTGAAGCCGAGATAATTTTTGGGTTTGAAAATAAGGGGGCATATTTCGATATAAACATTTAGAGCTGAAGCGGCCCTGTAGATCCTATGAGTTTCTAACTTACATATTATTATTGCTGAAGACAAAACGAAGATTTATAAAAAATAAAAGATTTCTACAACCAACTGAAGCCGAGATAATTGTTTTTTTTTCTTAAGTCGTAGTGCCTTTATTTATAACAATTAAGGAATTATTTTACAGTCATTGACTAAAGAAAGACTTATATTATCTTATTATATTATTATATATTATAGAGACTTACATTATTATATTAAGACTTATATTAAAAATTATTATAAAATATAATTACATTTATTTATTAGAAATTATTTTTAAAATCGGTGTTTTTGCGAGCGGCCGAATTTTGCAAATCGCCCGGCTCGCTTCAAATCCGCGCGGTCGGAAAATTTTTACGTAACTTGTATTTAATTTTGACAGAAAACAATTATTTAATAATATTACCATTATAATATACAGTCTATTTACCACTGTACTCGTATTTGTTTTTCTTGATAAACTTTTATATGTGACATTTATTTCTGAAGAAATTATATTACAAAAATGATACATATATGTATATAAAATATAAAACTATATTTTTAATTTTTTCATTGTTATATAAATATGATAATAATAATGTTACTTCTTACTATAATATACAATATAAAACTTTTTCTTCTTGTAGTGACTATTCTTTTTGGATTTCACATATAAAAGTTTATCAAGAAAAACAAATACAGTGGTAAATAGACTGTATATTATAATGGTAATATTATTAAATTGTTTTCTGTCAAAATTTAATACAAGTTACGTAAAAATTTTCCGAGCGCGCGGATTTGAAGCGAGCCGGGCGATTTGTAAAATTCGGCCGCTTGCAAAAGCACCGATTTAAAAAATAATGTTTAATAATTAAATGTAATTATATTTTATAATAATTTCTATTTTAAGATAACATAAGTCTTTCTTTAGTCAATGACTGTAAAATAATTTCTTAATTGTTATAAATAAAGGCACTACGATTTAAGAAAAAAAAAAAAAAAAACAATTAGCTCGGCTTCAATTGGTTGTAGAAAATTTTAATTTTTTTATAAATCTTCGTTTCGTCTTCAGCAACAATAATCTGTAAGTTAGAAACTCATAGGATATACAGGGCCGCTTCAGCTCTAAATGTTTATAACGAAATTTGCCCCCTTATTTTCAAACCCAAAAATGATTTCGGCTTCAGTTGGTCGTAGAAATTTTTTATAAATCTTCGTTTCATCTTTAGCAACAATAATCTGTAAGTTAAAAACTCATAGGATGTACAGGGCCGCTTCAGCTGTAAATGTTTATAACGAAATTTGCCCCCTTATTTTCAAACCCAAAAATTAGAGGTTTAAAAATGTTTTACGCATTTATTTATATCAGAATATGAAAACATAACTTTTTAAAAGGAGATTGGATCATTGGATATTTCACCAACTCTCTACGATTTTTTTTTTCAAAAAGTTATAGCCTTCGACATTTGACCTCTTGGGATAAACAATTTATAATATCTAAGCAACAAATTCGTTAATCTGGCTTTACAATTTTTTTTTATATTTGGAATTGAAATATCTTCATTTTAAAGCTTTAAAAAATAAAAAAGTTATTTGTACAATAAATAATGCAATTGTAAAAAACGGCCATTTTGGAACTTTCGCAGGCTGTTCAATAACCGATTAACGAAATTAAACTTACCATAGCTCAAATTGCAGGTTTTTTAATTTACTACAACTTTCTATTAAAAAGTTTTTCTCTAAAATCAATATCCTAAGCTACAAAGTTAAAAATCATTAAAAATTGCAAATTTAACAAATGAAAATCGCAATAAAAAAAAGCGCACAATATTTTTGGTTACATTTTAGTAGAAGTTATTCCTGGCATTGTCCTTTACAACACCTGATAGGTTTCAAAAATTCCTGAATTATATCACGTTTTTTCACCCACAGCCCGAGTATTTGAAGTGTTCAAGAAATGCCGAAAATCTAGCCTCCGATCAATTGTTTTATTCTGTTTGTCATTTAAGAAATGTGTGCCATTTGTATTATTACTATTATTTTTAAATTAACGTCTACGATCTTTCTAGATGTGCTCGATAGTTTCCTGAATACTCCTGATGATGCTCTGAAAACGACAGAACATAAGAAATATTTAATAAAAATCTGCACTTTATTTGTAAAAAAATGAACAAAAGGTTTTAAACCGCAAGGAGAAGGTTAAAAGTTAATCTTTAATGCAATGTTGGTAAGACTGAAGTAAGTATTAATATTTTTAGAATGTTATAATTATTTTTATGAGTTCTGGCAGAGTTACGATCTTTTTTTATTATAGGCTTTGTTTGCCATAACAATAAGTCAGAAACTACTTATATACTTTTAATACATAAATTCGTAATATACAATTTACATATGTTTTATGTTCATTTTTACAAAATATTAAGCCACTACTAACTGTATAAATCTTAAGTCTTTCTAACATATTAAAGCTGTTCTATAATGATACAAGCTAAAATGTGTTAACACTATTCCAAATACTGTTATTTTCACTGATGGTTCAATATTCAAAATATTAAATGTAACAGAAGGAATATAAAAATTTTCGTTCCATTTTTACTTTTTAAAATTCCAATATTCATTCATTCATTCACTACGCATTACAATCCCTAGAGAAGAGTCTTTAACATTCATTGCTCTTATGTATTCTTCTATATAATCCAGCCATCTTCCTATACACCTGGGCCATATTGGTGTCCAGTTAGTTATCCTTTTTAATATATCCAAGTGTGATCATCTCTGTATATTATGTCCTACCCATTCTAAGCAAAAATATTATATGTATGTAACTACATTTTCTCTCTTTAATTCTTTTTCAATTTCGGCTTTTGTTTTTATTCTTATTTCTCCCTCTCTTGTTACATTGTGGTCCAGTATCGTTCTTATTACATTTCTTTAAAATTTCAGAAGACTATCTTCCTCTTTCTTGTTAATCGTCGTTGTTTCCATCCCATATGTAACAACAGGTCTTATTAAGGTCTTATATAATATAATCATCTTTGTTCTCTTACATAGATTCTTGCTTCTCAGCAGATTTATATTTATTCCATAAGTTTTTTGCTTCTCAGAATTATTTTCTCTGTTCTCTCTTTTTCTAGTTTTCTCTATTGTTACTCCCATAAGTAGCTAATGGCTACTGGATAGATCCAGCTTCAAATTCATAGTTCTTTGTTATTAGATATCTCCGAGTTTTGTCGTCTTTCTCTATCGTCATTTATTTTGTTTTGTGCTGGTTTATTTCTAGCCTTATTCTCTTCGCTTCCTTATCTAACGTTTCAACTGCTTTTATAGGTATCATCTTAGTCTTCGCTATGATGACTAGATCATCTGCAAATGTTACTAGTTGAAGTTGATCTGTAATAATGATTTTGTTTGCAAATTTTGTACTTCTTATTATTACTTCTAATATCAGGTTAAATAGTGTCGGGGAGATAGAATCACCTTGTTTCACCCCTTTGTTTACATTGATCTCTTTATAGGTTGTTCCGTTGAAACTGATGTCTGCTGTGTTGTTTTTACGCTCACTGTTACATATTATATCTTAATTTTTCTGGGATTCCAAGATTTATTTTGGGTTTCCAGTGCTCGTTTTTAAATATTAAATTTAATATATTACATTATTAAGGGAATATTTCCTTATTAAGAGAAATAATTAAATTTGCCTGAAATGTTTTGTGTATCTCTTGGAAGAAGATTATAATACTAATTGATATATTCAAGGAATCTCTCTTTTAGTTCAAATCAGAGCAATAGATGGCATTGCGTTTATTAAAAATTAGCTATTTTAAAAAGTAAAAATAGATTAATTATTACAAAAATTATATTCAGACTTAATTCATAATAATTCATTATTGTTCACATTTTTTGAAAATATAGAACATAAATAGAAACATTTTTAGCTATACTATAAATAGTTACAAAAAAACCTAAACAATTTAGCCTTAAAACTAATTTTATACTGGTTTGGAGGTATATTAAAATCATATAAATCTAAACTAAAATCACAATAGAAATGCACTAAAAATAAACAAATCAAAACACTTGAATGTTACGAGGAGCTCACCTAAATCATGTTTTACAATGTATAAACTCTGCAAATCATGATTTAGGATTTACAATGTGTATAATACATTGTAAATCATGATTTGAGAGTGCTCCTAGTAACATTCAAGGTGTCTTGGTTTGTTTATTTCTAGTGCATCTTTATTGTGATTTTAGTATAATTATTGTTATCGTAATTCTAAAGCTAAACTAAAAGTAAAATAGGATGGAAAATTAAATTCAGTCTTTAATATATTAGGATTTTGAATTTATAATTGCATTATATTGTACTCAGTACATTATATAATATTCTTTCTAAGATGTGCGTTAATACTTTTGAACACATATTTAATATTTATGCGCAAAGAACAAATATTTTTTTTAGCAATTATAGTCAAATAGGGTTGGGCGAGTTAAATCATAGGATTCGCAGTCAATATTCCAACCACACATATAACAACAACAAATACTGATTTTAATATACTTTTTATTTAATTTTCCTTATACAAATTTTATTGCGTATGTATGTATTGGGTGACTTACATCGCAAAATACCTGTCCATAATAATGATTTCAGATTGACTAATTTTATGCATTTTACTCAAGTAGATAATTTATTGTAACATCGTTCCTTCAACTTTTCTTAATTTCATAACTCTTGATCTGCATTTAAAATATCTGTTTTGTTTTTTATATGTATTAGTGCTTTTATACAGAGTGTCCCGAAAAGATCGGTCATAATTTATACCACACATTCTGGAGTCAAAAAGAGTTTGATTGAACCTAACTTACCTTAGTACAATGTGCTCATAAAAAAAGTTACAGCCCTTTGAAGTTAAAAAATGAAAATCGATTATTTTCAATATATCGAAAACTGTTAAAGATTTTTTATTGAAAATGGACATGCATCATTCTTATGGCAGAATCATCTTAAAACAAAATTATAGTGAGATTTGTCCACCCCATAAAAATTGTATGGGGGTTTTGATCCCTTAAACCCCCCCAAACATTTGTGTACGCTCCAATTAATTGATTATTGTGGTACCATTAGTTAAACACAACGTTTTTAAAACTTTTTTGCCTCTTAGTATTTTTTCGATAAGCGACTTTTTATCGACATGCGGCTTCTTTTTTAATATATTTACATAAAAATTTTATGGGAGTTTTGTTCCTTTAAACCCCGCAAATGTTTGTGTACGTTCCAATTAAACTATTATTGTGGTAAAATTAGTTAAACAACAAAGATTTTTAAATCTTTTTTGCCTCTTAGCCTTTTTTTGATGTCATCTTTTATCGAGATGTGGCTTTTTCTAAATATACCTAAAAATGTAAATTATAAATACATTTTCAGATTATTAACAGGTCTCTAATTGTACTTAAGAGGATCGGTACGTATTTTCGGCTGCAATGCTATTCAAATGGGGATTCATTTTTTTCGAATCCTGAGAAAACTAATAAGTATTTTTGAAAAATTTAAACGCAGAATGAAAGATTACGTTATTAGCGAGGGCCGAAAGTCCCTGAGAACTTCTATAATGTTTATTTTAATAAGTTACAGGGGTGAAAAACTAAGAGAAAATTTAGTGTGACTTTAAATTTCAAATATATCATTCAAAATAAACTTTATATTTATCTAAGGGACTTTCGGCCCTCGGTAATAATTTAGTCTTTCATTCTGCGTTTAAATTTTTCAAAAATATTTATTGGTTTTTTCAGGATTCGCAAAAATGAACACAATGCCGTGGTAATATTTTCCAAATCTATCTTTGTCTTACAACGCACTCAGCCGAATATAATATTGTCAGCGTATATTGTCAGTCAGACACTGACAATCAGTGACAATTTTAAATATTTGACATTGCATCGGGAATATGTTGAGTTATTGCTTAAATATTATTGATATATTGTGTATTTGATAAGTAATTGATTTAAGACGTGAACTTAATAAAAAGTTATTTATTGTGTATTATTTGTGGAAGATCCAAGCAGAGAATACATCAGGATAATATATTCTGCGATCCAAGTATTTTGTTGTTAAAATTGTTCAAAATTGTAAGCGTTCCATAACAATATATTATTAAAAAATCACTTAAACACTTTTCCTTTTTTCTCGATTGAGTATTAGTCTTTGTTGTACAAATAAATTATTACAATCACTGAATACATAGTTAGTGAAAAAATTATCACATTTATTAACTGAATTAATAATTTGCAATTATAAAAATAACAGTTATCCAAGAACATTCAAAACCCATCTCTCTTTAAATTAATGATGACATTTTCAAGTAGAATGACATTCTAGTAATGTTTACATATCCATACCAGTGTGAAGAATTTGCTATGGAACTCTAAGGACCTCATTGCCTTCCTTATGTATGAACAGAAAACAAAAAAAAGTTGTGACTGGTTAAATGACACCCAAGTATATGCCATAAAAAAAATACCAGTGTGAATTTTACTATACGTATTTTGCCGTGTAAAGACAGAAAAAGTAGGGATACACGAAAAATATTTGCGAATTATGTACCCATAGCCTTAACCATATACAAATATGTGGTGGATTCGATAAATATTCAAAATATCTCGATAAACACTGGCTTATCGAAAAAGTCCTAAGAGGCAAACATGTTTTAAAAACACTGTGTTTAACTAATGGTGCCACACTAATAATTAAATTGGAACGTACACAAAAGTTTGGGGGGGGTTTAAGGGAACAAAACCCCCATAAACTTTTTATGGGGTACACAAATTTCACTTTAATTTTTATTTAAGATGCTGCTGCCATAAGAATGCCACATGTCCATTTTCAATGAAAAATCTCTAAGAGATCGCGATGTATGAAAAAAAAATTCATTTTCATTTTGTAACTTCAAAGGGGTGTAACTTATTTGTGTGCACTATTGTATATAGGTAAGTGAGGTTCAATCAATCTATGTTTGACCCCAGAATGTGTGGTATAATTTATGACCAATCTTTTCGGGACACCCTGTATAAAGTTCCTGCTTATATTTTCTATATTATAGGCTTCTACAGTTGATTCTACAAGGCACGAATGAGAGCAAGAGAGGCTCTAAACGCAGACCTATATCCAGGTTGACCAATTTCACGAAATTGATTAACGTCAACTGATCTATTTCGAGCTGCTGTGAATAGAATGAGATGGGCAAAGTAGTCTCCAATATCACTGGAAGATAGACACCTTTAGCAGGAAAAAGTCCTATCTACCTTGACGACCTTAAATAAAAACAATTTCTATTTCATTCTTTCATTGCTATGAATATATATCTAAAATCTTTAAACCAGCATTGTTATTACAATTTCGAGTTACTTGCTTCTTATTAGATGTAGCTAGGTATATATAAATTTAAACTCACTTGAGCTTAACATAATGTTATCATGCCTCTTCAGTTCAGGTTTCTTGGCAGTAGTTTCTTTAAGGTTGATTGACAACTGCCCCACTATCATTTTGGATGCTACTTTCTCTCGTTTAGAAAATATTTCATATTATGTTGACTAATCTGTCAGTGGTTTTCTGCTCTTATATTGGTTCCAGTTTTTCCGTTTAGCGCCTTTCTCTTTCGTTGGCGGTTTCCATGAATTTGAAATTGGTCATTAAAAGAATGATGGACTGCGTACATAGAATCTGTAGAAACTTACACGTCTTGTGGCGACTGCTCAAAAACTTACATCGGTCAAACTGGTAGAATCTTTAGCAAACGTATAGCAGACCACAAAAGGTCTTTCAGCTATTTCTTCCGAAATAGCTGTAGTGACAATAAATTATAATACATTTTGTGGATGTGTTGAAAATAAACGTTTTCAGTGTTTTTATTATTAGATGGAATGGTATTATTTTATGTAATATTAATATCTAAATCATAATTAAATTATACTGGTAGATTAACAACATCAATTTTCATAGTCTGGCAGAAATAACGAAGTCCTAGAAAGTACGTAGAGATGGTTGCCCAAGTCACTGAATATGCATAAGTCCAAAATTACCATTTTTTTGTCAGGCAGAAGCCACTAAATGTTTGTTTTTTCAGATTTGTTATTTTGGACTTAGTGACTTTTGCCTCGACGACGACGATTTGTTATTTGTGCAATAAATAGATAGTTACGCTGTTGTAATTTTTGTGTACAATATAAATGCAATCTAGAATGTATGAAGTACTTAAGCTTAAATTAAACGTGTCAGTTTCCTACATCAATATAAAATATTAGTACTATTCCATATTATGTCCAACTATGTTTTTTAAATAAGTGCGAATTTTTTCTATAAATATTTATAAGGAGCCGTTTAGTGTAGGAAACAGAGGTTGAACCTTGCAAAATGGACACAAGTCCGGTTTTATTTTTTTTCTGTTATATCAAGGGGTGCTTATTATAAGACTAACTTTTTCTGAAAAAACTTCGCCCCGGAACCCCCCTTTTTACCCCTTTAAAGGGGGGTAATTTGTGGTTTTTCGAAACGTAGCCCTTCCTGTACCATTTACAAAAAAATTTTTTTATAGAAATATGAAGAGGACTATATTTTCTACGATTTATTTCCTGACAGCATATGTCTATCATCCACCGTTTAGCGGGGGTGGCGCCCCAAAGTTGACAAGTTTTTAAAAAAGATGTTTTAAAAAAATATATATTTTTCCTAACTGTAACAAAAATTAAAAAGAAATCCTGCGGAAATTATTCACAAATAAGTGACTGATTTTTTGGTATAGGATTGACTTAAGGGTAATTGCCCTATTTTTAATTACAGGGTGTTACATTTTAAAAAACCCCTTTTTATACCATCTGAACCGTTTATGCTAGAGTAAAAAGACTTTTAGCGATTACCCATGTACTGGTGCTATTTACAAATTTGTATAATGCACTCCCATTTTTCCCTGGAACCACCAAAAAAAAAAGAAGAATTAATAAATAAAGTGATTTTCTTGGAATCCTTCACACAAAATGCCTTTTATTAATACGCTTCATATATCATTTTATGCTCGTTGTTATTACCCATGTATGGACACCAAAAGCGATTTCCTATTGTAACCCCTGTAGCCAAAAAAAAAAAAATAAATAAAATGGGGGGTTAAATTTTTTTTTTTGTTTTTTGCTTTTTGATCCATATGGGCATATGCTTCATCAATAGTGCTTTTCAAAAATATATATGGTTATTGCAACATCCCTGCGGAAACCACCCCTATCCTTGAAAATATACTGCAGAAACTACCCCTATCCCTTGGCGAGGATGTTTTTACGATTTTCTCATTACCTATGCAATCTTTTTAAACAAAACTTATACAAGGTTAAAGACCACTATTTACTCTAAAATTAGGTCCTATTCATTTTTTTCGTATAAGCAACCGTTACGGCACAGTGGCGCCGTAAACCTCATATATGCTTTGGCGGGCTCCAGTTTTTGTTTTTTTTTCGTCATCTGTTCGTTTTATTGATAAAGTAGTTATGTAAAATAAAACAACACAGTGTAACCTACAAATTATGACCTATGCACATTTTACAATCTTTGAACCTTAAAGCCACAGTGGTGGCCCAAAATCAATTTTTGCATATTTTCGCCACCTACACGCATTTTATTGCATTAATGCTACCTTAATAGCACAATATTCACCCTTAAGTGATCGCTAAACACTGGCGGATCCAGGAAGGGTAATGGGGGTGATCCGCCCTCCTCTCAAACCAAGTGATATTATATTTAAAGATTATAAAAATATTCATTTATTTTTATAGAAATACTTATAATATATTATTATTTTTATAAAAATGGCGTACTTTTTATGCTTTAGCGAGAGTGGCGGATCCAGCATCGTTAAGAGGGGGGTGCCAATTGGTTAAATTTCTATAAAAATAAATGAATATTTTTATAATCTTTAAATATAATATCACTTGGTTTGAGAGGGGGGCGGATCACCCCCATTTCCCCTTCCTAGATCCGCCAGTGTTTAGCGACCACTTAAGGGTGAATATTATGCTATTAAGGTAGCATTAATGCAATAAAATGCGTGTAGGTGGCGAAAATATGCAAAAATTGATTTTGGGCCACCACTGTGGCTTTGGGGTTCAAAGATTGTAAAATGTGCATAGGTCATAATTTGTAGGTTACACTGTATTGTTTTATTTTACATAAGAACTTTATCAATAAAACGAACAGATGACGAAAAAAAAAAACAAAAACTGGAGCCCGCCAAAGCATATATGAAGTTTACGGCGCCACTGTGCCGTAACGGTTGCTTATATGAAAAAAATGAATAAGACCTAATTTTTAGAGTAAATAGTGGTCTTTAACCTTGCATAAGTTTTGTTTAAAAATATTGCATAGGTAATGAGAAAATCGTAAAAACATCCTCGCCAAGGGATAGGGGTAGTTTCTGCAGTATATTTTCAAGGATAGGGGTGGTTTCCGCAGGGATGTTGCAATAACCATATATATTTTTGAAAAGCACTATTGATGAAGCATATGCCCATATGGATCAAAAAGCAAAAAACAAAAAAAAATTTCAACCCCCATTTTATTTTTTTTTGGCTACAGGGGTTGCGCTAGGAAATCGCTTTTGGTGTCCATGCATGGGTAATAATAACGTGCACAAAATGATATATGAAGCATATTAATAAAGGGCATTGTGTGTGAAGGATTCCAAGAAAATCACTTTATTCATTATTCTTCTTTTTTTTGGGATGGTTCCGGGGAAAAAATGGGGGTGCATTATACAAATTTGTAAATAGCACCAATACATGGGTAATCGCTGACAGTCTTTATACTCTAGTATAAACGTAATGTAACACCCTGTAATTAAAAAAAGGGCAATTACCCTTAAGTGAAACCTACACCAAAAAATCAATCAATTATTTTTGAATAATTGCGGCAGGATTTCTTCTTAATTTCCGTTACAGTTAGGGAAAAATATATATTTTTTAAAAACATCTTTTTTAAAAACTTGTCAACTTTGGGGGCCACCCTCGCTTAACGGTGGATGATAGACAGATGCTGTCGGGAAATAAATCGTAGAAAATATAATCCTCTTCATATTTCTATAAAAGAAATTTATTGTAAAAGGTACAGGAAGGGCTACATTCCGCAAAAACCACAAATTACCCCCTTTAAAGGGGTGAAAAGGGGGGTTCCGGGGCGAATTTTTTTCAGAAAAAGTTAGTCTTATAATAAGCACCCCTTCATATACCAGAAAAAAAAATAAAACCGGACTTGTGTCCATTTTGCAAGGTTCAACCTTTGTTTCCTACACTAGTTAGTTTTTTCAACATATGATAACAAAATCAAAATAAAGGAAGAACATTTATTTTTACAAAAAAATATTGTTTTTGTGCGGATAAACCATATGTTTATGCGTGTAAGACAATTATTAGACGAGTCGTTTGAGAGTTCATCATCATCACCATCAATCACTCCTGATTTGTTCATTGTTGTACATATGCCTCCTTCAGATATATCCATCTTCTTCTGTTCTGCACCCCTACAGTCAGAATTCTTTTGAGATCGTCGGCCATCGCGATAGGGATCTACCCCGTCTTCGCCAGTAGAGTAACAAATCAAGATGTTTTGCTGAAGATGGGGAAGGAATGCAAAGTCATAAAAACCATACAAACGAAAAAACTGGAGTATCTAGGCCACATAATGAGAGGAGAAAATTACTCTCTGCTAAGACTCATAATCCAAGGAAAAATCTCCGGAAAGAGAAATGTGGGACGTAGGAGGATTTCCTGGTTGCGAAATTTAAGGGAGTGGTATGGGTGCAGTTCAATACAGTTGTTCAGAGCTGCAGCCAACAAAGTTAAGATTGCTGTGATGGTAGCCAACCTCCGATAGGAGACGGTACTGCAAGAAGAAGAAGTCTTCGCCTTCTTCCCATGGTCTCCACTCTATCAATTTTTATGCCGATCTGTCGTCTTTTATCTTGTAACATGGTCCGCCCATCTCCATTTTTTCCTTGTAATACATTAGATAATATCTACAATCTTCCTCGTTTCTTACACTATATCTCAATCTTATTCCAAGCATTGATCTCTCCATATTTTTCGCTGTGTCTTTCCTCAAATTTTCTGCTGATGTTTTTGTGAGAGTTAAGAATTCTACTCAGTATATGAGGACTGGTAGAACACACTGGTTAAAAGCTCTCCTTTTTAAATGGATCTGGGATATTTGTTTGAAACACGTCTCTGATTTTTCCGAATGCAGCACAACCTAAACTCATTCTTCTGATTAGTTCGCATGTTTGGTTGTCTATCGTTTACCTATTTCACAACTCAAACACATATATTTTGTTAAATTTCTATGGGTAATTTCTCGATTTTCATTAGCTCGCTGGGGACGAGAATGGTGATAATTTTTATTTTTCTATCGTTTTTCATTAAACCAACTCCCTGTGTTACTTGCTGTTGTTAGTCTTTTGTTATGAGAACAATGTCATCGGCATATCGGAGATGATTTAATATATTTGTAACGTTTCAATCAGCCGATTGAACGCTACACCAAGCTCCGCTTGGTATTTGCCCCTCGTACTATATATTTCTACAAGCGACCCTACTATCGTCAAATTAATTTCTTCAATTCTTTTAAGGTATTTAAATCGATACAAATTTGTACCGGCTGATTTTCCATTACCACGTAAATGAGAGACAATATCTGATAAATTATTATTGTGTTTGTGTGTAGGTCGTTAGATATACGGGTAAGTTTGACTATTTAGTTTTAAGCCTAAGTTTTTTACTGATTTCTTATCTTGGCGAATAAGGCGAATCTTACCTTGGGAATAAAGCTGCAGGCGAACACTACATGGGAAGCAAACTGTAGCTGGAGAAAACTATCTTGGAGAGCAGAACGCGACAGCGACATCACGCAACAGCCCACAGTATCCTGGATCCAACTACTGATCTACTGATGCATCAGAAGAATGGCTTCAACAAGATAGCCCTAGAATTCCCACGACTACCGAGGGCAATAGAAAGTTCTACAGAGTTTGGAGACCTCCCATAAGAACTGTGTGACTCCGACAAGAAGACTTAAAGCTGAGTACCTTTTTTTAAATTTATAATTTTTATACCGGTGACCAGCAGGGTTTCGGTCACAGCTTCAGAAAATTAATTTGGTTGCCTGTACATAATAGTGTACATAATACTGAATAAATAGTGTATATAAAATGATTTGGTAAACTTTTTATTTCCTGTACCTTTCTGGGATGGGAGTGAGGGAAGAATGAACAGGAAACGAACCCAGGGCTGAGCAGTCGGGCAGAGCACCATTCTAATGGATGGAACGGTGGACGTTTTTCTTTGGAATATCCTAAGGGATATTCGAGGAAATCCTTCCC
Source organism: Diabrotica virgifera virgifera (assembly GCF_917563875.1). Lineage (NCBI taxonomy): Eukaryota > Metazoa > Arthropoda > Insecta > Coleoptera > Chrysomelidae > Diabrotica > Diabrotica virgifera. The sequence goes on along the minus strand of NC_065448.1, from coordinate 244,211,556 downwards.
TCGTTCCTCCCAGCAGTGTGGTGTTGCTTAATGCCCCGGTCTTTCTACGATCAGAACGTTACATATTTCCCTCGAAGTTAATACCCTTTGAGTCCCACTTTAATTATTTAAATGAGTACTCCATAACTGTTACTTTTGGCGAAAAAAGAACAAAAGTACCTAACGATTTTGTTCTTCAGAATCTATCAGATTATCTTCTGAGCTATTTATTAGATGACGTGTAAAAACCGGCAGTTTTTATTCAACAAAAACAACGTTTCAACAATTTTAAATTTGTACATAATCACATTTTAACTTTTGAATAAAATATATTTATACAGGAACACTTTAGTATGTATATGTATATGAAATAGTACCTACATATTTTCGTCTACCCCTGCAATTCCTTTTACAACATGTCTAGTAAATTTTAAATTTACAAACAATGATCTGTTCAATAAATAATTTCATATTAACCATAACATTTATTATAACATAATGCTTTGACACGGACCGTTTATTAAAATATATCTTTCCCTTCGTCTATACTTTTCAATTGCGCTTGTGCCTTACGGTAAAATCACAAAATAAAATTAATTTAGATAAAAGTCTCTTTCAAGGATATTTCACAAATATTGTAGTTTTCGAAAAGCAGCGTTGCCAGTTGGTTCAATGTCTGCAAGTTTGGCAACATTGTTGCTGGTACCTCATTACCTTGCACATGTTCATCATCTTGACGTTGGGGCAGAACATGGAATGGTCCTTACATATTGGTTCTAAACATTAAAAAAAGAGATCAGTTATTTTTTATGTAATATTGCAAAATAATATTTAATAGTATATTATAATAGTTTTATTAAAACAATATATGGAGAATTAGAGAATATAAAGAATAATAAATAGAGAAATGAGAAATAAAGGAAGAAGCTTTTTACACAAAAAAATTAAATAGCATTCTGAGAGTATAGCAACAACAGAAAATACCTAGGGAATCAAAGTGAATGAAAGAAAGGAGATAAAGAAAACATTTCGAAACTATAGAGGGATATCGCTTATTAGCACAGCATATAAAGTTCTATCAATTATCTTGCTAAAGAGGCTCACTCCGTATTTGGAGAGATATTCTAGGCGACTACCAATGCGGCTTTTGTTGTGTAAGGTCAACAATATATCAAATATTTACGATCCGACAAATATCAGAAAAAACTGAGGAATTCAACCGAGATGAACCTACACCAAATTTCCGTAGATTTCCAGCAAGCACTTGATTCGATAAAACGAAGCAAATTATTTAATCAGCAGATAAAATTAGTGGAGCGGGCTCAAATGTATGTGACAGACTCATAGGCACAGGTAAAGATAGGAAACAGAACATCGAATAGAACATCATTAAGATAACATCAAGATTTGGACAAGGAAACCCCTTATCACTGTTCCTATTCAATTTGGCCTTAGAATATGATATAAGTAAAATATCATCTGTGCTGACAGGGGAATTTGCAAATCGAGGATCAAAAGTACTGTTGGCCTTTGCTGATGATCTAGATGCAGTCACTCATTCTACAAGAGACGTGAGAGAGGTGTTTTCACAATTCGAGGAGGAAGCAGGTAGTCTAGGACTTCGAATAAATGAAGAAAAGACGAAATATATGCCAGTAACCAAAAATCAAAGACCAAGAGGTAAGCAGAACATAACTACTAATGACCACAAGTTCTAAGTAGTAAAAGAGTTTAAATATTTGGGCGTGGTAATCACAGATGACAACCACATAGAAAAACAGGTCTCAGCAAGGGTAGCTGCGGCAAATACAGCATTATACTACCTATCATCATTAATAAATTAAAATGGTAGTTGTAACCCTACTCTGCATTGTGTTTCTTCTTGGGAACGGTGACAAAAATAGGTTTTATATTAATTCGTTATTAGTCTAAGAGCTAGTGAACCCTCCGACTAACGGTCGTCCTGTAAGGCTAGAAATTTGTCTAGTGATAATTCGTAGCACACCAAGGCTAAAAACCATGACCTGGCAGGCCTCAGTGGTGCACGTGTATCTACCAGGTGAATCAAAAAGTGCAAACTTAGGGTGTAAAATAATTGCATCGATTAAATTTTTTTTAGGTTTTTTGAATCATTCCAAACAGAAAAGGTTTTTAGTGATTTTTCTCTTAAGTTAATAGTTTTTGTTATATAAGCGATTGAAAATTTTGAAAATTGCGAAATCGGCCATTTTTAACCCTAAATCGGACATTTATCTAAAAATTTCAATGTTGTCAAGGTACGTAGATATTCTTTAAACATTGATTGATGAAATCCCGAAGAGTTTTTTGCAATAAAATATCGAAAACCTCTTTGTTTTTTAATTGCTAATCAAGCGGGCGCGACACTGTAGTATAAGTGAGGACGTTTGAGTTTGCATAAATTCATTATCTCGAGAATGGACAAATTTCAAGAGAAATCCTCAGACAGGTCGATTTTTATTTTTAAATTAGGATTTTTTGGTATATATATATATAATACTAGTAACGTCATCCATCTGGGCGTGATGACGTAATCGATGATTTTTTTAAATAAGAATAGGGATTGTGTGATTGCTAATTTGAAAGGTTATTTAATTCTCTATTCAGTAATATAAACATTAATATAATTATTTATACAGGGTGTACAAAAAAAATTTCTTCTCTTTGTCAAATTTAATCAAAGTTAATTTAATAAAAAATATTTTTTGTAAACCCTGTATAAATAATTATGTTAATGTTTATATTAGTGAATAGAGAATTAAATAACCTCTCAAGTGAACTATCGCACAACCCCTACTCTCATTTAAAAAATCATCGATTACGTCATCACGCTCAGATGGATGACGTCACTAGTACTATATATATGCCAAAAAGTCCTAATTTAAAAATAAAAATCGACCTGTCTGAGGATTGCTCTTGAAATTTGCTTATTCTGGATATAATAAATTTATGCCAACTCAAACGTCCTCACTTATACTACAGTGTCGCGTCCGCTTGATTAGCAATTAAAAAACAAAGGGGTTTCCGATATTGTATTGCAAAAACTCTTTGGGATTTCATCAATCAATGTTTAAAGAATATCTACCTACCTTGGTAACTTTGAAATTTTTAGATAAATTTCCGATTTATGGTTAAACATAGTCGATTTCGCAATTTTCAAAATTTTCAATCGCTTATATAACAAAAACTATTAACTTAAGAGAAAAATCACTAAAGACCTTTTCTGTTTGGAATGATTCAAAAAACTAAAAAAAAATTTGTTTGATGCAAAAAAAATAAATTTAGGAAAAACCCCTAATCTTTCCCCTCGCCTGGCAAGGTCTTATGCTCTTCAGAATCGCCTGTCATTGTACACATTTCTTTTAAATGACTTACTCAAACACATACTTAAATTTAAACCTTACAGGAGAAAGTTTATTTTACCCCCTAAATTTGCACTTTTCGATTCACCTGGTAGATACACGTGCACCGCTGAGGCCTGCCAGGTCATGGTTTTTAGCCTTGGTGTGCTATGAATTATGACTAGAAAAATTTCTAGCCTTACAGGACGACCGTTAGTCGAAGGGTTCACTAGCTCTTAGACTATATATATATGTATTTGTATTCGTTTACCTGTTTTTGTACAAGACGCTCCAATACAAGGCTTCATAATTGGTGGTCTAGGAATGTCCTTGCAAGCAGTCCCTGCTGGCTTTTTTGTACCGTACCAAACACATTGAATTATTCTATATTTTAACCCTTTTGTTTCGCACGTTGCAGCGCACTAAAACATATAAAATAATATAAAATACAAAATTTATTTATTAATTTCTAAAAATTGACAAATGAACGTCAGAAAGGGCCATAGTGTCAAAAAACAAAGTTTTAAGATAATCTAACAAAACAGTAGGTATAAAGATGCAAAAACTTTGGAACATATATTTATCATTGAATGGTCAATCTCTCCTCAGAAATCTTAGCTTTAGAAAGTTAAATTAAAAGTTAAGTAAGTGAATATATGTGAGTTAAGTAATTGAACAGATATTAGTGGCGTCAACTTTATAAGATGAATATGTGTAGCAATAAGGAGTAAAATTGAAAGGAACTATTAATTTTTGCGTAAGTTCTATGGCTTGTCATCATTCAATCTTAGCTTGTCCACTTCTGGACATAGATCTTCCTCACAATTTTCCTTTTATTTCGATCTTATGTCTCTTGTTTCCAATTCCTATGGCAATATTTTAGAGCGTCATGTGTTGGTAGACCACCTCAGCTTAGGTAGGTATCATCTCTTGGTCTCCATTCCAATGTCTGCTTTGTCCATCTGTTATCTATCATTCGAGCTACGTGACCTACCCAGTTTCACTTCAGTGTGGATCTTGGCTTGGGATCTTGTCTCGTAGTGAAACGTCCAACATAGCCCTTTGAGCTCCATCGCCCTTTGAACCGTATGACTTATAGTTATAGCTATTTATTTAATTTTATTTCCATTAAGTCAATTATTTAAATTAAGTTTAAGTTACTTACAAATATAATTTTTTGTTTCAGTTCTCAGCAAAACATTTCTCTTACCTCTGACCAACGTCCAACTTTCCATTTTCCTACGCATCTGTGGTTAATGCACTCTTGTTTGTCGATTGGCCTTTTATCTACCTCGCATTTAGCTGGATCTAGTGTTAAGTTAGCAGCTATTTCACAACGAACAACTCGCCTTTGAAGTGCTAAAAAAATTTGTATATTATTAAAGTTACTATCCTAAAAAAAAAACGTTATGTACAAGCTGGTGTACAATATTGCTGAATCATGTACTCTCTTATATACATTTAAATTAGGGAGAGTTTCTATAGAAACACCTGTTTCGAAACATAGAAAAATCTTTTTGGACATCTCGACTAACAGAAAACTATATTATTATGAAATTGTTGTCGTTCATAGCCGTAGCTGTAGATCTGTCTCCTAACTAGCTAGATCATTTTACTGACCACTGCACAACTGCTACTTCGGTTCGGGGGACGTGTTCCTGAAGCCACATCCAAATTCCAAGGAGCTCCTCCTAAAAACCCATTCCGAAAAGATGCACAGAGAACAAGATTTTTTCGACTTTCGTCGATGTAAAACTTTTGGCAAAAGCGTTCAGTCCTCCAGCCGCCAAACCGTTCAGTCTTCCGACTGCAGCAGCCTGGATTCTGAATAAAAGAAAATTTCAAGGGCTTGTTCAGTTCGGTTCCGGCTTTAGAAGTGAATACTCGTCGACTCCAAATGCTACGTTCTTCTGCGTCTTCTTCAAGAATGAACCTACGTTACACTTATCGTTCTGATCAGGACCTTATTTGTTATTTCCGTCGCTTGGCGGAATAATACCAAAAATCATCATTGTACCAGTTATAATAGATGGACAAAAGCAATACTAAGAGGTCACCAGGAGGTGATTTTCAAGAAGAGTATTTTTGCAGAGTTTCTTTTGGTGAGGAACCGCGTGGCGTAGTACACGCGGAACCGACCCAGCGACAGGCTGTACAACTTATCCCGTCGACATTATAGTGACTTGAATTTGTGTTTTGGTACCAAGAAAAGTCCTGACTTATTGCTTCTCATAGAGGTCACTGCTAGCGCGCCCAAACTTGTCAATAGTAATACCACTAGTGATTCAATTTTCGCGATAAGTCTGTCGATTTACTTCTAAACGAAACTGAGTTGCTTGAAAACACCACGAGTCCGTAGGACGAGTGGTGTTTTCTTTAAGCAACTCAGTTGAGTTTAGAAATAAAAGACAGACTTATAAGATAAATTAAATCACGAGTGGTATTTTATTAGACTATTTCACGAACAAAGTGATAGGTCAAAAATTCAGTAGAATGAGAGGAAGGAATTTAATGATAATACATTTGATCTAGGTAACCCAAATCTACCCATTTTTTGAATAATTCACAATTAGTCATAATCATGAAATATTTATTATAACTATAAATAATTTGTTATAATTATTTTTTACCTATAACAATAAATAGTTGAAGGCCCAGTCTTTTAGAATGAATGTTAGTCTTTCGTTGTTATTTTCTGCATCTAATTTGTAGTTGCGATTCACACGAACATCATAAATTGTCTCCATATATAAGATTTAGATTTTCTTGTGTTACTCGGTATATTTTCTTCAATGTTTTGGTTTATAACTTCGTTTGAAGTACCACCGAAACGACTCATTTTGACGTATACAGCTACAATATTTTTTTGGCAAACGTCAAACTTTGCTTTGCGATCGGTATCCATGGTTACGTCGTTGAAAACACGAAGCTGATAGACCAATCAGAATTGAAAGACAGTTGGTGTTTTCGCGATAACACAAGCTGTCTTTGGTTTGTGATTGGTCAGATTATGTGAAAATTTTAAGATGAGTGAAATAGTCATGTTAATACAACGGCTTAATTTGATTTCATTTAGTTTCAGTTTGATCTACCACAAGTATTTCTGATGAGAGTTAAATAACTTGAAACACGTGTAGAACATTGCTGAAGTCTACTTACATATCGTCCCTATCATTTCCAACTATCGAATGTGAAACATCGGGTTTTTCAGATTCGATACCTTGCCCTCGCATTATACGTGATTAGGAGCCCAGGAAATATTCTGTTTAAACCATCGAATATGAACATGTTTTCATTTGGTTGACTGCAAACTGACGAAAATCGTTATATTCGATACTTTTGTTTTGTATAAATATAACTAAACGTATATTTGTACAACGCTAAATTTCGAATGTGTCAAATTCGTTAGTTTGTGTTGTAATTTATTCAACAGTTATTCAATTATAATCTGTAAACTGTCGAAAATGCTAAACTGCCGAGAAGAATAAAATGCACGTGTTTACAATCTGTGTGAATTTTGTTTCAGTATCGCTTCCAAGAAATTCTTGTGAGGCAGTTTATGATTTCATTTTAATGGATTTTCATTATTTGATTATAGTTATTCGCTATTAAACATTCGCTACTTTGAATCATCGGACAGAAACAAATCTTTGATTAATACAAAAAGCAAAGTAACGAATGTGATTTTTTGGAAAGAAAAAAATGATAAGCAGTTCAAATTTGTTATCAATCTAACAAGGATTAAATATTACATACAAAAAATATAAACATTTTCTCACTTGTCAATGCGCTGATTTAGGAGTTTCTAAAAAATTGTTATTTTACTCTCTTGAAAAGTACCACTTTTCACGTCCGATAGTTAAAAATGACAGGGACGATATATTCAATATTTATAGTAACATTAAGATTTATATTCATACCTTTGTGCCAGTCAAAACATTTGGACTTTTCGCAAGTACTCCAGTCATGAACGGTCCATTCGGGGCATTGATCGAATCCACACTTTCTTTTCGACGGTGGCATTTCCAAACCAGCGTCGTCACAGAGTATATCATCAACGGGCTGAGTAGCATTGTATAACCTAAAAAAGGAACAATCATTTAATAAATAATCTTTTTTATGATGATTAAATAGCAGCTCAAAATAGTAAACCAGCACAAAACAAAATACATGACGATAGGGGGGAAGGACGACACAAAAACTCATCCACCTTTGGGTACTTTGGAGTAACAATAGGGAAAACCGGAAAATAGAGAACAGAGGAAAGAATTATGAAAGGTAAAAAACATGGAATGAATAGGAATCTTCTGAGAAGCAAGACTCTAAGTAAGAGAACAACGATGAACCTTAATAAGACCTGTTGTTACATAATATGGGATGGAAACAACGACGATTAACAAGAACGAGGAAGATAGCTTTCTGATATTTGAAAGAAAAATGATGAGAACAATAATGGGCAACAATGTAACAAGAGAGGGAGGAATAAGAATACAAACAAATGCCGAAATTAAAGAAGAATTAAAAAGAGAAAATATAGTCAGGTACATAAAATCTCTTCGCCTATAATCGATAGGACAATATACAGTGACGCTCATAATAAGATATGTTGAGAAGGATCACTAACTGGACACGGTACATAGCTATGGACCAGGTATAGAAGAAGATGGCTGGATGATGTAGAAGAAAACGTAAGAGCAATGAATGCGAAAGACTGGAAGATTAAGTGCAAGGACATGAAGAAATTGAAAAGAGTCACAACATCAGCAAATACACACAGGGAGCATGACAGAGAAGTAATTCACCTCACCCAGGAACAGCATTTTGAACGCCATGATACGGATTGTAATGCTTAATGAATGAATGAATGAATGAAATGTTATAGAAATTTGTATGGAAATTATTACTAGGTTTAAACATATGCTCACCTCACTATGCAGCTGATTTTTCTTTGTTGAATTCCACTTCCTCCGCAAGTTTCGGTACATCTTGACCAAGGCCCAGTAGTCCAATCGAATTCCAAATTTTCTTTCTTGCCTTTTCCTAGAACTACTATATGATCCTCGTCATTTTCATCGCTGGGTGTTTCTTCTTCAACTTCCTCGAGAGAATCTTCGGTGAAGAATGGTGGACTGTCATGGTTCGGATGATCCCCAGGAAAGTCGATCATTCGGTGGCCTCGAGAATTGCTGAATGCCTGGAAAGGCCATAATAGCTACGTTTCTTATTAATAATGTTCATGATAGAGGAAAAATAATCTAATTAAGCTTATACATAAGGAAGCACTTATTGTGTAACAAAACTCAGTAAATTGATTAAAGTTTTTTATTTTATATGCGGCTAAGTTAGCGCAACAAAAAATATAAAAAAGCGGTTTTTGTTTAATAACTTAATAATTTAAAATAAAAATGTATAATATCTATCCTAGGTGGCGCACAGACCATCAAACCATTTTCAATGATCAACACGATACAATTACGAAGTTCACAAGAATTTGAGTGATATAAAATCACCAAAAAATACATAAAATTTCATCATTATGCCCCATAGACATTAGAATTCGTTTACTCCGAAAGAATTATCAGAAATGTATTTTCTCAAAATCAAGAAGAAATAATCGTGAACTGTGAAGTCATCAATAATTTGCGATATACGGACGACAGAGGACTCTTAGCTTCTACTGAAGAAGATCTGCCCACATTACTTGATAGTGTCGTTGACAGCTCCCAGGCAACCAAGTGACGTCAAGAACGTCAAGGAAACGTCAGTTTTTGGTGGAATAAATATACGTGTTTGAAGATTACGTCGTATAAACGTCTTTGTAGGTGATTTTAAATACGTAAGATTAATGACGTTAAAATACGCCTAAACACGTCTTCATTTCAGCTTAAATCTGACAGTCTGTCACAAGAGGGAGGAACTTAAGGACTTAATGCTTATATGACTCCAACATCCACCAAACAATTTCCATTAATAAGTGTTTCATTTATTGTTTAGGTGCTTTGTGTGGTAAAATAAGACTCTTCATTTAGATATTTAGTTAAAGAAACGTGTTAATTAAGAGATTTTCATTAGTTTTTCTCAAGTGAGTAAGTTTAACACAATAATTCTTCTTGAAAACTGTTTGAGGTTATGTTTTAATTTGTTTCGGATGTGTTATCGAGTTTAACTAAATTAACAATAAATTATTTATTAGTTTATATGTTGTTTCAATTTTGACACAGTAAGTTATAAAAAGGGAAAATTCTGTACGTACCTATAGGTATGTTGCATTTGGGGTATTGTAATTCTATACATTTTAGAGAGTCTTCCAATTTGGTTTTACTTTCAACCTATGGGCTAAATTTAAAACGGTTAAATGAAAAATTGCAATACCAACAATGTCCATACGAATAATTATTGTGTTCTTTAAAACCATAAAATAAAACATAATCTAAAAAACGACATAAAAACTACTTTTTTGATATCACGTGATAAACTGACGTGGTTTGGTGATAATTATGACGTTTTTTCAACGTTTTGTAAACTTTATTTGGTTGCCTGGGCTGTAAGGAAGCTATGAACATACGGAAAACCAAAAGACTCGTAATAAGTAAACAACAGAATATAAAACCATCCATATATGGAAATAATACCAAACTTAATTAAGTTAAGCAAACTGTTTGCTTTGGATATCAGTTAAATTGTAACGCAGAGAGTGACGGTGGAATTAGATCCAGAATAGAGCAGGCCAGAGCCACTTTCGGTAGGATGTCCAAGGTATTATGTAACAGAGACCTAAAATTAGCTTTGAGAATCTGACTATTTCGCTGTTACGTGTGCTCGATATTACAAATTTCAATCAACGGTTTTACATTATGGTGTCGAGTCTTGGATTGTGAATGAAATTGATCTAAATCGCCTTGAGGCTTTCGAAATGTGGTGCTATAGAAGAATTCCATCCAAGAAAAAAGGTTCTTGGATGGAAAAGATTCAAAACTCCACAATACTAGAACGTCTTAGTAAGACCATAGGCGTAACCAGGGGGGTTTTGGGGGTTGTAACCCCCCCATTGGGATGTACTTTGAGCTCTATAAATACGCTTAACACCATAGGCCTCAGAGACATTCCAGTAGTTGTACCCCCCCCCCCCTTCAGGTAGTTGTAACCCCCACTTAGGATCATCCTGGTTACTCCTATGAGTAAGACTACTGAGATTATAAAAAGCGCCAGGAAGAAAAAGCTGGAAGTAATAAGAGGTCCCAAATTTAGGGTGCTACAAGATATTATGCAAGGGAAAATAACAGGTAAACGCAGTCCAGGAGGAAGAAGGACTTTATGGTTGAAGAATTTGTGAGATTGGTATGGTATTGATACAAGCATGTATTTATCATGGTATTTAAAAGTTTTAAAAAGCTTAACTTACAAAAATATGCTTAAAATTATATTGTCTAAATTAGAACATGCAAGTATTTTCTGGATATGTTTACCTAAAAGAGTGCGGTGTAGTGTCAGATGTGTGAAAAAATATAAATGATATTATTTTATGATACTGTATCAATTTTGTGGAAATCATCTTGATGAAAACTATATCAAATATTAGAATAATATTTTTGGACAACGTCATATTAATATTATTTTTTTTATATAAATTTATTTTTATACAGTGTGTCTATGTAAGTTGGAACCATATGGGAAACTTCTTTATTATTATTTTTTGAAAAAAGTTATTTTCCTAAAATGTTGTTCATGATCTAAAAATTATGATGGAACCATTAAATAAAACATTTTATGAATCGTATACGAAGTATGTCAAAAAATATAAATTTCTCTCAAGAGTAAATTACCTTTATTATTCACAACATCGAAAATTAAAAATGAAACAAACAAAATCCGAAGATCACAAGATTTCTTACGTTTTCTTACGTTTGACAGCAATTTAGGTAGGAACAGGCCCAATCTGTACTTTCTATAATTTGCAAAGCAAACAGACGATAAATAAACTGACGTGAGGAATCTAAAAATTGCATTCCATAACACGTTAATTTATAGGCAAAAACTCCAGCAAATGCTAATTTTTTTCTTATATTTCTGTATATCATAAATTTGAAACATATTTACCCAAAAATATTTTATAATTTATTTAAGTTCGTTTGTGTCCAAAAATATTTACTCATATTGTGAGAATAATTTTTATTTATGTACCAAGAACGGAAATGTTTCTGTTAATGTACAAAGTCTAGACTGTATTATAAATTACCGGGTGTCCACTTATATTTTCCCCCATTTTAACTGCCTATAACTTCTAAACGGCTAAAGATAGAAATATGCGGTTTTCGCTAAAATGTTTTATTTTAGTAGAAGTTTTGTCTGAATGGTTTGAATTTTTTATATCTCTTTCAAATACAAAAAATGGTGGATTTAAAAAAAAACGTTGACTTTTTTTAATGGAACACCCAGTATATTTTTTTGTAAGTTGAAAGAAAGGTCATTCACCTATCCAGCGATATAAAGTTTTTCAAAATCGGTTGTCAAATCACTGAGTAATTAATTTTTAAAATGAGCGGTGCAACGTGTATATCACATACCTAAATAACATAACTAAGCAAATTGATATTATGTTATGTGATTTTCACATTGCATCTCTTATTTTAAAAATTAATTTCTCAGTCATTTGACAACCGATTTTCTTCTTCTTCTTCTCGTTGTCCTTATGCCCTATAAGAGCGTCGGACTTTGGTATCACCTATCCATTTTTTACCCATTTCTTCCACGCCTTCCGGTCTCCTGCCATTTCCTTCATCTGTTGCACTGTTTTCCCTCTATTTGTCCCGATTTCCTCGATTTGTTCCATCCACCCCTTTCTAGGTCTGCCCCTTCTTCTTCTTTTCCCCTGTCTTTTGGCATCTGTCACCATCTTTACTAGTCTGTTCTCGTTCATCCTAGTTATATGTCCAAACCAATTTAGTTTTCTTTTTTCAATTTTTTTCTCTATTGGTTCCTGATTTAGCACGTTTCTGATGTTTTCGTTCCTTTCTCTGTCCATCTTCGTCTTTCCAGCTATTTTTCTCAGCTGCTTCATTTCTGCTGCATTTATGGCACAACCGATTTTAAAATATTTTATATCGCTGGTTAGGCAAATTACCATTTTTTCAAGTTTTTAGGTAAATGTCTATTTTCTATATCGCTTTTAAATAAAAAATGGCGGATTTAAAAAAAAAAACGTTGACTTTTTTTATTAAAACCCCCAGTATATTATTTGTAACTTCAAAAAACGGTCATTTACCTATCCAGCGATATAAAAGTTTTTAAAATCGGTTGTGAAATGACTGAGCAATTAATTTTTAAAATGAGAGATGCAATGTGGAAATCACATAACATAATATCGTTTTGCTTAGTTATGTTATTTAGGTATGTGATATCCACGCTGCACCTCTCATTTTAAAAATTAATTATTCAGTGATTTGACAACCGATTTTGAAAAACTTTCTATCGCTGGATAGGTAAATGACCATTCTTTCAATTTGTGGAAAAATATACTGGGTGTTTCATTAAAAAAAAGTCAACAACGTTTTTTTCAAAAATCCGCCATATTTTTTTTCGTATTTGAAAGCGATATAAAAAATTCAATCCATTCAGACAAAACTTTTACTAAAATAAAATATTTCAGCGAAAACCGCATATTTCTATCTTGAGCCGTTTAGAAGTTATAGGCAGTTAAAATGAGGGAAAATATAAGTGAACATCCGGTATAATACATAGAGGCCAAACAAGACTTCAATAGAAACTATTACTTCGAAGTACCTATACATTTTTCCATCGACTTCTTATTCTATTGAGACCGAAATAAATACTAACGCTCCTTTAAAAACAAAAGTTTTTTATTATATCTATTAGTTAGGAATTCTTCAAAATTAATATTTATTTATTTTTTTTTATTAGAAAAAGAAGTCGCATCCACCGAAAGGTTATTAGCGACGGAACAAAATATATAAATAACAAAAGTAAACAACTACAGATTGTACAAAATGTTTATGGATCTTAGATAATTAACTATATTGTCATAGGAACAGTTTTGACCTAGAGCCTCTGGTAGAGCGTTTGGAATATTGTTGCGCTGTCTTTCTTGGTCATATTTACTACAACTTGTTAAAAGTGTTCGACTGTTAATCGAACGTTACACTGATCAGATATAGGTAGATTTTTCTTTGTTGAAAGGTAAGAGTGCGTTAACCTGATATGTACTAGACGTAAACGCGCAACAACAATTTGTTCTCGTCTATTCCGTGACGGTGGAATCCACTGAGACACATTATTTTTGATTTTATTCAGCTTAGAATTATTTTGAGACCACTCATTTCGCCACAAACACAACACTTTATTTTTAAAATAAGTTTTTAAGTCCCTGGAAACACACTTGCCTATCGGTTCCGAAAAATCACTTAAAATTGCCTCTCGTGCAGTCCTGTCAGCTTCTTTATTTCCTGTTATTCCGACGTGTGAGGGAACCCATAAAAATTGGACGCTTCGTCCATGTTCATGAGCTTGGGACAGCTGGTATTTTAGCAACTTTTCAAAAGGATGTTTCGGAAAAATGTGTTTTAATGTGTTTAGGGAGCTAAGAGAATCTGTTATGATCAGGGCTTTTGTGAGTGTAAGCTGGTTAAGAAGTTTCACAGCACGGTATATGGCGTATAGTTCAGCTGAATATGTGCTACATTCTGGGGTTAAACGGAGAAGAAGATTGTTTTCTGAAGAAACGATTGCTATTGCTACACCACCGCTTGCACTACTTGCATCTGTACGGTCTTTGCGGAAGTAAGTGAAATATTTTGAATTGTACAACTGATTGGTCTTTGAGTTTGTCTCCTGTAGATAAATAATATCTGGAGAATATTCAGATAAAAGAAGCTGTAGCATAGGGAGACGATGGAAAAATTCATCAATGTTCCATTGAGGTATCGAGTTGAATATTGTTAACAGATTCGGAGTTAGATGATACTGAACAATTGTCTACAGAAGAGTCACTGTCTAAGTCAGAAATCTCTTTCGCTAAATGGTTGTGTAGTTTATTTTGAAGCTTTGTAAACTTGGTTTTTGTAGATCTATCATTTGCATATTGATAGCTGCTTTAAACCAGCCATATCAGTTGTAAATTCTTTAACGACGCTAAAAGTGTCGGGGGAGCCTTGGACATTTTCAATCAGTAAGGACAATTGGTGGTAATTTAAAACGAATGGTGGGGTATGATTATCAATAAAATTTTCAAGAGTTTCCCGTGTAGATGGGACTTTAGATGAGCGCGGTTTTTTTTTGGTTTAGAGGATTTGGGTTTTGCAAACAGATTTTGTGATGAAATTGCTGAGTCTGAAGGAGGCGTATCAACCTCACCAATACTGCGTTTCATGGAAGAACTTGCGTTTTCGCAAGTGCTATTAGAGTTTTCACTTAGATGTTGTGGCTTTATTATATTTGGAAGTACTGGAGCAGACTCATTGGTAGTGACAGAAGTCGAGCTTGAAGTTTGGTTTGTAAGATTGGTTGAAATGTTTGTTTCAGAAAATTGTGGTGATGTATCAGTTTTATTAGAGTTTTCTGCAGTTATATCTAATGGAAGAGGTGCTGATAGATTGGAGGATATTGCTTCCGAAGTTTGTGGAAACGGTATTGCCGCTGAATGTGGTTGATTGAAAGTGTTGCTATGAGTAGGAATATTAGTAATTTCTTGGTCATGGAGATTTGTAGGTGTAGGTGATATGCTCGGATTTGATAATGCATCACTTGATGACTGCTGAGTGTTTGGAACCTTGTGTAATATACTTGTTGGAGCTGTTTGATTTGGTACTTCATTGTTTGAATCAATAAGAGTTGATTCCGTTACTGAACTGTTATTGCATTGGGATGATATGTGTCCTGTATTTTTGCAAATAAAGCAGGTGACTGTACCTTGTGGCAAAAATATGCGGTAAGGTGTTTGATCGAAATTTATTAGAATAGAATGTGGAATTGATGATGTTATAGGGCTTACATAAACTTGCCTCCGAAAGCTCAATATGTGACTATATTCCGGAAGAGTCGAGCTAATTTTCAGAAATGTTATTGGGGAAATAAGCTTTAAACCGATATTCTGTAATTCTTCAACTAATACTTGATGAGGAATTGACGGGCAGACACCAGACAAGACTAGTCTTTCTGCTGGAGAGACAGACAAGTCTCCGTGCTGTTACAACTTCGCCGAATACTTCTATAGAACCATGTTGTGTCATGAAATTATCTACTACGGTTTTGTTTGCCAAATACATGCAGATTCTATTATGAGATAATCTAGATGAAAAAATGATATTTTGGGTTGATTATTGTGCCCAACGGAATTAAATAATCCTGCAGTTTAGCATTATCGATACAACTAAATACAATTGCTTGGGTCTTACTCGAAAAAGAATGTGACGCGGCTGATGCATAACTGTTTGTGATATTCGAACGTTGATTTACTGGACTGGTTAGATCGGAAGGTGTGTTTACATTATGTGAAGTCATCTTAAGCTGCGGTGGCGAAAGCTTCAGTCCGACTCTGGTAAGTGACAAACCAACCGCATGCTAGCTAACTTCACAAAATGATTGTACGGTGGTGTATATTTATTATTTAACGTTTTCTTTTCACAATAATAAAGTAATAATTACGTATAGATGACTTACGTAGTAGTATCTAGTAGATAAACACTTTAATTTTAAAAACTATTTAATATTACCACTTGTTTTTAGTAAAAACCAGGAGTACGATATCAGTACAACTAGACCATACCTTGCCAGGGCCGGTCTCCCATTAATATTTATTAGAAATATAGGAAATAGTTATACTGTTTTTTTTTCAATGTCTGTTGTTAGGTGTAAGGTGTAATTTACTTCTTAACATATTTCTTCCTTTGTTTGAGGTTTCGTGTCAACATCCTTACTC
Source organism: Diabrotica virgifera virgifera (assembly GCF_917563875.1). Lineage (NCBI taxonomy): Eukaryota > Metazoa > Arthropoda > Insecta > Coleoptera > Chrysomelidae > Diabrotica > Diabrotica virgifera. The sequence continues at coordinate 244,195,287 of NC_065448.1, read as the reverse complement.
TATGTCCAATGTCCATGTCACTCCTCCGCTCTCCGATATCTTTTCCCAAACTTTTTCACTGGTGTGGTATCTTTCAACAGGTGTAAGTGACCCCACAACTCAGCTGTCTTTGTTCTATAAATTCCAATGTGGATTGTATTCTCAGTTCGTTTCCTATATTCGTGTTTCTTATGCTATCCATTTTGGTAAGTACCTCTTTTTAAAAACTTTATGTCCATAGTCTGTATCGTGCTCTTTATAGTTCCATTATTACCATGATTAGCTGACAAAAGTCAGAACAAGTCTATAAACTGCTTTGAAAAACTTTCATTTTTGTATTCCGTAATATTTCTTTTCTGCATATAAATGTTTTGTTTATTGTGTGATATAGTTGTAACGCTTTATTTCCTCTGTTATTGATTTCTGCGTCTAGTATTGTCATTTTTTCTTGTTCCTTTAATTTCTATATGAAGTTATTCTCTTGTTTCTCCTATGCGCAAAACATCTGTTGATATTTATCTTCATTCAGTTTTCGTTAAGTTTTTTTCTCCACATTTTGAAATTATTTTGAAAACCTTTTTTATTTTTTGCAATTACTAGCACCAGATCGTAAGACCCATTATTTGCTTGTGTTACAAAATAAATAAATTTAAATATATTTTTCTGTTGTGAATTATCACAGAAAAAATCATTTAATTGTCATTATGATAGGTATACAACTTGCATCTATTTGTCATTATGACGCTCGTATTTTATACGACACTCTCCGCTTCGTCGCTCATGTCGTATTCATCATACTAGTATCCTAATGAACATCATTTCATACATATACCTTCTATATAAAATGTCGATGAAAAAATGTATTCGTATTTAGGGTACAATAAATTAAACATCAACAAACATATTGACATAATTGCAATACTATCTAACCTGCAAATTAAATATTAGCCTTTGAAAATTTGGTAAAACTCTACTTGCAGAGCTTGTTGAATCCCCAGGTTCCTCTGGATTGTAGAATTCTGATGTGCTTGAAGGCAAATACGATAAGCGATCCTTAGCAGCGTAAAGAAAACAAATAATATTATGGAGGACAATGTATACCTAATACTATCATCTTTCTAAGAGAATCATGAATATTCAGCGCAGCGGGGTGCTATTGATAGAGGTGAAAAATTCCATAAACAAGGGATCCATCTGTTTTATAGAATGATCCCTTGTTAATGGAATAGCACACCTCGTATAATACCACCCCGCTGAGCTGGATATTCATGAGTTTCTTAGAAAGATGGTGCTACTGTATATTAAATGGCACAGATTTTGTAAAATTCTGCTTTTTAAAATTTTCTGCTTTAATTATGCCATCTAGTGGTGAATTCATTGTTCTCTAAATGATTTCCAGATTTATTTGAGGTGACTTTGGCTTACATTTTTATCCGTTATTTTATTATCATCTATTCCCGAAATATGATATATTTTTTCTAACTTTTTTAACAAAATTTTAATTTTTTTACGCGTTTATACAGCAATGTACACAAAATAAATGCGATTTTATTCCGAACTCTCTTTTGTTAGGAATCTACTCTCACGCTTTCTAGTTTAAATAACGGTTAACAGGTGGCTTATGACACATTAGTATTTACCATTGACATATAACAGGATTACGTTAAATAATTATTTTTTCAGGTGATCAAAAGGTCCAGTAAAATCTCAGAATTGGAAATAGTTACAGCTTACGAATACCTGGGAAGTATCATTAGGTACTAACGACGGAAAAATAGACTGGGAAATAGCAAATAGAGCAAAGAAATGAAATAAGTCATATCATGTACTATGCGTTACCCCAATAGGGGAATTTCCCCCTACTGGGAAAAAACTTACAGAGAGACAAAGATAAAAGTACCTGATACCGACTGTGCCCTATGTAAGTGAAAACTGGACAATTATGGAAACACATAAGAACAGGATAAATACAACTGAGATGAGACACCTAAAAAGGATAATTGGAAAGACAAAATGGGATGGATTCAGAAACGAGACTATTAGAAGAATGACCAACCAAGAACCAATAATAAATAAAATAGCAACGAGATAAATGAACTGGTATGGGCATCTGACGAGGATGCAACCCAACAGACGATGCAAATAACATCGTATAAAGAAAAAAGGCAGACCAAGAAACAGCAAGTAGTAGAGTCGGGAAAAGTTAAACAAAAATCACTTGAGGAATTGAAAATAATGACAGGAATAGAAAAGATGGGTGAATGGAAATTAAAATAGCTAGACCAACTTCGGCACCCTGATAATGCAAAATGAAGGAGAGAAAGAAAGAAAGAGAAATATGAGGTAGTATAAAAAATAATACATAAATAAGGTACAAAAAATGAACTGACCGTCGGCGTCGTTCAATATGTAGGTAGGTACCTATTTAATTTGCCGAATGCTGCTTATGCCAACTTAGTTCGTATTTGTATTTTTTTTGACAATATTTTGTCAGTTATCAAAACAAAACTAAAGAGAGAATATTTCTTTTACTCTTCTTCTTCTTCTTCTTCTTCTTCTTCTTCTTCTTCTTCTTCTTCTTCTTCTTCTTCTTCTTCTTCTTTTTACGGTGCTTATTCCGGATGTTGAAGATCAACATGACTATCCTAACTCTCCTTCTTATGAGGGTGCTTTTTATGGATATGATGGTTTTGTTGGTTGCTATACAGAATAGTTGTGTTGAGGTCTTTCTATACCATGATCTCAGGTTAGCAAGTCAGGATATTCTTTTTTGTCCTGGGGGCATTTTTCCTTCAATTCTACCTTGTAGAATGCATTGGAGTAGCTCATATCTGCCTTGATGTCTCATTATATATCTCAACTACGGCAGCTTACGGCCCTTCACGTTGTTGATCAAATCTGCGGTTATGTTCATCCTCCGTAGCACTTCTTAATTGCTGACTTTGTCTGTCCATGGTATCTTCAGGATGCTTCTGTACAACCATAGCTCAAAAGCCTGAAGTTTTGATAGAGTTTATACCATCAATGTCCACGTTTTTACTCCGTATAGAAGCACTGAGTGCAAGTAACATTAAGGGAACCTTATTTTTGTTTCTAGGGCGAGGTCATGGCTCTTGAATACAGAGCTCATAGTGAAGAATGCATTTTTAGCCTTTCTAACTCTGCTTGCTGTTAATCGGAATAGTCCGGTTGTATATGTATTGAACTACTTTCTCAGATTTTGCAGCTAAGACATTTTTCTTCTTCATGAACCTTATTTCAAATACCTTGCCCTGAAGAATGAGTTGCAACAAGCCATATCTTTGTTCATTCCTCATAACATGTCTTCTAGCATGTAAAGTACATGTCTACAAAGCAATTTTGAAGCCAATATGGAGTTACGGGATCCAACTTTGGGGTACTGCATCAAAACTCCAATATCGAAATCCTGGAGAGGTTCCAGTCGAAGGTTCTTCGAATAATCACAAATACCCCATGGTATGTTGCAAATAATATTATTAGACACGATCTAGAAATTGCAACAGTAAAAGAAGAAATTACCAACTTCGCACAGAAATACGAAGATAGACTGACCGAACATCCAAATGTACTAGCCAGAAACCTGATGAGACAACCAGTCAGACGAAGACTTAGACGAAATACACCTAGTGATTTACCATAGCGATTTTAGTTATATGTGCCGTAATTCCCAGAGATAAACAATTTTATATCCATGTAAAATATTTGTAAAGAAAATATGATTAATGAATCATTTTCTCCAAGTCACCTACACTAGTGGTCACAATATTTACTCATTGTAACTTGTTTTACAAATTGTAAATAAATTGGGAGGTTAAATAAAAAAAAATCCTCATAACATGGCCAAGAGATTCTAGTTTGTGCTCTTTGATTGTATTATTTGTCTCACTAAACCCCAACCCAGCATAAATATGGTGAAATGACTGATAACAGTAATCTAAGATACTTTTTTAATTCAATAATTTTTAAATTTAAATGAATAAATATAAAAATACATACCTTCTCCCCACTTTTATCATGCGTACTTTGCAGCTGTTCGTTGTAGTTGGAATCCAACCTCAGTGAAGGCAATGTTGGTGTAAACAACTTGGAACTCGGCTTCTTCCTGGCCCTATCTGGCCTTTGTTCATGAGAATGCTCGTCACTAAATATAGGACTACCATCTTCCCTATTCGCATGTGCATCCGACGACAAATCTACTTTATCAGTCTTGAACCCTTGCTTTTGAATTTCTTCTGAAGTAGGAAACTCACCAGGCTTTGGCCTTACAGATATATGTATATTCGCTGTGGATTTTGCCGCTAAGCATGTGTATAATCCACTGTCTCTTAAAGTAAGGTTAGAAACCCTCAAAGCTCCTTTCTTTGACGTTTTATACTTTTTATTTTTGGGAAGAAAATTTTTGTCTTTCATCCACTCTATTTTCGTTCTGTCAAATCTCTTCACTGGACATTTAATTTTTATAGTGGTGCCTAGAAATACAGTAGCCGCTCCACCAACTTTTAAAGAAATCTTCTTCTTTTTAGGATCGTGTTGAATAAATGTACTGTTTGATACATCGATGTGCGGCTTGTCACTCTCTACAATACAACTTTTTGTATTACAAGGCTTGGATTCTGCAGGTTTAGGAACTGGGCACATTGAGGGTATCCGGTCAACCGTATGGTTTTGTGCCATTACTTGTTTACATTCAACCTTTCGAATTTTGCTTCCTCCGCCACAACTTTTTGAGCACCTGGACCACTCACCAACCTTCCACCGAACAGGACAGTCTAAGACATTACAATATTGTCTGTCTGGTGGTGGCGGCTGAGGACACATATTGTTCGGCACTATAAGTGTATTACCCCCTCCTTGGGTCACTTCATGTATACAATTTACTTCTCTAGTTTGAATACCAATGCCACAGCTTTGAGAGCATGGTGAAAATTCTGAATAGTTCCATCTAGGAGGACAAGGATGGTCGTTGCATGTTTGTACTCTAATTTCTGGTTTTAATTCTATAGGGCACATATAAGGAGATGTTACTTTTAGTGTGTCATCTCTAACACAGTTTACTATTAGTTCTTGTATGCCTCCAAGACATGTTGCGCTACAATGTGTAAAGCCTTGTTCCTTCCAAGAGTACGACTTAGCTGAAAAATAAATGAATAATCAAACAATAATTTGCTATGTTAAATTAACTTAAATAGTATTAAGTGTGGTATTAAGTAAGTATGGTTATTGGGAAGTCGGCCAAATCAAGAGCATTTAAAAACATTTATGTCAATTCTCTACCTGTGTACTCCAGAAAATCTTGGATAAACTCATCTTTTAAAGAATGGTTTGAAAACCAATTCGTTCCAGAAGTTAAGTGTTTTTGTGAAACATTAGGTTTGCCAACCCGTGCTTTGCACAGGTTGGCAAACCCAATACAACCCATTAGTTGTATCTTGCTGATACAGCTAATGGGTCAGCACATTTTGCAGCATGTGAAACTGTTATACAGGAAGCAACTCTTGAGGCGACTAATCAGTGATGAAGATAAATTACTGTCACTATTAGAAAAACTCTAGAAAATAAATATAAAAGACATCATTTACTGGATAGCAGAGGCTTGAGAATCTGTGAATGAGAAAGTTATAAGAAATTCCTTGGAAACAAGTCTTAATTAGGAAGAAGTACGAGATCTAGAGGCTAAAGAAAACAATTTGTTAAGGGACCTTCTAAGAATTATTCCTGACTGTGAAAAGGCGAATAACAATGATGTAGAAATATAGAAGAATGGGTGGGAGCTGATCATGATCACCACGTAATATATGATGATTAGCAAGTCATTGAAATGGTTACAGAAGAACCTTCAAAATCCTCTGATAAAGTGATGGGGAAGAAGATGTCATCAGCGAACAACGGGTAATCCACACAGTCGCTGCAACTGCATTTGATGTAGCGCTATGATACATAGGGCAACACCCGCTGCTACTCCAGTGGAGACCATGATTTTGAGACGTTGCTGGCGTAATTTAGCTTCGCGGAAGAATAATTATTTATTATAGCAAAGAAATGCAACTGATTAAAAAAAAAGTAAAATTTGATGGGTTTATTAAAGTTAACTACTTGAAATACCTTGAAAATACCTTGCACAACCCGCACTACTAACGAAAATATCCTAAGGAGAAAAACTTTGATAGACTTTGATAATAAAGATTATCAAAGTTACAAAAATGAGCTATAAAGGATACATAATGAGAAACGAAAAGTGCAACTGATCATCCAGGGAAAGATTAAAGGAAAATGGGATCCTGATAGGCGACAGAGTTCATGGCTTAAAATATCACGGACTGGACCGGCCTTGATTTAACATCTTCTTTTAGAGTAGCATTGGACAAAGACAGATTTACCAGTGTAGTCGCTAACCTCCACTGAGACAGAAGAAGTCTTAAAGGAACTAGGTTATTATTGTAAATTTATTTACGTATTTTTAAATGAATTAAAAATATATGTATGGTAAAAAAACGATATTATGTTGTCTTTTCTTGTCGCTGTTTATACGATTTTTTCTTCTCTGCTATTTTTTGTTGAACTTCGTTTGACCATTCAAAAATCATCTTTATTCTAAAAATCCTTTCCTTTATCCAGTACCTCTCATATTTCATCAGAGTTCTAAATAATATTTTTTAGGCAAAAGCAAAAATGAAGCAAATTTATCTAAATATTATAAGTTATTTTACGTATAAATACAAAAGGTTTATTAGATAAAAAACCTTACCTGGGGATCCTGGAACGACTTTGATATCGGCTCTACTGTAGGGATCATCCTTAACATCCATTCCGATTTTTTCGGAAACGCAAGGCTCCATATAACAAGGCTCTGACTCTGTAGGTTTGGGTCCAGTACACTGTTTATCTGGAAGTTTCGCTATAGTTCTGGAAAATTCCAAAAATATTTTACAATGTACTTCCCTCTTCCGTATGCCTTCGCCGCACGTTACGCTGCAAGGTCCCCATTCGTCGGGAATAAACCTGAAAGTTTGCATTTGAAGTAAGATGTATGTTAATATAGAGAAATAAGGTATGAGTCACAATGCACAAATTACATGCCTAATATAATAGCATAAAATTCAGATTTTGGCTCTAAACTCTTTTTTTCTACGGCCGTGCTAAAAGAGCCACTTTCACGCACGCTTTCGTTTGCGAAAGTTGCACTTTCCCGCACGGCGTGCATGAAAGATATACGTGTTAAAAAGTACATTTTTAAGGCACTCATGTGAATTGCAGAATTCGCTTCGCTCATTTTTTCAAAAAAAACTTTCACATGCGTGCCTTAAAATTGTACTTTTAACACTTATATAATAAAATAACTATTAAATTACTAACAACGGTATATTTTTAGGAGAAATTTTGGATGATAAAGTGTCATTAATGTATATAATATATAACAATAAAAATAATAAATCGTATACTATATAAATTATCATTCTTATCGTTCATAATAATTATTAACTTTAATTATATGATATAAAAAATTCTACTAAATAATTTGTGACATTATAATTAACAATTTATTAATTAATTGTATTGTTTCGAGTTAAACAAAATACAGAAACACTAAAATTTTGTTTAGAACCAAAAATCTGAAAACCTACAAAGGCAACTAGCTCTATAGCTTCATAAAAAACAGGGTTTTATCTTTTCAGCAACCTAGAAATTGTTTATAATACTATCTTTTTGGTTATAAGTGATTTTGCAATAGTTGTCTACTTGAAAAAGTGGTGTAAAGAGTTTTTGCGCTGTATTCCGTAAACTACCAACTGCACAAAAAGTTTTATAACAATATTTGTAGCAAATTAAATTGCTTACAATTTTATTCCTATTACTTTTTATTCTAAAATAGACAAATTCCCCCACCACAAAAATTTTTTCCCACCTCGTACGCTTACCTACATCACAGGAAAAAGCACCAACCGGCAAAGATAAAGTTTAATAAGAGCACCATACTAACATTATCTCAAGATAAATTTCTTGGTAATAAAAAGAATAAAACAAACTTATTAGATATTCTCAAAAATGATTTATGAGAAGTGGGTTTTAGTGTCAACTACAGTCGGAAAAATGAAAGAATACCCATGAACGAACATATAAAACACCCTGTATTTTCCTGTCACTGTGTCACAAAGAAAATTGTCCAGTGCAAGTACATGTAACATTAATTATTACATGTACTTGCGCTGGCCAATTTTTTGTGTTACACCTTGACAGGAAAATACAGCGTGTTTTATATGTTCGTTCATGGGTATTCTTTCATTTTTCCTACTGTATGATGAATCAGATACTGATAGGTATATTCATCATCCGTTCTGCAGTTGTTACATCCCAATCCTATGATTGTGTAAAACAGAAATTATACAGATTAAGCCACTAAAAGTATGATATCCTTCGAAAAAGATGAATTTATTGGCAATTGGATCTTATTCTTCGTCTTTAGCCCATTTCTATCCAACTTTGGATATAGGCCTTCCCCAAATCTTTCCATATCTGTCTGTCCCTGGCTGCGCTTTTCCAGTGAGTTCCTTCAGCTTTTACAATATCGTCCTTCCATCGCGTCTGAGGTCTTCCTCTTTCTCTTCTTTCTGTCCGCGGTCTTCAGTTTTGTATTTCAGCATTCCATCTTTTATCTTCCTGTTGTGGCCCGCAAATCTACACTTTAGCCCTGCATGTTCAGTTACATTTTTTACTCTCTTATCCATTTGTTTGATTTTATGTCTTGTAGTTTTATTCCCAACATGGATCTTTCCATTTTTCTCTGAGTTATTTCTATTTTGTTTATGTTGGCCCTTGTCAATATCCATGTTTCTGAGCCATACGTCAGAGGAGGAAGGATGCACTGGTCAAATACACGGGTTTTTAGGTACTGTTGTATCTTTGTGCTTATTAGTATCCATCCTAACTTTCCAAACGCAATAGGATCGCTACCAATAAATTAGCTTGAAACAAAGTACGAAGAAATTATCGGAGTACCACATTTCAAATACCTTGGGCCTATTGAGCCTATAAGGAAAGAAAGACATGGAAAAATACCGACTGCAAAAGACCATTTTGGAATGATAAAAATCTATATATTTTTCACGAAGATTATTCGCAAACATCCCAAGAACAAAAATATTTTTAGGGGTGGTTCTTGGACTAGACTTTTAAGAGACGCTGTTCTCGAACCAACATTCATTGAAGAAAATTTGACAGGTGAAATATATTTTAAACTTTTAGATAACTGTATCGAACCTTTAACTGTTAAACATGTGGAGAATTAACTACATCATCAAGAAAATTTTTTGATTGATGAAATAGACTTACATTTTCAGTAAGATAAGGCTCCACCATATTTTGATTTCCTTGTGAGAGATTGGTTAAACCAAAATTATTATTCCACTAAATGGATTGGTCGAAGGAGTATTATAGAGTGGCCATGTAGATCTCCAAAACTAACACTACTCCACTTTTTTTTTGTGGAGATATTTAGAGTCTGAGATCTATAAAATACAACCAATACTTCTTGATGCTTTAAGACAGCACAGTTTTATATGTTTTGGCATTTTGTTATAATGTGTCTCAATGTGTATGTCTGAAATATTAAGGGTAGCTCCTTGTTAAATGAACACACTGTATATACGAGAATGCTAGTTTCCTCTTCTTATTCACAACACCTTAGAATTACTAATTTCACATTAAAAGTTCTAAAAATATTCATTTTAATAATTATAAACAATTCGAGCATCATAGTTTCTGAACAAAAAAATTCAATATAGACAAGGCGAAAACGGCGAGTCCGTTGGGAAAAATATTCCCGTGAGATTTGTTTGCATAATCACATTCGTGAGACATCCCAGAATAAGGTTCAAGAAGTCGCCCTCGTGAAAAGTGGTCCAAATTTTTTTAACAACTTTTTTAATCAAATTGCAAAAATCAACATTTTTGGCCGGGACAATTTTTTGTAAGTTTTTTGGACCATTCTGGATAAAAAAGGCCTCTCACAATTTTTCTATAAAGTTGATAGATTTCGAATTATAAGCAATTTAAAATTGAAAAAAAAAACGCAAAATGGCGATTTTCAAGGCTTAATAACTCGGTTAAAAGTTATTACTATGAAAGTCAGAAAGTGACTAAATCAATGTTTAATACCCGCCCTACAAGATCCTGAAGAAATTTTTGTCATTATTTTATTACTAAGCTGTTATTTTTAAGTAATAATAATGAGCGCCATGCACGTGTTAGGCGGCCGTAAATGCTAAGTGCGAGAGAGATGCCATTCCGGCAGTCCAATTGTGCATCTTACTTGCACTCGCATTTACAGCCGCGTCAATACAAAAGATCAACTTTAGAGAAAAATTATAAGAGACATATTTTGTTCAAAATTGTTCAAAAAACCTAAAAAAAAATTTTTCCGAGCCAAAAATATTGATTTTTGCAATTTGATTAAAAAAATTGTTAAAAAAATTGAACCACTTTTCACGTGGGCGACTTCTTGAACATTATTCTGGGATGTCTCACGAATGTGATTATGCAAAAAAATCCCATTGGAATATTTTTCCTAACGGACCCGCCGTTTTCGCCTTGTCTAATACACTTTATTAATATACAGGTTTCTTAGCCCAGTCAACCGGAAAATTGTTGTTTTTGGTTCAGAAAATATGTCTAGTGGGGTGGGAAGGGGAAAGCTCCTTAGACGCAAATTGTTATAACATAACAACAATAATTTAGATTAGTATTCATAAATATTCAAAAGTTAATTAGTTAAGGGGAAAGGAACAAAATTCGAAAGCGTCAAAATTTTCAATGTTTTTTTTTAAATGTAATCATTTTTTTCGAATCCTGAGAAAACTAATACTAAAGTATTTTTGAAAAATTTAAAAGCAGAATAAAAGATTACTTTATTACCGAGGGCCCAAAGTCCCGTACAATGAATAAATAGGTACTTTTGAATAAGATATTTAAAATTAAAAATGACGCTAAATTTTCCCTTAGTTTTTCACCCTTGTAACTTTAAATTACAGAAGTAGTTTCCTAATTAAAATAAACATTACAGAAGTTATCAGGGACTTTCGACCCTTGGTAATAACGTAATCTTTCATTCTGCGTTTAAATTTTTCAAAAATACTTACTAGTTTTCTCAGGATTAAAAAAAAATGAAACCCATTTAAATAGCATCGAAGTCGAAAGTTCGTACCCATCCCCTTAAGTGCGAGAAAATCTAGTTTTGTGAACTTGCCTATTTACTCATATGTAAGAAAGTGCATATAGGTGTAAACATATATTAATTTACAAAAAAGTGTGTGTATAATAACAGTTGCAAATAATTTAAATTTGTTTACAGAATAAAACTCACGTGCATAAGAACAATAAATGTGATAAAATTTTTCACAAATACGAATAAAATAACAGTAGCTATTAAACAATAATTATGCAAGCAAATATAGTTAGTTATATTAGGAAATATTAAAATACTTTAAAATAAAATGTGCATACACAATTTAAAATTTTTTATACAATAACCACCACGCTACTAGACACACGGGTACATTGGGGTAATACAGTCCTGGAAGCTTCACTTGTTGCACTGTTTACTTTAATGTCATGTGACGTCTAGAACGTCAGTAAAATGTATAGAAACGTGTAGACACCAATATATAAACATCGAGTGCGTTCGCGGGTACCTATCGGCGATTAGTCGTTGACAACTCCTAACCTCACCTAATATAAATAATACCGTTAATAGATAAATAGAAGGTACATTTACCTAGTATAATTTAATAATTAGTTATTGTTCTTCTTCTTTAGGTGCCATCTCCGCTACGGAGGTTGGCAATCATCATAGCTATTTTAATTTTTGATGCAGTAGCTCTAAATAGTTGTTTTGAGCAGCATCAAACCATGCATTAGTAATTAATATTAATTAAAAGTAATTATACCTTGTATATTTATCTATTAACGGTATTATTTATATTAGGTGAGGTTAGGAGTTGTCAACGACTATGGTTTGTTTTTTAACCAAGAGGAGTGATTCAAATTTACCGCGTTGTAATGGTTGTTTGTAATTGGTCCAACCGCAGGCAAGTTTACTCCACTGTTTTAAAATTTTGACACTAATGACATTTATCAAATTTTGACACTAGTGACGTTTCATAGGTTAATTACGTTATATCGGCGATTTTTGTGTTTTCTGTGTTATTCCTTTAATTCTTAGATTGTTAGTCTGCTTTTATATAAAGAGCAGTTCTTTTTTGAACTTTTTAGCGACGTATTAATTTAATATAATATTTATGGATTACCGTTGAGGGCCGACTAGATCAACCAAAAAAGAAGATATATTTGGTTATTATTCTAGTGACTTTCTTGAGTGTGAATCTGTCTTTTTAGTGTACTCCTGCTGGTTAAAAAATAAACTATAGTCGCCGACAGGTACCATAGATATAAGTACCATAGATTAGGCTAGATATGGGCCGCTCTGTGCATCGAGATGTAACGACGATATCAAGGACACCATTGGTCAATATTCATTTTGAGTGGTCTAGCCATCTTTGTCCGTCATATGAGCGGTATCGCTTAGTAAAAAGAGAGAGATAGACCACTGATCGACTGCCGCGCGTTACGCTTTTTTGCTCAGTATGCCTTGTCTACGGTTAAAATGTCTCTGACAGGTACCCGCGAACGCACTCATTGAAAGAGGACAGATTGTAGAACAGCTGTATTTGACGTTTATAGTTGTCATAGTAGTAAAGTTGTAAAAGTTATAAAGTATTATAATATTTTTGGTGTTTGAATAAAGTTTTTTTTGAAACAGAGTAACAATAGTATTAATTAATGTATTTTTTGTATGTAAAAACAATTATTTTGAATAGTTTCATGACAGTCACATGTCATGACAGACATAAAAGTCATAGGTCAGAACGGGTCGGGTTAGCCCACGCCTAGAAATGAGGTATGGTCAAAGCGAAAATCGGTGGGATATGTGCATTTTATCAATGAAATTCGATATTTTTAAGATATTCCAGAGGCCGCTACAGATAAAATGTTTTAACAACCTATTAATCATTCAGAAATACTCGACAGATACTAGTACAGTTAAAATAATTAAGGCGATAACCGGACAATAATGATTTAATGAGTGAAATTTAGTTTTTTTTACTTTAATGACAACAAAAAGCAAGCCCATTAGCAGAACCCAATTCAAAATTATTTTGCACATCATATTTGAAACATTATTTGGTTGAAAAATCTCATTTTTGTTGGCAAAAAAAATATATTAATTTGTTTGGACTAAATTACAGTTGTGCTTAACTCAAAAAGGATATGTTACTATCAACTTTCACACAGTGTTGCCAAACTGAATTTTGTTATTTTGGGTGTAAATTTTTTCCACGGATCTCCGAGGGTACAATACACGTGTGTCTACTAGCGTGACGCTTAATATATACCCATATATGATGCCCAATTGACATTTAAAAATTAGACAATATTAGAGAAATAAACAAATATGATAAAACCGATTGTAAAAACATGAAAATTAATAGTCATAACGGAATACGTAACTCGATAACATACCATCATGTTGCTTACATCAAAAAGAGGAATTGTTTATAAGTTGCCTTAAATATTAAAAAAAAACTAAATGCTATAATAAAAAAATTCTTACATATTTTAGACAGAGTATACGAACAAAAATAAATAATACATACTAAAGATACCTATTGATTGTCATCAACATCATTAGTATTCTCTTTGAGTCCACTTCTGGACATAGGCTTGCTGTAAATAGTTCTATTGCTTCCGGTATTGAACACATTGAGACCAGTTGTGCAGGATAAGCTTGGTGTCATCCTACTGTCTTGTTGGAGGACGTTTTCAATTACAATAAACATTATGTCTAGGTCTTTATTCTAAAAGTTTCTTGGTTCATCTTTCATCTCTGACACTGGCAACATGTTTAGTTCCATTTTAGTGTTGTACTTCTTTTAACTGCCTCCGTAACACTAGTTTTTATCCTAACTATTTGATTTGAAACTCTGTCTCTCATATATTCAACATTGACCTATCCATTGAGCTCTGTGCTACTTGCATTTATTTGTTTTTTTCTGGCAAGGGTCAGTGTTTTTGCTCCATACATTAGAACCGGAAGCACACATTGATCAAAGACCTTTCTTTTCAAGCACTTGGAAATATCTGAGCTAAAGGCACAATTTTACTTAAGTTGTTCATGTTAATTTTATTCGCCTATTGAACTCTGTTATTTGGTTGACTCTTCATTTAATCTCCTGGTGCAGATAATAATAGGTATACCAATGCTAAAGTCCAAAATAACAAATTTGTCGGATGCATGTCAGCTATTGGTCAGATGCACGTCAGCTATAAGACAGATCAAGTAAGTGTCGACGTTGAATTATCGCTAACTTCACACAAAACGTGAATAACCTCTGACATCACGCTGAGTCGACGCTGACTTGCATCTGTTTTACAGCTGACATGCATCCGACCAATAGCTGACATCTTCTTCTTTAAGTACCTTGCCCAAATTTTAGACGTGGGTAGCTTCCATGACAATTTGCCGATATCGTTCTCGATCTTGTGCGGCATGTAATAATTGATCTCTTGATAAGCCAGTCCATTGACGAAGGTTTCGGAGCCATGAATATTTTTTTCTACAAATTCCTCTTTTTCCGTCGATCTTTCTATTAAGTATTAAGTGCAGCGTCCTGTATCTGCTACCTTTCATTATATGTCCCAGATATTCAAGTTTTCTCTTTTTTATCATCTTGATTAAGTCACCTTCGCCTTGACCTACTCTGTTTAAGAATTCTCTGTTTGAAATGCGTTGAACCCATGATATTCTGAGCATTCTATGATATGACTACATCTCGAAGGCTTCTTATTTGTTCGTGATTTTAACCTTCATGATCCAGGTTTTACATCCATATAATAAAACAGGATACACATAACATTTTAGGAACTTGATTATTAGTTGTAAATTCAGCTGAGAATTGCATAGTATAGCTCTATGTTTCATAATGCTTCTCTTGCAATTTCTATACGAGTTTTAATTTCTTCATTCGGATTTAGTGTCTCGTTTATTCAACATCCTAGGTATTTAAAATCGATAACTTTTGATATCGGTTAATTACTAAAAATAATAACTGACAAGCTGTAGCGTGCAAACCTGCTACTTTGTAGAATTTATTTTAATAACATCCACTCTGCATTTAGAGGTCCTTCCAGGTAGCTGATAATTTTCATTTTTCGCAAATATTTATAAGTTGGTCCGTTTAAATTAAAATATTTGGGGTCTACTATTTCGTTTAGAAGTCACCTCTAGGATTTTCTGTGCTGCTGGTGGGGAATATTAAGGTTTGTTGACTTGGGTGTTAGAGGCCCTTTAAAAATTTATGCTGCGGGTTATCTACATCTTGATTTCTCTTCTAGGCACCCAGAAGAAGGGCGTGTGCCTAGCAATAACTCGTCTGGTTTGGCCCAGAGAATAGAATGTTCCCAAAAAGTAACCTCATCGTGAATGGTAGAGTAGCAGTTCCTCAAGACAGTCACCCATGGATTCTACGAACAGTTAAACAGCTCCAGAGGCAATCACCGAACCACCAGTACATCAAACTACCACTGACACCTCTCGAAGAAGGTCTTAAGCTCTGGATAACCTAGGACAGCACCGGAAGAAGCCTTCACACCACAAGCTAAGTTTTTAATAAAATATTTTACTTGTTTTTCAGCAGAGAAATTTTTTTATATAAAGTAACTTCATAATGACTAGAATGTAGATCCTAGATTATAACTAAAGACTGGATTATATGCAAAATGCATATGCATATATATGCTGCATATTTCTCATGTTTTTCATAAATGCATATGCCTTGCATATTTGGAGATTTAAGAGCATATAAATGCATATTTTGATGGGAATTTACTCTACCCCATTTAAAAATAAGGTATATATTAGTAACATCAACATCCATTAAAATAAAATGTGAAAGTAAATATTTTGCTGTTAAGCTCCTTTGTTGTTGTACCCATAAACATAATGGGCGTTATTTATAGCTGCAGGTATCATTATCCGGATATTTAAGATTTATAGACTTCTCAGAATTTACAAATTACCTAAGTAAATACCGATTATATTTTGAATAACATTACAAATATTACCTGTACTTTCTGCTGGTGTCGGCCAACTATGAATTATTCTGGGAAAACCAACCAAAACGAAATTTTAAGCATTTTAAGGGTAGGATAGATTATTTTATTTTATGAATGGTTAGTCTTAAATCAATCGCCGATTATTCAACTTTTGTGATTGCAAGTTATTGACTATACTGTGTAAAAAAATCATTTTATTATTATTGTGAAAATGCCTAAAGTAGCAAGGGAAAAATCAAGTCTTCTCAGAAGTTGGATTGGAAGTAACAATCATCTAAAAGTTATCGACAGTGAAAGTATGTTTTGCACCATTTGTGATAAAAAGGTAAGTTCTCCACTTCAATAGATTTTTAAACTTATCAAACTTCTTTGCACATCTATGTGTCTGTCTATTCTAAAATGACAAACCGTCCCATTTCTTCAAAAACTGTTTTTTAAAGTTCGCAACGGTTTGGCTTATACAGAGCGAGGTGTTGAGAGTGGCCCACCCTGTATACTACGGTACACTGACTGTACTTTATTGTTTGACGATTTCAATTTCACTTTGAGAAATAAAAAAAAATTGGGGGAGGTTTAAAAAGTTTGATCATTTTAATGTAGGTATCTATTTACGAAAACATCTAAAACATCATTATCATTATATTCCAGATTCCATGTCAAAAGAAATTCCAAGTAGTTCAACACATAAAAACTTCACTTCACCAAACTAAGCTATCAAAAAATGATAATAAACCTCGCCAGCAGATTCTACAGAACAGTTTGCAGATTCAGAATACGTCAGTTGGGCAAGAAACCTTTGCAAAGGATTTATGCCATTTTTTTTTGAACTGCAATATCCCTCTGCACAAGTTAGAACATAAATCGTGTCAAAACTTTTTAAAAACTTATTGCAAGATTAAAGATAAACCAGCTCAAATACCAAGTTCTTCAACTCTTCGGAAAAAATATGTCAGTGCATGTTACAAAGATGTGATGACGAGTATTAAAAATCAGTTAAAAGCCGAATATCTTTGGATTTCCGTCGACGAAACAACGGATACAAAGGGTCGACAAATTGCGAATCTAATTGTTGGAGTTCTTAACGACTCTGGCGATTTTAAAAACTCATACTTAATTAGTGTAAAATGTTTGGAAAAAACAAACTATGCTACAATAGCTAGATTTGTTAACGAATCCCTAACAAATTTTTTTTTACCTGATCAAGTACCATTTGAAAAAATATTATTAATGCTTAGTGATGCCGCCTCATATATGATGAAAGCTGCATCCAATCTTAAAATCTTTTTCCCTAATTTAATTCACTGTACATGTTTGGCGCACGGCCTAAACAGAGTTGCAGAGAAAGTTAGAATTGAATTTCCCAATGTAAACACCTTAATAAATAATGTAAAAAAAGTATTTCTGAAAGCACCACTACGTGTACAGGTATATAGGGAGATGCTTCCCGATATTCCTTTACCACCAGAACCAGTATTAACCAGATGGGGAACTTGGCTTAAAAGTGCTATATTTTTATCTGAACACTACGACGACATCAAAAGCGTTATTTCAAGTTTTGATCCGACTTGTACCGCTATTGATAACTGTCAAAATATTTTTAAAGAAAAGTCTATTAAAAATCAATTGTTGTATATAAAATCGAATTTCGATATCATTGAAAGTTCAATTACAAAATTAGAGGCTCAAAATTTATGTCTTCACAATAGTATGTCTATTGTTGATTCGGTTAAACAGAAAATAACAAATCTGAATGGGGAAATTGCAGTAAAAATTAAAGATAAACTTGATGACGTTTTAAACAAAAATGAGGGTTTCACTTTATTGCGTTCAATAAATAATATAATCAATTTTGGAAACTTCGATGAAAATATTAATATGGATCCGTCTCTAATAGCAAAGTTTAAATATGCCCCAATTACATCTTGTGACGTTGAGAGATCTTTTTCTGCCTATAAACAAATATTAACAGATAGAAGACATAATATTAGTTTAGAAAATATGAATCAATATATGATTATTTATTGTAACAATAAAAATATGTAAATTTGTTTTATTGTACTCTTTTTATAATATTAGTTTAGAAAATATGAATCAATATTGTAACAATAAAAATATGTACATTTATTTTATTGTACTCTTATTTATCTTGTGGTCAAAATAAAATATTTTGCCGTTTTATTTGTCACAAAACCTGAAGTTAAAAAAATATATTAAGAAATAATAATACAATTTGGTTTAAATTCAAACCTATTTATTTATTTTTATTATTTTTTATTTATTTATGTATTTAACGTAAACCATAAAATTATTCATATAAAAATAAGTGCATATATAAATGCATATTTGCATGTTAATTGTGCATATTCAGCTTGTTTTAAAATGCATATTGCATGCATATTTTAGACATTTTTTAGTGCATATTTTCCAGTCTCTAATTATAACCAATGAAATGAGAAACTACATTTATACCGAAATTCATTCCTTTTTACTGATAGTGTACCGTATGCCTGGAGAATGCAGAGGAGTAGAATACAACGACTCACATAAAGTCTCATGCTCGCCGTGTTAATGTTAGTGATGTTATGTCGAATTTGTTTTTTGGTCCAATGTTGGCATTTGGAGATGAGTTCGATATATCATTGTCAATATGGACACGACAATGCATCCGACCAATTTGTTATTTTGGACCTTGGCATTTTTCAAGTTAAATCTCCAGAAGGTTGCGCCCGTAGTGATATAGCTCCCCTTCTGCATGCCATTACTAAAAAGAACATACAAGAGCTCTGAAGTTCTTGGAGAAGTTGAAATTGATGATTTACCCGGTCTGCAATTATTACTACGTCGTCTGCAAATCTCGATTTGTTAAAAAATACCAATTTATGTTGACTTCAATATTTTATGAAACTATTTTTCTCATAGCACTCTGAACAAAAGCTATTAATAGTTTAAGAGAGGTCGTGTCTCCCTTCTAATACCTCTATTACAAGGAAGAGGTTGTACCTACACTGAACTAAATCTAAGGGTAAATGGATTTCTTAATGTGAAGCTATGCTGGATTGAGTCAAATATTAATAATATCAATAGCTTGTTGCATTCAACAGCTTTGTATATCAAGGATTTTATTACTTGTAGGTGGCCATGTATCCCGAAGCCACTCTTAGATACCTCCATTCTTCTCTGTCTTGAGCAATCATTATCCAGTTCTCCACGTCCATAGCTTTCCATCTGATTCGAGGGCATCCTCGTTGTTTTCTTCCAGTTAAGATTTTTACCGTACCAGTCTACTTAGAAAAAAAGCCTGACTGTTCTTTCGTCAGAATGTCTTCTGAGGTGACCTGTCCACTGGAATCTTCTGGACTTTATTTCTTTTATGATGTTGGCGTCTCGGTAAAGTTCTTCGAGCTATTGGTTAGTTCTTGTCTGCTGCTTCATCAAGCACAGGCCCAAAGATCTTCATTAGGATTTTTCTCTCCCAAACACGTAGTCTCTCTTCCTTTGCCTTTATTATTGTCCACGTTTCGCTGCCGTACAAACATCCAGGTTCAAATGTTCATATTGTAAAATATGTGTATCTCTGTTTTTGTATAATTGGAACCATCCATTAAGAGACAATTACGCGTTTCCAGACTTTTTGCCCACTCTGTATAGAATTCTTCTTCTTCTTATGCAATCCACTAATGGATGTTTGCGATCACATTTGACCACTTTTCTCTATCCCTTGCAGTATGTATTAGGTCTATTATGTTTTTTAGTCCTGTCCATTGTTTGACATTACGGAGCCATTACATTTTCTTTCTCCCCACTCCCCTTCTTCCTTTGATCTTTCCTTCAATTAAGGTTTGCAGAAACTGGTATCTTTCATTTCTAATTAGGTGCCCCAGGTATGCCGTTTTTCTCTGTTTAATTTTGCATAGCAGTTGTCGTTCTGTACCAATTCTTCTCAGGATTTCTTGTGTTTATTTTTAAAGTCCATCTTTCCATGCCATATAGGAGCACCGTATATAGCATTTTGTCTTAGGTTTAGGTCAAAGTCAGAGTTCGTAAAGACGTTTCTGAATTTCATGAATGCAATTCTGGCCCTTTATATCCGACATTTAATTTCCATATCCGACATCCAGTCTTCACATAGGTACTTAAACTTTCTTACGCGCTCTACATCTTGGTTGTTATATGCTAGTCTTGCATTTTGATGTTGACATAATTGACGGCTGATTATAAGGAACTTCGTCTTTTTTATGTTGATGCTAAGTCCGATGTTCTCCCTATGCTCTCCAATTTTTGTTAAGAAGGTTTTGGAGGTCTTCTATATTGTCTGCTATTAAGACCGAGTCATCCGCATATCGTAAATTATTGACCCAGGTACCATTTACTTTGATGCCGATTTCGCCTTCCTCAAGAGCTTCCTGGAAGATACTTTCTGAATATAAATTGAACAGTAGTGGGGAGAGAATGCATCCCTGTCTTACACCTCTGAGAATTTTTTGAGCTTGCGTTGTTTCAATATCCACCTTGACGACAGCTGTTTGATTCCAGTAAAGAGCTTCTATGCAACGAATGTCTTTTTGATGTATGTCGAGTTGTTTTAGTATATGTACGAATATTTTGTTAAAATGGTTCACGTTTTTATCAAACAATTTTTTAAATCCTATTATAAATCACATAATATTCTATACTGTTTATATAGGCAAGTTTTCAATTTTATATATCACGATACTCTAATAATATGACATGACTTATAAAAGCTTTAACTAAATTAACAAATTAATTGAATCAACATCAAAAAGCTATTAAATAAACAGAAACTATAGTTAAAATAGGACCGCGCATATACGAGCTGGTATAATATAAAACATTTTATATTAGTCAGATAGTTTAATGTATCGCAAAATACAGGGTGTCCCGAAAAGATTGGTCATAAATTATACCACACATTCTGGGGTCAAAAATAGTTCGATTGAACCTAACTTACCTTAGTACAAATGTGCTCATAAAAAAAGTTACAGCCCTTTGAAGTTACAAAATGAAAATCGATTTTTTTCAATATATCGAAAACTATTAGAGATTTTTTATTGCAAATGGACATGTATTATTCTTATGGCAGGAACATCTTAAAACAAAATTATAGTGAAGTTTGTCCACCCCATAAAAATTTTATGGGGGTTTTGTTCCCTTAAACCCCCCAAACTTTTGTATACGTTCTAATTAAATTATTATTGTGGTACCATTAGTTAAACACAACGCTTTTAAAACTTTTTTGGCTCTTAGGATTTTTTCGATAATCCAGTTTTTATCGAGATGCGGCTTCTTTTTTAATATATTTACATAAAAATTTTATGGGGGTTTTGTCCCTTTAAACCCCCCAAATGTTTGTGTACGTTCCAATTAAAGTATTGTTGTAGTACCATTAGTTAAACACAGTGTTTTTAAAACTTTTTTGCCTCTTAGTCTTTTTTTGACAAGTCACCTTTTATCGAGATGGGGCTTCTTTTTCAAAATACACCTAAAAATGAAAATTATAAATAAATTTTCAGATTATTAACAGGTCTCTATAATCGTACTTAACCATATACAAATATGTGGTGGATTCAACAAATATTCAAAATATGTCGATAAACACTGGCTTATTGAAAAAGTACTAAGAGGCAAAAAAGTTTTAAAAACATTGTGTTTAACTAATGGTGCCACAATAATAATTTAATTGGAACGTACACAAAAGTTTGGGGGGGTTTAAAGGAACAAAACCCCCATAAAATTTTTATGGGGTGCACAAATTTCACTTTAATTTTTTTTTAATATGTTGCTGCCATAATAATACCACATGTCCATTTTCAATAAAAAATCTCTAAGAGTTTTCGATTTATGAAAAAAAATCGATTTTCATTTTGTAACTTCAAAGGGCTGTAACTTTTTTTATGTACACTATTATATATAGGTAAGTGAGGTTCAATCAACATATTTTTGACCCCAGAATCTGTGGTATAATTTATGACCATTCTTTTCGGGACACCCTGTATATTGAGCGCATAATGTATGTGAACAAATTTATAATGGTAGGGGAGCCCTGCGGGGATTTTTGCAGTTACTCAAGCGCGTCAGAAAATCATATGGGGAGAAACCTCGGAATGGGACGTTTCGGCGTCGCCGTTTCGGCGTGGCCATTTCGGCGTGGCCGTTTGGGCGTAGAGCCGTTTCGGCGTAGGCCGTTTCGGCGTAGGCCGTTTCGGCGTAGGCCGTTTCGGCGTCGGCCATTTCGGCGTCAGAAATTTTATTTTAGTTGACTAAATACCTACATTGAGGTTTATTGGTCAGGCAATTTTTTGGAAAAAAATCTTTTAATATAGTTATTTAAATACATTGGAGTTCATTGGTCACACAATTTTAACATTAATGGTCAAGTAGAAAAATAAACTAAATATATTTCTTTTATAAACATTTTGTTATATTTTATTCTGCAAATACCTATATTGGATTTTTTATTAATGCATATTAATAATAATTGCTGTTCTCTTAATTGTCCCAGAGCTAATTAGATGATAACTGACATTTTTCAACTTTAATTAGACATACATTATATGGTATATAGACGGAGAATTTTAATATTGTTAAAATATCTTTTTTAAGCAAAAATATTTGCAGAATGTATATTTTTAAAAAAAATTAAATTATACAATATTTTCTTGAAAGGAATCTGCTTTTAAAATATTTACCATTAGTTAGTATAATAATAGTTATCCCTATATTTATTGCAGTTTCTTCGAAAATTTAAATACAAAATTCTATAAATCACATAATAATGTTATTAACATTTCCTCGAAAACTAAATTACCTGTTAATTCCAAATGACATTATCATGTATCAATTAGTTGTTGATTTCAAAAATTACATTATAATGTCATTAACGAGAGATGCAAGTTATTTGTTGATTTTAAATATTCGAAAACTAAATTAGTTGTTGATTTCAAAAATTACATTATAATGTCATTAACGAGAGATGCAAGTAATTTGTTGATTTTTAATCTTAAGGGAAATTTTAAGTAGGTACCTACCTATTATTGATTTGATTGGTTGGATTATTGAGGGTACAGCTATATAAACAGAGATCAGTTTAAGAGTTTATGTAGTGTCTTATAATATTTCATAGTAGTATTTATACGATATACAGACGAAGAATTTTTAAGCTATGGAACGAAAAATTTTATCGACCAGAGGAAGAGAGAAATTTACCACTGATGGTTTCATGTATGTTTTTGACGCTGTTAGTAAAAGCGATGAATCCCTAAAATTTTGGAGGTGTGAGAGGAAACAAACGTGCAAAGCAAGAATACATACAAGAGATGGTGAAGTCATCAAGAAAGTAAATGTTCACACCCACGACTCCTCGGCGATGGACGTGGAAGTAGCACAAGTTGTTACAAAAATGAAAAAGCGTGCTACAGAAACAAACGAAGGGACAATAGTGGTAATCAATGAGTGCCTGAGAAATACAAGTCAAGCTTGTCATGGTCGGCTCCCAAACACTGGCGCGATGAGAAAATTCATCAGACGAAAACGTAACGAAGTTCATGCAGCCCCATCAAATCCGACAACTGTTGAAGAGTTAGTAATTCCCGAGTCTTATCGTGTTTACACGTTACAAGATGGTGTAGAAGAAAATTTTTTATTAGCAGATGATGGAGAAGGATTGCAAAGAATTTTGATTTTCGGGAGAGAATCGTGGCTGCAACATCTACAGACCTCAGATGTGTGGTATGGTGACGGTACATTTGCTATAGCACCATCTCTATTTTTACAAGTATACACAGTTATGGCCACAAAATATAATGGAGTCCATCCAATATTTTATGCCATGCTGCCGAATAAAACAAGATCCACATATACCCGTATGTTTGAATTGATCAGACAAATTGTACCAAATTTGCAACCCAGAGCAATCCATTGCGATTTCGAACAGGCGGCATTTAAGGCAATGGAAGATTGTTTTCCAGGCGTCGACATCAATGGATGTTTTTTCCATTTGGCACAAAATATGAAGAAACAAGTGGCTGCTATGGAATATACGAGAGAGTATAATGCTGATCCACAATTCGCTTTAAATTGCAGAATGTTGACAGCATTAGCATTTGTTCCTATCGAACATTTAGATGATGCCTTTGCCGTTCTAGCGGAAGCTCTACCTGCTGAACACCAACCACTTGTAGACTGGTTTGAAGACTACTATATTGGACGTATGAACAGAAGAGGAAATGGCAGAAGACCAAGTTTATTTCCCCAAAGGATGTGGAACCTCTACCAGAGAACTCTGGATGGAGAAGACCGGACAAATAATCACGCTGAGGCCGCCCATAGAAGACTCAAGATGGAATTGGGAGCAGATCATCCAACCATATGGAAATTTATAGATGGCCTGCGTCAGGTGCAGAAAGGTCGAGATGTCTATTTCGAGCAACTTGTGGCAGGTAATCTCCCACCATTGAAATTAAGAAAATACAGAGACGCAGATGATCGCATTTCACGGCTTGTGGGAAATTTTGATGCAAACGGGGATGTTTTAGAATTTTTAAGAGGACTAGCACATAATTATAATATGTAAGTAGGTACTTTATTTTAATTAATATTTCGTGAATAAGTTTTGTAGGTTAAATATAAATGTCTTGTATGTAAGTATAAATGTTTCAGAATTTTTAATTGGACTAGCACATATCTAATTATAACATGTAAATACTTTATTTTAATTAATATTTCGTGAATAAGTTTTGTAGGTTAAATATAAATGTTTTGTATGTAAATATAAATGTTTCAGGATTTTTAATTGGACTAGCACATATCTAATTATAACATTTAAATAATAACTAAAATAAAATATTCATTTTTCCAAAATCTTGTTTATTCATTTATTTATATATAATATCTACAGCTAGAAGCCAATTACAGATATTACATTAACTATGAGCTAAATAACAAGCACACACACATAAGTATAAAATTGACATATACAAATCTACCATTAATATTAAAATTTTGTGATCAATGGACTCCAATGTATCTATTTAAATAACTATATTAAAAGATTTTTTTCAAAATAATGTCTTACTAATAGACTCCAGTGTAGGTATTTAGTCAACTAAAATAAAATCTCTGACGCCGAAATGGCCGACGCCGAAACGGCCTACGCCGAAACGGCTCTACGCCCAAACGGCCACGCCGAAATGGCCACGCCGAAACGGCGACGCCGAAATGTCCTAGACCCGAGAAACCTTGTACTCTGTAAATGTACACCTACTATATATGGACTCTTAATACAGGGTGTTCGTTAAGGGGGTCCGAAAAAAAATCTATCCTTAGAAATACTCGAAATCGCCAGATTAAGATAAGGTAAGTTAAGTATACCGAGTGGTGAATTGGAAAACGGGCCATAGGAAACGAAATGTAAAATTCTAAACGGTTGCTTCCTGCTTCCTAATTAAACTGATCGTCAAAAGTTATTTATTTATTAAGCGCAACAGGCCTTGTAGGCCTAGGGCTAAAATGTTTACATTTCTGATTACATAAATAATATAATAACTAACTTACTATAACATACATAACTTATAAAACTTATACATTTTATTTAATTACACTTCAGTCTTTTTATACACTACTTCACCACCTCTCTCCATCTCAAAAGTTAGGGATATAGAAAATTCTGCTGAATTTTTATAGTAGATTTTTTCGTGAAGAGATTAACGGATTCGGCAAATTTTTTTTTTATTATTTTAGACTTTTCTTTAGTATTTACACAGTTATGCAAAGGTTTACTTAACTTTTTTTGTACTTATACCGGGTGGAAGAAAAGAAATGTTTTTCTTATGTTAAGTTTGAGACGCCCTGTAGGGAGGACGAGGTACAAATGGGAGTATATATCGAAATAGTATTGTAGTCTTATGTATTGTGAACATTTTGTTTCTTGAATGTCCCTGATATCTTAAGAAATAAAAAAAAATAGACGGTTTTGTAATTTAAAATGTGTTTTAACCGAAACAAAAGTTTGAGACACCTTGTAGGGAGAAAAAGGCACAAAGGTGGGTATTCCTCGATATTTTGTTGTAGTTTCATATTTTGTGAATATTTTATTTTTTTAATTTCTCTGATATCTTTAATAACGAAGAAACTAGACGATATTACTCTTTAATATGTGTTTTAACTGACGACATGCGTCACATCACACATGTGAAACATAGAAAAACATATTAAAGAGTAATACCGTCTAGTTTCTTTGTTATTAAAGATATCAGAAAAATTAAAAAATAAAATATTAAAAAAATATGAGACTACAACATAATATCGGGGTATACTCACCTTTGTGCCTTTTTCTCCCTACAAGGTGTCTCAAACTTTTGTTTCGGTTAAAACACATGTTAAATTACAAAACCGTCTATTTTTTTTGTTTCTAAATATATCAGGGACATTCAAACAACAGCATGTTCACAAAACATAAGACTACAATATTATTCTAATGTATACTCACATTTGTACCTCGTTCTCCCTACAGGGTGTCTCAAACTTAACACAAGAAAAACATATTTTTTTCTTCCACCCGGTATAAGTACAAAAAATAAGTTTGAGTAAACCTTTGCACAACTGTGAAAATACTAAAAAAAGGCTAAAATAAAAAAAATAGCGGAAACCGTCTGTTCGCGAAAAAATCAACTATGACAATCAGCATAATTTTCTATATCCCTAACTTTTGACGAGCAGTTTATTTTACATCAAAGGACATTAGAAACTATTTCTACCGTGCTTAGCAAAAACGCCGTATCGGCAAAAATCTGAAAAAATGAAATTTTTGCTTTTTCTAACCCAAATGTGCATATCTATCTTATTTGCTTACTAAAAATGACGTTAAGCCAAAACACATTAAACACACCGCGTCTTATGCCGTATCCTGTGTAAATGTATACGAATTCTTAAACTAAAATCGATTTTACTCGAATGTGATGTCTCTGGCAGTCTCTGCAGATACGGCGTTTTTGCTAAGCACGGCAGATTTGTAGAGGATTGAAATCTGTATTGAAAATAACTGTTCAAATTATTCTACGAATAAACATATTTCAAAATTTTGTAAAAATGTAATACATTTTTGAGTTTTTCAGCCCAAAATTAGGCCACACTCAGTGCAATAATGTGTCACAATGAAGTTAATATTTTCACATTTTTGAACTGTCAATATTTTTATTTTATCATTTATTGTTTAAAAACAATACAGTTGATAAGATACCCTCAGTTGCAGAGAAAGTAATAAATTTTAATAATAAAAACTTTAATGTTGTTCTGAAGCTATTTTCTTGTGGCATTTTTACAATTTTAACTATTTATAATGGGAAATAAGCCACAATATTATTAAAAAATGATTTTTCCACCTACCTCTACCGAAAGTATACTTTTCCGTACCTGATTTTAGGGAGCAAAATTGTACTTTTCCTCCCTAGGGAGGAAAATATTTTTCCTCCCTAGGGAGGAAAAGTAAAAGTGACGTCATGGTATTTCATTAATAAAATATAACTTATTGACGCCCTGTACAATATCTATTTTCTATTACGTAAGTATCTATACATTTTAACGTCTATTTATAAAACACCCTGTATTTTGCAGAATGGTAAAAAACAGTAAATTGTTATTTTGATTTAACAATGTTTACATTCATAATTTGACTTATATTTGACAGTTAACAGTTATAATTTACCTACTTGTTAGTTTTAGTTGTAATAAATTTTGTTGGTTAGTTACATAAATAAATTAAGTAAAAGTGAAAAAATGACTTGTTATTTGAGGAAGGTGGAAAAACCATATGTATAACATGGGAGTAAAGTGCCTTTTCCTCCCTTGAATGATTACTGCCCTCCGCTACGCGTCGGGCAGTAAACTTCATTCTCGGGAGGAAAAGTAGCACTTTCCTCCCTTGTTATACAAATAGCTATTTATTAACGTTTCGAGTCCCAAATCTTCTACTTTAAAATGTATCATATTATGTATCTGAATTGCCGATATAAATGAGTCAAATTAAATAAATTATTAGAAGAATTTTTTTACTAAGCAACAACATTTTTGTTTATGTTAATAGTATTTTGTATTTTGACAACGGCACCCGATTTGGGAGTCGAAACGTTAATAAAAATCATTTTTAATAATATTGTGGCTTATTTCCCATTATAAATAGTTAAAAACTTTAATAATAATTTTTTTTTATTCAGTCAATGGTGTGAGCACTGTCAGTTAAAAATAGTAACGTGTGGCCTAACTTTTACACACATACCTATTCATACTGTACAAATGTATTATATTTTTCAACATTTTGGAGTGCGTTTAAATCGTAGAACAATTTTAACTTTTGATTTTAATACACATTTCAATTCTCTACAAATATTCTCTCATGCTTTTGATGTAAAATCATTAGAGAAGCAGAAATTCAACAGTTTGGAATTTTACATTGAGTTCCCTATGGCCCGTTTTACGATTCATCACCCGGTATGCAGAACAATGTATATTTAAAAATCTGACGATTTGAGCGGGGCGTAAGGAAACGGCCGAGTCACAAAGTTTCACAAAAAAAAGCGAATATTTCGCGAAATGAAAGTCAGATCAAAAAAATCAAAAATACGTTCTCAATATTTTTCAAAAATCTATCGAATTATGCCAAACACGATCCCCCATGGAGAGGGGGTGGCGAGTTACCTAAAAATATTAAACATAAGTTCCATTTTTTATTGCAGATTTGGATTCCTAACGTAAAATTAAGTAACTTTTATTAGAGACATTTTTTCGAATTATGAATAGGACAAAACCATGTTGGAAATGGAAAATTAAATTAAAAAATGGAAAGTCCCACTAAACTGGAAAACTTAATTTAACTTTTTTGGGTCTTAGGACCTAATCTTCACAACTCAATAGGTCCCCATAACGCTAAAAGCAGCCATAAGGTTTGGACATACTTGCAATCACTAAAGTATGAGAACCAGTCACATGGTCAAAGATTATTATTGTGAAATCTAATATTATTATCATACTTATTTCCTTGTAAATCTAAAGACCTCTGTCCGATGCTAAGACATCTTTTATTTGCATACCAAATAAAAATACAAGAATAATAGAAATGACAATGCGAGACTCCCAAGCCACAATAGACACTGAAAGAGAAAGAAAATATATAACAAAAATAAAGAATGGATTAAGCCAAGGAGATGCACTATCAACGGTACTATTTATTTAATTACTAGAAAAGATAATAAAAAACTGCCAAATGGAGGAACTTTAAATAAGAATACAGTACAAATAATAGGATATGCGGACGATATAACCATAGTAGTAACAGATAAAAGGGCATTAAAGAACACCTTCCAAGAAATAGGAAACGAAGCCAAACTGAGAGGACTAGAAATAAATGAAAACAAAACAAAATACATGACAACCAACCTTTAGCAAGAAAAGGAAAACACAAATGGCAGAACTGATAATAGAGATAGAACAAAGGATAGAAACACTTAGAAAACGCCATTTTGAAGGTTTTTATTTTCCTTATAAGGTTATTAGTCTCAAATTTGTTTTAAATGTTTCACTTTTTGCTGATAGAGAAAAAAGAAAAAATTAACCATGTTTTGCCTTTAAATGGTTAATAACTAATTAAGTTCAAAAAACCAACTGCAGGAAACATGGGTTCTTGTTACAGAGGTCCGTACTGTACAAAAAAACTGTCGTTTGCCTGGGTCACGAAGAAAACCTTATTTCCCTGCACTATTATAATTTTCCCGCTCCTAACTTTTTTTGAGTCTACACTAAAGTGTGATAACTCTTTACTGTTAACAATACTAGTATGTAGACGATGTAAACATTATTTTGCAATTTTAATTTTCTATTTGTAATTTTTGAGATCTTTTCATAAATTTAAAACGTAAAATTTAATAATCTCTGCTTTGGTAGTAAAATATTAAGCCAAAAAGAATCCAAAAGTAGAATTGAAATGGTAATGAACCATAAGGAGAGGAACAATTGCGAGGAAAAGCTCTTAAATCTTGAATAAAGTGAGATTGTGCTTGAAACAGCTGGTGCTCTATTAACAAGCTTATCACCTATTTATGCTCGTGTTACTTCTGGAATTTGCTCTCTGATTATGTAAACGACCATTTTGCTTTTTATTTCGGGTTAAAAAGGAAAAAATTTATACGCTGCTCTAGTTTTTGTTGAATAGGCTGCTTAGTGCTGTTTTAAATGAATCGAGAAGTAGTTGTGGGATCTTAGCATGTTTTCCATTCAATTGAAAATAAAATATTTTCTTCTTACTTAAATATTTAATTTTTATTAAAATAAAGGTACCTACTAAAAAGTAGTTGCTCTGGTAAATACATATATGGTTTTTATTTGGAAACAGCGCTTTTCTTCTAAGTTAACGGTAGCGAAAAAACTAATATACGAGGAAAAATTGTTGAATTTGCTTGCCGTCAAGTTTGTACCAGTGGTTTATGATGTTATTAAATCTATGATGTGCATGCCTTATTAAGAACAAACAGTAGCAATCAACAGGTAGCGAAAACGCGTTCCAAGATTGCGGCTGTAATTTTGAATATTTTTTCGAGATATTTGGCACACGTATTCGTAATATAATAAAGAACGGCGGTACAGAGCCCAATTTCAGAAATATGTTAGCACGTGGAAATTACTCTATAACTAAATAAAATATTGAAAAAAGGAGCCTGTACCGCCATTAAGAAGAAAAAAAAACTTTCTTCAAATAAACTTTTTATCCCATGCCTAGATTTTGTGTAATCTTGGAACTACTAAAATTTTTTATTTCTAACAAGAAATCGAACATATAACTAAATAACTAATTAGGCAACATAGAGAAATTATCACTGTCATTTTGAAAAACCTGCGTCAGATTTTCTCTATCTGTTCTGTCATCTTTATCGATGTCTGTTCAGTGCAGTAGTGTGTTAATTTAAGAATTCGTTTTTGTTGTTTCATAGGAAATAAGTAGTGTTTATTGATAGTTAATTTATTATATATTTGTTTTTGTTGTATAAGTTGTTATCCTCTTTGAAAGAATAGATTGTTGTTAATTGTGAGTTTTAGTTATACAGTACGTAAATCGTTCAGCTGGACATAGGGAATATACATTATATATATTTAGATACATAAATACATACATTGTATTATATTGAGATAATCGTGGCAACTGAGCTATGTCGATGACGTGGGCATTAACCTCAAAATTGACAAATCATTTCGACTGACACAAATAAACGTCAAAATATGACAATGTAGTAGCTAAGTATTCATGGTTTAAGGGAAGGGGAAAACTGTTTGGTTTTGAAATTAGTTTTTAAATAAATAAAGAATGTGTGTGTACTTTGTACGCACGTAAGAAGTTATACTTCTATTATATGATTATATGATTATAAACGAAATTAATATACTTTTTATTTATATTCTATTTAAATATTAAACTAATTTATACTTACTACTTCTTAAACATTTTTATTAAAACAGTGCCAAAAATTAAAATAATAAAAGAATAAAACACACACAAACACATTAAAAATGCCACAAATGATTTCTGAACATAATTGTCGGACAAATTTTTAACTAAATACGTATTTTCTGAAAATAAAATTATATAATAAATATACTTACAAACATAAAATGTATAAAAAAAATAAAAAAATAAAAGTTTCTATTGGGATTCGAACCAACTTACCACGCGGCTAGTATTTGCGTTGTATTGGGGTTCACTCGCTTAAAAGCTTCGCCACAGAGACAGCTTGTCATTATGTGCGAAGATCGACTAACTAAACAGATTAAACTTTTGACATTTTTAACTTATGTAAATCAAATTATTTTGATTTTGAATTGAAATGATTTAGAATTGAAAAAATACAACAAAACATAGAGTAAGAAAACAATATATTAGGTGAATATTGATAGAAATTTTGATGGTAATCAAATTATGTAAATAAAAGTATTACATACTACTTATGTATTTTGGTAGGTTCAAATAGGATATCGGTAGGTATCGGAGCCCGTATAACGACTAATAAATTTCGCAATCACTTGCGTCGTGCAAAGTGGCTATGTTCAAATATCATAACAAAATTTGATCAACTATTTATAAAACACTTACCGATTCTTTAGCTTTGAATAAGCGAGATCTGCGGCACTCATACTAGTCACAGTTTGATGGGCTTTCACATTGGCATGCAACAATCATCTCTTCTATGTAAATAAGTCCAAAAATATAATATGAAAACTATTTAAAAAGGCAGTATAACCATTAACTAACTTTTTGTTTGTTGTTTCTCTTCAAACAAATTTTAAAACGCAACAACCATACATTATAACCAAACCACAGTCCCACAGCTGTGCCACAGCTGCCATATTGGATAATTTTTGTCATGTCATTTGAACATCCAATCAGAACAAAGTTATAATGCGCATGCGCCCGGTCGCTAGGTTTTCCCATATAAAAATTCACCGTCATTACGCCCGTAAAGAAGTATAACTTCAAAAATATTTTAAGAATTAAAGTAAAATTATTAACTCATTAATCATAGACTTAGTTTTTGATTTATTTATGGACAGCCTTGCGTCAAAACCAGGTCAAAACTCACTCATTATATTCGTTCTAACAGCTCTATTGCACCAAAAACTCGTACTCGAACACAAGCTTCAACTAACACAGGTTATCGCAGTTGCCACAATTCTCTCAATGTATATTCCCTATGTTCAGCTGAACGATTTACGTACTGTATGCAGGTAGGTAAGTATATTTTACGTAAAAATATTTCGAATTCTAATGCGAGTATATAAAGTTTTAGGAGGATTTTTTATTCTAAAAATATTATCAATAGTTTAACAAAATGGAAAAAGTAAATCAAACGAAAAATAAAGTGAAACCTTCCAAACAAAAGTCCATTAAAAACCGTGCCAAAATTATGCGAAAATCGAAATTTGTTTCGCTTCACAACAAAAAATGATTATTTATTATTGTTTTATTATTAGATATTTCATGCAAATACCTATCTTAACATACAATTTTCACCTATTTTGGTTTATTTTTATAAATATCTATTTTGTAATAATAAAATCGTTTTCTATTACTTCCATTTAGCGCGACAATGATATTGTCAAAATATTAATCTTAGATAATGTCAAAGATTACCACTGTTGCCAAAGTTTATGATACTATCTCCCGAAGTTATATTTTGTTGCTACCTGTTGATCGCTACTCTTTACTCTTAATTGTTTGACTTTGAGTTTAGTAGTTTTCCGTCAGTAATAGATGTTGTCGAGAATAGACTATGCTCAACTTATAATGAAAGGAAAGATCGACTGAAAGCGGGGACTAGGAAGGAAAAGACTATCGTGGCTGAAAAACATCCGACAATGGACAGGGCTAAATTTTGACAGCTAATAAAAACAGCTGAAGACAGAGAAGAGTTTGCAATTGTAGTAGTGAACCTCCCTTGAGGAGAGGGCACTTTAAGAAGAAGAAGAAGAATAATTGTTGACAGCTTGAAAAATATGTCAATATTTTTTCTCAATGAAACTATAAACTAGCGTATGAGAAGAGGAAAGCATACCTACAATACAGCACTAACAAAACATCAAACAATTACCAACAATACAGAGACACAAGAAATTACATCAATTCTAAGATAAGAAATACAAAAAAGGGAATATTGGACACGGTTTACCAAAGAAATGGAACACGATTTGTATGGGGCGCAAAGAAAAGTTTGGAAAATACTAAAAAATAGGAAAAACCCATTAACGAATATAGAAGTTTAAATAAAATAGAAGCAGAACAATGGACCGCTTATATAGAAGAACTATAATACCTGAAGATACTATATAAGAAGGAAGATGCTATAATACCTGAAGAGGAGGAAGAAACAGGAAATGAAGACGAATCCAACATAGACACAGAACTAGAAATCACAAAAGAATAAATAAGGAATAACATACGTAAATTAAAAAACAGCAAAGCACCAGGACCCGATGGGATACCAAATGAACACCTAAAATACGGAGGAGAAACCTTAATTGAAAACATAGAGATCCTCTTTCAAGAAATAATATTTAGCCAGCGTATACCAGACCAGTGGAGGACGAGTATAACAATACATATACACAAGAGAGGAAACAGCAAAGACCCCAGCAACTACCGTACCATCACCTTGCTGAGCACAACTCTTAAACTTTTAACAAAAATACTTGCCAATAAAATAAATGAAGAATACACAATTAGTGAGGAACAACAAGGTTTTCGGAAAAATAGGTCCACAATAGACGTCATATTCATAGCCAGACAAATTGCTAAGAAAGCACTGGAATATAATACACCTGCATTTATGTGCTTTATAGATCTGACTAAGGCCTTCGATTGTTTAAGATTGGAAGATGTGCTAAGATTGCTAAAGGAGAAAAATCAGCCCAACAAGATGATAAGGATAATTAAAGACATTAAAACGAAGAAAAAACCCAGAATAAAAGTCGAGAATTAACTAACATCGGAAGTAGAAATCAACTCGGCAATCAGACAAGGGGATACATTGAGCTCATTGCTTTTTAATTTAGTCATGGACAAAATCATAGAAAACATTAAAGGTACTGAAAAAGGATATGGCGGAAAAATCCTCTGTTATGCTGACGACGCCATCTTAATCTCCAATAACGAGGATAACCTACAGCTAATGGCAGAAACTTTCAATACAGTGGCGAAGAACCAAGAGCTGGTAGTGTCAAGGGAACCCAAAAGATGCAAATTAGTAATTAACAACGAACTAATTGAACAAGTCTCGAGATTCCAATATCTGGGAATCGAAATATGTAGTTATGGTGATGTCAAAGAGAGCGTCCGAAAGGAAGAAAATAAAGCCAATTACGTGTCAGGATGTCTGAGGGACGTCATCTGAAAAAACAAAGATATGAGGCTGAAAGGGAAAGTACGCATATACAAATCATGTGTAAGACCGATCATGACGTACGCGATAGAAACAAGATAACACTGCAGAAACCAAGAGGATACTGAGAACATCAGAAATGAGAACGTTGAGGTTAATAACTGGGAAAACACTGAGAGACAGAATACCGAACGACAGAATAAGAGATGTATCATACAATCTGTAACATACAAGATATAGTACGGTAGGGAAGACAGAGAAGACGAGAGTGGAATCAGTATGTGACGAGAATGGACAGCGAGAGAATATCCCGTATAGCCAGGGATTCTACATAAGCCAACATACAAGAGACCTATAGGAAGGCCCTTTAAAAGGTGGCGAGATAACTGGCAGTCAACATCACAGCTACGAATACAAGCTCAAAATCGGTTATGAACAGGCCAAGAGGCCTAATATAAGAAGAAGAAGAAGAAGAAGAAGAAAAAGAAGAAGAAGAAGAGGTTAGATCAAACTGAATAATTTACATTATATTTGTAATTTAGAAAATAAATTTTGCCATTTTTTCAAATTAAAATCCTTTAAAATTCCCCTTTATGTAGGTTCAAAAATATTTAATTTTGATTCTTTGAACTGAAACTTTTATAATAGCGTTGTATTACTTTTTCTCGATAGTAAAATACTGTGGCGATCGTCACGAAACTAGAGTATCGAAATATTTAGTAGGGTCTATTAACGCGACGAGGGGAGTTCGTTATATAAAATGTAAACTTTTAAAATTTTATGAAAATCTATAATAAGGATACTAACTAACAGCGGTTTTTTTGTACTTTAGAATGTTTGCTTCTTTATTTAATTGCTTTATTTTATAATTATCCAAATATCAAAAAATATTTTCATTTTTAACAAGATTTTTATTATTGTTTTTGTTTTAAACTTTTTTTACTTCAGCCAAAAAACAAAACCTTTTCATTAGAAACTAATTCGACCCACATTAAACTACTGCACAGAACAAAAAAAAGTAATATGGGTTCCGTCTCGTTTATAACAAAGGCAAACTCCAGAAATACACAAGAAAACGAATCGTGTATACAGTTCAAGGATACAGTGCATTGTGTGTTGTAAGATTGTTAAAAAAGAGTAGAAAGAGTTGTTGGAAAAGGATAAAACTGTTTTTTGAGTACCTCACGTATACCCAACCGCAGGCAAAGTACACTTTGTAATCACTGAAAAGACAATGAGCAAACATATGGAGTTGTCTTTAAAAAGAGACTAATCCTCCGAAGTGCGGGTATAATATAAGAAGAATCTTTTCTCGTATTTAAAGGTTTTAACAAAAGTGAAATATATTACAATCATTTTCAGCCGAATTCATGTCAGCTTTAAATACTAAAAAGAGTTTTCATGAAAACTTTAAATCTAGAATAGACCAGGGCATTTATGAAAAATACATCGATACAGTATCTAGAGACTTGCACTTTTTTCCATTGTGTTCAGGATGATAACGTCAGGAAAAAAGTCTACAATTGAAAAATGAGTGGAAATGCATAACTGCATTTTAAAGTGCTTAAAAATGTCAAAATCAGTATACTAAGGGACATATTCTGTTATTTGGGAGTTTTTGGGACCACCGAAGACGAATTCGCAATCAAAAACGACCCTCTATGCACCTAGTACCCAGAGTTAGTACTAAGCCACATCATCTGGAGTTTCAAGGATTCTCAGCAATAAATTAAAGCAAACAGATTATAGTCCAGAGAAATAAGGATTTTATCAGGACACTCAAAGATCCCGGTAGCTGACTACTTTTTTAGTTATTGTAGACCTATAGGAAGAATACTTACCTGTTTCCTGCATAGAGTTCGCGTCCGTTTTTTAATTATTATCAATCTAGTACAAAAATCGCGATTTTTTCAATTTTTTGCACCCCATTCAAAAGCTAAATAGTTGACATAAAATTACAAAAATTAATTTTTTAGAATATTGAAAAACCTTCAAAACTCCGATTTTTGAAAGTTAAAAAGTTAATTTGTTGCTATGCAAACTGCAAAATTAATGAAAATCGTTATTTGTTAATAACTTTTACTAAACCTACCTTAGAACTTTAGTGTTTCACCCAAAGTTGGGTATTGGGGTACTTAACAAACCCTCAAAAATTTGAGAAGGATCCATTAATTAGTTTAAGAGTTATTCTATTTGTTTATTCCAGAGACCTTTATTTTGCAATAACATAAGACAGAAAATAATGAAGATCGGGTAATTTCGAGTATGTCAAATGAAAACAGAAAAGTGATAGTATCAAAATGTATTAAAAAAAGATAAACAAATTAATTAATTTTGAAAACTACAAAATTTTTGAAATTTTGTAGTTTATAAACATTTAGAATAACTTTAAAAATATTATCCGTATAAACAATATGTTTATATATTAGAAAAGCTAGTATTTTATCACGAATTTTAGAATAAAAAAAATTTAGCCTGGGTTTATTTGGGACAAAGTTAGCATTGTGTTTTTTTTAATTCACAGCTAATTTGTTTATAATAATTAAGGAATCTCATTACCGCCATTTTAAAGAATGGGATTTGTATTTTTTCTCAAGAAATTTGCACAAACATTGTACCTTCACAGCACCCTCTACGATTTTTCAAAAATGTAGTGCAAACGATTACTAGGGGGAACCTAAAAATCCACCCAGTGAAAATACCGAAAAAGCAATTTCAAACTACATAATACAATTTTTTTAATCTCTGGATCAACTCAATAGATTTTGATCTTTCTTTTTTTAATTTGTATGTAATTTCTACGTACATTACAAATATGCAATTTGTTTATAAATTTCTTAATTATTAAAAAGTCTAATTTGTTTAAACAATTCTTGAAAAAATATTATTTTTACAAAAATCTAATTTTTTAAAAATAGTATCATTAATGATCATAGAAAAAGTTAAAGTAGACTTGAATAAATAAATTATTTTTATTAGATAATTATTTATTGAAGATAATTTATTTATTAAAGTATACCTTAACTTTTTCTATGAATAATAATAATAGTATGATTAATATCATGGATATTTTGAAAAACATTTTTTTTTCAAAAATTATTTAAAAAAATTAGACTATTAATTAATAAATGTCTAGATAAATTGCATCTTTATGTTTAATGTACAGAAAAATTACATACAAATTCAAAAAAGAACGATCAAAATATATTCAGTAGATCCCGAGATATAGAAAATGATAGTAGTTTTAAGTTGCCTTTTTAGTTTTTGAACTCGTGCATTGTCGGCTCCCAGCTTCCCCTTCACTTACCACGAGTAGTTACCAATTGAACTTTTAAAAATTCGTGTAAAATACCAGCTTTTCTAATATGTAAAAGGATTTCTCTACGGACAATATTTTTAAAGATATTCTAAATGTTTATAAACTACAAAATTTAAAAAATTTGGCATTAGGATTTTTGACTATATTCGATAATTTTTTTATCTTTTTTCAGTACATTTTAATAGCATCAGTTTTCTACTTTCATTTGACATACGCAGAATTGCCCTATATTCATTATTTTCTGTCTTATGTTATTGAAAAATAAAGGTCTCTGGATAAACAAATAGAATAACTTTTAAACTAATTACTAATGGGTGAAACACTAAAGTTCTAAGGTAGTTTTAGTAAAAGTTATTAACAAATAACGACTTTCACTTATTTTGCAGTTTGCGTAGCAACAAATTAACTTTTTAACTTAAAAAATCGGCATTTTGAAGGTTTTTCAATGTTCTAAAAAATTAATTTTTGTAATTTTATGTCAATTTAGCTTTTGAATGGGGTGCAAATAATCGAAAAAACCCGCGATTTTTGCAATAAATTGTTAATAATTAAAAACGGAGGTGAACTTTAGGCAGGAAACAGATAAGTTTTCTTCCTATAGGTCTACAATAACTGAAAAAGTAGTCAGCTACCTGGATCTTTGAGTGTCCTGAACATGGTCTATTTCTAGCTTATTTCCCTGGTGTATTACTCGAAGGTGTTTGGGAGCACTGAATACGATTATGACATCAGAATCGACAATTTGAGCACCTAGAGCCCAGGGTGACCGATATGCACGTCATCTTCGGTAATTTCGAGGCTTTCAGACACTAAATTAATGCAAATAGATTACTCAAAGGGTTTTTGGGGTTGCTTAACACGAATATGCCATCAGAACCGACCTCCGAAAACTGAAAACTCTCGAAAACCGAAAACTCTCGAAATTTCAAAAGATAACGTGCACATCAGTCACCCTGGGCACTAGGTACTCCGAGGGTCCGTTCTAATGTCATACTCGTGTTCAGCAACTCCAGAAACTCCAGATTTACCTCTATGTATCAATTTAGTGCCGAAAACCCTCGAAACTCCAGAAGGTGACGTGCTTTAGCAGTGACCCTGAGCACCATTTGCTCCATGGGTCAGTTCTGATGTCATGTTCGTATTCAGTGATCCCAAAAACCGCCGAGTAATCTTTTTATATGACGTATTCGTGTTCAGCGATCCCAAAAACCCCCCGAGTAATCGGTTTGCATGAATTTAGTGCTGAAAATCCTCGAAACTCAAGAAGACAGCCTTAGCAGCAACCCTGGGCACCTGGTGCATCGGAGGAAGTTTGAACGAGGATTTCCACCCATTTTTCTAGTGTATACTTTTTCCTGGCATTATTCTGAACACAATGCAAAAGTTGCAGTTCTCTAGGTGCTGTATTTAAAAACCGATTTATTCTGGTGTTTCTAGTCCTAAATGCCCCCCTAGTATGATATTATTTGTAGTCAGACGGTATCTATTTTAAAAGTATAGGTGCAAAATCTTGGTCCAATTCTATTTAAATGCATTCATTTTTTTTAATCGTAAGAAACATAAGTATTTTAAAAAAAATAAACGCAGAATGAAAGACTACATTATTACCGAGGGCCGGAAGTCTCTTAGAATAAATATAGTTTCTTTTGAATAAAATGTTTGGAATTAAAAATTACACTAAATTTTCTGTTTTTTTTCACCCCTGCAAATTATTCAAATAAACATATAAGTTTTCAGGGACTTTTGGCCCTCGGTAATAACGTAATCTTTATTCTGCGTTAAATTTTTTCAAGAATACTTATTAGTTTTCTCAGGATTCAAAAAAAATTAATACATTTAAAAGACATTAAATATTTTGACAGGCGTCATTTTGCGCCTTTTCCTTTAAGGTGGAGGTAGGTTTTTATGTTAAAATTTTAGGAATGACTTTTGAACTACAGTATGGTATTATTTCACCCAATTTACAAAAAACGTGAAGATTCTAAGAATTATCTATAAAGCACAAATTAATCTAATTAAAACTCATTCTAGTCTTGATTACCCGGTAATCGGAAGTTAAGTCACTTCTTTTTTCTCGTTTAAAAAGATCAGAGGAATTGAAAATAACGTGCAAAATGAAAGAGACGTGATGAGTAAACGAAAAATCGCACAAGAGCAAATTGGAATCTGGAGGTATATTACATTAGTCTGATTTTTCCGAAGTAAATCGGGAAAATGGGTGGAAAACCTCTTTCGGGTCATTAAATATAAATAAAGCGGTTTTCCTGTTAAGTAACGAGAATCACTTCATTAGCGAAACAAAAAAGATTAAAAGAGGATTACAATGGTATTACGTTTCCAGGTAATAAAATTGAAGTAGTAAAATTGAAGTCCAGTACTTTATTATGCTGTTTAGGTTGGTATTACAACAATGTAAAGAAGAGGTGTGGTATTAAAACCTTTAAACATTTTTTCCTTTTTTGTTAAGGAGAATATGTAAAGAATGATAACTATATGTCTGTCATCGGTATAAAAATAATATAGAAGAGATTAAGAAAAGAAGTAGAAATGGAATTGGGAGAAGAATAAGTGGCATTTCGACCAGGAAAACAAACAATTTACAAAACATAGATAGATATATAGTTAGATTTAAAGAGGTGGCCTTTTGAGCTATTACACTGCAACCTTTTCAGATATATTGTGGTCCTCTAGTCCTAAATTATATTCTCTAGCCTGACCCTTTTACCTAATCATTTTACCTGACCTAAAAGGTCTAACAGTTTCGAGACTGAGCCTTCCAACATAGAGCTACTAATGAAGAACATGTCTAGTTGTTAAAGTACCTAACTTTTTTATTATCCAACATAAGCGAATGAATTAAAAAACAGAATGTTAAGAAAACATGTAACCATATAGACCGGTCTAGTTGGACTCAAAAATAGGAGTGAGGCTACAATAATTACCATCAAGCTGAAAATTGGCAGGATTGTTCAAAATACCATCATAAATGAAATCTAAAAAGTCCTCATAAATCCGATCCGTGCTAAAAAATTTACGCGGGGTCAAAGGTCACCAAATATGGTTTTTAGCGATTTTCAGCGAAACGGTAAGTTTTATCGTAAAATTAGTTCTAACAAAAAATGTAGGTTAGATAATTATCTATAAAAAATACCTTAATGGCTTTTTTCCTAAGAGCCACTGTTTTTGAGATACAACGATTCAAAGAGTTGAATGACTTCTAATCGTCATAATATGTATTAGCATGTATTAGTACACCAGGTATACATCACTGAAGCTGTAACACAAGTAAACATAATATTCTATCGGTCAACTTAACTTATATTACACATAATAATATAAGATTATAAATATGATAATGTTTCTACTATCCAGCTTGCGGTCTACTGAGGGATGCAATGTATAAGCTATATTATATTACAGTGCCAACAAAAAAATCTTTACAAAGTTAATGTAACGCGAAAATAATAAGAATTATTTGAATTTTACGGCTTAATCCCAACAAAAATAGTAAATTGATATGTACGGCGTCATTTTGGTCCCAGAGTTACTGTCGTATTTGATGGCTATAATGATTTTACGAGAAATATTAAAGCTGCAGCACAACGTCGTAGAACTTAAGCAACATCTTCATCTTTTAATATTTGATTTGATCAATCTATGACAGTATCTACCACTCAACAGAAATTTCTGGCAAATACTCACAACAAATCTCGGTTCATTTCAATGCTGAAAGATAAGTTTATTGCTGAAAATATATCGATAAAACAAGCTAATAATGATGCTGACGTAATGATAATTGAAACAGCCATAGAGCAATTCAATTTAACAAATACAACTATTGTTGTAGGTGAAGATGTAGACTTGCTCGTATTACTCACTGGTAGAACTCCAATTGAAAAAAACTACCTATCTTTTTTTTTAAAACCTTGAAAAGCTCAACACCAATCGTAAATATATTCATCGAAAAGTTTATCTACTTTTGCAAAATGTCAAAATCATATACTATTTTTACACGCAATAACTGGCTGTGATACGACATCTGCATTTTTCAGGAGGGGTAAAACGACTGTTTTTAAAACGTTTGAAAAACAAGATTTACTTGAATGTACTGAAGTTTTTTAAAAAACTAATTCAACTCCACAAGAAGTTATTTCCAACGGAATTAGCTTTCTTCTCTCTATGTATGGAGCGCCTAAGAAAACTACGTGCTTAGATAAGTTTCGATATGCATGTTTTTTTAAAAGTACTCGAAACAAAAAACAAGTGCAGTTATCTTGTCTTCCTCCAACCTCAGCGGCTGCTCATCAACATCTTTTTTTGGGGTATATTACCAAGTTCAAGTGTGGCTTGGTTATCAGCTAGATACAAAAGACTGGGGATGGAAATAAGTTGACAGTTCATTAGAACCACTCCCCCCTGCGCCGGAAAAACTCCTGAACACAATTTTTTGCAACTGTAAAAAGGGATGTAGCGCTAAATGTGGTTGCAAAAAAGTTGGACTGTTTTGTTCAGTAGCATGCACTAATTGTCAAAACCGGTCGTGTTCCAATGTTGAATCACCAACAATTGAGGATTCATTTGATTCTATCGAGGAGCGATGCGATGTGTCATTATTGGGACAATTTACTTGCATCCTGGATGAACAAGAAGAAGAAGAAGAAGAAGAACAAGAAGAAGAAGAAGAAGAACAAGAAGAAGAAGAAGAACTAGAAGATGAAGAAGAGGAAGAAGAACAATGAGAAGAAGAACAAGGGAAGCAGAAGTATTAGAAAATTATGAACCAGTTTGATAAATTTCCCTTTTTTTAATTTATACCGCTTTATATAACTTTTATCATTTTTAACCCTTGCCAATATCAATTATTAAATAGCTTTAAATTAAACAGAATCATAACAGATCCGTGGAATAGGCCTACTGGGGAAACCACGTTAAAAAAACGCGCTAAGTACACTACCTCAAAGGTGGTGTGGAAACGTGTGCGCATATTATGACGATTACCACTTTTTGAATCGTTATATCTCAAAAACGGTGGCTCTCAGGAAAAAAAGTAATAATGCATTTTTTATGATAATTATCTAATCTACATTTTTTGTTAAAACTAATTTTACGATAAAACTTACCGTTTCGCTAAAAATCGCTAAAAAGCATATTTGGTGACCTTTGACCCCGCGTAAAATTTTTAGCACGGGTCGGATTTATGAGGACTTTTTAGATTTAATTTATGATCGTATTTTGAACAATCCTGCCAATTTTCAGCTTGATGGTAATTTTTGTAGCCTCGGATGCTTAAATTGACCGGAGTAATAGTTGGGTTTTAGTTTCAGTATTTTATAAAGGCGAGAATATTTCACAGTGTGATGCGAACTTTGAGAAAAATTAACAGTTTGATGGGTACACCCGGTATACAATGACAATTGACCTGTCTAGCAACAACATTATTACAGCGATATTGTTAAATATAACGCTATAACATGTTAAAAAATCACTTAAATGGACAATAGGTTTAGGAAATTCGAGATATTAAAATAACCAATTTTTAAAGTGGTGCGTTAATTTCTTGGAGAAGTGTACACTTAAAAAAGAAATATTTGAATTTTCGGCTCTATTTTCTTAATACCTTCAGATTCCAATTGCACTCAGCATGTATTCAAAATAGTGATAGGGACAAATAGACAACGCAAATGCCAATTTGTATAAATGAACGAACAATAGTGAATAATGTGGGTACACAGAAGCTTTGGCCTGGTGCAAACATCACGTTCAGTCCAGATAACCAATCAAAATAGGATTTCATACCAATTTAAGCAGATTATCCAATAAATATTGAGGTTATCTGGTCTGCACAAATAGCTATTGGAAATACGTTCAATGTAAAACACATATGTATAAAGAAACAATGATGTTCAATAGAGTGCACTTTAATTGTATTTTAATTTTAGACCAGATCCGAACTCAACGCTGGAATTTGAAACGACAAAATTTACTTAATAATACTTTAATAGTCTAGTTTATAAGTAAACGTCTACTGATAATACAATGTTTAATGAATAATAATACCCAATAATAGTTTAATAATAATAATCATTACAAGTACTTACACTCACCACCGGCACAAAATTCCGCCACTAAAAATGTTTGATTAAGTTTGGCAATTTATAACTTTATTATTTGTGCACCGATTTTCAAGGCCCTTGCATTATTTTAAAGGTACATTATTGATATTAGTCCAGAGAAATAAGATTTTTCTCGTGACACATCCCCCTCTAGGCCGAAACTAAATTTTTTGAGTAGCATGTACATTTATATTAACCTTCGGAGTACGAAGACTGGGTCAAGCG
Organism: Diabrotica virgifera virgifera; assembly: GCF_917563875.1. Classification (NCBI taxonomy): domain Eukaryota; kingdom Metazoa; phylum Arthropoda; class Insecta; order Coleoptera; family Chrysomelidae; genus Diabrotica; species Diabrotica virgifera. Next base: position 244,150,537 of record NC_065448.1, on the reverse strand, counting down.
TGACCCGAAATTCACTTATTTCTTAATATTTTATGAAATAATTTTTTTACAAATCCGATTGATCGTAAGTTCTCCTTATTTGTTTCAGTCTATTTTTTCGTATATAATTCGTAAACATGCAAATTACAGTTTTTCTCTACGTAACATATATGATGCCGGGTCAGTCCTGACCCGGTCTTCGGATTTCGAAAAATATTTTTAATATGTTTGTAGGTACACGTAAATCGCAGCCGTCTCTGTTTACGGGTATACGTATTCAAATATATGGCCGGAGCGAATTTACCTATGCCCGTTTTCTGTAAGGTATTAAAATCTGGCCGCCGCAGCGAACTAGTGTATACCCATGGGAAACCATCTTAAAAAATTTAAATACAATAATTTAGGATTATAATGGTTATGTTTGTTTGTTTTTTGTTGAATTAAAGATACTGTTTATTAATACTGACTATTTAAAACATCCTTATCTATCATGTCAACAATCCACAAAAAGGGCAGCAAGGATCAATGTGAAAATTACAGAGGAATTGCGGTAAACAGCACAATAAGTAGGATGTATGGGAAACTTATTAAGAATAAAATAGAAAATGACTATAGAGATTACGAATCAGAGGAGCAAGCTGGCTTTAGAGCTGGGCGGTCCACAGTAGACCACCTGTACTCTATTACGCAAGTTATTGAGAAAAAAACAGCCGTCAATAAAGAAGTTCACCTGGTATACGTAGACTTACAAAAAGCATATGACAGTGTGCCCCTCAGCAAACTATGGTCAACCCTTTATCAAACCAACATTAAACATGGTCTTATCAAAGCAGTCCAAAGTCTGTATAATGGAACTACTGCAAAAATTAAAACTGGATCAAGGATGTCTGAGGGATTTAAGATCACGAAAGGATTGAAACAGGGTTGTTGTATTTCGCCTACCCTTTTTAAAATTTATCTGGAACAAGCACTCAAGCTGTGGAAAAGAAAATGTAATGGCATGGGAATCCCTCTCAATGACGACACAACACTATACACTCTATGTTTCGCTGATGACCAAATTCTGATTGCTCAAGATCATGACGACTTAAGTTACATGACGCGGAAGCTAATAGAAGAATATAACAAATGGGGTCTCGAAGTCAACATTAAGAAAACTGAAGCCATGTGTATTGGAGGAACAAAACAGTCCATTACATTAGACGATGGGGTAGAAATTAAACACTGCGATGAATACAAGTACCTGGGCATGAAGATAACTCAAGATGGAACACTCGATGCTGCTATAAAAGACAGAAACATGCAGGGTAGAAAAGCCATATCCATGATGAACGGCATTCTGTGGGACCAGACAATATCTAAAGCGAACAAACAGCTCATATACAATAGCATACTTAAAAGTATAATCACATATGGCAGTGAAGTTTGGCCACTGAAACAAAGAGCGCAGAAAATGTTACTAGTAACAGAAATGGACTTCTGGAGAAGAGCAGCAGGCAAATCAAGAAGAGATCGGATACCGAACGAGAGAATACGAGAAATGATGGGAGTAACACATACAATACTTGATGACATAAAAACAAAACAATTGGTATGGTACGGCCATGTACAGAGAATGCCAGATGACAGGATCCCTAAACAGATTTTGGCATGGACACCACAAGGGAGAAGAAAAAGAGGAAGGCCGAGAAGAAGCTGGAGGGAGGGAATTGAAAAAGAACTAGAGGAAAGAGAAATCCCTCCAGGTCTATGGTTAAACAGAGAAGAATGGCGGTTAGGAGTCGGAAGGCGTCGGAGAACGCTGTAAACCGATAGTAGTAGTAGTAGTAAAACATCCTTATAAATAAAATGAGAATGGGTCACGCTTGACCCATCTTCGTAATCTAAGTAAGTTAAATAATCTCCGTACTCCGAAGGTTAATAACCTTTATGTCTCCTGCAGCTGATTTTGATGATATACACTCCTGGCCAAAAAATCTGGGACACCTTAAAAATGAGTCATTTTTGATCTGTCGAATCTCCTAAACCTGCTGTCCGATTTTATTGATCTTTTATTATGTTATAACCCTATTCTCTAAGAATATGGATGGATGTAGTAATAGTGTTGCTGAACAGATAAATGTCATTGTATACCGGGTGTAACAATAATACTGTGTTTTTTCCTGAAAGTTCGTAACACCCTGTGGAACATTCTAGCATTTAAAAAAATATTGAAATTAAAACTCAATTGTAGCCTTAGCCTTTCTTAACATTCTGCTTTTTGACTCATTCACTTATGTTGGACAATGGAAAAGTTAGGTATTTTGACAACTAGCCATGTTCTTCATCAATACAGGGTGTTTCTAAATAAGTGCGACAAACTTTAAGGGGTAATTCTGCATGAAAAAATAATGACAGTTTGATTTATAAACAAATGTCTGCAAATGCTTCGTTTCAGAAATATCGGATGTTGAATTTTTTATTACACACTGACGATTTACTTATTGCTCTAAAACCGGTTGAGATATGCAAATGAAATTTGGTGGGTTGTAAGAGTCAGTTATTGCGCATTTTTGATATACAATTATGTATTTTATATTCACCATTAGCGTGCATACGGGTCATATTACCCGGTCATATTACCTGTATGCACGCCAATGGCGAATATAAAATTTTTAATTGTATGTCAAAAAATGTGAAATAACTACCTCTTAAAACCTACCAAATTTCATTTGCATATCTCAGCCGGTTTTAGAGCAATAAATAAATCGTTAGTTTGTAAGAGAAAATTCAACATCCCGTATCTCGGAAACGAAGCATTTGGGGACATATGTTTATAAAGCAAACTGTCATTATTTGTTCATGTATTTTAGAATTAACCCTTAAAGTTTGTTGCACTTATTTAGAAACACCCTGTATTGATGAAGAACATGGCTAGTTGTACCTAAGTACCTAACTTTTTCATTATCCAACATAAGTGAATGAGTCAAAAAACAGAATGTTAAGAAAGGCTAAGGCTACAATTGAGTTTTAATTTCAATATTTTTTAAATGCTAGAATATTCCACAGGGTGTTACGAACTTTTAGGAAAAAACACTGTATTATTGTTACACCCGGTATACAATGACATTTACCTGTTCAGCAACACTATTACTACATCCATATTCTTAGAGAATAAGGCTATAACATATTAAAAAAATCACTAAAATCGGACAACAGGTTTAGGAGATTCGACAGATCAAAAATGACCCATTTTTAAGGTGTCCCAGTTTTTTTGGCCAGGAGTGTACATAGTTATAAACAAATGAAGATCAAAAAACGGTAAATTTTCGTTTTTTCATCTATACCCAAAAAGTTAAGCATTTTAAACAAATTTGAGAGTAAGAAACTCATAAATCGTCTAAAAAATTTCAATATGGCGTTCTCTGAATATGTCTATCCTTATTGGTTGCTTAGAAAATTGAAAAATAAATCATAAATTTTGAGTTTTTATAAATATTCATAACTTATGTAAAAATTAACTTAGAACCTTCTTGTTACACGAATTGCTGAGACTTCTGGTGCTTAAATTATATTTTAAATTTCAAAGCAATTGGTCAAATTGTTTAAAAGATATTTAATTTGTTAATCCCAAATTCATTTTTTTTGCAACACTATAAGTCAGACAATTATGAGGTTACAGTAAAACTTCTGACAGTTTATGGAAGAAGAACATTTATACTATTGACTTAATTAAAAAAATGACAAAAAGTAGTTTTAAACAGTGTAAAATTATTTTGTATAAACACGTCGATTTTTTGCTTACTTATAAACAATTAGAATAACTTTTTAACCGTTACCCGTAGAAAAATTATTTTTTAATATTTGGAAAGGCTGAATTTTTATACAGATTTAGAAAGAAAAACAATTGTTCTAGGACAATTAGGGAAGAAGTTAGCCCCCCCTTTTTAATTCACAAGTTTTTGCAAAATAATTTTGCAGTATTTTAAATTATTTTTTGTCATTTTTTTTAATTAAATTAATAGTACAAATCTTCTTCTTTCATAAAATGTCCAAAGTAATAGTGTAACTTCATCATTTTCTGACTGATAGCGTTGCAAAAAAATTAATTTGGGATAAACATATTAAATACCTTTTAAACTATTTGACCAATTGCTTTGAAATTTAGGGTATGATTTAAGCACCAGAAGTCTTAGCATTCCGTGTAATAAGAACGTTCTAAGTTAACTTTTACATGAGGTATAAATATTTATAAAAACTCAATATTTATGATTTATTTTACAATTTTCTAAGCAACCAATAAGGATAGACATATTCAGCGAACGCCATATTGAAGTTTTTTAGACGATTTATGAGTTTCTCACTCTCAAAATTGTTTAATATACTTAACTTTTTGGTTGTAGACGAAAAAAGTGAAAATTTACCGTTTTTTGATCTTCATTTGTTTATTACATACTATGTACTTATATCATCAAAATCGGCTGCAGGAAACATATATGTTATTAATATAGATGTCCATACTACCCAAAAAATTTAGTTTCGGCATAGAGGGGGTTGTGTCACCAACAGGATATTTTTTTCCTTATTTCTCTGAACTATATCGTTTGTTATTATTTTGGTAATAAAATTTTTTTGCTTGGATGGCATTATACGGGGGTAAATGGAAGCTTTGTATTTTCTGCAACTTTAAAAAATTCTGTGGAAAAATTGAAGGGCTGATTTTGAATGAATTGTTTTGATATAATACATATTTTTAATAATATTTAGTGACGTTGCAAATATTCCTGGATATTACCCAAGGCAACACAGGACTCTTCCCACGTGGTTGGAATTTAAGGATTGAAACCTTATATATTTGAGTTAAATGGCCAACATTCTAAATATTGTTTTTTCTTTCTCCTCAAGGGTTTTCTCGTTTTGTACTCTAATTCCATTGTATTCTATCCTATCCATTCTCTGCTATATATGTCTTGTTGGTAACTTCAATCGTTTATTGACTTCGTATATTTTGGCATTTCTGACTTACGGTCAACTCTGAATTTGATGCCTCTTCTTCAATTACCTGAAATTTGTGTTGTATGTTAAATTATTCGTGTATCTGTTCATCAAGCAGATTGATACTTTTAACGCCACAACTGTTACCTCGTGAGCTCTGTTTTGACTACTCGTGTTTAGCATTATTTTTTTCTTTGTTCTTACCAAAAAGGCAATATTAGTGTTTTTTATTTCATCATCATCTTGGCACTACAGCCCTTAGAGGGCCTCGACCTTCTCACGCTTTCTACGCCATTCTGTTCTGTCCCTTTTTTGCATTTTCCAGTTGCCGACTCCGATCTTCTCGGCATCTTGTGTTACCATTTCAGTGCTTTTCGTTTAAAAAGACAAAAAAAACTTTAAAATTTATTGACATACATTAATAATGGTTTCTGTATTAGGTCTTTAACTTTTTTTACTGATTTATCTTTTCTTACTGATTAATTATCAAATATATTTTATTACCGTTCAAGTTTATAAGCCATGGTCGAAAATTATTTTTAATTAACTTTTTATACCTGCGACTGCGGTAGATATTACTAGTCTGTTGTATCTGTCTTCTTTAGTTAGTAAAAGACAATGGCGACTATTGCAGCTGTGCCTTTGGTAACGTCTGTCGCAGTAACAGAAAGTAAAAATTTCCAACAATGTTTAATTTCACACCAACGCATTTAAACCCAAAAAATAATAAATTACTACAAGATAATGGCAGTGAAATCGTACACTCTTAACATCATTGTCTCTTTTCGACAACATTTAGACTTAAGTCACTTTCCAAACCATACACCGAGAGAACAATTTCTTTTCTCCTAAAACACCGATTTCTTTGAGCAATATTTCTTAAAAGTTAACATATCCTATTAACTTAAACATACCGGTTCACATATAAAGAAACGAGTTTTTTAAACACAACTCAATAATTTCTTACAGATAATTTCTTCAATACTAAGAAATGCATTAATGACTACATTTAATTTTGTTATCCTAAAGTTTTTATTTCTTAAATTGAAAACTACAAATATTTTGCAGTATAAGAAATATAATGTTAAGTTAATGCATATTTATATTTGTGAACAAGAAATTTTCTTGCAATTAAATAAATATTTTAAACCACAAGACATAATTCTTCAGAAATACCCTCTGTAGTAACTGTGGTTATAAAATAAAAACTTTGTCATTAATGCCGAAATGTTACTTGCAAAGAGATTTTTTTCCACAAAAGAATTGCGCAGATTAACTATTTATGATTTAGTCGTCAGTGTTTGTCAAGATGGCGTGATATGTTTATGTTCATATAGATGGATGTTGGATTTATTGGTGTACTTTAAAAATTAACGGATACTTTGAAGGTACGTACATATATAGGTATTAAATAAAAGTAAATTGAGTAATTTAAGATGTAATAATAATATTGTTGCGCATCCGAATGGTTAAAAAAGAAATATAATAGTATCTTTATATGCTTTTTAGGTATAATGATGGACGACTCTGAAATAAAGGAGCTTATTATTCTAACTGGGAAATATGCCACAATTTAAAGCTGGGACAGAATGATATAATATATAGCCTCAGAACAATATTAAGAAAGGAGTTATTAACCAACTGCGGGACCTTCCAGAACTTCATAAATGTAAGTACCTTTTTAAAAATGTGTATACTTATGTATCAACTATAATAGGTTTCTTGAATGTATCGTCTTCTATAAAAATATACAATATAACGCTATATCAAACATGGCGGGTGCAACGCTGAGGATGTCTTCTGTTAATTGATTTGAGATAAAGAAATCAGTTAGTCTAAAAGAAATATATGTTTATAGTTAAGAAATGTTATTGCCGAAAACCGTGAATTAGTTAATATGTATTAAATGACTTAGATGTAAACTAATAATACTTTCCCGTAATAAAATTTCTTAATGATTAGGTATGCTGTCTCTTTTAGATTATAAAAATTAAGAAAATTACATATTATTATGTCTGCTTCAATGCTTTACATTGGTTGTATTTTCCCTCTTGTTTTAGCTAACAATGTTTATTGTGTGACTTAATATTATACAGATAAATAATTAATATTTCATTAACAAAAAGAAAAAAATAAACAAATATATATGTAGGTTAAATAATGCCATATGTTTGAACTAAATATGATTGATTATTATTAGTATTAATAGTTCTTACGTGGGGCCGTGTATTTGTTTTTTTTTGTATTTCCTAAATTTGTCAAAATAAATATCTATATCTTTATAAAAAAATTTTTATTAAAGTAAGTTTACTCTTTCTACATAACGATTTTGTTTTAGTGAATTGCTGATATACAAAGTGCTATTAACAAAAGAAGGAAAATTTGAGGAAGTTGGATTTGCCTCTCCATCCTTTTATTGTTGTGTAGAAGCCAGTGGTTTAAGGGTGGAGAAAATATTTGTATGTAATAATAACGTTTTATATCTTGTTTTATTAATAAATAATGATTTTACCTTAACACAATGATTTATTTCGCCGTATGTAATATCACTTTATTTTCAAGAAATATTAACTTAACTCTAAATATACGTTTATCTCTGCGAAATATATTTCTTAACATTAAATAAATAAATTATTAATAGTAAAATAATAATATTCCTTACTAAGAAATATTATTGCTCAGAAAGAATTGTTTTCTAATGTGTAGAAAATATATTTTTATGACTAATAAAATTAATTAACATCAAGTGTAATTTCTTTCTGATAAATGGGTTTGAAGTTTGCCAGAAAGTGATAGTTCACTCATGTTTAAGATATATTTCTTTGGCTATAGTAGAATTTATTTGAAATATTTTAGAAAATTATATCTTACATACAAAGATATATTTCTTAGGCAATATGCCAAGTCGATCTTTCTTAAATATTAATAAAGTTTCTTTATGTCAAGAATTTTTTTCTCTCGGTGTAGTTAGCTTATTTGGGGTTATTAGATGAAGTATGTCATGAATACTTTTAATTTAGATGACTGCTACATAAAAACATGGACCCAAGAAAAATATATTAAGAGCATGCAATTTTATGCACATTTATATTTAACATATTAATATAGATAGATACGTTTAATATACTTTTATACGTACACAATTTTGTTTTTGTCCAAAACTAATCACGAGAGCAACCCTTAAATACATTTTGAGTAAAAAGACAACTTATGTCAATTTTTTCTTTTTAGTTACGAAGATAAGACGTTTTCAAGAAGAGGTATCTCATATTATTTATACCTATGAGATAGTGCAAGATGTAATATATAGTGGTATCAAATAAGTAAAAATATTTAGTGTTATGATATCAAAATTACCAACAAACAACCTAAATGTAAATAAAGGGAAGACAAAGATATTAAAAATAACAAGGAAAAGGCGCTGGTAACCAAATCGAAGTGGTGATAGATTAAAAAACAACAAACAAACAAAACGGGAACAGTAATAAATAACAGAGCAAGTATCGAGGAAGATCTCGACAACCATAGGCGTAACCAGGGGGTGGTTTTGGGGGTTATAACCCCTTTCTTTTGGATGTACTTTTAGATCTATACGCTTAACACCATTATTATTCCATACCCCCCAGAGACCTTCAAGTAGATGTAACCCCCCCCTTAGGATCATCCTGGTTTCACCTCTGTCGACAACAGACTAGAGAGTACAGGAAAACTATTCCAGGCTCTAAGTAAAGCATTTCTGGAGAACCAAGAAATGTCAAGGAAAACGAAAATGATAATTTTTAAAACAATATATGGGCCAACGTCGACATACGGAGCAGAAAATTGAATCTTAAGCAGAAAGCACCAGGGTAGAATACAAGTAGAAGATATAAAATACCTCAGAAGAACGATACAGAAAAGAAGAACAGGCATACTCAGAAATGGAAAAATAACAAAGACTTAAAAGTAAAATAAAAGAAACACAAATAGAGAAAAACAGAAAATAGTGAAGAAAATTCCTAAAGAGCTAGAATCTGCTCCCTTGACCCCTAACGGTAGAAGAAAACGTGGGGAAAATTTAATTTTTAGAAATGATAATGTGTAGGTAGCTTTATCTTCTGTGGTATTCGAGTAAATAATAATTACCAATTTTTTAGAAAAATTTGTAGTATGTTATGATCAAAGATAATCTTATGAATATTTTTTTATGAATATTTTTCTTGTTCCACTTAATATTTTATATACGAACAGTATCAAAAACTACTTACGTGCTTTCTGATGGTACGATTTGCTCCCCAATGAGCCTCTCGGGAATTGGGGGTGGAGGATATGGTTGCACCAGGGGCTGCGTATGGTACAGTCCAGGCAGTAGTTCCTCACTGGTTTCGACAGTAAAGGGACATTGGATACCGGTGGAGCAGGGTTTGGTGCTCAAAGGTTTCGTTTCCAATGGGCATAGGTTGCTAAATTTATCATCGTCGTCTCTACATTCTATATTTCTGACTTGAACTCCTTCCCCGCAAGACACAGAACACTATAAAATAGAAAGGTTTTTGAAGGGTTTGTACTGTATTACGCAGTAATTGTATAATTGTACAGTTGAACCCGATTATTAGAATACAGGTTATAGGAATATCTCGGTTTATGAAATCTCCCGAAATATTTCCATTTACTCCTTAATAAATACATAAATATATCCGTTTATACGAATACGTTTTAATAGAATATTTTTTAAGTAATGTTTCGTAATATGTTGTCTTTTGCTCCCCCGAATATCTTTTTTAGAACATTCAGCTCCCAGATGTTTATCATATTTTATTGATTTTTGTTGATAATCCATGTTTCGCTTCCGTAGAGGACTGTAGGCTGGATCACTGTTCGGTATAATCTCAATTTTGCCTCTCCGGAGATGTTTTTTGCTCTTAGTAATTTGTGTAGAGATCCAACAGTCTTTCTTCCTCTCAAAATAAGCTTCTCCATTTCATTTCTTCCCTTCTCTTGTTTCTGTTATTCCTAGATACTCAAACTCAACCATCTTTTTGAAGAAATACTTTTACTTTCGTTGTTCGTGATAGTTTTCAGTCATGTGTCTTCATATTTGGTCTGTATCCCTTCCATATACTTTGTTTTTTGCGCATTAATACTCAGTCAAATACTTCTTAGCCTTCGCTTTAAAGAGTTTGAAAAATTTCAGCAGTTTCCTTTCAATTCTTACCATTAACAATACATTGTCCGCAAAAGAGAAGGAAGCCAGATCCTGGAACATTGTGCATGGCTTGGAATTTTTCCACTGTTTTCATCCATTTTCTTCTGTCCAAGGCAGCAATTGTTTTTCTTGGCTGTTCTCCAATTTGTTATCCCTACTGTTTCAAGGTTTTCCTACAAGTTTTCCTTGCCCTCTCTCTTTGTCTCTTTGTTATGATGATCTGGATAATTTCTGGTTACCTGATCTGTTCGTCTTCTCCAAACGGTTCATCATCGTTAACTCCCCCGAATATTCATTAGAACACTCCGCTCCCAGATGTTCAACTGGGGCTGTCTCAATTTTGCCTCTGTCGACATGTTTTTTGCTCTTAGTAGTTTATGTAGAGCTTCGACAGTCTTCCTTTATCTCAAAATTTGCTTCTAAATTTCCTTGCTTCCTTCCCCTTTGCTAGTTAGCGTCATTCTTAAAAACTCACACTCGGTCACCTTTTTAAAGCAATACTCTTTATTCTCGTTGTTTGTGGTAGCCTTCAGTTGGGTGGCTTCATAATTTGGTCTGCCCATTTCCATATACTTTATTTTTGCTTATTAATAATTAGTCCATACTGCTTAGGCTCCACTTCAAAGAGTTTAAAAATCCTCAGTAGTTCCTTTTAATCTTTTGCCATCAACACTACATCGTCCGCAAAGGCCAGGATCTGGCTTCTGTTGTCTTCAATCATACTTTTTGTTCGTATTCCACTCTCCCTCAATATTACCTCCCATAGTGAAGGGTAGTGTAGACAGCGGATCTCACTGCTTTAAACCCCTTTTAACTTCAAAATGTTACTGTTACGCTTCCTTCTATCCTTATTCTATTGTCGGTCATATTAAGGTCATTTTTTACTTTTATTACTAAGATCTTACTTTAAGGGTATAGTATAGATGCCTGCTTGTTACAAAAACATAGTTTTTAATTCCAACTTTTCATTACAACAAACAACAATTTTCGATATTGTAAAATATATACAGTGAGGACGTTTATAAATTCATTATCTCGAGAATGGGCGAATTTGGAGAAAAATTCTAAAACAGGTCGATTTTTATTTTTAAATTATGACTTTTGGCATATACATCATACTAGTGACGTCATCTATCTGGGCGTGATGACGTAATTGACTTATTTTTTAAATAAGAATAGGGGTCGTGTGCTAGCTCATTCGACAGATTATTCAATTCTCTATGCGGTAATATAAACATTAATATCATTATTTATACAGGGCGCACAAAATTTTTTTTAATTATTAATTAAACAATTCATTTAATTAAAATTCTTTTTGACACCTTGTATAAAAAATCATATTAATGTTTATAATACTGAATAGGAAATTGAATAACCTTTCAAATGAGCTAGCACACGACCACTATTCTCATTCAAAAAAATAATCGATTACGTCATCACGCCCAGATGGATGACGTCACTAGTACGATATATATGTCAAAAAATCATAATTTAAAAATTGAATAAGTTTTGTATTTTACATTTTTTTCTAATTCTGTAAATGAAACAGTGTAGAAGGGGGTCAAAATATAGCGAATAATCCTGTACATCCATTGGAGGCGACCGACCGGCTCTGTCCCGTCGTACAGCTGACCGACTATAATAACTTTTATTTATATTCCATTTAGAATAAGTGTACTGATTTTCAGCCTTAGTAAATGGATTTAATTACCTTCGTAGGAAAGCAACTTTGATACCCTCTCAGTAACCCCTGTTCTACGTTTCGCTTGACCGACCGCAGTATGTTTCTCTACACACTCACAGTAATCAACTGTGAAAGAACTAGCTTTAGTAAATTCATAGAGATTTTTCGGGGCTGCTTCTTGGACTGTAACATAATTATTTATACAGGGTGTACAAAATTTTTGTTTATTAAATTAATTTGCAAAGAAAGAAGAATGTAAGCAATTTATTTAATTCAAAATACATTTTACTGCTGTCAGAAAAACAGGTAATAATGTTTATTTCACAAATAAACATTGCTTTTCGCTTAAATTCAATGTTCAATCTGCTAAGAGACAGGTGGGTGTCAGTTTTAACATTGAATTTAAGCGAAAAACAATTTTTATTGGTCAAATAAATATTTGTTTCTGTTTCCTGACAGCAGTCACATGTAGTTTGAAATAAATGAATTACATACATTCTTCTTTTTGTCTCAATTAACGTAATTAAAAAAATGGACACCCTGTATAAATAATTATATTTACGTTTATATTACTGAATAGGGAAATAAAAAACCTTTCAAATGAGCTATCACACGACCCCTACCCTCGTTTAAAAAAATCATCAATTACGTCATCACGCCCAGGTGGATGACCTCATTAGTATGATATATATATGCCAAAAAGTCATAATTTAAAAATAAAATATCGACCGGTCTCAGGATTTCTCTCCAAATTCACCCCTTCTCGAGATAATGAATTTATTCCAACTCAAACATCCTCACTGTATAGAAAAATATATTTTTCTACAACCACTATTCAAAGTGCACTTTCATGCACGGTTTTATGTTAGCAAACTTGATATTTTCTCACAGTATAAGATATTTGACATTAGTGTTCAGAAAAGTGACGTTTCTGTGCCGCAAAGTGACGTTTCTGTGCCGCAAAGTTCTTTTCTGCACAGTTGTCTACCTCATTCTGAGTAACGTTATATTCTGTTTACATCCGTGGACTACCGCATTCTGAGTAACGTTATATTCTGTTTACATCCGTGGTTAAACTTTAGACAAATAGATAACCTATAAGACAATTATTATATTTAACTATAGCATAGAAACTAAATTATGGATGTTACAACTGTTTTATTTTACAATTTTATTCTTATTAAACATTTTATAATTATCAAATAACCAATAAGGATTTAGCAACCTGTGCAAGAGACGTCGAATGAAGTAGGTTTTGTGTAAATCCGTGACTGCATAAATATAATGTCAATAATGTGTAATAATTGTTTAAATTTAAACAAATTAAGGCAGTGCATTAATTTTTTAACTGATTTCTAATAAATTTGTTGATAGATTAAGGGTTTCTAGTCGGATAAACTTTGATATATGGGAACCCTGGAACAGGGGCAGTTTTAATTGTGGAACAGGTTAAAAATTTGGAACGGTCTGACCACCAAAACGGCACATTTATTTTGTCCGACAGAATAGACTTAAACTCTCCGAACAGAGATTAAACTCTCATGCAAAAATCAGACTGCTATTTATCACCAAATGGGCGTTTTCATGAGTGGAACATGTAGAATATGTCAAATGACAGGAATTATGACAGGTGATAAATAGCAGTCTGATTTTTGCATAGTTTAATCTCTGTTCGGAGAGTTTAAGTCTATTCTGTCGGACAAAATAAATGTGCCATTTTCGTGGTCTGACCGTTCCAAATTTTTAATCCGTTCCAGAATTAAAACTGCCCCTGTTCCAGTGTTCCCATATATCAAAGTTTATCCGGCTAGACACCCCTAAGCCATTAACAAATTTTCAGCTTGCTATTAATCAACTTTTTTTTCATACGCGGGATCCAGACCTATTATTTAGGTATAAGGAATTTAAATTGATTAGTAGGTATTAATTAAATACAGTTTAACATTTATCACATAGGTACCATAGAGTTATATATTAGCATAGAGAGAGCCTTCACTATGAGCGTCCTGACGACAAGATCTCTTCGACTGGTTTGCGCTATCTCTTTCTAACACATCGTACCGAGAAACTAAGATGACATTAAGGTGTGAGTATAGGCACGGAAGAGGAGGACAACTGTCTCAGCTTAATATGCGTAAGAGTGAAACAGCACTAATCCAAAGAAAAAAGATGGTGTCGTCATTTCGCTTTGAATGACACTCTCTCTATGTCAATATATACCTCTATGATAGGTACCTATTATAATTAATCGTCGTTTGGAAATTGTGATTTTTATTTTTAGGAAAAACTGTGCTTGTAGAAAAAGTATAGTGTGAAACACGTGCAGAAAGGTAATTTCTCACTCGTTTGAATTGCGGCACTCGCTTGCGCTCGTACCGCAACTTTTCAAACTCGTGAGAAATTAGTACCTTTCTGCACTTGTTGCACAATATACTATATACTCTTGAGCAAATTTATATTTTTTTACATACGTCGTATAATAAGATTGATACAATTTGATATCTAATGGTTGGATCTTTAGTAGGTTTTAGACCATGCAGAGCTTTTTATAAAGAATAACTTTTTTTTTGTAAAATTAATAATAAAAACTTTTCTCTTATGATTCCAACTTACGTCTACACACTGTATTTCCACAATATCAAACTGTAATGGAAGCAATTAAAATTTACTTTGGTCCTCGTATTTGGTGAAACAGATATTCAGATCAATTGCTTTACAACTACAAATTTATTACGAACCCGAAAGTTATATAACAAAGATTTGAGATCTCTGACATAATAGCCAGTAAGTACTTACCCCCGACCATTTCCCCACTATCCAACTCGGGCAATCCATTTGATTGCAGGCCTCCTGAAACCAGGGTTTATGTCCGCCACATTTGATGTCCTCCACCTACAAAGCAATAATAAAGTTTGTTCGAGTTTACAGCGGGTGCACATATGCTCAAACTAGCGTAAATTATGAATGCATTGTCTGTGACTGTGACATTACATAAAACATATTTATATGAAATGTTTGTAGTCGTAAATAAGTTATTTGGTAAACAAACTGTTCTGTAATGAATAATTAAATTAGTAAGTTCAAGATGACAACAAAGCAAGGAGATATATTATCGATTTTAAAATAAATATAAATTATAAAATAAATATATATAATATGTATATACAGAATAATCCAAATAAAAACGGAACATACGCAGTTAAGGAGAAAGGCGCAAAAACGTCGCCTGTCAAAATTTTCAATGTGTTTTAAATGTATTCTTTTTTTTTCGAATCATGAGAAAACTAACAAGTATTTTTTAAAAATTTAAACGCAAAATGAAATATTATATTACTGAGAGCAGAAAGTCCCTGAAAACTTCTATAATGTTTATTTTAATAAGTTAGAGTGGTGAAAATAAAACAAAATTTAGTGTGATTTTTAATTGCAAATATTTCATTCAAAAGACAATTTTTATCTATTTTAAAGGACTTCGGTAATAACGTAATCTATCATTCTGCTTTTAAATATTTCAAAAATACCTATTAGTTTTCTCAGGATTCGAAAAAAATGAATACATTTAAAACACATTGAAAATTTTGACAGGCGACATTTTGTGCCTTTCCCCTTAATACAGAAACTCGCACTGATATTCGCCTATTATATCTTCAACTTCTTTTTCAAGTTTATATTTTATGCATTTTGATAAGATTTTATATACGGTATTTAGTAATGCTACTCCTATGTAATGACTGTATTCTATTTTGTCGCCTTTTTGTGTAACGAGCAAATAATTGCTTGCTTCCAATCTTCTGGCACTCGTTCTTTTATCCATATCTCTAATATTATTTTGTATATCCAATATTATTATACAATAGAATATGTACTTTCGTTTATGCAATTCCGTTTATCTTTTATAAATGTCTTCTTAACTTCTGTTTTTTTGCTTTGTATGTTCTGTCGAGGTTCTCCTTTTCTCTTATTCCTCATTTTTGCAATATTTCTTTTCTTATTTTCTGTTCTTCTTCTGTCAGCTGTAACGCGTCTTTAGTTATCGATTTTTGCTTTTATCTTTTTTTTCAGCCCAATTGTTTCGTCTTCTGTCTTCATCGTAACCTCTTTGAAATTTCTCCATATTTTTTTGACGATCCATTACAGTGGTGTATAGTACATTCACTGTAAGTCTGTCAGTGAATATTTTTCTTGTATCTTCTTGCTTTGAGGTTTCTACATTGTATCTTTTTCTTCTGGCAGTCCTGCGATTCTCATCTCTGACTAATTTCATTCTTAATTTGGCCCTGATCATCATGTGGTCCGAACCCACATCTGCACACCTGAAGGCCCTCACAAATTTTAGCCAGCTTCTCCATTTTGATTCAATTAGTATATGGTCGATTTGGTTCTTATATCTACCACCCGGGGATTTCCAAATTTCTTTGTGGATCAGCTTATGTTTAAAATAACTGTCACTTGTAATGAGCTCATTATGTTCATAGAATTCGATTAATCGATTTCCGTTATTATTTTTTCTTCCCAGCCCTTCTTTTACCATCACATGCACATATCCTGTATTATCATTGCCAATCTTGGCATTGAAATCTCCAAGTACCATTTTTATATATAAAAATTCACAAGGAAAAAGCTTTCCTGTGGTTGGCTGTATACCATGTAATACAAAAAACAATAAAATCCTGTATAAAAGGTATATTTAAAAACCCTCAAAAGGGCCACATCAAAATCATAACTAGTTTTCGACTAGTTTACCAGTCATCATCAGTGCTTACGTGCAATGTACATGCTAACCACCAAGATAATATTTAACAAAAATATGTGGGTCAAAGCCCAGTAAAAGAAGTCCGTCAAGGAAACATTGGTTTAAAGAGCTACGTTAAGTGTGGATGTTTAAAATATTTAGCTAATCTGCCCCAGGTAACATCTGAGCTGTGGATTTGACTTGTTTACATGTTGAAAGTATGACGGCAAGTGAAATAGTATATAAATATACCTTTTATACAGGATTTTATTGTTATTTTTATAAATCTTTTACAAATTTTGTTGTTCCTAAAACTCTTCCCTTTCTGTATTACTATTTTCATTTGAATGAGTGTAAACGTTATTGTCAGTCAGGCCATGGAGTTGGGGTGTTTACATTGTAAAATGGCATGCACCCTACCCTCCGTGCTATGGCATGCTGGACGAGCCATACAGCCTGTAGTCAACACCCCGAAGTATGAGCGGGAACAAAAAGTGTATTAATACTCATACGCTTATGAAACGCACCTGGCGGATCATAAGGGCCTTCACATTTTACTCTTTTTCAACTAGTCTTGAGTGAAATGTCTTTAATCTTTCCTATCGGCCTCTCTTGGCTACCTCTTCTTCTTCCGACCCCGAATGGCTATTAGGTTTCCGAGGGCAGACGGGTCACTATATTTCTTTCTACAACCTACCTGCTCTTCACCGAATGATTGCCGGTATAAGCAATCCCCCACTTACTGACCAACGGCTTCGGGTATATGAGTTGGTAAGTGGCAGGGCACTCTTTTGTCCTGAGACTGAGAAATTGGTCTCGAAGGCGGATGAACCCTACAGAATGGTCAACGGTATAAGAATGCAGAAGGCAACGGGAAACCATTGCATTAAAGACTCGTGGAGTATCCCTAGAAATCGTCATGGCTTACAGAAATGACAATCAACAACCTACTAATCATGGTTCTCGGATGCCAAGATTCGACAGGGGAAGAAACAACAGCAACGACAGGGCTTCCCAGGCCGTTAGTCAGCGAAGTCCCTGTTCCCTAAATATATACAAATGCACCTACAAAATCGCTACATGGAATGTAAGAAGTATGTATGAACCTGGAAAACTGAGGAATATACAGCAAGAGATGATGCGACTAGATATCGATATATTAGGAATAAGCGATACAAGATGGGTCAGTTCTGGCGAACTCAATACAGGCAATGGGCGAATCTATTACTATGGAAGCAGCGACACCCAACACAGATATGGAGTTGCTATGATCCTCAGTGAAAAAGTAACGAGATCAGTAACAGGCTTCGTTCCGGTGTCGGAAAGAATTATAATGTTGCAATTATTGACAGCTCATGGAAAAATGAACCTAATTCAGATTTATGCGCCAACTGCTGACAAAAATGAAGAAGAAATAGAGAACTTTTATAGCGAACTCCAAAAAACATTACAGCTCACAGTATCTAGAGACATAACAGTGATCATGGGTGATTTCAATGCAAAAATTGGCGAAGGAAAATGCTACCCTAATGTAGGGCTATATGGACTTGGCGAACGAAATGACAGAGGGGATCGCCTAATAGAATTTTACCAGGAACATAATGTTGTAGTCGCAAATACATTCTTTAAATTACCTAAGCGACACCTTTATACATGGAAATCGCCAGCTGACAAAGACAACAAAATCGTCAGAAATCAAATTGACTACATCCTAATAAAGCAAAGATATCGAAA
Source organism: Diabrotica virgifera virgifera (assembly GCF_917563875.1). Taxonomy (NCBI): domain Eukaryota; kingdom Metazoa; phylum Arthropoda; class Insecta; order Coleoptera; family Chrysomelidae; genus Diabrotica; species Diabrotica virgifera. The sequence continues at coordinate 244,132,249 of NC_065448.1, read as the reverse complement.
CTCAATTCAGGCAGTAAAGGCATATCCAGGAGCGGACGTATCTTCTGATCACAGTCTTCTTATTGCTAGGTTTCAACTTTAACTAAAAAAGACGCAAAAAAGCCGCAACAACAATAAACTTAACATACAGAAACTTAAGTCAGAAGAAACAAAAGAAAATTTGAAACATGAAATCAACAAAAATCTAGATAGAAACCCAAGAAATAATTGCAACGTAGAACAACAGTGGCATTTCTTCAAAACCTCTATATTAGAGCCAAGTAAGAAAGTACTTACAACAACCAAATGTAAGAAAGAAGAATGGATGACGGAGGAAATTCTAGAGTTGATGAATGAAAGAAGAAAAAACAAAACAATTAATAAGACTCGCTATAAACAGCTTCAAAACCAAACAAGAAGAAAAATTAGGGAGGCTAAAGAAACCTACTTCTCTGAAAAATGTAAAGAAATAGAAGAACTTCAAAACATATATGACAACTTCAACCTACATAAAAAAGTCAAAGAACTAGCCGGAATAGGAAATAGAAGAACCTCAAATATATTGCTCGACAAAAACGGAAATACTATAATGGAGACAGAACGAAAACTACGACGATGGAAAGAGTACACCGAGGAACTATTTCATGACCAGAGAGAAGTTAGTACATCCGTAGATAGCCAAACCGGAGATGTAGGCCCAGAGATAACCAAATCAGAGGTTAGTCAGGCAATAAACTCTATGAAAACCAATAAATCTGCTGGTCAAGATGAATTACCTAGCGAGCTGATAAAGTTGGTCAACGAGAAAAACCTGGACATAATAGTAGAACTGTTCAACGCTATCTATACTACGGGAATCATCCCTAGAGAAATGTTGACATCAGCATTTGTGTGTTTGCCAAAAAAAGTGAATGCCAAAGAATGCAGTGACTACCGAACCATAAGCTTAATGTCACATACCTTGAAAATTCTGCTGAAAATTATCCACGCCAGAATACACTCTAAACTGGAGCTGGATATTAGTGACACTCAATAGGGGTTCCGCAATGGAATGGGCACCAGAGAGGCATTATTCTCCTTCAACGTGCTGACACAGAGATGTTTGGATGTTAACCGTTCTCTTTACGTCTGTTTTATAGACTACAATAAAGCGTTTGATAAAGTGAAACATGACCGACTCATGGAAATTCTAAAAACTAAAAACCTAGATGAAAGAGATTTAATACTAATAACACATCTCTGTTACAATCAGCGAGCAATAGTAAGAATTGAAACAGAAACATCTGAAGAAATGGAAATAAAGAGAGGAGTCAGGCAAGGCTGCATACTATCACCTCTATTATTTAACGCTTATTCTGAAGAGGTAATGCGAGAAACTCTGGAAGATGAAACAGTCGGCATCAGAGTAAATGGAGTCTTAGTTAACAACATCAGATATGCAGATGATACAGTAATAATAGCCGATAATTTACAAGACCTGCAAATACTCATGAGTAAAATAGTAAGGTGTAGTAGGGAGTACGGACTCTCTCTCAATATCAAAAAGACAAAGTTTATGAAAATTAGTAAAAACAACCATAATACTAACGAAATCTTGATAGTAGAGGGCCAGCAGATCGAAAGAGTAAAAAAGTACACTTACCTAGGGACAATTTTGACTATTTAGAATGGGAAATAAGCCACAATATTATTAAAAAAATGATTTTTATTAACGTTTCGACGCCCAAATCGGGTGCCGTTGTCAAAATACAAAATACTATTAATATAAACAAAAATGTTGTTGCTTAGTAAAAAAATTCTTCTAATAATTTATTTAATTTGACTCATTTATATCGGCAATTCAGATACATATGATACATTTTAAAGTAGAAGACTTTAAAATGATATTGCCAATATTTATGAGTTGCGTTCCTGGGACGACTTTACTGAAAGATAGTTCATTCGATTACATGAAATCAACCCCAACTCAAGAATATCCGTCACAAAAAAATCATAGCATGTGATCTGTCTTTAAAAAGACAACCACATGCAACGGTGACATTAAAATTCTCGCGTTAGAGATCTCATAGTAATAATATATTATAATAATAATTATAATAATCTCATAATAAATTATTAGAAGAATTTTTTTACTAAGCAACAACATTTTTGTTTATATTAATAGTATTTTGTATTTTGACAACGGCACCCGATTTGGGCGTCGAAACGTTAATAAAAATCATTTTTTAAATAATATTGTGGCTTATTTCCCATTCTAAATAGTCAAAATTGTAAAAATGCCACAAGAAAATAGCTTCAGAACAACATTAATACCTAGGGACACTTATAACCGAAAATAATGACTACACTGCAGAAATCAAAGTCAGAATCGAGAAAGCACGTTCTAATTTTATGAAAATGAAAAAGGTCCTATGTAGCAAAGATTTAACATTAGCTCTTAAAGTACGCCTAACAAAATGTTACGTATATAGTGTACTATACTATGGACTGGAATCATGGACGTTAAATGTAGAGACAATGAGACGACTTAACGCCTTTGAAATGTGGACGTATAGAAGAATTATGAGGGTTTCCTGGGTAGATAGAGTTACGAACAATGAAGTACTGAGAAGAATAGGTAAAGAGAAGGACATTGAACTTACAATTAAAGAAAGAAAACTACAGTACCTCGGACATGTGATGCGGGGCGAGAAGTATGGCATCCTGCGACTCATAATGCAGGGAAAGATAGATGGCAGAAGAAGCATCGGCAGAAGACGAATTTCATGGCTGAAGAACCTGAGAGAATGGTTTGGATGCAGCTCAAAACAACTATTTAGAGCTACTGCCTCAAAAATTAAAATAGCTATGATGATTGCCGACCTCCGTAGCGGAGATGGCACCTGAAGAAGAAGAAACGTTATTCACTGTTAGGTTATAATAATTTGCTTTGAGTCTAGCCCAAATAATTTTCTCAGATGTTGGTTCCCTTTCCATTAAAGCAGTTTTCTTTCTTGAGATAAAAGTATGGCTACACCCTTTTCGTGTTTGGTATTTTCAGTTGTATTCCTGACACTTTCCCGAATCGAATTCAAAAATTTGCATAGCGATTCATCTTGCTGCCGAAAACTGCTATTTAGTGCTTCATTGCCTTAACTATTACATTGAAGATGAAGAAACAAAGGGCCTAGCCGGGTAAGATGGTGAAAAGTGCCCCCAACCCAATTTAAATTCCATATAGGCCACTTTTTAGCACATATAGAGGAACTCACCTTCTGAAATTTTTAGCCCCCTAGGTGGTCACGTGACCCCCCTAGAGCCTAATTAGGCTTTTTATGTTTTTATTTTTCTCTCAGCCGCATCAAGAGCTAGCCAAAAAATTTATTTAAAAAAGTTGTAAGTTTCAAAAAGATCTATATGAAAATTTTTTTTTTATTTTTTTGGCGGGAAATTCGAATTTTTAGAACAATTTTAAACTTTTAAATAGCTCTGAAAAAAAAAAACTAAGAAACACGTTTTTATGAAAATTAATTATAATGTGTATCTTTGCACAATCTTTCACCCTTAATTTTTTCAGATTTTTAAAATTGGTGAAACGTACCTTTAAAAATAAAAAACCGCACTTTTCGGATTTTTTTCGTTTTTTGATACAATTTTATACATATTTTTCAAAAAATTTAACACCGTCACTAGAATAGGTAAAAAACTGAAAAATAATTGGGATTTGCTTAATAAAAATTTTTTGTAACGATATCCATTTTCAAGATACAGGGCGTTGAAGAAAACAAAATTTTACATATTTTTTACGATTTTTCCGAAACTACTGGCAACATTGTAATAAAACTTCGCGGGTTTTAAGAGGTAGTTATTGTGCATGTTTTGACATACAATTAAGGATTTGATATTCATCATTGGCGCGCATAGGGGTAATGGTCTGAACTTTTCAAAGAAAAAAAGATAGTACGCCACTGACCTATTTCAAAGTAACAATCATTTTTGAATTCCTCGTTCAATTTTCAATAAAAAATCTATCTTCTCATTTTTTCATACGGCGCGCCGTTTTGCTGCAAAAAATAAAATATCTTAACGCTTCCAAAGTATTCGAATTAATTTTGATAATAATGGATGTACGAGTTTATTATGTAGATGTAGAAAGTACTAGAAGTTCGAATACTTTGTAAGGGTTAAGATCTTTTATTTTTTGAATAAAAATGGCGCGTCGGATGAAAAAATAAGAAGATACATTTTTTGTCACAAATTGAACGAGAAATTCAAAAACCATTGTTAATTTGAAATATGTCAGTGGCGTACTATCTGTATTCTTTAAAAAGTTCAGACCATTATCCCTATGCGCGCCAATGATGAATATCAAATCCTTAATTGTATGTCAAAACATGCACAATAACTACCTCTTAAATCCCGCCAAGTTTTATTACAATATTGCCAGTAGTTTCAGCAAAATCGTAAAAAATGTGTAAAATTTTGTTTTCTTCAACGCCCTGTATCTTGAAAATCGATGGCGTTACAAAAAATTTTTATTAAGCAAACCCCAATTATTTTTCAGTTTTTACCTATTCTAGTGACAGTGTTACCTTTTTTGAAAAATATGTATAAAATTGTATTAAAAACCAAAAAAAAACCGAAAAAATGCGGTTTTTTATTTTTAAAAATACGTTTCACCAATTTTAAAAATCTGAAAAAATTCAGCGTAAAAGATTGTGCAAAAATACACATTATAATTGATTTTCGTAAAAACGAGTGTCTTAGTTTTTTTTCAGAGTTATTAAAAAGTTTAAAATTGTTCTAAAAATTCGAATTTCCCGCCAAAAAATTAAAAAAAAATTTCATATAGATCTTTTTGGAACTTACAACTTTTTTAAACAAAGTTTTTGGCTAGCTCTTCGTGCGGCTGAGATAAAAAATAAAAACATAAAATGCCTAATAAGGCTCTGGTGGGGTCACGTGACCACCTAGGGGGCTAAAAATTTCAGAAAGTTAGTTTCACTATACAATATGCTAAACGGTGACCTACATGGAATTCGAATCGAGTTGGGGGCACTTTTCACCATCTTACCCGGCTAGGCCCTTTGTCATGTCATTCAGAAACATGACTATACTGCCCTGCAAATAATGAAATTCAAATTATCACGTTTTTCGATGGTTCCATACAACAGAATTTTTAAAAATTTCTAAATTATTTTTCTATCAGTGTTAATTAGCTAGAATTTATTTTTTTATTTGGTCCTTTGTTCTAATTATTATAAACTAACTAATTTAGAAGTTATTATTAATTTAATCAACGCAAATCTTTTTTATTAGATTTACCATTATCTTCGTATTGTTTGTCTCTTCGACGCAATGGACTTGACGAAGTTTTACTCCACCACCACAACTATGTCTTTTATTTGATCCGACTCTCGTACTGGAGATCTTCTTCTGGATCTTTTACACGTTTTGTTGCCTTCAATGATTCGTTCCTTTCCTTCACTTCTTCTACTTATATGTCCAAAATACCTCAGTATTTTGGTTGATAGTTGTGGTGATCTAGTTTTTATGTTAAGTTCTGCCAGTATTAATTATTTATGCAATATGTGGTTTATGGTATGCGCAATATTCTATGAGTAGACCCACATTTCAACTACGCTTCGAATCGGTCCAAGTTTTTGAAGCGTAGGTAGCAATAGAAAATAATATCAATGCCCGAACAAGGCGTAATTTTGTGTTTTTTGTTATATCAGTGTTCTTTCATATTTTTGTGAGTTTGGCTGCTGCTGATCTGGCCATTGTGATACGTCGACGGATCTCGTCTTCTTATACTCCATTGTTAGTAATAACGGGCCTAAGTAATTAAATTGTTTGACCACTTCGTAACTTGCCATGTTTCTTATCTCTTTTTGGTTGTTTCTGATTCTATCGATGATGATTACTAAGGTTTTCCGCATATTTATTATTTTCAAATCATATTCCGTTCTTACCGTTGAAGTAATAATAGGACACGCTGTATGTAGAATGTGCTTAACCTTACTCAAAGTCAATAACTGAAGTAAATATAAACTCGATTCACCGTGACCGCAGTGGTGCCTGATTTAACAATAGTTTAAATTCAGTGGTAGTTTTCCAAAAGCAAATATGTCCATTTTTGGTACTTTCCAGGAGAGCAAATTAAAATTTCCACGACGGTCATAAAATTACAGTTTTTTTCTTATATATTAACTCACATAAATAGCTGTATAATCATTAAACTCAAAACCAAATATGATATTTCTAAAACTGTGATTTTATGGACATTGTGGACTAGCGATGTGAAATTACGTGTAATTTCAGAAATTGTAAGTTACACGTGTAAAATTACCCAAAAATTACAAACCAGATGTAATTTATGTAACTTATGTAATTTATGTTCATTGTATTAAAAAATCAATTGTTTGCATTCATATTGAATATAATAAACACAAAGTAACTACATACTTATGAAATAAAGAAAGGTGGATAAGAAATACATACAAATAATAAAGAAATGAAAACATAGGTTCTTTAGTTTTGTTTTAAGCGGCTTTTATAAATCACAACTTCCTTTTTCGCAGACAACTGGAGACCTTCTTGTTATAAAACGTCGAAGTTTCAATTGTTTGCTCTTCCAATGAGCCTTGTGTAATTTTTTTTATCTCCGGCAAATCCAGAACTGCATCCTGAAATTAAATAGGAAAGTGTAAACATAGAGAGTAAAAATAATGGGTTTATAATATAATATATACAGATCTAACTACCTTGTTTTCGGCATCTGAAGTATCCTTCTCGACTTCCGTTTTTTTTTGGGGTTGTTCTGTGCCTTTACCCTGAAATTGATAATTTTGGAATATAAACAATAAATATGTATGTGTTTACACTAATTTACCGATTTCATTAAGACGTTTTCTAAAATGTTCACTTTGCTTTGTCTCAAAATGCGTGCTGGTCTCTGTTCCCTAGTTTCCATTCTTTGATCAATTTCATCATCGGTCATTGCAAAGTCAGCAAAATTAAAATCATCGTCGGAATTTCCATTTCCTGTTGTATTTGAATGCCATGATGATATTGTCTGAAAACATAAGATTTATAATTTTTTATTCGAAAACGGTGGAATGCATTGGAAAATCGGAAAAGAAGCAAACTGCATATATCACATGCACATATCACATATCTAAAAAATGCCTAAATTTAAAATTACCTCGTCTAATTCTTCCTCTTCGGAAATATGGTTTTCAATTACTTCTATCTCCTTCTGTAAGTTTCTACCTTCTATCGAAACGTTGTTCTGTACAGTCTCTTCTATAGGATATTGACTTTGTATGTGATGTTGTCGTGAACGTTTCAGCAATTTTGAATTATATTGTATATAATTTAAATTTGCTGCCCTTTGAGTTGTTAGGCGATTTCTTCTCTTCGTATGAATGCTGCTCTGGGAGCTAAAGCTTCTCTCTGTTGCCGCAGAAGTGCACGGCATTGTCAATATCCTGACTGCAACTTTGGAGAGGCATGAATGTCCACAAAATCCTTTCCACCATGTAACCAAAGAGACATTATCGAGTATGTTCCATAAAAATGTTTCGCCAAAAAAGTCTGTTTTAGCTAAATAGTTTCCTAAATCCTCAGTAATCTTTGACACTCCTTCATCACCAATCTCTATCGTGGTCGTGGTTGACATAGTAGTAATGTATTTCATCGCTTCAATCCTTTCGGCTGATGATAAATTTGCACCAACAGACCGAGGGTTTAGTAAGTCTGCGGCAAAATGGATCGGTTGAAGGGCGTATTCCTTCCTTGATATAAATTTATCCATCGCTTCTGTTTTTTCGCAATCCGTTAGTTTCACGCATTCTAAATGAGTAGATATGTTACTACCGATTTTCGCGAAAGTTTCACAAACCAAATGAATTGACGAAGAATCTCCTTCAAGACGTGTTATTGCTTCAGTAATTGGCTTAAGCAATTCAACAAGAGCGCTAGAATTTATCCAGAATCCTTCATCAAGTAAATTTGCTTTTGCGCTGCGTATTCTATCTTGAATTGTTTTATCTGGAGATATTGCTAGACGTTGTAGGACGGACTTGCATTTAGTCAGATCTTGAAGACATTTTACATGTGAACCCCATCTTGTTTTTACAGGTAGGCTAAGAGACACTCCACACTTCATCTCATTTCTTATTTCTGTGAATTGAGCTCTCAGTACTTGACACTGGTTAATAGTTTTAACGATATGTATAATATGTGACAAATGTGTCTCTATTGAAGATAATTTCAAAATATCGCTGCACAATAAATGTAATGTGTGCGCTAAACAGCCGTATGATACAAGATGGGGATACATCTCTTCACATTGTCTCACAGCCTTCCTCATATTCTTTGCGTTATCAGTCACAATAGCGAAAAATTTTTTAGGTCCATACTCCTCCAGAACTTCAACCATTAATTTTGTTATATATTCTGCGGTATGCTTCTCTGCTTTTGTTAGTACTGATTTGACAAATAACGGTTCGGGTGTTGTAACAATGAAATTAATTACACTTTCATTTCGCAAGTTGGACCAACCATCGCATTGCAATGATAAATTGTCAGCTTGCTTAATTTTATCATTAACTTGAACTTCAACTCGCTCGTACTCTTCGGTCAGGAGACGATTTGATAACATATATCTCGATGGTAAGGTGTATGAAGGTCTAATTTTTTTAAAAAACAATTTCCAATCTTCATTCTCGGTAATTGAATGTGGTGCTGAACTGGTGTAAATAGCTCTAGCAAGCAAAATATTCAATTCGTTATTTTGTTCGTGTGTCATTCGATCACAAAATGATTGTATTCTGTTGATTTTTGTGCAAACAGGTGTTTCCACATGAATGTTATCAGAAGCAGATGTTGATGCTGTGGAAACCGTTGATGATGTACAAGTACAAGCAGCATCAGTGTTATCGTTATCCAATTTTGCCGATGTGATCTTTTTCATGGATGTTTCAAATGGAAATTTAGAGTGATTCCCCTTTGACTTTGGAGTTAAAATATTGAATTTAAGTTTTATCATATGCGGCACATAAGTGCATTGTTGAAGATGAGATTTCATTCTTGTAGCATTTTTTGCATGTACACTCTTGCAAAATTTACACCTCACATTTATGGTCTTTTGATTAGAAGAACCCGCAGGTAACACTTCAAAATAAAGCCAGATATCTGTCTTACGTTTCACCATGTTTTATGACCTAAAAAAAATATTCAGGTAGACTTAAACATTAAGAAGGGAAAAAACATTATTTTTCAAAGTATTTGATGGGCACGAGGGCATAAAAAATTGTTAGGCATCCTTAAATAGAAGAAAGATTAAAATTGAATCTGTGTAACAATTTAATGAAATTCGAATAAGCAGAATACTGGATCGGACAACTACATTATTTTGCCCTCAACGTTATCAAAATTTTTTATTTAGTAAGTTATGTCAGTGTAATTCAATTACACATGCTACATGCACAAGTACCCCGTTGCTCCTATCATTCTTATAGTTATTGTACAGTAAACTAATCTAAAAAATCGAATAAAACTTGGTAAACCGAATTCAGAATTAAGTACTGTAGCCACATATAAAATGACGCGCGTTAGATTTAACGTACAGTCGATATGCGATAGGCCCGCCCCTGTGTTTCCCAATCTAAGGTTGCTATGGACATCACCGGCACGTGTTTTGCTGTTTGTAGAAATAATATATTTCTTACCTTATAGTTTCTGTGCTTCCTTATAAATAAATGTAAAGTAACCAACGCTGCGTGAATGAATAGAGAAAGAACAGTCGAAAACTAACTTATACATACACATTACACATACAATAACAGAAATGTAAACATAACCTGCCTGACTCAGACTAAGGAACGACTAACGAGCGACGAGCGTAATAGCACCCACTGGTTCGCGCGCGCCGGCACCGGCGCACCGCACTTACGACAATTGCGCGCGCATAAGTTGCCATAATATATGTAATTTTACCAGTAATTACATAAATTACGGTAATTTATGTAAATTTATCATAAGTTACGTTAAATTTCATAAATTACGTAAATTCCAAAAATTACATAAATTACATTAAGTTACGGGTATCATGTAATATTACCGTAAGTTACGTGTAATTTATGTAACGTAAGTTATGTAATTTTACAACTCACATCACTATTGTGGACAGTTGAATTTACTCTTCTGAAAAATATCAAAGTGGACATATATCAGCTTTTGGCAAACGGCCACCCAATTGTATACAGGGTGTCCAGAAACTCTACCGACAAACGAAGACAGGAGATAATGCAGATAATTTTAAGACATTTTAATCCAATTCACCTAGTCCGAAAATGCTTCCTAAGGGAGCTAGAGCTCTTTGAAGATGGCGCCATGTAATTAGTTTTTCTTAAATACCTCTAGAATGCTTTTATTTAGAAAAATGAAAATTTGTATACATATTTACTTTACAGAAATGAATCGATTCCATCTATTGCAAATTTCTAGTACCGGTCATAGGCGTTCGTTTTGGGTAGGGCAACGGCTATTTTATCGCATAACTTTTTTGTATTCAACTTTTAAGCATTTATGATACTGGATTATTAAATTGTGAGGTATTCTAGTACTAAAAGGTACTCTTTCTTTAAGTCGGTAGGACACACCGTTTTCTAGAAAAATCGATTTGAAAGTTTTTAGTTCTGGGAATTTGAAAACAAAATTGAAGAAAATTTAAAAAAACGATATATTTTACCAACTTAAAGCAAGAGTAACTTTTCGTACTCGAATATCTCATAATTGAATAATCTAGTGTCAAAAATATTTAAAAATGAAAGACAATAAAGTTATGCTATAAAATAACTGTTGACCTACCCAAAACGGACGCCTATGACCGGTACTAGAAATTCGCCATTAATGAAATCGATTAATCTCTGGAATATAAATAAATGTACCAGTTTTCATCTTTCTAAATAGTTTTTTTTTTATACTTTTTTTTTTAAATTCAAAAAACGAAAAATTTTCAAATAGATTTTTCTAGAAAACGGTGTATCCTATCGACTTAAAGTAAGAGTTCCTTTTAGTACCAGAATACCTCACAATTTAATAATTCAGGGTCAAAAATGCTTAAAAATTAAAGACAAAAAAGTTAGGCGATAAAATAACCGTTGCCCTACTCAAAACGGACGCCTATGACCGGTACTAGAAATTCGCAATGGATGGAATCGGTTCATTTATGGAAAGTAAATACGTATACCAATTTTTGTTTTTGTAAATAGAAGAGTTCTGGAGGTATTTAAGAAAAACTAATTACATGACGCCATCTCCAAAGAGCTCTAGCTCCCTTAGGAAGCATTTTCGGACTAGGTGAATTGGGTTAAAATGTCTTAAAATTATCTGAGGAATCTCCTGTCTTCGTTTGTCGGTAGAGTTTCTGGACACCCTGTATAAGTAAACCTCCCCTGATATAGATTATTATTGTAGTTAGTATTTATTCATGTAAAGAAGATTGCGACATGCCTTGGACTAGGTCGTTACTTTTTGTTGATGTTTATAGTCTTAGTTTGAAAACAAGTAAATAAATTCTAATACAGTTAGATTGGAGAAGTTTTATAGACCAGGGCGCATCTGTAAAAATATTAGTACATTTGGATGTTAAGAGGTGACTCAAATTTTTTTACAGAAATTTCTTGAAAATAACTCAATTAATAATATTTGGGTTATCCTCCCTCTCAAAAAGGTCCGGAACATTGTTTAAATAATCAAAATGTCAAAAAATGAAGGAAAAATTCGATTTTTTTCTTCGTTTTTTGATTATAACTTTAAGATCATTCATTTCCGAGAAAATTTGTATTAACATAAAAGTTGTGTAATTAAATTTCCTATAATATAGAGTTAATCGAAAATTTAAAAAATAGTTACCCTTGTTGCAAAATAGCAATAATTGGGAAAAAACTATACAAAAACAAGTATTCGCATTTTACGTTTTTCAACCATTTATGCTAAACTTAGGACCTTCAAATTTCACCCAGAAAAACTTTATGATACAGTTAAACAATACTGTAAATTTCATTAAGATCGGTTCAATAGATTTTGCAAAATAAATTTTGCAATCCAGCTTTCGCAAAAAAATTCATTTTTTCAAACTGGTACAGGACTGAAAATAAAGCAGATAGCAAGTTGAAATTTATTTTTTTAAAGAAGTGTACTGTACCTTTCATTTTAGATTTACAAAACTAAAATCGATTAACCACCACGGCGTCAGGAATTTTTTTAAATAAACATTAATTATTGGTGTTGCGCGCAGGACACCGGATAGTTTGCTCTGATTGGGCATTCCAATGACCTTTGATAATTATTGATACATTTTAATTTTTATTACATTTCGATATAAATAAATAAATTTGTTTATTGCAAAATAAAAACACATACTCTATCCTTTGAAATAACACTTTTTTTAGCAAAAACTTTCTTTGTTCATATATTTTAACTTGAGAATAAATGTTTATTATTTTTAAACATATACAATTGTTTAAACAATATTTCACAAACAATAATAAAATTAGTTTGATTTTTGTGGAATTAAAATATTAAAATACAACAAAATATAGAGTAAGAAAATAATATATTAGATGAAGATTGGAAGAAATTTTGGTGGAAATCAACTTCATGTGAATCGAACACCGCTGTCCTGCGCGTAGCACCAATAATTAATGTTTATTTAAAAAAAATCCTGACGCCGTGGTAGTTAATCGATTTTAATTTTGCAAATTGCAAATGAAAGGTACAGTATACTTCTACAAGCAAAAAAAATTTCAACTTGCTATCTGCTTTATTTTCAGTCCTGTAACATTTTGAAAAAATGAATTGTTTTTGCGAAAGCTGGATTGCAAAATTTATTTTGCAAAATGTGTTGAACCGATCTTAATGAAATTTACAGTATTGTTTTATTGTATCATAAAGTTTTTCTGGGTAAAATATGAAGGTCATAAGTGTAGTATAAATGGTTGAAAAACGTAAAATGCGAATACTTGTTTTTGTATAGTTTTTTCCCAATTATTGCTATTTTGCAACAAGGGTGACTATTTTTTCAACTTTTAACTAATTCTATATTGTAGGAAATTTAATTACGAAACTTTTACTCTTTTCTGGAAAATGAATACTTTTAAAGTTATAATCAAAAAACGAAGAAAAAAATCGAATTTTTCCTTCATTTTTTGACATTTTGATTATTTAAACAATGTTCCGGACCTTTTTGGGAGGGAGGATAACTCAAATATTATTATTTGAGTTATTTTCAAGCAATTTCTGCAAAAAAATTTGAGTCACCTCTCAACGTCCATCTTAAAACAGATGGGCCCTGGATTATTATTCAACGTATTTAAGGACTAAAGGCACCGTATACCGATAACCAATCATATTTTAGCACACCGAGTATATACGACTATAATACTACCTTATAAACAATGAAATTCAAAAATAACCTTAATTAGTTTCTTAGAAGGCTCTATAAAACAGTGTTTTTAATTTTTTTTTATTTATTTTTAAATTAATTTCAATTAACTTTAATTAGAAAGAAGTTGTTATTATTTTATTTAAGAAAATCTCTTTTATTAGACTTACCATTATCTTCGTATTGTTTGTCTCTTCGACGCAATGGACTTGACGAAGTTTTACGCCACCACCACAACTAACCGAACATGCTCCCCACTCGCTTGCATGCCATCTGAAAAAAAAACAAGAAAACTTTTTCAAACTTTGTCTTATTTTGTCCCTATTGTTACTTTGTTTATTTTTCGAGTAAGTTTATTCAGGAAAAAAGGAACTGAAAGTTTTAGTATAGAAAAAGAGTTTTTAACAAGATTGATGCTGAGGGTTGGTAGATTAGAGCTGTTAATGAATTATATAATTGACTTTATAGACACAATTTATTAATGTAAAATCACCATTACTTTGTATTAAACAAGAATGTGGTAATTTGTTAATTTTCTGTTTTTTTGTGTTGTCACTGAGGCAATTATTTTCTAATCTTTGTTATTTCGATGACGATATTCCACATAGCGAAACAAATAAATAAATAAAATATATCTCATGAACTCAACTAAAAAATATTCTTCTTCTTAATGTACCATGTCCTTTCAGAACGTTAGTTACCATCATAGGATATCCTAGTTTTATTCACTGCCACCCTGAATAGCATGCTTGTATCAACACCATAACAATCTCGCAAGTTCTTCAATCATGAGGGTCTTCTTCGTCCTGGACTGAGTTTGCCTGCTTTGTCCTATAGAAGATAATAGTAAAGAAGCTGGAGAACGAGCTCTAAACTGGGACCTAACTACACTAAGTAACTACTTTAAGAACTGGCGCTTACGCCCTAAAACAAGCAAAACTGAAACCTGTCTCTTTCACCTGTCGAATCAACTTGCCGGCGATACTCTCAATGTAACTCTAAATGATACAGCTATCAAACATAACAACAACCTCAAATACCTAGGCGTCACACTTGATAGAATACTCACCTTCAAAAGCCATCTTACAAACGCAGCCGGTAAACTGAGAACAAGAAACAGTATAATATCAAAACTTGCTGCAGCAACTTGGGTTGCTTCTGCAGATACTCTTCGGACTTCTGCTCTAGCTTTGGTTTCTTCAGTGGCAGAATGTTGTGCACCAGTATGGCCGAATAGTGCATACAGAAACACAATCGATGTCCAACTTAACCAAACCATGAGAATAATCACTGATCTACGCCGTACAGCAGCATTAGTGAGAAAGTAACAGAAAATTGTAGCCAAAGTTCAATTACCAATCCATCAAGACATACCAGACATCTCAATAGAGCCAGCGACTGAGATCTAGAAATCCTCCAATCAAATCTGATCGAAAAATTGGTGATTCCTATGATATACAAAGGTAGCAGATTGTTGGCACCCACAATATGGATGCCAACAATAGCAGCAGACTATATTTAGATATCCACCCAACTCAGGATTTCATCGGATCAAATCTGCCCCGGTCCACCTGGGCGAGGCTTAATCGCATACGTACCGGACATGGTAAATGTGCTGATTCTCTGTTCAAATGGGGTCGTGCGGAAAGTCCACAGTGAGATTGCGGATCACCTGGACAGACCATAAGCCATTATGTTTCAGACTGCCTAAATCGTGCCTACCGTGGAAACCTCCAGGACTTTGTGGAATGCTCCCCAGAAACAATTGAGTGGCTAAATTGGACATTAATATTTAGGTTCATTACGCTAAATAAAATAAATAAAATTTGGACCCTGTGTTAGCTTGTCTGGGAGCCAAAGTGGCAGCGTTAAGTCTTCTCCTAACTGTCCACTCTGTGACGGTGACACCACGAACATTCCTCAAGGATGGTTAAAGCTTAATTCCTGTCTTGTGTCGATATCTCAAGGCACTCAGAACAATAAATCAATCATCTCCCTCTCTCTCGCATTAGATGTTGTCGACCCGAATCTAGTCGTTGACTGTAGCTACCGGTCTTCTGGTATGGACAGTAAGCCCTTGAGACTGCAGACTGCGTCATAAGGAGGCGACGGGCGACATTTCTCTGACTATATCCCTCTCGTAATTATGAAATTACCTGGGCCGTCTTCAGTGGTGAAGTATCTATTTATAAAATATTCACTTACTGTACTTCCATGTGTACACATACGTCAACGTTTTAATAGCGACTGAGACGACCACCGGCAAATTCATAGAGGTCTAAATTGCGTAGAACATGCCCGTTACACTATTTGCTGCAGTCCTTATGCCATACAGTTTCTCAAATTTTACACGTTGCCAATTTGTAAAGTACTGCAACTCTAACTTTTTCCATGCACGAAATTATTTACGAACTATTATTTATACTAGGTCTCTTTTTAACTCAAAGTTAGTTACTCACAGACACTCTGGCAGTACTATGTATCAATACCACACATCAACGTACGTTTCACTTTATTTTTTGATTCAATTTGTTTCAAAATGAATCGTGACGCATGGGAAAAGTTAGAGTGAAAGAACTATATAAAACAATGATTTTTTGAAAGCTCTATAATAGACAATATTTTTTTTGCATTAGTTGTTTTAAGACAACTAGTCCAAGTAATGAAGCTTAAAATAGGACAAAACCTCGCAATTTTTACAGAATTTATCGATTTGCTTGAAAATTTGAGGATAAGTATTGGATAGTCCACTCCACTTCGGGGGTGGACATTTTTTATTATATTTTGACAACAAAAGTTGGTAAAAACATTCATTCTAAGCAAAAAATGTTCCATACATTTTTTTAATAAAATTAGTAACTTCCGACTTTAATTGGCTATCGAAAGTGTTAGTTATAAATCGAAAAAATCAATGTTTTTAATCAGTTTTCTGCTAATAACTCAAAAAGTTTTTTTTTATCAAAACAACTTTGCTTAACAAAAATGTACCTTTTCAAAAAATAAACAAAACCTATTTTTTTCAGTGAAAAAGTGATCAGAAGCAACCCCCTAATCACCACCCTAATTAATATTAGTCATTGATCTTATTTGGTCTTGTTTATTTATGTATTATTAATAGGTTCTAGAAGTTTGATCGGCTTATAATGATTAGTTTAAAAAAAAATGGAGTTAAAAGCGAATAACGAATTTTTGGAGTTTAGTAAAAAATGCTTTTTCTTCAGAATAGAAAGATTAGCATCAGAGATACGAAAAAATGTTTAAACATGAAATTGTAGCTTATTTAATTCCTAAGAAGCTAGTTTGCAAAAATTTTTTCTGCGGCAAAAAATGAGTGACCTATTGACAATTAAAACTTGTAATAACATGCAAAAACCACCTTTACCAACCCTTTTAAAGTCACCAATTTTTGTGACTGAGAATTTTAAAAGGATTTAATATCAACAGTCTTATAGACTTTATAAACACCTACAAAATTAATTTTTATTAAACTTTCTAAGATAAAAAATAAAAAAAGTTACGGTCAACAAATCAAGATATTAAAAAAAGGAGAAATCAAACTGGAAGCATAATAATGTGAGTTAGCGGTGTTTTTAGTCATTTGTCTTATTCAGTCTTCTTTATTTATGTATTAGTAATAGATTCTAGAAAAGTGAGAAGATACAAATTTGAAGAAGTAAGTAAATATAAGTATCTAGGAGTCATGCTCTCAAATGACGGAACAAGAGAAAACGAAATAAAAAAGAAATCATTGGCAACAAATAGAGCATTCCAAGCCAACAAAAAAATGATAAAAAGCAAAATATTAACAAAAACAACTAAATTAGGCTCTATGAAACATTACTTAGACCGACATTAATTTATGGAGCAGAAGTGATGACAATGACCAAGACAGACGAAGAAAATTTGAGAAGAACTGAGAGAAAAATAATTCTAGCAATATTAGGACCAATAAAAACAGCAGAAGGTAATAATAATATCGTATGGCATTTTTGCCGGGGAGATCCTTTCGGATAGTTCCAGCGCCAATTACATCTTTAACCCTGTTTCAAGTAACTAGTGTCGATGTACACTAGCCCAGGGGGACCGACGGCTTAACGTACTCTCCGAGGCACGGTGAGACGGCTCGTGTCATTATTGGAAATGAAAATGGTTTGTCTTTGGCAGGGATCGAACCCACGTACACTGGCATATGAGGCCAGCGATTATGCCGTTACTCCACGGCCGCTCAGCAGAAGGTGAATACAGGAGTCGGAGAAATAACGAAATAAATGAGGCATTGAAGGGGCAAGATATAGTCAGGAGAATAAAGAGACAAATATTGAGATGGCTTGGGCATGTATGGAGAGCAGGAGAAGAAGCTATAATAAACATAGTAACAAAGTGGTCCCCGGCCGGTAGGAGACGAAGAGGAAGACCGAGGTCCAAATGGCTGGAAGAGGTGAAGCGAGATCTAGAGGACATGGGAATTAGAAATGCAGAAGAAAGAGCAAGAGACAGAAGGAGCTGGAACCGGATATGTAATGCAGTCTAAGACAAAGAAGAATGGAGGACTGATCCACCTCGAAAACATGGATCTAGAGAGCCTGTAAAGGCGGCGCTACCCCCACGGGGGTATTGTAGCCACTATATATGTATATACAGGGTGTCCAGAAACTCTACCGACAAACGAAGACAGGAGATTCCTCAGATAATTTTAAGACAATTTAACCCAATTCACCTGGTCCGAAAATGTTTCTTAAGGGAGCTAGAGCTCTTTGAAGATGGCGTCATGAAATTAGTTTTTCTTAAATACCTCCAGAACGCTTCTATTTAGAAAAACGAAAATTGGTATGTTTATTTAATTTTCACAGATAAATCGATTCCATCCATTGCAAATTTCTAGTACCAGTTATAGGCGTCCGTTTTGGGTAGAGCAACGGGTATTTTATCGCATAACTTTTTTGTCCTTAACTTTTATGCATTTTTGACAGCGGATTATTAAATTGTGAGGTATTATAGTACTAAAAGGTACTCCTCCTTAAGTCGGTAGGACACACCGTTTTCTAGAAAAATCAATTTGAAAGTTTTTCGTCTTTGAAATTTGAAAAAAAATTGAAAGAACTTTTCAACGAAAAACGAAGTATTTTACCAATATAAAGTAATAGTAACTTTTAGTACTCGAATACCTCAAAATTTAATAATCTATTGGCAAAAATGCTCAAAAATTCAAGACAAAAAGTTATGCTATAAAATAACTGTTGACCTACCCAAAACGGACGCCTATGACCAGTACTAGAAATTAGCAACTAATAAAATCGATTTATCTCTGGAATATAAATAAAAGTACCAGTTTTCGTCTTTTTAAACAGTTTTTCTTTGAAATTTTTTTTTAATTCAAAAAGCGAAAAATTTTCAAATCGATTTTTCTAGAAAACGGTGTGTCCTACCGATTTAAAACAAGAGTACCTTTTAGTACTATAATACTTCACAATTTAATAATCTAGTATCAGAAATGCATAAAAGTTAAAGATAAAAAAGTTATACGATAAAATAACCGTTGCTCTACCCAAAACGGACGCCTATGATCGATACTAGAAATTTGCAATGGATGGATTAGATTTATATCTTGAAGATAAATACGCGTACTAATTTTTGTTTTTCTAAATAGAAGCGTTCTGGAGGTATTTAAAAAAAAACTAATTACAAGACGCCATCTTCAAAGAGCTCTAGCTCCCTTAGGAAGCATTTTCGGACTAAGTAAATTGGGTTAAATTATCTTAAAATTATCTGAAGAATCTCCTGTCTACGTTTGTCGGTAGATTTTCTGGACACCCTGTATATATATAATAGATTATAGAAGTTTGACTGGCTTAGAATGATTAGTTTTTAAAAAACTGGAGTTAAAAAGCGAATAACGAATTTTTGTAGTTTGGTAAAGGACGCCATTTTTTTCAGAATAGAAAGATTAGCATTAGATATATGTACTAAAAAATGTTTAAATATGAAATTGTAGGTTATTTAGTTCCCAAGAACTTGGTGGTCAAAAATTTTTTCTATGGTAAAAATTGAGTGAATTGAGTATATATCGAAAAACATTGATTTTTTTGATATAAAACTAACACTTTCAATAGCGAATAAATCGAAAACTATTACTTTTATCAAAAAAATGTATGGAGGATTTTTTGCTTAGAATGAATGCTTTCATCAAGTTTTGCGGTCAAAATATAATAAAAAATTTCCACCCCGAGATGGGGTGGCAACCACCCCCATGGTAAAAGCGCCTTTCAGCATCATATAGATTTTGATCCTTGGACTATCCACTACATACTCTTAAATTTTCAAGCAAATCGATCCATTCTGTAAAAATTGTGAGGTGAAAAGCTTCGGTTTTTTCTGGACTAAACGTGAAACTACCAACCATAAACTACAATTCATCGAGTGAGTCGATTTTTTTTGCTTTTAAGTGTAGTAGACTTTCAATTAACCCAAATTTAAAAGAAATTACTGCTGTTCTGATATTCTTCTACCAAATTCAATTTCTATGCTTTATCTTTTACCTCGAAAACCCATTACGGTATAAAAAATATTCAATAAATTGTCAAAAGAAAGAAAACACTGATACAGCAAAAGAAAAACACCACTCTAAAAACAAGTTGCATGCATTTTCCACTTTCATTTGACGAGTTTCTCAACTTATGAATGGCTCGAATTGAGTGAGTCTGGAAAATTTCAAGTGCTCATGAACTGTGAAAGCCCTCTTCGTGACTTAAATTAGAAGGTAACTAACACCCTTTACTTTTCTGTCCTATTCGCATTTAATAAAAGAAGGAAGAATTCTCGACGTGCCTGAAATGGGAATTTTCTTGTCTGTGACGGTTTATTCATTGATATTTTATTACTGTTCATTTAAGCGAGAAAGTCTGTTATGCAAGATTTAAGTTGCACTGCAGTTCGGTCACACAATTTGTTATATAGTTTATTTTAACTTTTGTATACATTTTTTTTGCAAATGAGTTAAAAGCTCTGTAGAACGGAATGCAAAACTTCATGAAAAGCGTCAAAAAGTGTCAAGGAAATAAGAAACAAATTAGGGAATAAAATTAAATCAGACGAATATTACGAAGGCGTAAAGGGTATACCGATTTATACAGGGTGTTTCATTAATAATTGTCCATATAGTAACTGGAGAAACCTTAGCACAAAATACGAAGATTTAACCTAAAACGCTTAAATAAAATATGGTTCCTTACTGAGTTACAGGGCGTTTTGTCTAAAAATTTAAAAACTATTTTTGCTCAGCATTTTAAAACTGTTCGACGCATCCTTTTCATACTTAGCAGAAAGTGCGACTACTATACACCCTACTAAATTATGATAAACAAACGTTTATAGCTACTACCAGAAGCGTACGACAGGGGAGAGTGACTGGTTTACCCTTCTCATATTCTACGCCACTGGAGAAATTACTACTTTGGTGGCATTTTTAGATTCTCCAATACTTTCTACGTACATAATATACTCTTAATTGGTAACCATAAAGTCATTAGTTTTCGAGATATTTGAAGTTAAATATGAAACGGCACAGTTATTTTGATTAATTTGCGATATGATTCATATGATTGAAATTTAAAAATTATTTGTACCCAGTACTTTAAAACTATTTGGCGTATCCTTATCATACTTGGCAGAAAGTGTAGGTACTGTACACCCTATTAAATTAAGATAAATAAGCGTTTCTAGCTACTACCAGAGGCGTACGACAGGGGATAGTGGCTGGTTGACCCTTCCCAAATTCTACGCCACTGACGAAATTGCTATTTTAGTGTAATTTTTTAATTTTCCAATAATTTTTATGTAAATAATATACTCTTAATTCGTAACGATAAAATGATTAGTTTTCGAGATATTTGAAATTAAAAATGAAGCGATACAATACATTAATCAAAATAACCGTGTCGTTTCATTTTTAACTTCAAATATCTCGAAAATTAATGACTTTATCGTTACGAGTGAAGGGTATATTATTTTTATAGAAAGTATTGGAGAATTCAAAAATTGAACTAAAATAGTAATTCCGGCAGTGGCGTAGAATTTGGAAAGGGTCAACCATTCACTTTCCCCCGTCGTACGCCTCTGGTAATTGCCAGAAACGTTTGTTTAACATAATTTAGTAGTTTGTACAGTACCTATACTTCCTGTGCAGTATGAAAAAGATACGTCTAATAGTTTTAAAATTCTAAGCAAAAATAATTTTTAAATTTTTAGATAAAACACCCTGTAACTCAGTAAGGAACCATATTTTATTTAAGTGTTTTAGATTAAATCTTCATATTTTATGCTAAGGTTTCTCCAGTTGCTATATGGACTATTATTAATGAAACACCCTGTATAAAGAACGAGATCGCTCAATATTCTCTACGATAATGAAATTTATGTGTATTCATAGCGTAAACAGACTTTTTAAGCCCATTGCTTCTCGATCTGCCCCGATAGTGAGACCAAGTTCCCATGGTCTCACTATCATCTTCTACTCTAGGCCGTTCTACCGATCTTCTACCGTCTGGCCTTTCCCCCCAAAAAACATTGCTAATCACCTAATCAGTCTGTCATCATCACTCCGTACCACGTGGCCTGCTCATCTTATTGGGCTCGTCTATTGGATTTTATGTAACTCACGATGTTTCCCTACCCGAAGAGAGTATCCAATTCATTGTTATTTCTGCTCCTTCATTCATTTGTTAGAGTGTTCCTGTAAGGACCATATATAACTCGCAGGATTTTGCGTTCCCATACTAATAGTTTATTGATTTCTTTCTTCTATCACAAAGATTCGAATAACCTATAATAATTAAATTTGTTTTAATTTAATGTATGTAAAGAGAGTTATCATTGGATCTCCCTCTAGAGGTCAAAGTTTCAATTTTCAGTCAGCTAATTTACCTAGTGTTCTTAGTTTGTAAATTTACAAACACATTGTAAATTTTATTTTGTACAATTGTACAATTTTTTGGACAGATTGTAAATATTACAAAAATAAATGAAAAAAAAAATAAGAATGCTATTCTTTCTATCAATAATTTAAAACTCAAAATGCATTGTACATTACACCTTAAAAATATCGTTGTTAAACCACCAGAGGATTTTTATGTATATATAATAACCGAGTCTTCTACAACTATCGCCGCTTTTCGCATCCTAATTTCCAGCGTTTTCTGTCGAAGCAATCTTCAGTTTTTAGGTCCCTGGCGGTCATTGCATCTTCGACATCTTCTCTCCAGGATCGTCTTGGTCTACCTCATTTTCTTCTAGTGGGTGGAGTCCATTTTTCTATTTTTTTCCATACCAGTTAAGTCGTTTGGCTTCGATTGTGTCTATTATATATCTAGATCAATTTCCATTTCTCTCCTAATATCTTCGTTTCTCATCATATCAAGTCTAGTGAGTCGGCAACATCGTCTCTAATAGTTCATTTCCATCGCCTTGATTTTTGACTTGTTTCTTTGGTTGATTTCCCAGAGTTCAGCTCTGTAGAACCCAATACTTTCTATTATTGTTTTATACATTCTTCTTTTATTTTATTTTCTTATTTTATTACTCCACAATAGTCCATCTAGCTGACTGGTGGCTGATCTTGCTTGGCCAATCCTGGAATGTATTTCGTGGTTACTCCCTGCTTTTGAAGTTATTTGGACTCCTAAGTATTTGAAGACTGTTGGGTTTATAGTTCCCATTTCAATCTGTAGGCGTGCTGGCGTTTCTGCTACAACTAAGTACTCGGCTTTTTGTATATTAATTGTAAGGCCCCACTTAGTGTACTTCTCTTCCAGTTTTCTGAGCATATAGTCTATATCACTCTCGTCTTCAGCTAGAATGGCTTGGTCGTCAGCGAAGTGCATTGTGTACAATCTATCGACATCGATTGGGATGCCCATATTGCAGCATTTTCTTGTGGATTTTTATGTTTTATGTAAATTGCGGTTGTTGTTACCTCTAATTACTATAGCACTGTTTATGAGAGCAAAGTTCACCTCATGAGTTCCTGGAGGAGCATCCCAGGAGAGATGTTAGTTTTATTCTGAATAAAATGTTACATTAGTATTCTAAATTATATGCACTTAGATTAGATTATGTGAAGTTATTAAGGCCATGTAACCTCTCCGCACTCCGACCTATAGAAGTCTTTTGTGAATACCTTAATCTAGCTGTCACAGAGGGCTGTGACCAATGAGAAGGTGAGTGACCAATATTTCTACATCTTTTTTACTTATTTCGAGAAGGCGGTTTGTTGAAGTAAGCAACACTTTGATGAGCCTTTTTGCTTGCCTTCTTCCTGATGTGTTCGACTAATATAGTTGTAATTGATTGAGTTCCAAGGTTCGGAGTTCGTCTTTGATGTGGCTTTTCGATAATCCAGAGGTATCTGGACTTCGGAATGGATTATTAGCCCCTCCTTTTGAGAGACCATCAGCTTCCTTATTTTCTACAATTCCCTTTAACCTCGTAACCCCATTAAAGCTACTTTGTAGCGTTACGACAGCTTCCTGAGGAATTGTTTACAGTCCCAAACAAACTTTGACTCAAATACTCAATTGTTTGTCAACTCAAACGTTGACAAACTTTGATAAAATAAAGACTTTTGCTCTACGAGTATCTCTGTTGAGACATTCTTGGACACTAATGTCTATGACTGAAAGAGAGTTGGGGCGTTTCCAAGAGATTGGAGAGAGTGTAGAAAACGACCACTTCTCTTTAGCGACAAGCTTTTGATACCCCGAGGTTGGTCTCTATTGGAAGGTTTTATTGTAACATTTTTTAAATTTATTTCACAGCTCATAAGTCTACATATCTTTGGCTTCACTAAATAAGTACAAAAATAATCTCTTTTGTTAGTCAGTACATTTGTAGAAGTCATTTTAAGAAGACTTAAATTGTTTAAAGTAAATTCAATAATAAATAACATACCAATAAAACAAAAATCAATTGTATTGTATACAGAAACAATATCAATTAATTTTGATATTTAACGAAAATACACTGCGCAGTAAAATGATCTACTGAGTGTTATTAAACCGTTCAACGAGTTTAACTTGACGGTATCCTTCATCGCGAAAAGTATTGATTCTAATACAGTCACTTTCTGACACATTTGATTTTTCTGCTGCTGGGGGTTAATCTCAAGGAAATAAACTTAAATAACGCCTTTCAAAATTCAGCACAACGTATACCAACACAACTAAATTCACTGTCAAAGTATAAAGACGTATTTAAAAAGTTCTTTCCAAAACTTTAAACATTTCGAAGTTCTAAACCTTTTTGAAGGATCAGACAGGCTGCCGACGAGTTTGTACAACATCGAATATCTCAAAAATAGGTATACATTTCGTGGGGCAGAAAAGTAAGTTAAAAAAAAAAAAAACAATTATAAAGAGGACCGATGGAGGTAAGTCCAAATATTTACTCAAATCTTCCGCTGTTTGATAATTCTGATATTGATATTGATCAAAATAATGAAAATTTAACGTGCAATGCCTTAAACGGCGTTTCTAAAACACCTAAGGCCATAGCGGAAAAGAAAAAACAGAACAACATGGAACCAGAACACGAATCAGAAATAGTAGAGAAAAATAAAACTAAAAACAAAAATAAGAAGGCAGCAAAACGTCAAAGGCCGAATGAGTGCCAGGAAGATGAAGATTCAGTGGCTGAAATGAAAAAGCAACTAAAAGAAAAGGACGAAGAAATTAAAAAACTCAGAAACCAAATCCATCAATTGAATGAAAAAATCAATGGACTACAAAATACAATAATAAACTCTCAAGAAAAAGTAATCGAAACTATAGATAAAAGATTCGACGAACTTAAAAACGAAAACCAGATAACCGATATACAAATAAATGAAAAAAAATCGATGACAGCAATCCCAAAGAAAAAAATTGAAGATACTAATAATAACATCGCAAATACAAAAAATTTACCCATAACACCCACAACAAAAACAAATGAAGATTTCCCTTCCCTGCCAAAAAAGGTCGGAAAAGACAACAGCGTGCCATCAACATCTAAGGTACAAGAACTATTTCCTTCCCTACCGAATAAGGGCAGGGAAGAGACAATGGAAACAAGCGAAATTGATAATATCCTTATCACCGAACAAAACAATCAAGAAAGCACTATAAACAGGTCCAAACCGAAACCACCCGTCATAAAACTACAAACAGTAAACGAAACAGGAACAATATTGAAAATTGCTGAAACTCAAAAGATATACACAGATAATAAAATCTCCAAAAACGGAAGAGAAACACTCATTCAAACAAAATGCCCTGAAGATTATAGAAAATTTACCCATATCTTGGAAGATTATAATAAAGAAAACAAAATTCAGTGGATCGCCTTCCCATTAGACGAAGATATCAAGCCCAAAATGGTTATTAGAGGACTTCCCTCAAATACAAAACCTATAGATATACAAACGGAACTATTAAATAAACATGAAATAAATACAATTAACGTAACAAACATGAAGTCTAGGAAGGCAGACAAAAAATCTCTGCCAATGTTTATAATTACAGTGGAAAAAGAAGACGTACCCAAAGCCAAGAAAATTACCAACCTTATGTACATGAGAGTAGTAATAGAAGATCTAAGAAAGAGCAACGGACCAACTCAATGTTTTAATTGCCAGGGCTTCCACCACGCCCAAAATGCATGCTTCAAAGACGCTAGGTGCGTAAAGTGCGGAGAAAATCACAAGAGTAAATTCTGCCAAATTCCAGCAGAACAAAAAGCAAAATGTGCTAATTGCCAAGGGCAACACCCGGCAAGTTATAGAGGATGCCCAAAGATACCTGCCTGGGGAAGACCCAGACAAATAACAATAGAAAACAGAACACAACAACCTAAAAGAAACAATGGGCAATCGTACGCCCAAATCACCAAACCAACCCAAAATCCAACAACAGATTCGACCATATTAATTTCAAAAGAACAACAAAAAGGACTGGCCACGATGATAGAAGAGCTAGTCATAAAAACGGTAAGTGAAGCGATTAAAAATGTAAAAATAGCACTGAACTAAGGCACGAAACTAGGGGATACCTGAAGATAGGCTCCTGGAATTCAGGCGGCATAAGAACTAATACAAACGTGCTGGACGAATTAATAAATAGATATGAAATGGATGTCGTAGCATTGCAAGAAACTAAACTAACTCATACCATCAATATCAAGTTTCCAGGATACGACATCTACAGGAACGACCACAGAGCAAATTCAGGAGGAACTGCTATCCTAGTGAGAAAAGGAATAAATCATACATTACAACATACGCCACCACTAAACACTATGGAAGCAACAACAATAAAAGTCCAAATGAGACAAGGTGAAATAAGGATCACTTCAGCATATGTAAGGCCAACAGATCCTTTAAACGACGACGACCTGAATACGTTCCTGAACGCCGAAGAACCTTCCATAATAATAGGAGACCTAAACGCCCGATCCCCTAACTGGAACGATAGAGCTACAAACAGAAACGGTAGAATACTGAATAATTATCTAGTGAACAACGAAGACACCATGGTGATTTGGCCCATCGAACCAACATACTTTCCTGGAAATGCTCTACCAACCCATTTAGATATAGTAGTGGCCAAAAGCCTAGGACTACAAACAGACATCCGAACCTTAAACGAAGGATCAGCAGACCACAACCCCATACTCATAGAAATAGGTACATGGGAAGAAGATAACAGAACAACAAAGAAAAGAAAGAAAACCAAGTGGTCTAACTTCAAACGCCTAGTGAGCATAGGAATTGGAAACATTCCTACAATTGACAATCCACAAGAAATAGAGGAAAAAGTCCTAGAGCTCGAAAACATCATAAAAGAAGCACTAAGAAATAGCACTACTGAAGAAGAATATGAAATTCATATGGGAAGATTTAGAGACATAAATCAGGAAATAAAAGAAATGATAAGGGAAAAGAACAGAGCCAAAAAGAGAGCCAGAAGAACAAGAAACCAGGAAGATAAAAATAGGGCAAATCGACTGAATCGACAAGTCAAACAGGCACTAATAGACCATAGAAGCCAAAAGTGGGAAAACTACATAAAAGAAATGGAGGAAAGGAGCCAAAATATGCAAGAAATATGGAGGCTCCAAAGAACTTTAAGAAACGATAGAAAACCCATTCCCCCACTACATGGAGAAAATGGGATCGTCTACACAGAAGAAGATAAAGCCGAGGTGATGAGAAGGACACTTGAAAGAGAGTGTACACTGAATTATCACCAAGACGAAGATATAGACTTTATCGAAGAAGTCGAAGAAACAGAACTAGAAACGCCCGAAGAACAAGAAGAAATAATAAATCCCACATCACCAAGAGAAATAAGTGAACTGATTCGAAAAAGTTCACCAAAGAAAGCACCTGGTCCAGACGAAATCACTAACAGAGCTCTGAAGTATCTTCCCTCGAAAGCAGTTGTGTATTTAACAAATATAACAAACGCAATACTAAGATACAGGCTCTTCCCAAATCGATGGAAGGAAGCCCATGTAATTATGATACCCAAGCCAGGAAAGAACCACATATTTCCTCAAAATTACAGGCCGATTAGCTTACTTCCAGCAGTCAGTAAGATAGTGGAGCGGGTCATCCAAACCAGGCTCCAATCAGAGACAGACAGGCTAGGCATAATCCCAGAATCACAGTTTGGATTCAGAGCTCAACATTCCAGCGAACTTCAAATATTAAGACTTACCGAATATATAGTAGCTGGATTCAATGACCAACAATATACGGGAGCAGCCTTTCTGGATGTAAGCAAAGCCTTTGATAGAGTGTGGCATGAAGGACTGACATACAAAATGAGAGATTATGGATACAGCGGGGCCATGACGAAACTCATCTCCTCGTACCTAAGCGACCGGAAGTTCAGGGTCCGGATAGGACCAGTTCTATCAGAACACGGAATGCCGGAAGCTGGAGTACCACAGGGGGCAGTTTTATCACCCCTTCTGTATACCATATATACGGCAGATGTTCCAAGAACACCCGGAACATTGATCAGCCTTTATGCAGACGACACTGCAATTGCTGCAAAACACATGAACCTAGATATAGCTGTAAGAAATCTACAGACGGCATTGGATACAATAGAAGAATGGAGTATCCAATGGAAAATAGCAATAAATCCAGATAAGACCCAAGCGGTTATCTTCAAAAAGAGAAGAGATAACCCAGAAGAACAGCTAACATTGCAAGACAGACCCATCGAATGGCAAAACGAAGTTAAATATTTAGGAGTCACAATGGACCAAGGTCTTACATTCACATCACATGTCAACGCAACAGTCCAGAAAACAGCAGCGGCCAGATCGGCAATAAGAGGACTCACAGGAAGAAGAAGCAAATTAGCTATGAAAACAAAATTAAGACTGATAAATAGCATTATACTGCCAATAATTACATACGCATCTCTTGCATGGGGTCACATAAGTCAAAGTAACAAAAAGAAGATACAAGCGGCACACAACAACTGCCTCAGAGAAGCTGCAAACGTGCCCAGATACGTCGCCGAACGGTTCTTATTTAGAGACCTAAAACAAATAAGAGTACTGGATATTATGGAGGAAAAAGCCAGAACAAAATTTGCTGAGCTAGAAGACCACCCAAACCGGATCTTGCAAGAGATATTAAGGTATGATGTGTACCATAGATGGAAACATAGGAGACCCAAACAACAAATATTAGTAAATATATAATAAAGGCTAGATAATCGTAGCTCAATCAAAAGAAGACAACTTGCTCACCTTTGGCATCTCATTATATTTATTAATGTTGATTTTTATAATTTTCAGACATCCCTCAAAAAAAATATACAAAAAACTTCAAAACGGCTTCAGCCACTAAACAAATCAATAAAATATTAACAATAGGCGAAAGCCACAAAAAAAAATATTAGTAACGAAACCAAAAAAGGGCATGAGGGGCCCACATCCTCGAGCGCCGAGTCGCCGAACTGGACATAGCCCAGAGCGGGGACTCGGCGCCCGAGCAAGCAAAACAGATCGAAGATAAGTCACTAGAGATAGCGGGAATAGAGCGCCTCACGCTGGCCTGCATTGATCGGGGTAGGATTTCATATGGGAGTCCGTGTACCCAAGACTCCCATATGATAAGCACTTTGCTGATTGAGAGCCCCTATAGCGCATCAGAGTGCTATCGGGGGGTAAGTGGATGGTCTGGAGCATTGAAGCGGGGTGGAGTGATTCCTGCTTACGGGAGTTAATCCTCCTCGCCCCAATGAATTGTATCACCCGAATGTCATTCTCTAGGGGTGAGCAAGTCTCTCAGGCTGGGTTAAATCACTATGCTTGCTTGCTTACAACTAAATTCAAATTAAATTAAAGCACAACTAGCATGTTTTTAATTTGTTTGCAAAAAATGATACAAAATCAGCGTTTTTTTACCGTTCTTTGAATAAATTTTATAATATATCGGAGGTATTAAACATTATCTCAAAAATCGAAACTTTAAAATTATTTGATTTACTATTTTTAAAATAATGCGTTAATTTTGGCACACAGTGTATATTCTAATATTTCTACCGATAATTTTAAACTTCATACACTTTAAAAATACCGTTGTTAAAACCACCAGAGGATTTTTATGTTTTATGTATATTGCGCTTGTTGTTACCTCGAATTACACAGCAAAGAGGACTGTTTATGAGAGCAAAGTTCACACCGTGAGTTCCTGGCGGAGTCCCCCAGGAGAGATGTTAGTTTCATTCTGAATAAAATGTTACATTAGTATTCTAAATTATATGCACTTAAAAGTTTGTTTGTTATTGAAGCCGCTAAAGTCGCTTAATGGTCTCCACAGTCGATGATATATCAAAAAGTTTGGCCGAATATACGGTAATTAGTAAGCTCATTAACCTCACTGGTTTCTGGTTGCGAAACTCTATTTTTAATACTTTAAAATAGAAGTTAACGCGTTTTGAATATAAAGTTGAAACTAAACGTAAAAATATGAAATGTCTATTTGAAATATGAAATGTATTGTCTATTTAAGAGCGTATGCGTGAAGTTAAGGATGATAAAAAGAACATATTAATTAATTGTATGGTAGTAAAATATTATTTTTATATTATTTCGATATTTAATTGAATTTTTTCTATCAATATAAACTGAATATGTCCAGAAACTGGGTGTGTCCAATAATGGGTACATTTGACATAATCGAATACACTTTTGTTAAATTTATAATATTTATCGAAATAATATAAAAATAATATTTTAGTAACATACAATTAATTAATATGTTCTTTTTATCATCCGTAACTTCACGCATGTGCTCTTAAACAGACAAATCTTTGATCTTTAATAAATAAAAAAGTATTGATTTATTTTATTAACATGATATAACAAATTTTACTTATAATTTGTCCCTCTATCGATTTGTGGGGTTGTTTTTAATAAAATAGTTTTCACCCCGAGAAGGGGTGGTATCCACCCCCAGGGTAAAAGTTCAAGTTGGCACCAAATAATTTTTATTTCTTGAGGTATGCTCTAACTAGTCACCAATTTTCATGCAAATCAATGGAGGTTTAACAAAATAGGAGGTGAAAACCTTTAAAGACTACACTAACTTTCCCCTTTCATCCCTTATTTCTACTTCCTGTATCCACTGAGGTATCAGCCTGAAAGGGGTCATAATTGTCAATATAAAATGACACATTTCACATAAAAACTCCATATTACTTATGACGATGATTTTTCGGCTCTAGCTCTTAGACTATTAACTGTTACAAGGAGCACTCCTGAATCATGATTTACAATGTATAAACTTTGTAAATCATCATTTGGGATTTAATTTACACTTTATATACATTGTAAATCATGATTCAGGAGTGCTCCTTGTAACAGTTAACGCGTCTTGGTTTGTTTATTTCTAGTGCATCTTAATTGTGAATATGGTATAAGCTGTTCAATAAGTTGTGGTGGTTCGATATGAGAGGACTGAGAATCAATAACACATTAAAAACAACATTGAAGAGGCAGCAACAGAAGCTTTAGGAAAACGCAAAGTCATACTGAACAAAAGGAGCAACAACAATACACCACGGTTCAGAAAAGAAATAAAAAAAAATGTAAAGAGAAACGAGAGGCCTACATGAAGTATAAAACATCAAATACTCCAGAATCCTGAGACATCTATAGAAGAATACGAAATGAAACAAAGCAGTTGGTAAGAAGAACAAAAAATGAACACTGAGAAAGGTTTACAAAAAGAATGGAAAGCGACTTCTACGGTACACAAAAAAAATATGGAGATTCATAAGAAACCAACGGAAAGAAATGGCAGAATTGAAGGAATACAATAACACACCAGCAAACGAATGGGAAAGATACTTGACGGAACTGTTTAAGGGAAAGAAAAATAATAATCGGCACTAGAGAAAGCTAGAACTTTTACTTACCGTTCTTTCAATTGACAAAAAAATATACTGGATATTCCATTAACAAAAAGTCAACAAAGCTTTTTCAAAAATCCGCCATTTGTTTTTCGTAATTAAAAGCGATATAAAAAACTCAATCCATTTAGGCAAAACTTTTACTAAAATAAAACATTTCAGCGAAAACCGAATACTTCTATCTTGATCCGTTTAGAAGTTGTAGGCAGTTAAAATGGGGGAAAATATAAGTGGACACCCGGTATTATTTATAGTTTGCTATTGAATAAACTTACAAATAACCTGCCAGTTTTCACAATCATAAACTTGTCAGGATGACAAGTTTCACAATTAAAATCACGTACGTTCCATAATTAAAACTTCCGCTGTTCCAATGTTCCCCTATATCAAAGTTTGCCAAACTAGACACCGTTAAGTTAAGAAATTTTCAGCTTACTATTAATAAACTTTCTTTTAGTACGCGAGATCCAGGCCTAACATGTTAACGCTGTAAACGCTCACAAGTCAGCTTTATACGTACGTAAAGATCATCTTCGTTAAAAATATGAAAAGAAGAAGTAAAAATCTAAAAGCTTACTTTGGCGGACAGTTATGCGTGTTACATTCCACGACGTTGGAATCAGGCTTCTGCGATTCGTTGCAAAGCTTCTCTTCGACTTCATCGCCTGTCAGTCGATTCTGGCACAATGGACGTGACATTTTGTATCCTGGAATGGAAGACAATTCTAAGTTACTTCTATTGTTACACAAATAGTTTTAGACACAATGTGCCGGTATTGA
Organism: Diabrotica virgifera virgifera; assembly: GCF_917563875.1. Taxonomy (NCBI): domain Eukaryota; kingdom Metazoa; phylum Arthropoda; class Insecta; order Coleoptera; family Chrysomelidae; genus Diabrotica; species Diabrotica virgifera. The sequence continues at coordinate 244,099,588 of NC_065448.1, read as the reverse complement.
ATATATGTACAGAGTGCTTTGTTGCCTGTCTACCCCTTTTGTGTTTTGGTAAAATAAGAACGAAACAAGCCAAATTGAATTACACAGAAATGTATAAAACTTCTTTCAGAAAATAAAAAGATGAACACTTAATGTAAACATTAATTTGGAGTTTACTGTAAAAAATTATCCATTTTTATGTCATAATCCCATTATGCTGGCAAACAAATTAAAAAAATGCTTTTAAGGAGCGTAATAAATGTACTTTGCATGACACGGGCATATTAACCACTTAATGCATTATCCTGTGTCTGACACGGTGCCGTTTGCTGAACGTGTGAGGCACGGGCAAGTCCCGAATTTTTCCGCAAGGCGCTCCGTGTTAGACACGAAATAATGCATTAAGTGCAGGCTTCTGCGATTCGTTGCAAAGCTTCTCTTCGGCTTCATCGCCTGTCAGTCGATTCTGGCACAATGGACGTGACGTTGTTCTGAAGCTATTTTCTTGTGGCATTTTTACAATTTTAACTATATATATAAAATTTTCATTTTGTAACTTCGAAGGGCTGTGGCTTTTTTTGTGTGCATTATTGTATATAGGTGGGTGAGGTTCAATCGACCTATTTTTGACCCCAGAATCTGTGGTGTACTTTGTGACCAATCTTTTCGGGACACCCTGTATATCCATGTATTATTGATATTATCTATAATTTAAACAAAATTATAGTAGTCAGAATTTGGTATTAATTTTGAGAGTAAATTAAATGTAAGACCAAATACTTACGATGTCGGGATAGTATCACGAGGTTTTTCCTGGTTTTCCCTTGTGATTTACTATGAGATCTCTAACGCGAGACTTTTATTGTCACCGTTGCATGTGGTTGTCTTTTTAAAGACAGACCACATGCTATGATTTTTTTGTGACGGATATTCTTGAGTTGGGGTTGATTTCATGTAATCGAATGAACTATCTTTCAGTAAAGTCGTCCCAGGAACGCAACTCATAAATATTGGCAATATCATTTTAAAGTCTTCTACTTTAAAATGTATCATATGTATCTGAATTGCCGATATAAATGAGTCAAATTAAAAAAATTATTAGAAGAATTTTTTTATTAAGCAACAACATTTTTGTTTATGTTAGTAGTATTTTGTATTTTGACAACGGCACCCGATTTGGGCGTCGAAACGTTAATAAAAATCATTTTTTAATAATATTGTGGCTTATTTCCCATTATATATAGTTAAAATGGACGTGACAAATTGTATACTGCAATGGAAGACAATTCTAGGTTACTTCTATTGTTACACAAATAGTTTTAGACACAATGTGCCCATATTGAATATATGTACAGAGTGCTTTGTTGCCTGTCTACCCCTTTTGTGTTTTGGTAAAATAAGAACGAAACAAGCCAAATTGAATTACACAGAAATGTATAGGTCTACTTTAAGAATATAAAAACCACTTAATGCATAAATTAATTTTGAGTTTACTGTAAAAAATGATACATTTTTTATGTCATAATTCCATTGTGCTGGCAAACAAATTACAACAATGATTTTAAGGAGCGTAATAAGTGTACTTTGCATGACACGGGCGTATTAACCACTTAATCCATTACCCCGTGTCTGACACGGTGCCGCTTGCTGAACGTGTGAGGCACGGGCAAGTCCAGAATTTTTTCGCAAGCCGCTCCGTGTTATATACGGGATAATGCATTAGGAACAGGCTTCTGCGATTTGTTGCAAAGCTTCTCTTCGATTTCATCGCCTGTCAGTCGATTCTAGCACAATGGACGTGAGATTTTGTAGCCTGCAATGGAAGACAATTCCAAGTTACTTCTATTGTTACCCAAATAGTTTTAGACACAATGTGCCCGTATTGAATATATGTACAGAGTGCTTTTAAATTATATATTTTATATATGCAGTTTATATACGATTAATATTAAAAGTCGCATGCGTCACTTGAATCTAACTTCAGCCAGTGCCGGTTTAACACAGTCTGCCGCCCGGTGCTGATACGGACGCCGCGCCCAGGGTCAAAAATATGTCTTAACTTTATTTCAATTCAACAAAACATATTTTGAACACAAGTTTATTAAAATAAAAAAAAATTACAACTTTTTTTGGTTTCAAACTTAAATGAAAACTAACAATATACAAGGAAAAAATTAAGGGCGAACTTCACAAAGTAAAATAAAAATTTACTTAATAACATTCAAACAGGTAACATCAGGAGGTAAGCAAATACCTTTACTATTGAAAAGCTTGTTTTCTTGATTTTACTGAAGCGAAGTTTTCGATGATATCAGTTATATTTAATTCATTTAGCAGGTCCTCGTTAATGGATAAGACTGCTAAGGAGTTCAAATTTTCTTGGGAAATTGCATTTCTTAAGTAGGTCTTTACCCTTTTTAGTGCCGAAAGAGAGCGTTCGCCACTTGCATTTGCGACCATTATGGAGAAAAAAAATACGCAGGCAAATATTAACGTTTGGAAATGAAGATATTAATTTATTTTCGTATAAAGCCTGTACCAATTCTAAAGGAGTGTCTATTTTTAATTGGGGAAGAGACGTTAACAAATGATTTAAATGAACACATTCTTGGGGAAAATACTCGTCCAAATCCTCCTTGTAGTTTTGTTGTAATTCAATTGCCGATCTGAAAATATCTTCATCTTCCGTAGCTTTTAGTTTAAACAAAAATTCAAATGCTCTTGAACAAGATTTATAACTATCAGATCGGCGAATAATCTCCGACTTAAGATTGTCTATTATACAAACATAACATTGTGTTCGCATTTTTTCTTTTTGGCTTAAGCTTGCCTCCGAGTTCATTTCTCCTACTTGCAATTTTTTTTTGATAATCCTCTTCTCAGCATAATTTTCGTTCCCTGTTAACAACATTCCTAAGGCCTCGTAGTGATCAAAACGATGACGTAAGAAATCAAAGTAATCTGCTAAAGATGATAACACATGAGCGGTTGTGCTTAAATCCATATTTTCCTTTTGTACTGATTTATTCACTTCATTAACCCTTTGTAAAACGTCAAGCCAAAATGATAAAATTATTCCGTTTTCCAACAAATCAAGTTTTTCCGATAGAGAAGCTGCTTCAACTCTTACTATGTTTTTCTCATTTATATCCGTTAATATTCCAATCAAACATGTTTTAATCAAACCGTAATTGCTTTTTAACGCTTTTACGGCATTAAAACGAGAAGACCAACGGGTTGTATTCACTCTCTTAGGTAACAGTGTCTGCCCCGACTCAGCCGAATCCTTTATTGCACGAGACAATAACTCCCACCTATGTGTAGACACGGAGAAAAAATTGTAGATAGCTTGTACCAACATAAAAAAAGATGTTGCTTCCAAACAACAATCTGCTGCATTTTGGACAACCAAATTTAAAGAGTGAGCAGCACACGGCACAAAGAGAGCTAAATCATTGTAAGCTTTAATACGCGCTTGCAAACCAGAATACTTTCCACTCATATTACTGGCATTGTCGTAAGACTGGCCTCTACAGTTCTTAATATCTAATTTCAAAGACTCTAACATCCCAATAAGTATTACCTCAAGTTGTTGTGAGCTATCCCCAGTGTTTTTATAAAATCCCACGAATCTTTCCACGGGATTCCCTTTATTGTCACAATATCTCAAAATCACTGTAAGTTGGTCATGGTGTGTTATGTCAGGTGTTGAATCTACACTTATAGAATAGTATTTGTTTGCCTTAATTTGTCTAACAATTTCATCAATGACTCGATTGGATAAAATATTCAGTAATTCGTTGCATATATCTTTTGATAGATATGACGTTTTGCCCTTACCTCAATTTGCTCGTTTATTAATATGATCTTTCAAAAATGGATCGTATTCTGACAATAGTTCCAGTAAACCTAAGTAGTTTCCATTCCGTTTTTCGCCAATTCTTTCATGAGTACCTCTAAATGCCAATTCCCTGGTAGCCAGAAACTTTATTACACTTATGATTCTTTTTAGTACTTTCACCCAATATTCTTTCGCAGTGCTAATTTCCTTTTCAAGTTCTACATCAACTCTTCCTTGCTTTAATAAGCGAGTCATATACATTTTCAGATTATCTATATGATCATTGGATCTTTCATGTTCGTCTAATCTTTCCTTACTTTTATTCCATAATGAAAATCCTGTTTTAAATTGGTTCTTTTTATTTCCAAATAATACACAATAAAGACAAAATATATTGCCAGTGCTCTCGGAGTAAATTGTCCAATCTTGTTTACCGGCATACCTGTGTTGTTCCCCGAAATTTCTTTTTGACATTAAAAAGTCCATATCTGTAAGATTCTGTTCGACCCATTTTTCTAGAATCATTTCTGCATAATTATGGGAATCTTGCCAAAGTGCCGGATCTTTAAAATTAAGTAAATCCTGTTTTGGATCTGAAAAGAAATAAAAAAAAGTATTTGTCATTGTCCTGTTTTATTTACCATTTGTAAAGGCACCGTTATCTTTTTGCATTTTAGCCTCGTTAAAAAAAATTTAAATATGCCTTACCCGAGTTACTGGTGGTTGCTTTTTCATATTCTAATACTTTTGAAACAGGTGATACTAAATGCTCTGGCTCTGGCACTAATTCTGAAGTCTCCAAAATAAGTTCATGTGGTTGAATATGAATATATTTATCACTAGTAGCACTAGAACTACTACCGGGTTGGGAAATATTTGTAGTGTCGTCTTCTTGATTTCCATCAGGTGTAAAAAATGCTGCCATTTTGGGTATACCTTTCAAAATTTTATTTTGTCTTTCTTGCTTTTCTTGTTTCCTTTTACGCCAGAAAGATCCAGGTTGTTTCCGCCCTTCCATATTTTCCTATTGAATATTGATTATATTAATGTTTAATTTACAAATTATAATTACCTATACAGTTTCAAATGTAAGTCAAACACATCTTACCTTAGTTTAGTTGTACGTTTGTAGGTATTTCTATTTCTACTCGTATTTATACAACTGCCTGGTCTGTATTAATAGAATAGAACAAATTTTACTAATCAATTCTACCGACCTACGCCTTATTATTTTCTGGTTCAAGTGTTCAAGTAGTAAGCAGTTTCAGGCCGTGTGCCAACCCAAACGTGTATTTTGCGGTGTTCGCACATTATTCTTAAACGCTGTAGAATGATATAATTTTACGGCGTGCGGCATGTTTGTACGTTATCTGACATTTAGATAACATAAACTGAACACAGTGCATAAACCATATAGGTACGTCGACGTTAATAATTGTTAAGTTTTCAAGTTAATGATAAAACAGAAAAAATTTTATTATTATATCATGTGGATTTGTATGCAAATTTTATTTTACCATAATCATATAATTTCGGAACAGCACGCGCTTCGCGCGTACCGCCCTAGAACCTTCAACCGCCCGGTGCTACAGCACCCAAAAGACCCCTGGTTAAACCGGCGCTGACTTCAGCCCGTGAGTAATGACTCGTGAATAATTTCAGCCCGTGAGTAATGAATTATTACTCACGGGTACAGTAATGGGTGCTATTATCTATGAAAAAATAGCGAATAATGAGCATGTTATTAAACGGTCGTAGAAAAATTCAATTAATTTTATTAATTAGAGGGTTTTATTGGTTGGATTTGTCTGTCGATAATTAAGTTTCATGTCAGCTAACATATTTTAATATTTCAACAATTTTTATTTTAATTTTGGAACCCATTGGGGGAATTTTCCCATTCCTCCACTCTTAGACACGCCACTGGTTCTCTCGAAAAATTGTAGTAAATCGTAATTGCAATAATTTCAGTCCGTACACTTTTTGTCGAAAAGTTGAAAATGGGGAAGATATTGAACAAAAACAACCGCTTTAAAATCAATCGGGTCTTACGCTCGCGCCTTTACCGCATACGTACTACCTTAAATATTTATTTTATAAAAAACATGAAAGAGATCAAAATTGTACAAAATTTAATTCTGTTCATCTTTATATAGCTTAAAATTTGTTGTAGAAGTAATAATACACGAGATAATTCAATAAATCAATAAATATGCTTTAACTGTCACTGTTTTTTCCCCATAACTCAGAAAATATGGACCGCACGAAAAAATTATAATAAACGGAATTATAGAAAATCGCATTTTCAACAATTTCAGTTAATATATTTTTTGTCGAAAAGTTGAAAATGGCGGAGATATTGAGCAAAAACCGTTCTCGTTTGAAATCAAGATGGCGGCTAACGCAACGGTCAAATTCAGTCGAGATTATAAATTCATACTCCTATTGACCCCTTCTAAAGATTAGAAAAATAAAGTTTGGGGCAGCTCCTAATACAAGGTCAAATGGTATCCCGACTTGGCTATTAATCTTACGATTGTTTTATAAAAATATCTAAGGTCTTAACGCACTGTTGTGCGTATAAACAAATAAATAATTCAACCTTATAATTTTATGCTCAACAACTATTTAATAGTCCTTTAATTATATCTTCCACCATAACATGCAGTTATATTAAACCATAATAATGAAAATTGATTTAATCGAGACCATTGGATGATCATGTCTACAATTCACCATAATATCTGTAATGTACACTTGACACATATAACTTGTACCTGACATGCTGCGGATTATAATCCAATTGTTAATTAGCTCTTCGAGTATCGAGAAGTTCATTGTGTATGAAATGGTTACTAGCTACATGCGATGCGAATGATGCAGTACACTGATGTGACTTGGAGGAATCTATAATTGCCTTATTGGATTTCATTACTGTTAAATATGTAACGCAGTTTAAATTCTTCATTGGAGAGAGTTGAATTAATGGAGTGGGAGTAAGTGGAAAATAGGTGTGCACGTAAAAAAATGCATGTGAGCAAGATTAAATGCATATAAGATGCATGTGAGACATTAATATACTAAAAGATCCCGACATAGCAAATGTATACAGACAGCAAATAGAAGATCAAATAGGGACAGAAAACTTAGAAGAAGAAAACATTAACCAACTATGGGCAAATATACGAGATATTGTGTCGTAGAAATCGGTTGAAATATTGGGCAAAACCAGGTCAGAAAAACGAAATCATTGGTTTGATCATGAGTGTGAAATGGCCACAAATAGAAAGAATGCGGCAATCAAAAAACCATCGACGCAGGTTGTACACGGAGAAGAAAAGAAGAATATAGACGTCATAGAAGAGAGGAAAAACGTATCCATCGACGTAAGAAGAGGGAATACGAACAGAACACTTTCAATGAAATAACAAATACAATTACAATTTTCAAACAAGAAAATACTACAAATCCTTAAATAATAGCCGTCGAGAATTTAAACCACGATTAAAAATTTGTAGAGACACTAACGGTGAAATTCTATATGACAAAAACTTAGTTCTTAACAGATGGGAACAACATTTCAGCGAATATCTAAATATAGACGATATTGAAGGAGGTTACAATATAGGAAATCAACAAAATCTACATCATCAACTACACAGTGAGGACCCAACAAGAGAAGTGTCAAATGCCATCCTAAAACTCAGAGACAATAAAGCCCCAGGAATCGACGAAATCTGTTCGGAAATGTTTAAAAAGGTGATCAACTTTTTGCAGCAATCCATAAACTGATAGTTCTTATATGGCAGAATGAATTGGTTCCACAAGAGTGGCTAAAGGAAGTAATATGTCCGTTGCATAAAAAAGGTGATCATCTGGATTGTAAGAACTATAGAGGCATTACTTTGTTAGCATCTGCATATAAAATCTTCGGCAATGTATTGTTTGAAAGACTTAAACATTTTACAAAGGATATTGTAGGTCAAAACCAATGCGGATTTACTGCTGGAAAGTCAACTATACATCAAATTCAAACACATAGGCAGATTCTAGAAAAGTCACTAGAATATAACATAGATACCCACCATCTCTTCGTCGACTTTGGGAATCTTTACCAATGCGTCATTATTTAAAGCATACGAAATAAGTCGATGATAAGTCGGAAATTGAAATTTACTAAACGCAACAGCAAGTCACTTACCGTCACTTGATGTTGCGTTTAGTAAATTTCAATTTCCAACTTATCATCGACTTATTTCGTATGCTTTAAATGATGATGCACGGGTAAATATTCCCGGACTCAACTGTACAAGGCTTGCGGACGCGGCAAGTGAATTAGGACTTGTGGTAAACAAGGAAAAAACCAAATATATGTTGGTTTCTAAAAACTCCCGAAATATCCAACAGAGAATTCAAATTAACAATCACACCTTTGAGCAGGTCAAGGAATTCACATATCTTGGATCGCTAGTAAACTCAATAAACACGACAAGAGATGAAATAAAAAGACGCATAGCAATAGCAAACAGAATTGTTCACGGTCTCCATAAACATTTAAAAAATAAAAATATAAAACGTGCAGTAAAGCTCAATATATACAAGACCTTAATAAGACACCTATCTCAAAGTGATGAAACACTTCCTGGTATTTTTGAAAGAAAAATTCTTAGAAAGATTTTTGGGGCAGTAAATGAAAATGGGCTATGGCGTCGAAGATACAACTTTGAACTGTATCAGTTATACACCGATCAAGATATTGTGAAATTCGTTAAAGTGCAGAGACTTAGATGGGCTGGACACATTTCTAGGATGTCAGACCACGAATACACTAAGAGATTAACATTTTAAAAACCAGAGGGTACAAAAAGTAGAGGACGACCATGAAGAAGATGGATTGATGATGTTGAAGAAGACCTAAAAATTCTAGGGGTCAGAAGATGGAGGGAAGTTGTCAGGAATCGACAGGAGTGGCGACTTCTTTGTGAGCAGGCGAAGATCTACAACGGATTGTCGAGCCACTTATGATGATGATAATGAGTAAGAATAACTAATAGTAATAATAATAAATAGTGAATAATAATCATAGTAATAATAAGTAGCGCGTCGAGGAAAAGGCACGTACAGTGTTTTACAAAATGCAAAAAGTTCTATGCAACCGCCAGCTGGGCATTTATTGAGAACTCGAATAATTAAATGCTATGTTTTCTCTATCCTGGTCTATGGTGTTGAAGCATGGATAATGACAGAAGCAAAACAAAAAAATAATACAAGCATTCGAACTCTGGTGTTACTGTAAAATGCTCAGAATATCCTACATTAGCCATACGACAAATGCGGAAGTCTTGCGGAGGATGAATAAGGAAAGAGAGCTTATGCTTATAATAAAAGAATGGAAAACACAATATTTTGGTCACATCGTAAGAAATCAAAAGTATGAACTGCTACAACTTATAATCGAAGAAAAAATCAATAACAAAAGACGGCCAGGAAGAAAACGCAACTCTTGATTGGAAAAAGTAGGAGTAACCTACGACAATAATGGACGAATATGACCTCCATAGAACTATTCAGGGCGGCTGCAAATAAGATTAAATGGGTAAATGTAATGGCCAACGTCCTTGGATAAGGTGCCGTAAGAAGAAGAGCGCGTCGAGTCTAGTAGACATATGGATTGATTGACCATTTTCTTTCATCCGTTCTTATCTACTGCTTTCACCCTCCAATTTATGACGTTGTGTCTGTTTAGATCATTTTCTACATCGATTTTCACCTTGTTTTGTGTCAACCTAGTAGTTTACCTTCTGGCATCTTCTGTATATGTCCTAGCCATCTTAATCGTTGGGTTCTTATTACTACTCTAGTATAGTGGACTTCTCATATATCTCTCTCAGATATTCATTTGTCTTTATAACCTAAACTGCGTTCTCTATTTCTTCTCCAAATATTTTTTTAGTACACTTTAGTACACTAAAAGTTTATTATGTATGTGGGGTACCTTAAGCATCAGTATTGGACCCTCTACTTTTCCTTATCTTTATTAATGACATCACTAGTTTAAAAATCGATGAAAAAATCTTTCTTTTTGCTGATAATACCAGTATCACTTGGAGCAACTCAAATATTGCAACTTTTCATGCTACTATAACTTCTGATCTACTTACAATAAAAACCTGGTCTGACTCTAATTTACTCTCGTTTAACGTAGATCAAACAGTAGCAATAACTTATAAAGGAGCTCTTAAACCCTTACCTCTTAATAACAGCCAGATCAGTACTGTTGATTATGTAAAATTTTTTGGGTATTTTTTTAGACACAAACCTTAAATGGTCCCTCCATATTAATTTGTTAAGGAAGAAACTATCTTCAGCTTGCTGTGCTATAAGATCTGTTTCGAATGAACTTAATTTAGCATCTTCCAAAATAACATATTTTTCTTTGTTCGAGTCACATCTTCGTTATGGTCTTTCTTTTTGTGGTTCTGATACAGCTGCCCAATTCGATGTTATTTTCAAATTACAAAAAAGAGCAATAAGATATCTATTTGGCCTCAAAAGAACAACACATTGTAGAAGTTACTTCAAAGATCACAGAATTTTAACCCTTCCATCTTTATATATTTTAGAAACTGTTTGATTAATTCGTAAACATCTACATGTCTTTCCACCAAGACCTAATCATGACTACTTCACGAGAAATTCTACCTTTGACGTCTATTTACCGACCCCGTCATCTGAGTTAGTAAAGAAATCTATATTATATTCCGCAAAAAAACTTTACAATCATCTCCCTCTACAACTTAAATCTGCAGCATCTTTCCCCAAACTCCGTAAACTGACAAAAGCCTACCTATCCGAAAGACCATATTATGCAGTAGAAGATTTTCTTAATAAATAACTAAGAAATTACAGTACCCTTTGCACAAGTAGTATTTTTATTATTATTTTTCATCTATATTTGGGTGTCATATGCAGCAGCTTAACTTTTAAACATAATTACTAGGTAGACTATGCAATTTGCAATTTATTTAAATTTTTAAATTTTGCAATTGATTAACTGTTTAACTTCATTATTTTTAATTTATATTTTGACGATTTATGTAATTTTAGTAAATTGAATTCTTATTGTTTTGTTTTCTTGACTTTTTGTAAGCTTTGTCGATAAAATTGTACAATTTTTCATGACAATAAAGCATATTTCTATTCTATTCTATTCTATTCTATTCTATTCTATTCTATTCTATTCTATTCTATTCTATTCTATTCTATTCTATTCTATTCTATTCTATTCTATTCTATTCTATTCTATTCTATTCTATTCTATTCTATTCTATTCTATTAGTCTTGGATATCTTCTTCCATATTTGGTTTTCGTAATATACTTGCCCATAGATATTCGAACCTCGCAGCTGCTTAAAATCTATATAGTAGAGGATCCGATATAAGGTCGATTTGCACCGATCTGTTTAATGGATAAAAATTATTTCATATATGTAATTTAGAATGTTAACAATTACAAAAACAAGGGTTGCCTGATCTAATCTTGTTCTAACTATATTTAATTAATAATTAAAAAATAAATTTTTTTTTATGAATTTAAAAAAAAATTTCGACTCGATCAGATACTATTTTAGATTTTTTGGTTCATTCTAAACAAAAAAGATCTTTTGTAATTTTTCTCTAAAGTTGATCGTTTTAGAGTTATAAACAATTTAAAACTGAAAAAAGAATGAAAGATGACAATTTTCAATGCTCTAAAACACAAGTAAAAAATATGATTTTTGTAATAATCAAGTACATACGTGTAAGTTAAAACCTTTTTCTATCAGCTCCCGATAAAAATTTTAGCCATGTTTTATTCTAAAACATATTTTTTAATTGTTAATGAGGAAGCTTTCTTATGGGGAGACGGGCATTAACAAATAAAAAACAATGTTTCAGAATGAAATAACTCCAAAAGGCTTATAAAGAACTGATAGTCTAAGGTTCGAACTTGAATTTAGGTACTTCGTAATTTCAAAAATGATATTTTATACTTATGTTTTTGAACCTTGAAAATCTTTCGTTCTTTTTTCAGTTTTAAATTGTTTATAACCACAAAACGATCAACTTTAGAGAAAAATTACAAAAGACCTTTTTTGTTTAGAATGACCTATAAAATCTGAAATAATATCAGCCCGGGTCGAATATTTTTTTAAATTTATAAAAAAATGTCACTTTTTAATTATTAATTAATTATAGTTAGAACAAGGTTAGATTGGGCAGCCCTTGTTTTTTGTAATTGTTAACATGATAAATTACATATCCAATAATTTGTATCCATGTTCAATTTTTATTCGCTCTTATATCTGTTTAGATCGGTGCAAATCGACCTTATATCGTATCTTAGACTAATACGTATTATTATTTGTTTGTATTGTTAAATACTTTCCTATTGCACATCTTTTGTCTGTGAATTCCATGTATTTTGTTTTTATGTCATTAGTATAGACTAGTTTTTATGGTTGTTTCTTCTAATTCTTTAGTTTTCCACGAGATATCGGCACGTTTTCCAGGAGAAAACTAAAGAAAATATATGCAAATAGGTCACCTTGCATGCATTACTATATCATCTACTAGGAAATTGTCCGATATTTCATTACTTACTTTTACTTAGTTTTCTGTTTTTTTACAAACTCTGCTTATAGCATTTTTTCTGTCGCACTAGGGGAGTAGTTTTCTGGGATATTGCAGCGCGAGTCTAGGTATTATATGTCTATGACCTTACCTAACTACCCGAATATATCCTAACATAACAAAAACACACCTAATCAAAACCTACCAAAGCCCAGTAACTTGATAACCTAATGTCCTTTTGGCATTTTTTAAAACTCATCCCTTTTTTTACGACAAGAGTACTACCAAGGATTGAAAAAGATGCCTGAAATATTAACAGACAAAATAAGAAACGTGCTGAAGAAAATGAAAAAAAAAAATAAAGCTCCGACAGAAGAAAATATTGTTATATAAGCCACAATGATTGGAGTATTCTGAAGGCACGTATCCATTACTTTGGTGCTCCGTGCTCCGTGTAGCTGCTCTACATAGTAGATACATTGGTGCTCCCGCTCTTCGCTCACCCTCGGCGATCCAATCGGTGGCAGTTTATATGTAGAAGAGCGCATGCCGTATCCATTCGAGCAGTTACACGGAGCACGAAACACCAACGTAATAGATACGTGCCTTGAGATAAAAGAACTGCTGCTCCCCTACACCCAGAATGACCTAACTGAATGAACCTGGACTGGAGAACCTGGCGTACACACAACCGCTTACACACCGGTGTTCAGTGGCGTGCTGGAACTTTTCAAGCGGCCCGGTGATTTTATAGAAAAGCGGCCTCCCATCCTCATTTTACCTTCTATTATCAGGATGTTTTATTGGGTATTTAAAAAAACAAAAAAAAAAGCAAAAATATAAATTATTTTTGAATCAAACATAAAACTTTGAATTCAATGATTTTTTTCTTAATTTGCTATATTTTTTCATTTAAGAATAATAAATCTTACAAATAATAATTGGCATGTATGACAATATTGTATGCAGTAAGGCAGAAACCATAATTTCCTAAATAAATATAATATGAATTTGATGTAATTAAGGTACATGTAAAATAAAATTGACAATTTTTCAATTATGTATGTATTAGGTTGCATTTTAGTAAATCAATTATACAAGAGAGTACAAATACAAGTACAGTGCAAATACTTTCATTTGACAATATTTAAAATGTTAATAGAACGCAATAATCTAAATATTCTTTTGCAATTATTTTATAAAATAATTACTTAACTCTCGATCAATAAATTCCGCATTAAAATACATTTTTGAGCAAATTCGTCGATTATTTCATCATTTTTAAGCTCATACAAAGCTTATTTTTCTATAGCTATTAGCATAAAAGTGATCTTGTGTTAAAGTACTTCTTAACCGATTTTTTATGTATTTCAATGTTGAAAAGCTTTTTTCTCAAGATACTTGTGTCAATGAAAGAGTTAATAAATGCTTTATATTATACTATTTAAATTTGGATAAGCACACTGATATAAGTTAGACTTATGCAAAACAGCGTAACAGCAAGCTATACAATATTTACACATTTTAGTACCACACGGAGGTGAGGTTTTCACGATATCAACATTGTCATTTGTTACTTCATGTTCATTATCACTTAAATTAATAATATTATCCTTCATATTTTCTGTAGGCTGAACATATTCATCATTAACTCCATCTTCTATAATCTCATTATTTTGCAAAATCCTATTTTTAATATAATCCATTTATCAGCAAAATCCATAAGTTCTTCTCTAATTGCAGTCACAGATGATAATATGGTAGGATAAAACTTTCTTAATTTTTCAGTAAATGATTTAAATGCCATCAAAAGTATACCATTTTTTATTGTATCAAAATTTCTAGGATGTAGGGTGCTTATATCATTATAAAACAATTTGATTTGTCTTGATCAAATCGCTTTTAGATACTTTCAATAATTTGGTCAAAAATGAGCAAGACGTTTTTCCATTTTTTAATTATGCAGAGTACATACATACATGTTTGACGGAAATTGGAAAACCATAAATATACTTGTATGTATGAAAATAACTAATATTATCTGTAGCAATCTATTTATGTATATAGACTACAGAATCTTACTCATTTACTTAAACTGTACTACATAATTATCAAAAAATTTGATTTTTTTAAATATTTTATTAATACTATTAGCAAAATTAACCGATTAGATATTAAAAATTTTTTTTTGTTACATCTAAAATTTTTTGTGAAAACCTATTTGACCGGCCTCAAGAGGCCGCGGCCTCTCGGTGATTGCACCGATTCATTTATATGGCCAGCACGCCACTGCCGGTGTTGCCCCTGTAAAACAGATCCTTATTAAATGGGGCATCAAGACAGATAACGACGCACTTGCGAATGTGTGGAAATACAGAACGTGGAGCACCTGAGAGTATGCAGACTTTGCACATCACAGTGTGCCCTCGATGATTTATGGCTCGCAAATACAAAGGGTGTAGACGTAGACTGTAGACTGGGCAGAAAAACTGTTGTCGGGTCCAGACTCAAAAAAGTAAAGTAACTGGAGAAAAAAGACTTTTTAAAATATAAGGGAACTGTTCAACTTAAGTCTACACCAAGCGAGACACTCACAAGGTACATTACATGTCACTAAAAATCTTATCTTATAAAAGTCTTATCTCCTTGCTTTAAAAATATAAAAAAAATGGGTAGAATAACACTGGGTAGTGTTTACTGACATTTTCTTTAAGAATATGTTCCGGCACCTCCGCCAAAATATCAAGCTGATTTAGTGTTGCCAGGTCCGATTTGTTTTTAATCGGTTCATAAACAAAAACAAATCGGGATTTAGGGTTGTAGATCGGGACAAATAAACAACAATAGCCCAGCAAATTACCGTTTTGGAGTGTAATTTTCAGAGTCAACTCAGAATTGCATGAAAATCTGGTTTTAGGTTCTACTTACTCTCTACTTCAAAGCTGAACTTGGACCGTTGGTTGCTTTTATTTGGGGGGTGACAGTTACAGTTACCCCTTCTCGGGGGTAAAAAAACGCGCGTTTAAAGTAAGTCCCAAAATGGATCAACTGACTAACTCTAAAAAAATTTTGTTCTATATAATTTTTAAACTAAGTCAATACTTTTCGAGTAATTTTATCGAAGAAAATATTCTTAGCAAAAATGTAGCTTTTAAAAAAGCAAAAAAAATTGTACGTTCAGAAAGTCTATAAAACCAGTAAAAGCAAAGTCGTAGCTCATCAAAAATACGTTTTTATTCGTCAAATTCCAAATCGAATTTTTCAATTTGAAATAACCAAAAAATTAAGCAATTTTCTGGCAAAACCTGTTAATATTTTTTAAAGTTTTTAAAAAAATATTTTATTTTATTTTATATAAAAGTCTCTAGCACTAAAACTAAGCGGGTTACGCTCAAAATAAAGTTTGCCCCTTTTTTTGGTAAAAAAAAAATCGTCAAAAACTCTCCTATTTAGCACCGTAAAAACAAATTAATCGATACCGCTTTACCATTTACTTTATATGTGTATTATTTATACGATCTGTAAGGTTTACCGGTTGGGAGTGCTTAGTTTAAAAAAAATGGTTTTATAGTAAAAAAATTTTCCAAAATATTGGAAAATGCCCTTTTTTTCAAAATAACTTAAAACGTATTAGGGATACTAAAAATCTCAAGGAGTAAGAAGTAGGTAGGTAGTTTGGCTTTTATAAATATGATAGATTCATTTTGTTTTTCTGTAAGACAAAAATTGTTTAAAATGTGGCTTTTGGTTTATGTTCATATTTTGCATACACTCGTGATTAGTGACTCGTTCAGGCCGTTTCAGTCATGTAAAAAACACATAAGTACCTAAAGTAAATTGTTTGTAAAGCGGTAACGATTAATTTAATTTGGGGTGCTAAGTAGGGGAAAATTTTCACGATTTTTTTACCAAAAGAAAGGAGTTAACTTGATTTTGAGCATAACTGGCTTAGTTTTTATGCTAGAAACTTTTTTAAAACGTAAAAATAAACTTTTAGTAAAAGAGTTTTAATTTGTTTTTCCCGAAAAAAGTGCTTTATTTCTTGGTTATTTCAAGTTGAAATATTTGATTTCGAATTTGACGAATAAGTATGTATTTTTCACGAGCTACTGCTTTTGCTGAGTCTGACTCTACGAGTTCACAATTTTTTTTATTTTTTTATATCATGCTACATTTTTGCTAAGAATGTTTTTTCGATCAAATACTTACTTTTTGAGTTATTTGTGAAAATCGTCTGAAAACGTGATTTTTTTTTGTCGAAAAATAAACATTTTCAATCGTAAATAACTCGAAAAGTATTAAGTAAGTTAAAATTTTATAGAACAAAAATTGCTTAGAATTAGTCAATTTATCCATCACCGGACTTATTTTAAACGCGCGGTGTTTCCCCCAAATAGGGGTGACTGTCACCCCCCGAGTAAAAGCAACCAACGGCAAAAGTCGTCCAAATTTTCATGCAATTTCGGAGTTGAACCTGAAAATATACGGTATCGCCGTATTTACCGTTCATTTACTGGACTACAAGGTGTTTGTATAATCTTTATTTAATCCTACATAATAATAATAATCAGACGAAATTACAAAAAAAATCGTAGATTAAGTAAATTATTTATCTTTTATTAAAATTATATATTTTTTTTATTCGATTTTGCCGCTCTTAGGATTGCCTTGTTTTTATAACATAGTTATAAAATTCACTGCAAGTCCTCCTGAAATTGGTTTTCGTGGGTGAAAATCGGGACATTTAGTATCCCGATCAGGTACAAATCGGTACGCGTCCCCAGGCCCCTGAAAATCGGGACGTCCCGCGCAAATCGGGACACCTGGTAACGCTAAGCTGATTCCATGCGCTGCCACAGTTTTCATAAGGTATGTATTAATAAGTTTTCTTAACTGGTACTTGATGCTTACAAAGTTCATAAATCAATACTAAGAAATATACAGTATGGTGCAAATGAAAGGAATAAATTCGTTCTTTCGTACACAGGCGACTGTAAGGAAAAATCCCGAAACAGGTCGATTTTTATTTTTAAATTATTATATTTTGACATTATGTATAATATCATATCAGTGACGTCACCATGATGAGTTTTTTAAATGATAATAGGGGTCGTGTGCTAGCTCATTTGAAAGGTTATTTATTTCCATATTCAGTACTATAAACATGAACATAATTATTTTTATAGGGTGTCTAAAACAATTTTGTTGAATTAAATAAATTGACAAAAAAAATGTATGTAATTTATTTAATGAAAAGATATGTACAGTGTACTATTGCTAAAAAATAGAAAAAATGTTTATTTCACAAAGAAACATTACTTATCGCTTAAATTCAATGTTCAATCTAGCTCCCGCCGGCCACCTGCCTCTTGGAAGTTTGAACATTTAATTTTAAGCAAAAAGCAATGTTCATTTGTGAAATAAACATTTTTTCTGATTTATGATAGTAGTAAAATGTATATTGAATGAAATAATTTACATTAAATTCTTCTTTTTTTTGTCAATTAATTTAATTAAAAAAATGTTTTTGGCCTCCCTGTATCAATAATAATATTACTGTTTATATTACTGAATAGAGAATTGAATAAACTTTCAAATGAGCTAGAACACGACCCCTATTCTCATTCCAAAAATCATCGATGCCGTCATCACGCCCAGATGGATGACGTCACTAGTATGATATATATATACCTAAAAATAACAATTTAAAAATAAAAAGCGACATGTTTCGAACTTTTTCCTTAAAGTGACCAGTTTACGAAATAACAAATTTAATCCTTTCATTTGCACCATACTATTTTTAAGTACAAATAAAAACCCACTATTTATTATTAAAAGTAAATATTTATAATTTTTTTAGATACATAATATAATTTAGCAGCGTGCCATAGTATGTGTTATCTGAATAAATAAACAGATATTCCAACCTCAAAACAACAATACATTAATTGATTTTACAAAATAAACGGCAATAAATCACGGTAGCAGTCTATAATAAAAAATACAATACAAAAACGATAATACAAATAGCTCTAAATCTCGTTTATCGACATAAATAACCAGAACAAAACAAAAAACAATAATTGTAAAATTGTATAATACAGGTAATAAAAGCGACCAGATCTTGCAATATACAGAGTGGGCCAAATAAAATAGTCCACCTCGATATTTGGCAGAATTTATTAGATTTTAAGGAAATGACGAAACAGGTCAATTTTTAATCCAAGAGGGACACATTTTTACGGTACATACATCTGTCATTTGTCAACCTCTTCCCTTTCACTCCCCGCCCCTGATTTTTAAATAGGGGATAGGGGTCATGTGCTAGCTCATTTGAAAAGTTATTCAATTCTCTATTCAGTAATATTAACATTAACATAATTATTTATACAGGTGCCCAAGAAAAATTATTTTGAATTAAATTAATTGACTCAAAAAGAAAAATGTATGTAATTTATTTAACTCAGAATACATTCTACTGCTGGCAGAAAACATAAAAAATTATTATTTGATTAATAAACATTTTTGTTGCTTAAATTCAATATTCAACCTATTAAGAAGCATATTGGTGGCCGCTTGAACACTGAAATTAAGCGAAAAGCAATGTTTATTTATCAAAAAACATTGTTTTCTGTTTTGTGACAGCAGTAGAATGAATTTTAAATTAAATAAATTACATACATTCTTCTTATTGTGTCAATTAATTTAATTAAAACATTTTTTTCTTGGACACCTTGTATAAATAATTATGTTAATGTTTATATTACTGAATAGAGAATTCAATAGCCTTTCAAACGAGGTAGCACACAACCCCTATTCCCTATTTAAAAATAAGGGTTAGGGGAAATGGAAGTGAGGGGGTTGACAAATAACAGATGTATCTACCGTAAAAATGTGTCCGCCTTAGATCAAAAATCGACCTGTTTCGTCATTTTCTTAAAATCTAATATACTGCCAAATATCGGGGTGGACTGTTTTCTTTGGCCCCCTCTGTAATACAAAAGTAAAAATTAAACTATATTTTTTATGTATTAGTTTCTAAGCAGGCATATAAAATATGAGAAAATGTACTATGTATAAGAAAACTGAAATTAGACTTGGGAGTTGGGTTAGCAAGGTGTTATTCTATTTCTCGACTCTACTTTACAGAATAAAAACATGGACTCTTAACGCTAGGACTACTGAAGCTGGAAGTATTGAAACGGTGAATATATAGACCTGTCTATTCATCATAACCATGATGAATATATAGGTAGTGAAGTGCAACTTTAGACTCCCCATGTCTTTTTTAATTCATCATTCGTTTGGTTTGCAAGTAATAGATATCACGAACAGGCGTCATCAGAATCCTTGTACCATAAGACGTTTTATTGCTCCGGAAATAAAGCTTCAAATTGTTTCTGGCAGATGTCGCTACAGCATCCATATTGCTTTATTTGTTATAATTTTGTATTGGGAGGCTGGATATGTTTCAGTTCGTTCAGAGGCAGCCATATACTCCTCTGAAGATATCTAATCAGAGTGAAACGTACCTACGTAAGTGCTTTTATTAGTATAGTATAGTTGATCCAAAAGATGGCATAACCCAGACATCCAAAGTGAAAGTTATCCTTCAACACAAAATTGTTCTATATGGTCCACACAATGTCCAGAAAAGAGTCACACCATTTTGAGCGTCGCGTTTGGGGGGGGGGAGAGGGGGACAAATCGGTAAATTCGTAGTTTTTCAAGTTTTTCGCCAATATTTCTAAAACTATGTAGTTTAGCATGAACAACCCTCTATACAAAATTGTTCTACATTCAATTTGAAATAAAAAAGGTCCTATGCATAATCTTTCTAAAATGAATGGTTCCAAAGTTACGGAGGTAGAATAGTATAACTGGTCCAAAAAAGGCCTAACCCAAACATCCAAAGTAAAAGTTTTCCTCCAACACCAAAATGTTCTATATGGCCCACATATTGTTCAGTAAAAAGTTACACCAATTTGAGCGTCCGGTTTGGGAGGGAGATGGGAGAGAAGCCGGTAAATTAGTAGTTTTTTTAAGTTTTTCGTCAATATTTCTAAAACTATGCTTTAGCGTAAACAATGTTATATACAGAAATGTTCTACATGAGATTTAAAAAAATAAATGTTCTATACATAATTGTTATAAAATCAACGGTTCCAGAGTTACGGAGGGTGAAAAGTCGATGTTTTCGATACTTTTTATATTTTTTGGGCAATATTTATGATATAACTATACCAAAAACTCAGACATCCAAAGTGAAAGTTATACTCCCACACCAAATTGTTCTATATGGTCCACATAATGTTCAGAAAAAAGTCACACCATTTTGAGCGTCGGGTTTGGAGGGGAGAGGGAGGAGAAATCGGTAAATATAAAAGTATCGAAAACCTCCACTTTTTACCCTCCGTAACCGTTGATTTTATAACAATTATGTGTAGAACCTATTTTGTTTTAAATTTTATGTAGAACATTTTTCTGTAGAACATTCCTTACGCTAAAGCATAGTTTTAGAAATATTGACGAAAAACTTAAAAAAACTACTAATTTACCGACTTCTCCCCCATCTCCCCCCTAAACCGGACGCTCAAAATGGTGTAACTTTTTACTGAACAATATGTGGACCATATAGAACAATTTGGTGTTGAAGGAAAACTTTTACTTTGGATGTCTGGGTTAGGCCTTTTTTTGGACCAATTATACTATATTACCTCCGTAACTTTGGAACCGTTCATTTTAGAAGGGTTATGCATAGGGCCTTTTTTATTTCAAATTTAATGTAGAGAACAATTTTGTGTAGAGGGTTGTTCATGCTAAACCGCTTAGTTTTAGAAATATTGACGAAAAACGTAAAAAACTACGAATTTGCAGATTTCTCCCCGCTCCCCCCCCCCAAACCCGACTCTCAAAATGGTGTGACTTTTTTCTGAACATTATGTGGACCATATAGAACAATTTGGTGTTGGAGGATAACTTTCACTTTGGATATCTGGGTTTGGGTCTAACTATACCATACTATATGGTTTTCTCTGAATAAACTGAACTATAAGATAAGTCTCTTAATTTCGTTTTACAGCGAATTATATTAAATATTTCGTATAATGATGTTTTAGGATCAGTTAGTAACAGTATTATTTTTTTAAATTTAATTCACAATCTGGCTAATCTAAATTTATGGCCCATAAGAGACATACATTTATATGATGCATATATAAAGAAAATGTTGTTACCTCCTCCGCAAGTAGCTGAGCATAATGATGTATATGTTAATGTCCAGTAGTATAGTGGTTTGGAACATGACGACCCATCTCCTCCACATACACCGCAGGCATCAACTTGTTTTTCCGATCCAATTTGTAGATCACATCCAACTCTCTGCAAATAAGGAAATACAAGTATCTATAATAGCGTGTTACTAAAATAAAATAATATTTTCGAAAATTTTTACAATTTTGTTAAATTAATAGAAGCTTTTTCAAATTTTGCGTTTCACTTCCATAATATTGCTAATAGGCACAGCTACGCTTTTTAAAGTTGGGTAAGATAAAAAAAAACATACTAGTTCAGAGAAATAAGGAAAAAAATATCCTGTTGGAAACACAACCCCCTCCAGCCCAAAACCAAATTTTTTGAGTAGTATGGACATCTATATTATTAACCTATATGTTTCCTGCAGCCGATATTGATGATATACATAGTTATAAACAAATGAAGATCAAAAAACGGTAAATTTTCGCTTTTTTCGTCTATAACCAAAAAGTTAAGTATTTTAAATAAATTTGAGAGTAAGAATCTCATAAATCGCATAAAAAACTTCAATATGGCGTTCGCTGAATTTGTCTATCCTTATTGGTTGCTTAGAAAATTGCAAAATAAATCATAAATTGTGAGTTTCTATAAATATTCATAAGTTATGTAAAAATTAACTTAGAACGTTCTTATTACACGAAATTTTGAGACTTCTAGTGCTTAAATCATACCCTAAATTTCAAAGTAATTGGTCAAATAGTTTAAAAGGTATTTAATTTGTTTATCCCAAATTAATTTTTTTTACAACGCTATAAGTCAGAGAATGATGAAGTTACACTAATACTTTGGATAGTTTATGAAAGAAGAAGATTTATAATATTTATTTAATTAAAAAAAAATGACAAAAAATAATTCTAAATACTGCAAAATTATTTGCAAAAACATGTGAATTAAAAAAAGGGGGGCTAACTTCGTCCCTAATTGTCCTAGGATAATTGCTTTTCTTTCTAAATGTGTAAAAAATTCAGGCTTTCCAAATATGAAAAAATAATTTTTCTACGGATAACGGTTAAAAAGTTATTCTGTTTGTTTGTAAGTAAGCAAAAAATCGACGTGTTTTGCAAAATAATTTTACACTGTTTAAAATTATTTTGTGTCATTTTTTTTAATTAAGTCAATAGTATAAATATTTTTCTTCCATAAACTGTCAGAAGTCTTAGTGTAACCTCATAATTTTCTGACTTATAGTGTTGCAAAATAAATGAATTTGGGATAAACATATTAAATAACTTTTAAACTATTTCATCAATAGCTTTAAAATTTAAAGTATAATTTAAGCACCAGATATCTCATCAATTCGTGTAATAAGAAGGTTCTAAGTTAATTTTTACATAAGTTATGAATATTTAAAAAAACTCAAAATTTATTATTTATTTTGCAATTTTCTAAGTAACCAGTACCGTAAATAAGGGTTACTTTGGCCCTGGGGTCCTTCTTTGGCCCAAATTAAAAATAAAATAAAAACGTTTTCAAAGTATCTCGAGAGAGTAGATTTTAAGCCGATATGGGTAGTTTCCGATGGAGTGCAGACTTGCGCAACTCGTAACGACCTTCAAATGTTTCACGTATCGCCTCCTAGAACCAGCATGAGTACTTTTGATGTTGTATGTGCAACAAGTGATTTTTTAATGTCTAAAACTTTTAGCTGCAAAAACCGTTTTACGTCTGTTACAAGGTTGGTGAGTACTTTTTTAACATCAGAATTTAATACTTAATGCAGTGGAATGGTTATAATTTGCATTATTCTCAGCTTTTTTATTTTAAAATTCAATAATAAAACCAGTTCAGATAACCTCAAAAATATGACCTTCTTTGACCCAACTTATATTTGGGCCAAAGTAGGTCTGATGTTTGTTTTATTTGTTTTATTTATTCATTATTACCTACCTACTGCTTTAAATCAACATTCTGGGTGCTCTTTTATTGAATAAATTTATTTTTAGATTAACTACGGAAGATGCCCTATAACTACAAGCGCCAACCAGGAAGCCGGAGTTATGCCGACTACAGTCAAGATCATCTCCAAAACTGTTTAGAAGCAATCAGATCTGGTGAAATGACACAAAGGCAAGCCGCAGATATTTTTAAAATACCACGAAGCACTATTAAAAACAAACTAAAAAATCTGTTTTCGAGCTCACCGGGTCATCCCAAAGTTTTTACCCAGGAAGAAGAGTTAGCATTTGCTAGTCACATCGACAAAATGTGTGAATTCGGATTTCCAATTGATGAACTGGATTTGAGATATATTGTAAAAAGTTATGTCACAAGACAAGGAATGACAATACAGTGTTTTTGCAATAATTTGCCTGGCCGTGACTGGACCAAGTCTTTCTTAAAAAGGCATCCTCAGCTCACAGTCAGGTTTGCATCAAATATAAAAAGAAATCGTGCTCAGATTGATAGAAAAATAACCTCAGACTACTTCGATCACTTAAAAGAAGTAGTTGAGAATGTACTGCCTCAAAACATCTATAACTACGACGAAACATGCATGTCTGACGATCCAGGCAGGAAGAAAGTAATCTGTCGTAGGGGTTCAAAGTACCCAGAGCTTATCATGAATTCGACTAAGTCCAACATTAGCGTTATGTTTTGTGGTAATGCCAATGGTACCTATGTGCCACCTTATATTATTTATAAGGCTGAACATTTGTGGACCACATGGTTGGAAGGTGGCCCCGAAGGAGCGCATTACAACAGGACAAAACAAGGTTGGATCGACGGAGCAACATTTGAAGATTGGTTTGCTACACATCTTCTTCCAATCTTAAAGAAACAAGAAGGTAATAAAGTAGTTATCGGTGATAATCTTAGCTCACATGTAAGCTTAAACGTGGTCAGGCTTTGCGAAGAGAACAATATCCAATTCGTATGCTTGCCTCCAAACTCCTCGCACCTAACACAACCACTTGATGTGGCCTATTTTAGACCTCTCAAAAGTAAGTGGCGACAGATTCTTACCGAATGGAAACAGTCTGATAGTGGCAAAACTGTTGCCACATTACCAAAAGATATTTTTCCAAGATTGTTGAAAAAATCTTTGGATGAGTTGGAGCTTCATCAAAAGGAAAACTTAAAGTCTGGTTTTAAAAAGGCCGGCATACATCCCTTAGACAAAGAAGAAGTATTGAAGCGCTTACCTTCCAACAATGTGACAGTTAATTTGGAATTGGTAGGACAAACATTTATCCGCCATTTGGAACAGAAAAGGCAAGAAGTTGTTAAACCCCGATGAATAAAACGAAAAAAATAGACGTTCCTGCAGGTAAAAGCATAACAGCTAACGATATTATTCAGTATCAAGAACACCAAATGAATCAAAAAGGTCAAAAGAATAAAGAAAAAAAGATGGAAAACTAGAAGAAAAAAAGAGAAAAAGAAAGGGAAAAACTTGAAAAAAAGCGACAGACGGTTTTAGAAAAGAAACAAGAAGTTAAGAGACAAAAGAGAAAAATGAATAAAAAAGACATGGAACTTTGACTTCGGAAGAAGATAGTGACAATTACAGCGTCGTTTCATCCGGTCATAGTGACATGGTTCTTTCAACGGACGAAGAAGAGGAAATTAAAACAATCAGTGGTCTCCAGGTAAATCACACAAATGTCGATATAGTTGCATCTACTTCTTTCAGTGCCAAAAAACCCCAGGAACAAAACGAAGAAGAAGAATAAAGTCAAATCTGCAAAAAGGAATCTTCGTTGTTGTTGAATGGAATAAGCTACTGTTCCCTGGGATTGCTGTGAATGTGTCAGAAGAAGGTGCTGTTGTTGAATGCATGGAACGTACCAATAAGTGTTGGAAGTGGCCAAAGAAAAGGACTCTTTGTTTTACAAATGGAGCGCTATTAAGAAAAAGATCCAACCTCCAAAACTATTAAAAAGAGGACTATTTTCCATCAGTAATTTGTAAAAAACATGAATTGTTTGCTAAAGCTTCATTTTTGTACCTTTTCTAAAAAAAACATAATTCGAAATATATTTTTCTGTCATATAAATATACTGAATAAATAAACCCATGTCTTTCTTTGACCCTAACTATTTATATAATGCTTTAAAGTAGGTAATATCATATTGGGCCAAAGTAACCCTAACGTAAGGCTAACATTGGCCCAGGTAAAAAATTTAAAAAAGTTTATATATTTTTTAAAAAAACACTAATATGCTTTATGCATGTTATTTAAGATAGTTTAATTATGTAAAACAGATGAACACAGCTTAGTAGTAGAAAAATGCTAAGATTTATTGAGAGTTGATTTAAAAGGTTTTAATAAATGGGCCAAAGTAGCCCGAGTTTACGGTAACCAATAAGGATAGACATATTCAGCGAACGCCATATTGAAATTTTTTAGACGATTTATGAGTTTCTTACTCTCAAATTTGTTTAAAATGCTTAACTTTTTGGTAATAGACGAAAAAAGCAAAAATTTACCGTTTTTTGATCTTCATTTGTTTATAATTATGTATATCATCAAAATCGGCTGCAGGAAACATACAGGTTATTAATATAGATGTCCATACTACTCAAAAAATTTGTTTCCGCCTGAAGGGGGATGTGTCATGAGAAAAATCTTATTTCTCTTAACTACACCTAGAAGTGGTCCAGAAAATAATGTTCACAGCTCAACATGTAAGAGAACGGACTGGTGTAAAATAGCTCTTAAGAATCACTATGACGAAGTTTCGAGGTCTTATACCATATAAAAAAGTTGTCTTCCGTTTTGTAGTTTTGTATTTAGGTTAAATTATATCGAATTTTTCCAGTCGAGAAGCTGGTTTGTATTCTAGACCACTTCTACGTTCTATTCTCCCTTATGGGATGAGAACACAATATGGGAACAGGTACATAACAAATCCCCGTTAACAAAACGGAATATCTTAGAATAAAGGATGAAAAAAGGATTCCCGTAACTCCAGAGTAGAGATATAAAAAATACGAAGAAGCTGGAAATAATGATAGCGAAGAAAGGAACATCGAAACCAGACAGTTAGCAGAACATGCAAGAAGGCCTAAATGTGGTAAAAATACTTAACTTCTTACTCTGGTCTCCTAAAATTAGTTTCCGAACAAAAATAACCATCAACAGTCGGTTGTAGAACCAATTTTGACGTACGGATCTGAAATGATGATGAAACAGAAGAAAAAAACCCATAAAAAAAGTGGTAAAAATGGACTATCTAAGAAGATAAGAAAATCTACGGTTTCGTTTTGATTAAAATCTGTCTTCCTCCATCCCCCGATAGCACTATTTCTAGGTCTACCTGTTGTCAAGGAGGCTCTAAGGAAGACAGATTTTTACCATTCCGACCGTAGATTGTCGATATAAATTAAAATAATTTATATCGCAGTATGGATAGAACGCCCTCTAACGGGGAATAAGCGAAATAATATCTAAGAAGAGCCTGTGAGATATCCAGACGATCATATCCCAGACAACTTTATGGTACGGGCATATAATGTTATGTAAAGGTCTTAAACTATGTTTCATGGAACAAAATAAGGGCAGGAAGACCAGAATTAGAATGGAGAGAAAGAATCAGATGAATAATAAAAGACCGTGAGTTTTGACCGTGAGAATGGGTCATAAATCAGGAGGAATGGACCGACCGAAAAAATATCGAGATCGAAATGCGAGATGCGACAGAGATATAGAGATAGAGATAATCACAAATGAACCACTTTTGTGAGAATATTTAAATGCTTCTTCTTAGCCGTATAATGTCCACTGCCGTAATGTATAACATATACTTCCACTTTTCCAATTATCGTTTTTATGTTGTTATCTACAAATCTTATCCGTGGTATTCCTCTTAGTCCTCTACCTTTGTAAGTAAGTAAGTAAGAAGAAAAAGATTTGCATTGGTCATTGATACATACTTACGTTACTCGAAAAATTTAGCAACTAACTTCATACTGTCGGTATGCATACACCATTTGTTTCAATTTTTTATAAGCTATATTTTGGCTAAGAATATTTTTTTCGATAAAATACTTACTTTTTGAGTTATTTGAAAAAAAAAACCGTCTAAAAGTATGTTTTTTTTTGTTAAAAATGAACATTTTTACTCGCAAATAACTCGAAAAGTATTGCCTTGAAAAAACTCTATAGAACAAGAGTTGCTTAGAATTAGTTATTTTATCCAATTCCGGACTTATTTTGAATGTATATTTTCACCCCCCGAGAAGGGGGCATTCCCCTCAATTTTTGTAACATGGAGGGGATGTAGAATTGTATTTTCTTATAGTTCTTATAGTTCTTATATAAGTTTTTCTTATATAATAATAGACAATGTCAACTACTTATTCCCAAATTTTCATCCTTCCTTTAATTTTTTTGGAGGTTTTCGTAAAGTTTTGTGTTCCTTGATCGGGCTATAAAGAAGCATAGCTTCAATAAGTTAAAAAAAAATTAAAATTTTTATTTTAATGGTTTGTGTTTATTGTATTTAACTTTTACGATAATAGTTTTCTGAGACTTCTCAGTAAAACAATCTTCGAAATACAAACTATGTTTTTTTACAAGTTTGATGAAATTTTATTTCGGAGTGAAACGAATGTTCGCTTTGTATCATTAAAATTATAAGTTCCAAAAAGGAAGTCAAAACGGATCACCTTGCATATTTTAGTTTTGCAGATTCTCTAGAAACCTAATTAGAGTTTGCAATGTTTAATTGAATCTGCAAAAGTTACAACTTTATACCCAAAGTTGTTGTCAAACTAATTACACCAGCTTTGCTCGTTTAATAAGATCCTGTTAGGACTCCTCAAATATTTGGAAAACGATTCAACTTTGCAAACTTCTTTTTGAATTGTTGTTTTACAAAGGAACTCTGGTCTTTCGTAGTAATTAAAAATTTAATATTTATTTTAGTGGACCTTCAAGCTGCACAACAATTTATTGTATATTTTGCAACATTTTTTTATTTAGACTAATATATCCCGAAAATAATTGTAAGTTCAGTTTACAATTGAACTTATAATTAAAGAAAGAAAACTACAGTATCTCGGACATGTAGTGATGCGGGGCGAGAAGTATGGCATACTGCGACTCATAATGCAAAGAAAGATATATGGCAGAAGAAGCATGGGAAGAAGACGAATTTCATGACTGAAGAACCTGAGAGAATGGTTTGGATGCAGCTCAAAACAACTATTTAGAGCTACTGCCTCAAAAATTAAAATAGTTATGATGATTTCCAACCTCCGTAGCGGAGTTGGCACCTGAAGAAGAAGAAGAAGATCCGCATAAATCCGTTAATAACTACTAAGGGTTATTAGGGGCGGGGGCGCAGACAGTAAAATACATATTATTACATTAAAATGGGGAAAGCAAGAAGAGACAGAGTAAGAAATACAAACATTAGAGAGCAATTCAAACTTAAAAATATTGTAAGATGGGGTAGGCAGCGCAAGAGGATGTGGTACAACCATGTAAGACGAATGGATGAGAATAGACTCTCAAAAATTGCTCCAGAAAACAACAACAAAAAAATTTAAAAATGCGCTCAATAATTTGATCTTATTTGTTTCAAAAACCATTCATTTTAAAACCGCCCAATTTTTTGAACATAAAAAGAACACTATAGTAAAATGTATTGTAGAAGAAAAACGATGCATTTAACTTCTTGTGGACGAGGGGTTAAATACACTTCTCATTTTTTTCTTAAAATACGTCAGTCATCAAATTTTTTACAGTTTATCTCGCATAGTTTGAATGTAATCGACATTTAATATTACTTAATTTATAGGTCTTTTCAAGCACAACAAAAGTTATTGGTAGCATTATACACCTAAATCGACCATTTCTCTGTTATTTCAAGTTAAATACACTGATTTGAGCATGCACCAAGAAAACAAGTTTTTTCACTTACCATATCTCTTTTTGTGTTATAACTAGAAGATTCATAAAAGAAATAATCTCTTTGTTATTTTATAAGCTACAAAAATGTTTTATATAGTTTTTTAGATAGATGCATAGTTTTTAAGTTATTCGGAAAAAACCGTTTGAAAAGGTGTTATGTTTCAATGAAAATGGCCAATTTTCAACCAAGAATAACTCAAAAGCATTGAGTTTTCGAAAAAAAAAAAATATAGAACAGTTTTTGCTTAATATTAGGTTCTCTAGCAACTTCCGTAGTTATTTAAGCAAAAAATTTTCCATCTCCGAGAAGGGGTGGGAATCGCCCCCAAGACAAAAGCACACATCGGCATAGGGTAGACTTTGTTTCTTGGGCTATTCCCTACTTACTGTGAAAATATCACGTAAATCGATATAGTAGGATGGAATTCGGAGCCACATACCCTCATTGACTGCCCTAAATGTTTTTGGATAGTTTAGTTATATTGAGATAATTTAAGAAGTGTAGTATATAGTAGTAGTTCTAAAACTACGATATTTTTAAGAGATAAATATTTAAATCTTAAAAACATCGTAGTTTTATAACTACTACTATATTTATATACTACAGTTATCATTAGATACAATAACATAATTGTAGCATACTGATAACTGTAGTATAGAGTAGTTGTTATAAAACTACCATATTTTTAAGAGTTAAATATTAGATATTAAAATAACCTAGATATCAGTTGTAAGAAACTATTTACAAATGATCGTCATCATCATCAGTAGCTCGACAACCTTTTGTGGGTTCTGGCTTGTTTTAGGATTTTCCGCCATTATGTTCTGTTTCTTGCTTTGTTTTTCCAGTTGGTAATTTTAAGTGTTTTCAGATTTTGTTCCACTTGTTCCATGTATCTAAGTGTGGGTATTCCCTTTGACCCTCTCCCTACTGGTATCTGCCTCATTATATGTTTTGGTGTTTCAGTCTCCAACATCCGTTTAACATGGCCCATCCAGCGCAGACGTCCGATCTTTATGGATGTTATGACGTCGGGTTCGTTGTATGCTGCGTATAGTTCAATATTATATCTTCTGCGCCATACGTCATCTTTCACCCACTTATATATCTGTCTACGGATTTTTCGTTCAAACGTACCTAATAGGTTCTCATCGCTCTTCGACAGTGTCCATATTTCTGATCCATATATAAGGACCGGTTTTATCAGGGTTTTGTATATTTTGCATTTGGTTTATCTTGTGATGTTGTTAGATCTTAGATGTTTAATTAGTCCATTATATATTTTATTAGCAATATGTATTCTTCTTTTAACTTCTTCACTGACATTGTTATCTGCGGTAACTAGTGAAGCTAGATATGTAAAATTTTTCACTCTTTCGATGTTATAGTCTCTTATTGTCAGATTGTAGGTTTCTTTGGCCAGTCGATTTGCTGGTCTTAATGTATTTGGTTTTTATTTCGTTAATGTTTAGGTCAATGTTTTGTGCCGGCTTTTTTATCGCAATAAATGCTTCCATCATCTCCCTTTCCTAGGTTATCTCCTGGTCTAAGTCCTATTTGTGTTTGGAAAGTTCCCGATACTCCGTGCACCCTCCCGATACTTCTGCACTCTAACCTTACACTCGACTGTTAAGAGAGTCGCTTTTACTAATTTAAATAAATGTATTGGTATACCGAATTCTACCATGACTTTGTATGGTGCGTTTCTGTCTACACTGCCAAAGGCACATCTAAAATCGACTAGAAAAAGCACATCTCCCTAGCATCTGATCACTTGTTGAGAAGGTATTTTATTCAAGTAATTTTTTTCAGAGGAGCCTCGGAGGAGGTGTAACCAGAGAAGGTTCCCATTGTTTTCATTCTGGTGGGATGTAGAATAGCATTACAGTAGGAAAAATGAATGAATACCCATGAGCGAACATATAAAACACGCTGTATTTTCCTGTCACCGTGTCACACAAAAAATTGGCCAGCGCAAGTACATGTAATAATTATTATTACATGTACTTGCGCTGGGCAATTTTCTTTGTGACACGGTGACAGGAAAATACAGCGTGTTTTATATGTTCGTTCATGGGTATTCTTTCATTTTTCTCACTGTATGTTGTTTTATATGCCATTAGAGTGAAAACTTACTCTAATTTTTTTCAATTCAGTAATTTTTCATCTGAAGAAAACTTTCACGCAACTAACTAATGTCTAACAATCTACGTTTATGTGTTAGTAAAACCACTTATACATATTTTAGTTTGACAGTACACATCAATACATTTCTTTTCTTTTCGAAAAAAGTTTTATTAGCTAAAACTTATTTTCTTCCAATGGCCTCTTGAAATATTTATTGTTCCGTATTGTGGCTACAGTAAACATTTCAGAAGGAAAAGAAAGCTTATCTGAAGCCAAAGAAGCTTCTAAATGACGATAGAAAAGCGATGCGACGTGAAAAGCGATGTGGAAAAGGGAAAGTGTGAAAATGTCGGAAAATGCATCCGGCATCTTATGGCGGGAGCTGTCCTACTTCTCGATACACTTCAAACCTCTCATTTATTCATCACCCTCGTCTCAAGGGTGTCAATCCCTGACAAAAAACGAAATGGTTTTGTTAGCTCGCTCTCATTATTGCCATATACTCGGTGTTGAATATTTCATACTCTGAAAGGGTTTGCTGAAAGAAGTACTCCACTTGTTTATTATTGGAACAGATTGACGTTTCTGGAAAACTGATTTTTGTTTCTGTATTGAACAGTTTTTTTTTTAAATTAACATAAAGATATTACGGGGTATTACAGTGAGCACGTAAAGGTTGGAATAAATTAATTTTCTCAAGAATGGATGATTTTGGAAAAAAATCCCGAAACAGATCAATTTTTATTTTTAAATTACGACTTTTTGGCATATATGTCATAATAGTGACGTCACCCATCTGGGAGTGACGACATTATCGATGATTTTTTTTAATGGGAATAGGGGCCAAAATTTTTTGGATTAAATTTACTGACATAAAAAGAAGAATGCAAGTAATTTATTTAATTCAAAATAAATTAAATGTTCAAACTGTCAAGAGGAAGCAGGTGGGTGGCTTCCTTGATACTGAATTTAAGCAAAAAACAATATTTATTTGTCAAATAAACATTATTTCCTGTTTTCTGATAGGAGTAAAATGTATTTTGAGTTAAATAAATTACACACATTCTTCTTTTTAAGTCAATAAATTTAATTCAAAAACATTTTTTTGGACACCCTGTATAAATAATTATGTTAATGTTTATATTACTGAATAGATAATTGAATTACCTTTCAAGTGAGCTATCAGACGACCCCTAAATTCTCATTTAAAAAAATCGTAGATGACGTCATCACGCCCAGATGGGTGACGTCACTAGTATGACATATATGCCAAAAAGTCGCAATTAAAAAATAAAAATTGACCTGTTTCGGGATTTTTTCCAAAATCGTTCATTATCGAGAAAATGAATTTATTAATTTATTCCAACCTTTATGTGCTCACTGTATATGAGGTTTTTTGATAAGTTATTTGTTAAGTTATCTGATAATAAATACTAAAAAAAAAAACAAAAACTTAGAAGAAATATTTTCAGTATAGCTATATTAATAAACAAGAATTTGACACCTACAAGAAAAAGCTACTCATACATAAATGAACGGATAGTAAAAACAATATTAAAATTAATTAAAAAATAATAGTGAAAACAATAGTTGCATTGGAAAATCAAGGGGAATTTACAAGAACCCTCGTGTGAGGACTGTGACAAATCTTACATCGAACAGACCAATAGAAGAAATCAGTTATATTTGCAGATGACATAGTTCTTATAAGAGACAACCTTAAAGAGATTAGAACTTTGCTTACTAAGTTAGATGCCACGTGTCAAGAAGTTGTAAGTAAGGTATGCTTTATTGTCAAAAAATTTTACCAATTTGTGGACAAAGCTTATACAAAATAAAAAAATACAATAAAAAACAAAAAATAATAAAAAACTACAAACAAAACAAAAACAGAAACAGACACCAAGTAAATGTGTGTACAAGTTGGTTTGAAGTTTGAACATAAATTTTTTAAAACAAGATCAACATGCTAATTTATCTGAAAAAGAAGACGTTCGGACTTACGGCACCGAAACTCCTTAGTTGACCGCAACCAAACTTAGAATGGAGCAAAGAAGAATGGAAAGGTTACTATTTGGACTGACTCTCAGAAACAGGGTTGGAAAAGAGGAAATCAGATGAAGGACAAGCGTCACATATGTCATAGAGCGAATAACATATATTTGGAGCGAATAGAATGAACAACGGGAGGTGGACCCAAAATATGGTACAGAGATCACGAGCAGACAGAAGAAGTAGAGGTAGACCACCTACACGATGGACAAAATACGTCAAAATCGCTGAGAATTGGATGCAGGAACCTCGAGACTGAGGGAACTGGAAAAAAAGGGAAGGAAAATTTCAACTTTGGATGCAGAAAGTTGGATGATAATGATGAGGCGAATCCCATTACCAACAATAAACCAAAAATAGGAATCAACACCGTATTTTTGGACTGACTAGTTGGCAATACCACACAAGCTACTTAGACTCATTAAAGCCACAATGGATGAAACTTAGGCATATGTACGAATACAAAACCGAAACTAACAACCTTTTTCAAAATATCGCAGGGACTGAAGCCCTGCTTCAGTCCCTGCTGAGCCTATGCAGATATGAAGTCCTAGATGGGCTGGCCCCAACATTGTTTAACGTAACACTGCAGTATGCGGTCAGGCAAATGTAAACTGGACGAGGAAACCTACTGAAGAACAGAACGGTTCAACAGACCGCTTATGCCGACGATATTAATATTATGAGTAGAACATCAACAGGAGCACAGAAAAAGCAAAAATAATTATACAGACGAGAAAAAATATAGTCCCACAAAACGTTATTCATGAAGATGACATTGAGACGGTTGGAAAGTTTACATTGCTGGGAGTAGAAATATATGCCAATGGATCAGAAGATAGAGAAATACGGAAGAGAATAACGCAGGCAAACAGAGCTTATTTTGCCCTCTCCCATATATTTCGCTCTAAAAGTGTCCACCGAAATAGAAAAATGAGAGTCTATAAAACGTTAATTCGACCAATAGCATGCTATGACAGTGAAGTATGGGTCCTGAAAGAAATATCCAAAAGCAATCTCTACACGTTTGAAAGCAAAATACTAAAGACAATACTACGACCTGTGAGGAAAAACGACATATTTAGAATTCGATACAACAACGAGTTTTATCAACATAACTAAACATTCTGTCAGACTTCATTAGAATACAAAGATTGCAATGGACCAGACCTGTGATAAGAATGGGAGAGGATAGTCTACCAAAAGGAGCACTGAATGTTAGAATGCACGGAAAGAGACCGGTTGGAAAGCCAATAAAGCGCTGGCAAGACACAGTAAGAAGCGACGCACAAGCACTTTTAGGAGACCGTGTATGGAGAAGAGCAGCCACACACAAACAAGGGTGAAGGCAAAGAATAAAGGACACCAAGGCTCAATTTGGGCTGTAGTGCCGTAGAAGAAGAAGAAGAAGTTGAATAGATAACTCTATACTAAATTTACAATCAAGATGCAGTAGAAATAAACAAACCAAGACATGTTAAATGCTACAAGGAGCACTCCCGAATCATAATTTACAATGTGTAAACTTTGGAAATAATAATTTGGGATTTACAATGTGTATACATTGTAAATTATGATTCGGGAGTGCTCCTAGTAGCATTTAACGTGTCTTGGTTTGTTTATTTCTACTGTATCTTGTTTGTAAATTTAGTATACATATGTTTAACCATTAACTACCCGCGCCTCAATTTATAACATAACAACACGCGTGGCGTACTTTATACACCACAAGAAAATACACTTAAAACAGCGGATTTGTTTATTTTTTTTTTGAAAAAATACACTTAGTTGTTTGTTATAAACCTTATTCAGCATCAGCGAATACTTTGAGTTCCTTCTCAGTAAGCCAATTGTAGGTCTGGATCCCGCGTATGAAAAAAAAGTTGATTAATAGCAAGCTGAAAATTTGTTAATAGCTTAAGGGTGTCTAGTCGGACAAACTTTGATATATGGGAACACTGGAACAGGGGCAGTTTTAATTGTGGAACAGGTTAAAAATTTGGAACGGTCAGACCACGAAAACGGCACATTTATTTTGTCCGACAGAACAGACTTAAACTCTTCGAACAGAGGTTAAACTCTCATGCAAAAATCAGACTGCTATTTATCACCAAATCGGCGTTTTAACGAGTGGAACATTTAGAATACGTCGAATGACAGGAATTATGACAGGTGATAAATAGCAGTCTGATTTTTGCATGAGAGTATAATCTCTGTTCGGAGAGTTTAAGTCTCTTCTGTCGGACAAAATAAACGTGCCGTTTTCGTGGTCTGATCGTTCCAAATTTTTAACCTGTTCCACAATTAAAACTGCCCCTGTTCCAGTGTTCCCATATATCAAAGTTTATCAGACTAGACACCCTTAAGCTATTAACAAATTTTCAGCTTGCTATTAATCAACTTTTTTTTCATACGCGGGATCCAGACCCATTGGGTTTTAATTCTGGAAGCTGATTCTACGATGAATAAAATTAATAATAATAAAAAATATTTGAAATATGATTTTTTACATGAGAAAAAAAGTATTGTTGATAAAGAAAAATATATTTTGTGTAATAATGACTAAAAAACAATTGAAAGATGTACTTATATTACTACTTATACTACTATAATCGTAGCGTATATTGTCCACCACCGGGAACAGCAAATAAAAAACAGCTGTAAATTACGACCTACCTAGAACGCTGATTATAACGAAACTAAAACCAAATATAAAGCACATTCCAGTGATAGGTTAGATAGATAAACAAGGTCAGAAATTAAATTTTTAAATATATTTGCAGTAGAATTCTTAAAAATTCTTATTTGGCGTACAAAATACGCCAGCGCGTGTAGTTAAAGGTTAATATATTTAACATTTATTAATATGACTTATTTTATTTTATTAAAAATTATTACATATTATTTTATGAAAAATAGTTACCTGACATTTTCCTTCAATGCACATATCTAAACTACCCGGACGACATCTGGTACCGTCTCGAACTCTCTTCGATAAAGTTTCGACTATCATCACAAAGTCCTCATCAGCTTCCTCTTGATCGATTGGTTTTCCCTTACAAGTTAGAGCACAAGGACCATCGTCAGTGTAATGCGGTACCCACTCGTAGAGCAACCCATTTAGTGGAATTGTGTTATAGGCAGCGCATTGATCTTCTCTAAATTCGTGCGAGTCTGGACATGGCTGAAACAAAAATAAAATCTTATTCTAAGTTCCTGCAAATACATTAGTACATACAGCACTAGTACATAAAGCACATAGCAAATACATTACAAATTAATAATGTTATTATGTATATTTATCGTACAATAGAGAATCTCTGGCAGCTTAAAGACGAACCACTTTTTGTAGTCGAATTCAGCAGCAAAATATCTAGCGTTTGTGGCTGTCTGTGACTGTCGCTACTTGAAGTCGTCATTTTTAACAATGCAAAACGCATTTCTTTTTCACACGGGCCTTTTCTCGACTGCACTGTAACTTTCGACGTCGGTTATCGCCCCTCTCGTCGTCGGCTGACTTCTCAATAATTGTAGCGAATCTCTTTTCACACGATACCACCTTGAAACGCCGCGCCAGTAGCAGCGACAAAAAGTACAAGCGTGTTTGTCTATTTTGAAAGCAGTATTGACAAAAATGGAGTCGTTCGACACATACACTTTTATTGCTGCAGTTGAGGCTGAACCTGCGATTTGGAATTAAAAAAGTGATTGATATAGCAACAGGACTGCAAAAGCAAAAGACTGTCCAAACTTGAACGGTATTTGACAATGGGATGCAACCAAAATTTACGTTGTTTCCTTTTTGTCTGCGCTTTTGAAGGATCAACGAAACCAATGTTTCTTCGTTTGAATTCATAATTCATCTGCTTGTACAGATCAAATTTTGTCGCTGCTGTTAATTACAAAAAGAAGTCGATCAGAACAACAGCAAACGCCGATACTAGAGAAAAGTCAGCGCCTTTTTGCTGCCGACTTTGACTTCAAAAAGTGGTTCGTGTATAAGCGGCCACAGCGGAGATAAATGCAGTCTGTACAAGCACACTAATTATGAATTCGAACGAAGAAACATTGCTTTTGTTGCTCCTTGAAAAGCGCAGACAAGGAAGGAAACGACGTAAACTTTGGGTGCATTTCATTGTCAAACACCGTTCATAGTTTGGACAGTCAAGCTTTTGCCTTTGCATTTCTGTTGATATATGAATCACTTGTGGAATTCCACTTGCAGGCTTGGCTTGAACTGTAGCAATGAAAGTGTATGTGTCGAACGGCTCCATTTTTGTCAACACTGCTTTCAAAATCAACAAACACGCTTGCAGGGCCGCGTTTAGGTCCATTGACGCCTTAGGCAATTCTCTACTAGCCGCCCTTCAAGCATGTACCATTTTTTGCGAAAAAAAATTGCAGGTAGATTTTCTTATTTAAATCAGAATACATAAAAATTGTCATTCCAGTTCGATCACATCAGATTTCTGTCTTGATTTTTCTTTGGAAAAAAAATCCATCTATAACGTTGTCATAATTTATCGCCTTTGTTACGTCACTTTCTATGGACAAAATCGACAAATTGTTAAGAAGTTCTTGCGTCATACTTGAGCGGAAATTGTTTTCACGACTATTTTAAATTCTTGATATTTTCGAAAATGACCTTTCAGCGGACACGTTGGTTGGCAACTGGGAGGCACAAATAAATGCGCAAAGCACTATCAAAATTATGGAAAATATCTTTCAATCCACTCTTCTTTAAATATTTAGATATGTCAATTATTGGTGATTGGTGATTTTATTGTGGTATCCAAATGAACCTTTAAGTGAATGCATTCATGTATGAATGATGTAGGTATCTATTAGTGCAGTCAGTGAGGGTATTTGGCCCCGAATTCCATACTACTGCATCAATTTACTTGATATTTTTATTGTAAGTAGGGAATAGCTCAAGAAACAAAGTCTACGCTATATCCTATGACGCTTTTAACTTAGGAGTGGTTCCCACCCGTTCTCGGGGGTGGAAATTGTTTTTATCAAACTAACGCCGGAAGTGGTCAGAGAACCTAATTCTAAGCAATAACTGTTTTATAAATTTTTTTTGAAAACTCAATACTTTTTGAGTTGTTCGTGGTTAAAAATTTGCCATTTTCATTGAAAAATGACACTTTTCGGAGACTGTTTTTTGGGAATACCATAAATGGAATAGCATTTATGGAATGGTATGGAAATTTATGGAATACCATAAAAATTGTGCATCTCACGAAAAAAACTATATAAAACATTTTTGTAGTTTATTAAAGATCAGAAATATTAATTTTTTCATAAATCTTCTAGTTTTAATAAAAAAAGAGATGGTAGGTGAAAAAAGATTTTTTTTGGTGCATGCTTAAATCGGTGTATACAACTTAAAATATCAGAGAAATTGTCGATTTTAGGGGTATAATGCTACGAACACCTTTCGTAGTGCTTGAAAAGACCTTTAAAACGAGAACTGTTAAATGTCGGTTACATTCAAACTAAGCGACATATGGTGCAAAAAAACTTATGACTAATGTATTTTAAGAAAAAATTAAAATTATATTTAACCCCTCATCCACCAGAATTTAAATGCATCGTTTTTCTTCTGGAATACCTTCTATTATAGTGTTATTTCTATTTTCAAAAAATTGGACGGGTTTAAAATGAATGGTTTTTGAAAAGAATAAGATCAAATTATAGAGCGCATTTTTAAATTTTCTTAAAAACCTTCCTTTTTCTCCATGTAATTCGAAAGTAATAAGACATACGTAAAAAAATACCTTACAAAAATGTAGGTTTTCTTTTAGATAACAATTTTATTTTTCTTTCATTACTGTATCTCATTATCATTTTCGAGTTACATGGAGAAAAAGGAAGATATAAAAAAAAATTAAAAATGCTCTCTATAATTTGATCTTATTTTTTGCAAAAACCATACATTCTAAACCCGTCCAATTTGTTGAACATAGAAATAACACTATAGTAACAGGTAGGTATTGTAGAAGCAAAACGATGCATTTAAATCTGGTGGATGAGGGGTTAAAATATACATACTTCGCATTTTATCTTAAAATAAATGAGTCATCCTTTTTTGTTGCAGCATATTTCGCTTAGTTTGAATGTAATCGAAATTTAACAGTGCGGTCGTTTTAAAGGTCTTTTCAGGCAGTACTTACAAAAGATATGGATAGCATTATACCCTTAAAATCGACCATTTCTCTGTGATTAAGTTGAACACACCCATTTGAGCATGCACAAAAAAAATTTATTTTCACCTACCATATCTCTTTCTATGTTATCACTAGAACACTTATGAAGGAACGAATCTCTTTGATTTTTCATAAGCTACAATAATGTTTTATATAGTTTTTTTCGTTAGATGCATAATTTTTAAGGTGTTCGCAAAAAAGCGTCCGAAAAGGCGACATTTTTCAATGAAAATAACAAATTTTCAACCACGAATAACCCAAAAGGATTTTAATAATCCCAATACTCCCAATAGTCCCTAAATTTACGACTTATGTCCTTTTTGAATGAATAGTGTTAAGAAAATGGTTTTCTATGGCAATTTGTTTTCTAGAAATGAATGCCCACTTATATTCCATTGATGGATGTACGATGTACTTAAATGTTATTCGATTTTAATTTTTATATACAAATATTTTTTGTACAGTATTTTTGCCGCCCTCTCATAATTTGCCGCCCTAGGCAACTGCCTATATTGCCTAATGGATAAAGCAGCCCTGCACGCTTGTACTTTTTGTCGCTGCTACTGGCGCGGCGTTTAAAAGTGGTTTCGTGTGAAAAGAGATTCGCTACAATTATTGAGAAGTCAGCCGACGACGAGAGGGGCGATAACCGACGTCGAAAGTTACAGTGCAGTCAGAAAACGCCCGTGTGAAAAGGAAATAACTTTTACATTGTACACACCTGACCGGCTCACATGATGGTTCCTCTACATGCGGAAGTTCTTGAGGATTTTACAATACAATAATAACAAAATGCTATTAATAGCTAATTATTAATGAAGAAATGTGTACATCTATATATTTTATAATGTAAACTAGCTGATTCTTCCTCCTTCCTGTTTTTCTGGTCACTCCGTTGTTTTTTGTCCTGTATTTAAGCTGATGATTGCTTGTTTAAAGCCGAAACGCGTCCTTTTATATGTTTTTTAACAATAATAAATAACCTTGTGGTACATCTTCGAGTTTTTTTGTAATTGGTTTTGCATTGTTGTTAAATGACGACTTCAAGTAGCGACAGACAACCACGAACGCTCGACTTTCTGCGGCCTCCTTCTACTTCAAAAAGTGGTTGGTCTGTTAGCAGCTTAGGTACTTTGTAATTTCAAAAATAGTATTTTTTACTCGTGTGTTTAAGCCCTGAAAATCGTTATTTTTTTTCAGTATTAAATTGTTTATAACTAAAAAATGATCAACTTAAGAGGATGGGTACGAACTTTCGCCTTCGATGCTATTTACATGGGATTCATTTTTTTTGAATTCTGAGAAAACTAATAAGTATTTTTGAAAAATTTAAACGCAGAATGAAAGATTACGTTATTACCAAGGTCAAAAAGTCCCTGAAAGCTTCTATATTGTTTATTTTAATAAGTTACAGGGGTGAAAATCTAAGAGAAGATTTAGTTTAATTTTTAATTTCAAATATCTAATTCAAAGGAACATTTTTATTCATTCTAAGGGACTTTCGGCCCTCGGTAATAAAGTAATCTTTCGTTCTGTGTTTAAATTTTTCAAAAATACTTATCTATTAGTTTTCATCGGATTCTAAAAAAAAGATTACATTTAAAATACACTGGGATGCAAAATTAACCGGACACCTTAAAAATGGGTCATTTTTGATGTCAATATATGATTTTGATATAATATGATAACAATATCGCTGTAATAGTATTGTTGCTAAACAGTTAAATTTTCATTGTATATCGGGTGTACCAATCAAACTGTGTTCTTTTCTAAAAGTTCGCATCACCCTGTGGAACATTCTAGCAATTATAAAATACTGAAATTAAATTCCAACTATAGCCTTATGTTTTCTCAACATTTTGATTTTTGATTTATTCGCTTACATTGGACCTTAAAAAAATTAGGTACTTTAATAACTAGCCATGTTTTTCATCAATACAGAGTGTTTTAAATAAGTATGGCCAATTTTAAGGGGAAATTCTGCTAAAAAAATTATGAAAGTTTGCTTTATAAACGG
The DNA here is from genome assembly GCF_917563875.1 of Diabrotica virgifera virgifera. Taxonomy (NCBI): domain Eukaryota; kingdom Metazoa; phylum Arthropoda; class Insecta; order Coleoptera; family Chrysomelidae; genus Diabrotica; species Diabrotica virgifera. The sequence goes on along the minus strand of NC_065448.1, from coordinate 244,057,570 downwards.
TATGTCCGAAAATGCTTCGTTTCCAAGATAGGGGGTGTTTAAATTTTTATTACAAAATGACGATTTATTTATTGCTTTAAAACCGGTTGAGATATGCAAATGAAATTTGGTCGGTTTTAAGAAGTAGTTATTGCACATTTTTTGACATATTATTAAGCATTTAATTTTCACCATTGGTGCGCATACGGGTAATATAACCGCTCATATTACCCGTATGCGCTCCAATGGTAAATATTAAATTCTTACTTGTATGTCAAAAAATGTACAATAACTACGTCTTAACACCCACCAAATTTCATTTGCATATCTTAAGCGGTTTTAAAGCTATAAATAAATCATCAGTTTGTAAGAAAAATTTCAACACCCCCTATCTCGGAAACGAAGGATTTGCGGACATAAGTTTATAAAGCCTTTGAAGTTTGCCACACTTGTTTAAAAACACCCTGTATTCATGAAAAACATGGGTAATTGTTAAAGTACTTAACTTTTTTATGGTCCAACATAAGCGAATGAATAAAAAAACAGAATGGTGAGAAAACATGAATCTATAGTTGGATTTTAATTTCAGTATTTTATAAATGCTAGAATATTCCACAGGGTGATGCGAAGTTTGAGAAAAAACACAGTGTCATTGGTACACCCGGTATTCAATGAAAATTTACCGTTTAGTAACAATATTATTACAGCGATATTGTTAACGAATAAGGATATAACATATTAAAAAAACACTTAAATCGGACAACAGGTCTAGGAAATTCGAGACATCAAAAATGACTAATTTTTAAGGTGTCCGGTTAACTTTGCACCCCAGTGTACATTGAAAATTTTGACCGGCGTCAAAACGTTCTTTTCCTCTTAAGAGAAAAATTACAACAGATCTTCTTCGTTTGGAATGATCCAAAAACCTAAAATAAAAACTGCCGTAGTCGAAAAAAATAATTTTTATAATTATTTAAAAAAAATTGTTAAAATAAATGTAGCAATAACTTCGAAATTATGGCATTTAGCGACGATTACATGAAAAATACTCAGTATTTCTTAATGGGTTCAAAACGCAAAAAATATACAGGGTATTTCATTTGAAATAAGAAAGTTCATTAGATTTTCAGAAAAACGGAAGATTTGACAACAATGAAAATATCACCATAATATCGGCCGCATCACAAGACCGTTACTTATTAAAATCTATAAAAATTGTGCAGGCCGTTTCCGAGATAATTAAGACATTGAATAATATAAGAATCACATCCCTCTGTATACAGACACACACTCACACACCTGTAAGACCATACACAATAAAGAATCGTGGCTCACCTAGATCTGTAGCACCACTGATGATGATGATAGAAAGTATGTTCGTTAAATAATTTTGCGTATTAACTAAATATATTTGACAAATCTTCTTGGAGGAGGATGACGGCTGCTTCTTTGATTTTTCTATTTTTCGTGTCTGTTTCTTTCATGGTTATTGATGTATCCTTCCATTGTACTCTGTGTTCATTGTCCAAGACATGTTTACATATCTCTGATTTGTCGAAATCATCGTTTTTGATGTACGATCCATGCTCATTTATCCTGTCGCTTAGTGATCTTGCAGTTTGTCCCACATAGACATTGTTGCATTCACAGGGAATTTTGCACATGCAGTTCTTTGACCTCTCTTTTACCTCTCATCGTATTTTTATTGTAATTTAATTTAATACGCATAATAAAACTTTAATAGCATTAATGAAACAAACACGTAAATACCGTTGAATAAAGCACAACAGTTTTCACACACTAAATAATATACTAATACTTTGTTAGTAGTGTGGGTATAGTCAAGAATATTTTATAAAAGATTTTTCAAAGCATTTTTCACAAGCGAATAAACAGGATTTCAAATTATATTGGGTGTGACAGGTTAACATGACGTCAAATAGCTCTAGATAACCACTGAACCGGATTACAAAAGCGTATACACTGATAAATAATGCAACCAACTCATTTCTAAACACAATTGTCTGCAGTAATAGCAACCTGGTCACGACTATGTATAATTCCTGCTAAAACGCCATAATAATAGAGACAAATATAGATATAAACCTAACAGTAAAACATTGGAAAACTTTTGTTTTCAATACTTTCACCAAATTTATTACAAATTAATGTCATTATAGCTGTGTCGGCAAAGTGAATTTCTCAATTGATGTGCTTTTACTATATGTCTAAACTTTAAAGTTTTTAACTGAATAGGTTGAGGAGTGGTGAGCTGTTTGTTTCAAGTTTAATTTTTCAAATTATTATTTTTCACAGAATGATGAAGAATTTCTGCGGCGATGAATAAGTTAGAAGCATTTTAACCCTAGCTTTATAAAAGAATCTTGAAAACACCTTGGACAACCCCCACCACCAACGAAAATGTTCTGAGGAGAGTAGGTACAGATAGTGAGCTACTAAAGATAACCAAAGTTAGAAAAATTAGCTATTATACCTGAGACAAATAATGAGAAACGAAAAGTACCACCTCGCGCAACTGATCATCCAGGCTAAGATTGAAGGAAAACAGGATCCCGGTAGGCACCAGATTTCATGGCTTAGAAATATCAGAGATTGGACCGACTTTGATTCAACATCTTTGTTTAGAGCCGCATTGGAGAGAGACAGATTTGCCAGTGTTGTCGCAAACCTCCACTAAAGGAGACAGTACTACCAGAAGAAGACGAAGAATTTGAATTTGTTCGTTAAAAGAATTTGGACGGGAATTGAACAACAAAGTGGTAGGAGCACACGGTGAAAATACTAGAAACGATAATGGAACCAGATTAATAACAACATGCAAACAAAATAATTTAAAAATATTAAATGGATTTTATCCACACCGTAATATAAATAAGTACACCTGGATACAACAGACCAGAAATCTGAAATCTATAATAGATTATAGCGTTGTAAGACAGAGAACTGCAATTAAAATACATGTGCGAGCAGCCAGAGGGCCACAATGTGGGACACATCATCATCTGCTAAAAGTTAAAGCGGTACTCCCAAACAGATATGAAAAAGAAAAAGAGAGCACATCGAGTCAAATCAGTTAATAAAACAAGTACGGTACAATATACAGAGAGAGTCTGTAAAGTGGAATAAATTCAATATCTCAAATACTTATTGTTTTTTTGGAAAATGCTCAGACCCGTCGATTAGTATTTCAACTTGTCCTTTTTGACATTCAATAATAATGTATACAGGGTGTCCCAATTTAGAGATATGACGTCATCGTCGATTTTCTTAAATGGCAACACTGTCATTTTGATAGCTAATTTGATAGGGTTTGTAAAGTTATACATAACTGCAAAATATCAAATTTTTATTCTCTACCATTTACAAGATAATAGAAAATAACAAAGTTATATCTGTAATTTGGAATATATTCAATAATTAAAATACTAACTGTTTTTTTGAAAAATGCTCAGACCCGTCGATTAGTATATCAAATTATCCTTTTTGACATATAATAATAATGTATACAGGGTGTCCCAATTTAGAGATATGACGTCATCGTTGATTTTCTTAAATGGCAACACTGTCATTTTGATAGCTATTTTGATAGGGTGTGTAAAGTTATACACAACTGCAAAATTTCAAATTTGTATTCTCTACCATTTAGATGATAATAAAAAATAACAAAGTTATGAAAAAGAAGTAATCAACTAATAATTGAATTTAATTATTTCAATAAATTAAGCAAAAACTCATAATGTTGCCCTCAATTATTGTCAAATTGTCAATGGGCAACGTTATGAGCATTTGCTTAATTGAAATAAATAAATTCAATTATTATTTGATTACTTCTTGTTCTTCATAATTTTATTTTTTATTATCTTGTAAATGGTAGGGAATAAAATTTTGAAATTTTTCAGATGTGTATAACTTTACACACGCTATCAAAATAGCTATCAAAATGATAGTGTTGCCATTTAAGAAAATCAACGATGACGTCATATCTCTAAATTGGGACACCCTGTATACATTATTATTATATGTCAAAAATGACAATTTGATATACTAATCGACGGGTCTGAGCATTTTTCAAAAAAACAGGTAGTATTTTAATTATTGAATATATTCCAAATTACAGATATAACTTTGTTATTTTCTATTATCTTGTAAATGGTAGAGAATAAAAATTTGATATTTTGCAGTTATGTATAACTTTACAAACCCTATCAAATTAGCTATCAAAATGACAGTGTTGCCATTTAAGAAAATCGACGATGACGTCATATCTCTAAATTGGGACACCCTGTATACATTTTTATTGAATGTCAAAAAGGACAATTTGAAATACTAATCGACGGGTCTGAGCATTTTCCAAAAAAACAATTAGTATTTGAGATATTGAATTTATTCCACTTTACAGACTCTCTCTGTATATACAGTCTAAACCATGAGAGTGTAAAGCTACTGTATAAAAAACGTTTAGACGAAAAATTAGAAAGGGGTAATAACGGTATTTTATAAATAATATCTATTATATTATACTAATACGTTGTTAAGAGTTCTAAAAACAGCTGTTTATATTTTTTAAATGCAAACTAAAAATCTAAAAATTAAAGGAATGACACAGAAAACACAAGAAATCGCCGATATACTTTAATTAACCTATGAAACGCCAAAAGTGTCAAAATTTCATAAAAGGGTCAAAATTTCATAACAGTGGAGTAAACTTGCCTGAGGTTGGACCAATTACAAACAAGCATTACGGAGTGATAAATTTTAGTTACTCTTCCTGGTTTAAAAACAGACCAAAGCAACTTTACTTTGGACGCAAGTTTTTCTTCATCCTGCGTATTTTTACACCGTTGTTTTACACTTAATCCGTTATAATACAGTTTCAGCGTCATATCAGGTGACACAGGAATATAAACAAGGCGTAATTTATTAAAAAAACATGTTTTTACTCTTTTCTATTTTAATCTTAGATTTTTTTGTAAATTAAATTAAACAATCATTCTGACGGAAACGCCAAAGCTGCGTGTGAATTTTGTCCTTGAACTTGGTCAGTTGCGTTGTACCAAATCAGTGAAAGTCTTCCGCTTAGGTGTAATTTCAAGACCAAGGACAAGATTCTGTCGCAGACATGTATATTTCGAGCAAACAAGCAGCTGCGGTACGAGCATTGAATTTTAAGGACACCACCAATTTCAACGATTTAGCAATATAGAAAATATTTCAAAAAATTACATCATAATTATTGGTAGTTGACAGAAAAGAGTATTTTTCATGTGTTGCATTGGTGATAAATAAATTATAATAATTAACCCTTCCCAGCCCAAATTATTTTTTTTTTCAATAAATATTGTTGAAGCAATTACGTTATAGAAAATGATAGAAGAAAAAATTATTTTAGACAGCTTTTTAAAAAATTTTACATCCTAGAGTCTCCAAATTAAAAAATTGATCCTACTTGCAATTATCTCGCCTTGGTGGTACCTGAATTATCCATTTATAACACTTTGATATGGTGATCCGGTAGAAAATTGAGTATAATAGGAAATACGCTATTGTTCATCTCAAGACATAGTGACGTGGACAAGAGCAGACTAACGCATGTGGAGAGACCAAGTAGGTCGGATGGACCATAAACGTATGGAAAAATGGGCGAAGACACAGAAGCTCAACACCAAGCTACCCATAGGAAAACCCAAAAAACGATGGTGATCGCAACAGAGCTTGTAACAAAAGAAACAGGACATAGTCCTATTAAAAGAAGAAGAAGAAGAAGAAGAAGAAGAAGAAGAAGAAGAAGAAGAAGAAAGAAATATGTTTATTTACTGAACAATTTAATTTTGTGCATGGAAAGTAAAATATCATTTTTATCATTGTTTATACATAAAAAACCATTACACTTAGAACGTTTTATTCTAGAGTAAGACTTTATACATCATTTTCACCTTGTGTGATTTTGTTAATGTAAGGGCCAGTATTCTACGCCATCAAATCGAACATCTTGCACAGGTTCAGGATAAAATACTTGTCCCTTATTTGGTGCATTCTCTTGAGAGAAAAGTCTTTATTCCTTATATTGTGTTCGACTTTCAGTAAGGCATGTCTAACACATGTCTTCCGTTTTTTTCTTGTTACACTATCTCCCCACTTTATTAATAGGATATTTTCCTATATAGTTCGATGCTAATATGTAATGAACTTATTGTCATACCCCTTCTTCTTCTTATTATTAAATCAGACGAATCTAGTTAGTTTCTGGCACTAGGTTATAAGAAAATAATCGTTTCGTTTTGATTCAATTCGAGTCTCTTGCCATCCTCTGACATCTGATGTTTCGGAATCTATTCCTTGTCAAAGAGGCTTTACAAGAAGACTGAATTGAACCATAACGAAACGAAGAGAAGTGCAAATATTAAAATATTTGCACCGGAGTATGGTTAGACTATCCTCTAACGGGGAATAATGAAATGAGTGAAAAATAATTTCGACCACGTCCAAGTAATCTGTTAACCGAGATACCCTAGTAATAAGCGGCGCCGCTAGGAGAGCACTCCAATAATGCGTCGCAGATTACTTATATTTTCTTTTTGTCATACCTTACTCGGTTTTAGAGTACAAAATGACCACGTTTCATATAAGTAATCTGCGACGCATTATTGGAGTGTTCTCCTAGCGGCGCCGCTTGGTACTAGTGTATCTCGGTTAACAGATTACTTGGACGTGGTCGAAATTATTTCTCACTCATTTTACTTGGTTATAAGACCTTTGTACCATACCTTGTTTTTTTCCTTAAACTCTAATAAGTTCTGTGGCCTCAACCAAAGTCAACAATTTTCTTATTGGTAGTTTTAGGATATTACTGATACAACAGCATGTGTGCCTCCTGATGAGAGACTAATAAGTTTCAAAACAGGTAGAGGTGCTTGCTGCACTCTGTGATTGGACTAGAATATGGTGCCGCTGTATTTTCGTTTTGCAACGAAGTTGAAAATGGTTATTCATTTTTGATTTATATGTTTACTCTGATTGGAGTACGAAGGGAACCATTCTCGTTGAAACTTTACCGCGCTGAGCAGATGGGACGTGAATTATAAATTGTAAAATTTCCTCATCTTCCTTAGTCTCAGCATCTGTTATGGCTTGCAAATTGTAGAAATCTCGGAGGTGTAACCAGAGAAGGTTCTCATTGTTTTTAGTCTGGTGGGATGTAGAGTAACATTATGTTGTTTTATATGCCATTAGATTGAAAACTTAATATTCTTTATTATTTTTTAGTCTCGATTTGCCCTTGAGGGGCTCTCCATTTAAAATACCTCTAACTGCTATAATTTCATTTTGAAATTGGTTTTGCATAAAAATGAAAACAAACAACGTTACAGATTCTAGACAGAAATTGATCAGGTGAGTGCAGAACCTGTTTTATTTTACGTTCACACTCCATCGGACACAACACCTTGGTGTCCACCTGGTGGGTATCTTTAAATACACAATACCTACTATGGTACTATATCTTTATACTAACAAAGCCAAGAGAGGAATAAAGAAAGGCGGACTTCAAAATATATCTGAAGAAAATAGAAGAATACATAGCAATATCGGAGGAAAAGGTTAAACAATTGGAAATAGAAGAACACGTAGAAATAAAATAAACGAAGAAATTTAAATCATTGGGATTTATAATGTCCTAAAACGCAATAAAAGAAGAAGAGATAAAAAATAGATTGGGACAAACAAGATCTTGCTTAAGACAATTCCATAATTTAATCCGGAATAAAAACATCAAAGGAAAAAGCAGAAAAAAAATGATATACCGTACAATACTCCAAAAAATATGAATGTCATATGCAGCAGAAGTGGGTCATAAACAAAAAAAGGAACATTCTGGCGACCTAATTGGAATACTGGATAAGATGCTGTAGCCTGTCCAGAAGAGAAAGGATATCAAATGAAGAGATAAGGAAAAGAATGCCCTGTAATACCTATATAGATGAACGAATACTAAAATTGTACGACTACGCACGTAGAGCAGAAATATATGCATAAACAAGGTTGCAGAATAGAGACGAAGAGGAACAAGAATGTGGGGACGACCGAGAAGATCATGGAAAAATAAAGTCGATGAAGTCATATCAAAGAAACGATTGGAAGAAGAAAACTGGGAAGATCGTGAAAAATGGAAGTCCTGGTTGACACGGAAGGGAAGCGGCACTAGCTCTAGACAATATTTATTTTTATTTTCTCATTTTCTCATATTCCTGATTTTCTAATTTTCCACAGGAAACTAATAATAAAAAAATATAAAAAAAATATTTTTAAGAAACGATTTTCTTTAGTTACGAGTGACTAAAATTAAACATATAAAAAAATTAACTAAAAAGCAAAAAATAAAAAAAAATTGAAAAAATCTAACACATTCGTCAAAGAAAAGCATGGCGCGTCTTCATCGAATAAACGGTTTTCGCACCACGCTTTTCTTTAATTAATGTGTTAGATTTTTCCATTTTTTTATTTTTTGCTTTTAGTTGTTTTTTTATATGTCACTATATTTTAATAACTCGTAACTAACAAAAAGCGTTTCTTAAAAATATTTCCTTTATATTTTTTATTTTTTACTGTTTAGTTTTACACTTTTCAAACATTAAAATATATCGTCTTGTTTATTAAAATATGTATAAAACATATTATGATGTACAAACATGAAAAGTAGTCGGAATCGGAAAAAATTTAAAAGTTTTTTGTTTATTTATGAAGCATAACGTAAACAGTTAACGTAAAAAGTGAAATTATGTATAGTTCATATAATTAGCTACAATCTGTAAAAGTTTCAAGTTTATTCATTGTAAAAAACAAGAGAAATTAAGCATTTTCTTTAAAATAGTTTTTTTATTTAAACAATTAATAAACAAAATTTTTTTTATTGACTATTCGTGTATTGCTCCCGCGAATGCATATGTCTTCAAATTTTTAGTCATTTGCATTGAAGAAAAGGCAGTCAAATTAACGTCCAAAAATTTGACCCAAACGATTGAACTAAAGAAAAGCGTTTAATTAATTAATACGACAAAACGAATTCTAATGTTAATTTTGTAGTACAAAACGTCTCTACCGGTGGTTTTTCTAAGACTACGATAAAAACACGAATTTTTTGAATTCGAGTTTTGGTTGAAGTTTTGTTTCGTATCGTATTGAAATTTGGCACGAATAAATGCCGATTTATATATAAACAAATATATTAGCGTTCAAAATTTGAAACTTTATTGTTTATTTATGAAGCATAACGTAAACAATTAACGTAAAAAGTGAAATTATGTATAGTTCATATCATAGCTACAATCCATAAAAGTTTCAAGTTGCTTCATTGTAAAAAACAAGAGAATTTAAGCACTTACTTTAAAATAGTTTTTTCCACCTACCTCTACCGAAAGTATACTTTTCCGGACCTGATTGTAGGGAGCAAAGTTGTACTTTTCCTCCCTAGGGAGGAAAATATTTTTCCTCCCTAGGGAGGAAAAGTAAAAGTGACGTCATGGTATTTCATTCATGAAATATAACTTATCGACGCCCTGTACAATATCTATTTTTTATTACGTAAGTATCTATACATTTTAACGTTTATTTAAAAACACTCTGTATTTTGCAGAATGGTAAAAAACAGTAAATTGTTATTCTGATTTAACAATGTTTACATTAATAATTTGACTTATATTTGACAGTTGACAGTTATATTGTACCTACTTGTTTGTTTTAGTTCTAATAAATTTTGTTGGTTAGTTATATAAATAAATTAAGTAAAAATGCAAAAAATGACTTGTTATTTGAGGAAGGTGGAAAAACCATATGTATAACATGGGAGTAAAGTGCCTTTTCCTCCCTTGAATGATTACTGCCCTCCGCTACGCGTCGGGCAGTAAACTTCATTCTCGGGAGGAAAACTAGCACTTTCCTCCCTTGTTATACAAATAGCTATTTTATTTAAACAATTAATAGACAAAAAATTTTTTATTGACTTTTCGTGTATTGTTCCCGCGAATGCATATGTCTGCAAATTTGTAGTCATTTGCGTTGAAGAAAAGGCAGTCAAATTAACGTCCAAAGATTTGACCCAAACGATTGAACTAAAGAAAAGCGTTTAATTAATTAATACGACAAAACAAATTCGAATGTTAATTGTAGCACAGAACGTCTCTACCGGTGGTTTTTCTAAGACTACGATAAAAACACGAATTTTTTGAATTCGAGTTTTGGTTGAAGTTTTGTTTCGTATTGTATTGAAATTTGGCACGAATAAATGCCGATTTATATATAAACAAATATATTAGCGTTCAAAATTTGAAACTTTATTGTTTATTTATAAAGCATAACGTAAACAATTAACGTAAAAAGTGAAATTATGTATAGTTCATATCATAGCTACAATCCATAAAAGTTTCAAGTTGCTTCATTGTAAAAAACAAGAGAATTTAAGCACTTACTTTAAAATAGTTTTTTTATTTAAACAATTAATAAACAAAAAATTTTTTATTGACTTTTCGTGTATTGTTCCCGCGAATGCATATGTCTGCTTTGTAGTCATTTGCGTTGAAGAAAAGGCAGTCAAATTAACGTCCAAAGATTTGACCCAAACGATTGAACTAAAGAAAAGCGTTTAATTAATTAATACGACAAAACAAATTCGAATGTTAATTGTAGCACAGAACGTCTCTACCGGTTGTTTTTCTAAGTCAACGATAAAAACACGAATTTTTTGAATTCGTGTTTTGGTTGAAGTTTTGTTTCGTATCGTATTGAAATTTGGCACGAATAAATGCCGATTTATATATAAACAAATATATTAGCGTTCAAAATTTGAAACTTTATTGTTTATTTATGAAGCGTAACGTAAACAATTAACGTAAAAAGTGAAAAGTATGTATAGTTCATATCATTAGCTACAATCCATAAAAGTTTCAAGTTTCTACATTGTAAAAAACAAGAGAATTTAAGCATTTTCCATTAAAATCGTTTTTTTTATTTAAACAATTAATAAACATAAATTTTTTTATTGACTATTCGTGTATTGTTCCCGCGAATGCATATATTTGCAAATTTTCATTCATTTGCGTTGAAGAAAAGTCAGTCAAATTAACGTCTAAAGATTTGATGCAAACTATTGAAGTAAAGAAAAGCGTTAAATAAAAATTAAAAGACCGACTTTGGTTTTATTTTATTTCGATTCAAAAAGATTTTCCTGCTTATTTGAAAATTTCCTGTAGTAACGTCGGTACGGCACTGATTAAAAATGTACGTAATATAAACTACTTGTAAACCTTGCTGCAGGCGTTTAATTCAACACAGTCACGTTGGCTTTGATCCCGTCACCTTCCTCAGGCGTTCTTTTATTTATGCGAGAAATATCCCATTTTTCACAAAAATTAAATTTTATGTCTTTGGCTTTTATTTCCCCCAGTTTTAATATCGGAGTTTATTCTAGATGGGGAATTTTTATATTTACTATATTAAACGAGTGATTAACTGAGAGATTATCCCTTATTTAGGTTAATTGTTTTTATTCCTAAATCATTCAAAAAAAATATTAAAAAAATTTCAAAATATTTTCAAAATTGTTATTAAAATATATGCTTCTTCGCTTATAAAAACTTATTATAACTTTTATATTTTTGTCACACGTTTATATGTAGGTTGACCGAAAAGATGCAAAAACACAATCTTAAAAAAGAAACCTTCTATGACCAATAGGAACCAAGAGAGCATTTTCTTAATAGACCAGGACGCATCTGTAAACATATTAGTACATTTGGACGTTGAGCGGTGACTCATATTTTTTTGCAAAAAATGCGAAAATAACTCATATAATAATAATTGAGTCATCCTCCCACTCAAAAAGGTCCGAAACATTGTTTAAATAATCAAAATGCCAAAAAATGAAGGAAAAATTCGATTTTTTTCTTCGTTTTTTGATTATAACTTTAAAAGTATTCATTTTCCAGAAAAGTTGCACTAACATAAAAGTTGCGTAATTAAATTTCCTATAACATACCATTAGTCAAAATTTTTAAAAATTTTCATCCTTATTGTAAAATAGCAATAATTGCGAAATAAACCATAAAAAAACAAGTATTGGTATTTTACGTTTTTTAACCATTTATGCTACACTTAGGACCTTCATATTTCACCCAAAAAATATATATGATACAATAAAACAATACTGAGAATACCATTAAGATGAGTTCAATAGATTTTGCAAAATAAATTTTGCAATCCAAGTTTCCAAAAAAAAATCGTTTTTTCAAAATGTTGCAGGACTGAAAATAAAACAGACAGCAAGTTGAATTTTTTTTTACATATAGCAGAATACTGTTTCTTTCATTTGTAAGTTGCAAAATTAAAATCGGTTAACTATCACGGCGTCAGGAATTTTTTAAAATAAACATTAGTTTTTGGTTCTACGCGCAGGATAGCGGATAGTGTGCTCTGATTGGGCATTCCAATGACCTTTGATAATGATTGCTAAATTTTAATTTTTAGTACATTTCGATATAAATAAATAAAAATGTTTATTGCAAAATAAAAACACATACTCTGTCCTTTGAAATGCTACTTTTTTTAGCAAAAGCTTTCTTTGTTCCTATACTGTAACTTAAAGATTGAAAGTTTATTATTTTTAAATATATGCAATTGTTTAAATAATATTTCATAAACAATAATCAAATTAGTTTGATTTTTGTGGAATTAAAATATTAAAATACAACAAAATATAGCGTAAGAAAATAATATATTAAATAAAGATTGGAAGAAATGTTGGTGGAAATCAACTGGTGTGAATGGAACATTTCTGTCCTGCGCGTAGCACCAAAAATTCATGTTTATTTAAAAAAATTCCTGACGCCGTGTTAGTTAATCAATAATCAATTTTAATTTTGCGAATTGTAAATGAAAGGTACTGTATTCTTCTATATGTAAAAAAAATCAACTTGCTATCTGCTTTATTTCCAGTCCTGCAACATTTTTAAATAATTATTTTTTTTGCGAAAGCGGAATTTCAAATTTATTTTGCAAAATCTATTAAATCGATCTAAATGAAATTTACAGTATTGTTTTATTATATCATAAAGGTTTTCATGGAAAAATATGAAGGTCCTAAGTGTAGCATAAATGATTGAAAAGCGTAAAATGCGAATACTTGTTTTTCTCTAGTTTTTTCGCAATTATTGCTATTTTGCAATAAGGGTGACAATTATTAAAATTATTAACTAATTCTATATTGTAGAAAATTTAATCACGCAACTTTAATGTTAGTGCTACTTTTCTCGGAAGTGTATACTTTGAAAGTTATAATCAAAAAACCAAGAAAGAAATCTAATTTTTCCTTAATTTTTTGACATTTTGATTATTTAAACAATGTTCCGGATCTTTTTGAGTGGGAGGATAACTCAATTATTATTATATGACGTAATTCCAAGCGATTTCTGCAAAAAAATATGAGTCAGCTCTCAACGTCCATCTCAAAACAGATGCGCCCTGGACTATAAAGTCATATTTCATTCATGATCCAACGGTTATAACACGTTAAAGTGATGATACTCGTAAAATACCGCCATGTTAAAGTGGAGGGGAGAATTTTCCGAGTTCCGTTTTTTTAGAATGGAACTTCCAATTGAAGCTCATTGGAAAAATTTGCAATATCTCGCATTTTGATTCGAAAGGGGACATCTTTTATTGATATAGATATCTGTTATTTATCAACCTCCTCCTGTCCAGACCACAAACCTTTCGTTTTAAATAGGAAGAATACCATGTGTTCAAATTTTTCCTGTGACGTCAAAAACAAACAAATTGGAGAGGAAATTTTAATAAATTCAACGTAAATAAAATAATTTTAAATTAATAAATTTATAATTCAAAACAGTTAACCCTCCAGCTATAATCATTTAATTAGATGTTCAAAATATAATTAGAGTATAACTATTTTATAAAATGTGAAGTGGGGCACGGCAAAAGTGTCAAAATATTCTTAAGACCAGAACATAATGGATCGCCTATAATCACAAATAGGTACAATACACAATTTGGCTCTCTACCTGACTTTATCACTATGTTTATGATATCCATAAAAAAGTAAATAAACTCTATAACTTATGTAGAATTATTTATAGGATTACATGTTAATTTTAATATGGATAAATAGTTTTGCAGGTAAACAAATATATGTATGTTGTGTTTATAATAAGAAAATATTATACAAATTTCATGGAAATAAAACCAACGAAAAAAGCAAGAATGTTATGAATAATACAATAACAGTGTAGTACATAGATAGCACAGTTATATATTATACAGAGTGGACCAAGAGTCTGTAAACGTCTAATAAACGTCTAATTATCCCTTAAACCAGGGGTTCCCAAACTGGGGGGCGCGCCTCCCCTGGGGGGCATGAGGACATGTCTGGGGGGGGGGGGGGCGCGACACAAGTTGAACATTAAATTAAATTTAGTTATTTTTATGTTTATGTACAGATGGCGTACCTTCAATGCTTGGTTTTCGCTCAGGCTATTTGCAATTAGTAATAGAGAAAAATGCTGATGTGATTGGGATGCATTGTTTTATACATCGACAAGCATTGGCAGCAAAAACCCTTCCAAATGAACTTATGGCTGTCTTGAAGTTGTGTATTAAAGTAGTACATAAAAAAACAGTGCGTTGAATACTCGACTTTGTAAAACTCTTTGTGAAGATTTAGAAAGTAATCTCAAAACACTGTTACTTCATACAGAAGTACGATGGCTCTCAAAAGGAGACATGTTGGCAAGATTATTTGACCTTTGAGATGAAGTAATCACCTTGGAACATCAAAAGCAAAATGAGCTAAAGAGGGCCTTCAAAAAACATTATACCCAAGTAATATTGGCTTATTTGTCAGGCATCTTTGACTCGTTGAACAGCCTTAACCTAAAACTCCAGGTGGAGACTCAAATATAGTAGTTACTCATTGTGATGGAGGCTTAATTACTCAACCCTGGAGGCGTAAAATATCAGCAAACCCCTGAAATTATTCAAATTTTTCTAAAGTAGGGCCAATCTTGGAGGAAACACGTTTCAAGGACATTTATGAAGGATCAAGTTTGAAAATCCAAATATCAAACCATTTGAAGAGCCTAATTGAAGAGTTCCAGAAATACTTCCCAAACACTTGTGACAATTTTATTTACAGAATGTCAACTGATCCATTCCATGTCAACATAGACTCCCTGCCTGAATCACTTGAAGAAGATGCTTTGCAAATATGTAAATCCAAATGATTTTTTGCATGATTCCTCTGCCAAATAATTTGTTATAATTGACAAACCTTCATTTTGGTTAAAATATTTCAAAGTGTGTCACGGGAAGCTCTTCATTTATATTTGCCTTTTTCCAGTAACTGTGCGATTTTCAACACTTGTGGCAATTAAAACAAAGTATCGGAATAAACTTGATGTTGCTAGTGACTTGTGCTGTACACTTACTAAAACTTAGCCACGAATAGGCATACTAGTAAATAAAACGCAAACACATCCATCTCACTAACCAACCTAATCTATTTTTCTTTTATTAATAATTTTTTATTTTATGGAAACTGATATTGCTGTATCTTATGGCAGAATAAATAATTGTTTTGTTTTGTTCCTATTTAGGCGCATACAATTTATTGTAAAGGGGGGGGGGGGCGCGAGAAGCTTTCATTTCAACAAAAGGGGGCGTGGTACAAAAAAGTTTGGGAACCCCTGCCTTAAACGGATGCTCCGAATTGTGCAAAAACTGAAATACACTTATTTTGCAATATGAAGATTTGAAAGTTAATGTCACTATGGTTTTTTAAATACAGTACCCTCTATACTGTATTATTATTGTAATACTCACTCCAGTACGAGTTTCATACTGTAGTATGTACGAGTAACATAATGTAGGTGTAATAAGTAACATAATGCAGGCCAATCTTATAATATTACAAAAGAATTGATTTAAAGCCTGCAAGATCCAGCTGTGCAAGAATTAGATAAGGATGACAACTATGTCGAAGATACCCAAATTGGTTTTAGAAATGCTATGGGAACCAGGGAGGCACTTTTTGCGCTTAACATCCTATTAAAAAAATACCGTGATCAAAGAAAAGATATATTTAGATGTTTTGTGAACTTCGAAAAGGCATTTGATAAAGTACAGTATGTAAAATTAAGGTAGATACTGAAAAATATAGGAATATATCCGTATAATTAAAAATTTGTACTGGTATCATAAAAGTCGGTGATAACTACACCGATGATATCGATGGGTTTTTGACAAAACATCTTAACCGACAAAACGCACATTTTACAGGAGACGACTTTTTCCTCTACCGACTTTTTGGTTAATATAATTAAAATTTTGAAACTATGATAAATTAGTACATAAAAAAATAATAATTTAAGAAAAAAACTGTAATATAACGTTCTTTTATTAAATTATGTAACATACGATACTTTGTTAGACCTTGTCTGTGTAAATTTTAGTTGAAGCTTGTCGCTTAAGATAAACATACGATAGTTTCAAGGTATCAATCTATACATAAATGAATGTTCATAAATAACGTAAGTATCTTAATAGAAAAAATATTGAATACATGAATTTTGTTTAAAAATGATTTAAAAATGTGTAACTAATACAATTTTACTTATATAGCTCTCAAATTTGCACAACTTGCCTTTGAAACACCATATTAAATGATGTTCTATTCAAGAAAATCTCAAAAATTTAATTCAAATCATACGACGTCCCAAAAACTGTAATTTTTGAAAACTTCGTAGTTTTACAGAATTATTACCACTTTAAGAGGGTATTACTCAAGTTTGAACAGATATTACAATTTTACAGGTGTTTTTTAAAGCTTAATATGTAATCTTTAAAATGCACTAAATTATTTTGCTTTAGACATGAAATAAACATTTTCTTTTTGAAAAATTTAAGAAGAATAAAAAAAATGTAATACAATAACCCAAAAATATCAGTTAAAAAAATGTTTGTACAAAGTTATCAAAACTTTTTCTCTACAACTTACCTAAAATACATTTAATAACAAGCTTAAAAAATTATAAATGTATTTTTTTGAGCTCTTATACAGTATGTTTGCGTAACTCATAGGCGTAACCAGGGGGGTTTTGGGGGTTATAACCCCCCCATTGGGATGTACTTTGAGCTCTATACGCTTAACACCATTCCCCTCGGAGACCTTCCAGTAGTTGTAACCCCCCCCCCTTTCCAGTAGTTGTAACCCCCCTTAGGATTATTCTGGTTACGCCTATGGCGTAACTTGGTACCTATCGATAACTTTTTATTATCAGTTAAAAAAATATCAGATATTAAATTTCATTCATTTCATAGGATATATGTCAAAAAATATGAATTTTGTTCAAGAGTAAAGTAGCTTTATATTTCACAATATCGAAAATTGTTAATAAAAAAGTTGTTTGGAATTAAACTATGTTTCAATATTCGTTCTATATTGATTCCCCTACATTTGTTTCAGATTTCAGTGAACTTACTACAAGTTGATTTATATTTGTTTCAAATATAATATTTATGATATTTGCACAAGAACAACTAAAACACATAGGTTATGTCATTACCAAATTAGTAAATTAGACTTCAAATTCTATTAAAAGGACAATAAACCATAAAAACCAGTACATATTAAAAATTTACTGCATCTATTGAATAAGAGGATTTATCAAAACTACCACTATTTTCGTTTTAAATTGTTATAACGAAAAAATTTGCACTTTCTAACACATTTAAGATAACACTGACTAATACTAACGGTCATTTTGGTCATTTAATCTTATCGTAAGCGGCAAAATATGCAAACGTAACCGACAAGAAGATTTATGGCATTTACTATCATTTGTCGGTACTACCTTGCCGTTTACGATACTAAAGACACAAAATGAGGTTGAAATGCGGTGGTTAGGATAAAAATTAAATTCAATTTTAGACACTTAGGATGTTATTATGGAAAAAATAATTTTGAATCAGCTGTAAACTATCGTAAGGAACCATTTAAGATAAAAAATCCCATTATCGGAAAATTGATGCTTACGATGTTTTGTCAAAAACCCGTCAATATCTCCATACAACGAGGAGTCAGACAAGGTTGCATTTTGTCGCCAACATTGTTCCATGTTTATTCGGACCAGTTATTTAAAAAGGCACTTGAGAAGATAGCCATATGGTGACCGCCAACGTCGGATAATTCTGATAAGGCACGTGAAGAAGAACTTGTTGACTTCCTTCATTCTTAAAAATATATTTTGATCTACTGCGTATAAGTAATCTATCCTGTATAGTAACAGTAATATAATTCATCTTATTTTAATTTTGTCTATTACTTATTATTCAGTTATTTAATATGATCGTTATGTATCTTACTAGACTCGCCTAGTGCATTCCTACAAGGTTGCCAATTGGCGAGATATAAAACTGTAAAAGGGTAACATAGGCTTTAGTATGTGTCACGGCTTTGTTGCACTTTAAAATGGACTTCAAGGTACGTTATTTCTAATAATTAGAACGGTAGAGATAATAGAGTGGTTTCTCCTACCATATTATTAAAAAAATATGAATATTTAAATCTCTCGCGTAAAGGCGAATAAAAGTGACACATTTTTTGCAATACTCAAGGTTAGACTTTAAAAATACAGTTAACATTAATAGAAATAGTATCTAATTGGTCTAATTTTCAGATATTAATAAAATATTTTTCAAATTAAAATCTACCAGTAAACTAAATCTATCTTCTTAGTAAACTCTCAAAATTCAATCCATACCATAGACTGGATGCTATATTCATTTATTAATATTTTGCGGTTTTATTAGTCTATTTTATTTACCAATACTAACTAGTCCATTGACTCACGATTTTTGCTCCGAATTTTAAAGAACCGCTTGTATATTGGATTGACAGGCAATTTGGCATACACTAGCTAACATATCAAAGAAAAAAAGTGATATTGTGCCGATGTGTGCTTTTGGCCTAGGAGGAGTACCGCTTCTTCTCGGGGGTGAAAAAATATACGTTCAAAGTAAGTCCGAAAGTGGATAAAGTAACTTATTCTAATAACTTTTGTTACATATAATTATTTTACATGTCAATACTTTAAGGGCCGGTTGTTCGAACGCTAATCAACAATGATCATTATCAAATATTTAATTACTGTCACCAAAACTGTCAATGTCAACTTTGTTTGGGTTGCTGAAAACATAATTAATTACAATTATGAGATTTATTGTTAATTATGTTAATAATTATTGTTATATTAATTTATTATAGACTCCACAGACTTTTTAACGACCCAAACAAAGTTGACATTGATAGTAATTAATTATTTGATAATGATCATTGTTGATTAGCGTTCGAACAACCGGCCCTTAGAGTTATTTGCGATTGAATATGTTCATTTTTCAACAAAAAAACCACTGTTCTAGACGGATTTTCGCAAATAACTAAAAAAGTAATAAATTTATCGAAAGAATATTCTAAACAAATATATAGAGCTTACAAAAAAGTGAAAAAATGGTGTATGTATGAAGTCGGTAGACCCAGTAGAAGCAGAGTCGAACAAATATTATAAGTAATACATAAGTAAAGTAACATGTGAGCGGTAATTGTTAATTATCATTTGTAATCAATCAATGTGGAAATTATCATTTGAGATGCTAATTAAGGGGCGATTTTCATGATTTTTTTACCAAAGAAAAGGGATTTACTTTATTTTAAGTGTAGCTTGCCTACTTTTAATGATAGTTGAAGCGCACATTTGAATTTAAAGGTGGACTTGTTCTAGTGTTTTTACAATTTTATAAAATCAGAAAACAAACAATTATTTTATGCCATAAGTGGTTTCTACACTTTTTAATTTCAAAATTTTACCCTGTATTATTCATAATAGATCCTACATGACGTTACGTTAGTGACTGGTCTAACTTTAATATAACTGAAAATATGACAATAAACACTAACAAATAATGCAATAACTCGTTCAATGTCAAAAACTAAAACAAAAAAATAATTTTTGGATAGTTTAGATTGTATTTTTTGATAGTCTCATTATAACAGTCAGTTTTCATAGAAGAAGTGACTTGTGAAGAAGTGAATCAGGTACTCTCCGGTAATTTTAAATGTAGCAAATTATTTGTTTTAACACTACTTAAAAAGCTTTAAAATTAAAGTTCTACATATACTAATTGGTATATAAATCCAGTGAAGTAGCTATTTGTATAACAAGGGAGCAAAGTGCTACTTTTCCTCCCGAGAATGAAGTTTAATGCCCGACGCATAGCGGAGGGCAGTAATCATTCGAGGGAGGAAAAGGCACTTTACTCCCATGTTATACATATGATTTTTCAACCTTTCTCAAATAACAAGTAATTTTTTGATTTTTAAATAATTTATTTATGTAACTAACAAAATTTCTTAGATAACTAAAACTAACAAGTAGGTACAGTATAACTGTCAACTGTCAAATATGTCAAATTATTAATGTAAAAATTGTTAAATCAAAATTACTGTTTTTTACCATTCTACAAAATAAAGGGTGTTATATAAATAAACATTAAAATGTATAGACACTTACGTAATAGATTATTTCATTCATAGGAGGTTCTAACCAATAGAAAGCTACAGAAATCTAAATTAAATCGATAAATTTTGATAATTTCCCGTCGTCAAGTATATTACGTCAGATGCCCTTCGTTGCTACCAAAAAATACATTCAGTGACATTAATGACAATTAATGTTTTAAAAATTATAAAAGTGATGACTTTCAACCGTTATAGTATAAGAGCTGTGAGACATTTTTGAGTAGGTATTTTAGGCAACCTGAAAATTTTTCAGGTGACTCTTCTATGATAGCCTAATACAAAAATGCCGGTCTGGCTGGAGGGTAGCGGTTATTTTCCCCAAAAATCCCCCCCAAATTTAAAAAAGGGTAAAAATTGTTATTACAAAAAATATCATTGACATGACTTGAAAGTAAATTTAAATATTCAAATATAAAGAAAATAAACAGGCCAGGCGATTTGAGGGCGATTTTAACTCTGCAAGATACTTGCATGGGCGCCCCAAGATTATATTCAGGGGGTGCATCTGAACTTCAGAAGATTTCATCTGAATCTCTACATACTATTAACGAGTATAAAATATACAACTATACATGCGTAGCTATGTATATTCCTTCAGGACAGGCAGGTGCAATTGTTATTTTGACAGGGTATTTTTTAATTTTAAAAATAAATATTCTACAAAAGACAGGTTTTTTTTGGTGAAATTTTCCAATTGCCATGTGATCAAACAAATTACGAGTGCATATACATGAAAACCGCTATAAGTAAGCAGCAGTGTGAGAAAGAGCGTATACCGATAGCTATTTGAGTCCTCTGTTGTAGTTGAGTGTGTCCGTTCGCTCGAGAAAATCACGTGACCTGGCGATATCCATGTTTTTGTGCCTTGAAACGTTAGAGTAATTATTATATATATTATAGTTTTTAAGTAATTTTTCTTAATTAAAGGAAAATAATACGTACTATACAATAGATTTTGCAAATATGATAGAAAAAGACAAATTTATCATTATAAATGTATAGGTAGAAAATATAAAACTATAAACTAATTTAATTCGGTGTCCGAATCTTCTACTTCTTCTTCAAACTCCTCATCTGAGCTTAAATGTTCATTCTGATCTTCTTCGTCGACTCCCCTCAAGACTCAGATTCCTCTTCTACATGATCTGTAAATAGTTGTAATATGTATTTCGAATTAATTAAAAATTAATCAGTGATTAATTAATTGAGTTGCTACGTATTCTCTGTCCTTTTATACGGAGTCGAAGCCTGGACAATCACGGGCGCATCTGAAGAAAGACTTACCATTGTTGAGATGTGGTGTTATCGAATAATGTAAAAAATATCATGGACACAACACTTTAACAAACACGGAAATATTAAGAAAGATGAAAAAGGCAAAAGAAATACTCAACACTATGAAGGAAAGAAAAATGAGCTAAAATAAATATTTATTCTCTTCTCCTTCGTCAGACTCCCCTCGAGACTCAGATTCTTCTACCTGATCTGTAAATAGTTGTAATATATATTTAGAATTAATGAAAAATTACCAATGCTTAATACTCCTTCCTTATATAACCAATCACATCAGGTTTTTTATTTCTTAGTGTAGGTATGACCAAAGTAGCTCATGTTTCTTTCCTTCATAGTGTTGAGTATTTCTTTTGCCTTTTCATCTTTATTAATGTTTTTGTGTTTGTTACGTGTGTCCATGATATATTTAATATTATTCGATAACTCCACATATCAACAACGGTAAGTCTTTCTTCAGATGCGCCCGTGATTGTCCAGGCTTCGACTCCGTATAAAAGGACGGAGAATACGTAGTAATTCAACTAGTTAATCACTAATTAATTTTTAATTAATTCTAAATACATATTACAACTATTTACACATCATGTAGAAGAGGAATCTGAGTCTCGAGGGGAGTCTGGCGAGGAAGAAGAGAATGAATATTTTTGAGCTCAGCTGAGGAGTTTGAAGAAGAAGTACAAGATTCGGACACAGAATTAATTTAGTTTATAGTTTTATACTTTTCTACCTATATATTTATAATAATAAATTTGTCTTTTTCTATCATATTTGCAAAATCTATTGTATAGTACGTATTATTTTTATTTAATTAAGAAAAAGTTACTTAAAAAACTATAATATATTATAATAAATACTCTAACGTTTCGAGGAACAACAACATGGATATCGCCAGGTCACGTGATTTTTCTCGAGCGAACGGACTCATTCAGCTACAACAGAGGACGCAAACAGCTATAGGTATACGCTCTTGCTCACACTGCTGCTTACCTATGGCGCTTTTCATTTATATGCACGCGTAATTTGTTTGATCACCTGGCAGTTGGAAAATTTAACCAAAAAGAGCTGTCTTTTTTAGAATGTTTATTTTTAATATTAAAATATACCCTGTCAAAATAACAATTGCACCTCCCTGTCCGGAAGGAATTTACATAGTTATGCATGTATAGTTGTGTATTTTATACTCGTTAATAGTATGTACAGATTCAGATGAAATCTTCTAAAGTTCAGATGCATCCCCTGAAAATAATCCTGGGGCGCCCATGCAAGTATCTTGCAGAGTTAAAATCGCCCTCAAATCGCCTGGCCTGTTTATTTTCTTTATATTTGAATATTTAAATTTACTTTAAAGTCACGTCAATGATATTTTTTGTAATAACAATTTGTTCCCTTTTCTTTAAATTTGGGGGGATTTTTGGGGAAAATAACCGCTGTCCTCCAGCCAGACCGGCATTTTTGTATTAGGCTATCATGAAAGAGACACCTGAAAAATTTTCAGGTTGCCTAAAATACCTACTCAAAAATGTCTCACAGCTCTTGGACCATTACATTAATGTTTATAACAACTGTTTGTTTAATTGTACTAATTTGTACTTACATAAATAAATTACAATAAAATTTTGGTTTTGAACAGTTTTATTCATGAAATAATCGCAACAAATTGCACTCGATCTCTAAAATTAATATAGAATTTTAGAGCTCTTGTGCAATTACTACTGATAATACAATATTGTACAGGGCGTCAATAAGTTATTTCATTAATGACATACCATGACGTCACTTTTACTTTTCCTCCCTAGGGAGGGAAAGTACTTTTACTCCCTAGGGAGGAAAAGTACGAATTTGCTCCCTGCAATCAGGTCAGGAAAAGTATACTTTCGGTAGAGGTAGGTGGAAAAATATGTTATCTTACTGATATGTGTATAAATTAATAATTATTATATATTATTAATTAAAATGTTTTTAGGATATAATAAGTCAATTAGGATTAATTTATTCACATACGTATATCAAAATTGTTTTTAACTAATATTTATTATGATTTTAAAAGTATAGTAATTAATTATAAATATATATGGGTTCACATTTACAACAGGAATTAATTTTTTAATATAAAATAAACATTTTTGATATAAATCAAACCATAACACACATCAAAAAGGGTCTTAGCAAATACATATAAAAAGAAAAATTGATAACAATGGTTTTAACAAAAAATGGCTTCTTCTTCTTAAAGTTCCATCTCCTAGCGGAGGTTGGATATCATAATGGCTATGGTCACTTTGTTGGCTGCTGCTCTGAACAGTTGTAATGAACTACAGTTAAACCATTCTCTAAGGTTCCTCAGCAAGGAGATGCGTCTTCTTCCTATGCTTCTTTTTCCTTGGATCCTTCCTTGCATAATAACTCTCAGCAGCTCATATTTCTCTCCTCTAGTAATGTGACCCAAATATTCTAGTTTTCTTGTTTTTATACTGTTCATAATTTCTAACTCCTTATTTAAACGTCGTAGCACTTCAACATTGGTAATCCTTTGAACCCACTGAATTTTCAACATTCTTCTGTAACACCACATTTCGAACGCTACTATTTTTCTTATATGTTGCCTTTTCAATGTCCAAGCTTCCATTCCGTATAGTAATATAGAAAATATGTAGCATCTTAGAGAGCCCTCAATCTGAGAGGCAACTGAAGGTCTTTGTTTGTAAGCAGTGTCTTCATTTTTATAAATGCTTGCCTTGCAGTTTCAATTCGGACTTTAATTTCTTTGCTTTGGTCATTTTTGTCATCAAACCAGGTTCCCAGATATTTGTACGTCTTTAGTTTTTCTATTTGGGTTTGCTCTAGTATTAACCTTTCATTTCCATGTTGTGTTTTTGAGACAATCATAAATTTAGTTGTTTTCTTGTTTATTTTGAGTCCATATCGAATGCAATAATCGTTAATTCTATTTAACAATTCTTGCAGCGACTCAAGGGTGTCTGCCATTATAACGGTGTCATCAGCGAATCTTATGTTATTTACTGTTCTTCCGTTTATAGAGATTCCATCACTTAGTTCCGCTATCGCTTCCTGAAATATGGCTTCACTGTACACGTTAAACAGTAGCGGCGACAGTACATAACCCTGTCTTACCCCTCTCTTTATATCAATATTCTCGGACTCTTGTTCGTCTATCTTTATAATGGCCTTTTGATTCCAATACAGATTGATGATAATTCGTAAGTCTCGTCTGTCTATATCTCTGTTTTTCAATAATTCTATTAGTTTTTCATGTCGGACTCTGTCGAACGCTTTTTCGAAGTCGATGAAACAGGAATAAATATCCAGGTTCATATCTAAGCATCTTTGAGAGAGGACATTAAATGCAAACAATGCCTCTCTTGTTCCAAGTCCTTTGCGGAACCCAAATTGGGTATCATCCATATCATTTTCTAGCTTTCTGTATAATCTTCCATGAATTACCTTTAGAAAAAATGGCTAGCCATTCTCATTAATGAACAACAAAACACCATCAGAAATCCAGAAACGCTCACAAGCAGAGAATTGCAACACACAAGTGAAATCAAAGAAGTGCATCTATAAAATATCACGTGAATGCAACAATTTTTATGAGGGAGAAACAACAACTAAATGTTAGAATAAACGAGCACAAAACATATTCAAAAACCGGTATGTAAATATACCTGGAACAATGAGCAGCTAGTACAATGGAAAGATGCACAAATAGTCTTCATACTTAGTGAAGAAAGATGTGTAGTAAACTCATCAGAAAAATGTAGCAGGCTTTGGTTATTAACACTAAAAGAAGAAGTCAGCAAAAATAATATATTAACGAAGAGCGGATAAATACGAGTAACTACTCGTAGATAATTTATATTGGTATTCTTTACCCTATCCATATGTTTCAGTACTAGATATAAGTTAGTTAATTTTAGCGATGTCATAGTTTTTATTATTAATCTTATCTTGTTCAAAATTAGTCTTTTTCCCTTTCGAGACTCGTGCTTACTTTAATTTTGAATTTGTCGGGTTTAAATCATTTATACATATAGTTTTATCTTTAATTATGTTTACAAAAATTAGGTCGTAATCTTAAAGCCAATGAATTAATTTAAAATATTTTTAGTTGGCAGTCATCACTGTTTTCAGTCTGGTGTCCATTAGCCAGGCTAGTATCATACCTACGGTGGAGGTATTACAAGGTCCTGGAAGCAAAACCCTTCTTATTGGTCCAGATGGAAGCGCGATAGACTCCGCAGCCCCTGGAGGAACAGTTGTTACCAATGATCATGGCTCAGGATTAGTAGCTGCTGGCCCTGCGATTCTTCCATTAGGTAGTTATATTTTTATTTATACCTAGGTAATACTTTAAAAAGGAGTGACAGTTGTTTATATTACATTTGGAAGATGTTTTTTTTTAAAAAACCTGTGTCGAACATTAAATAATATAAATAGGGGAGTGCATTTAGATTTTCACTTCGGAAAAAATCAAACAAGATAAAACTTTTTGTAATTTCATTAAGAAATGTTTAATAAACAACATATCAAAAAGTTCTACTCGAGAAGTGGGTGCTTCATTTTTTATTAAACAAATGAATAGCGAAGTTAGATGTTTTTTTAAATAACTCCGAAAATATAATTTTTAGAAAAAAACTGACTTGACCATTAAAAAATTCAGAAAATTTTACAAAAAAAACCTTTATTTTATAAAAAGATTTTTCTAAAATTAAATCTCTAGCTTCTGTAATTTTTTATTTATAACGCTAAAGTCACCCTTCTCACACACATTGGCGCACTTTACACTAGCGTTGGAAGAAGTGCACGGTTGAGTTTTTTTAATGTAATTCTTTAACTAATGGATCAAAAGAAATTTTACAAATTGGACATGAAATAAGATACAATAAGCTATCTTATGGTTGTAATAAAAAGAAATAAAACGTATGGACATAAGTACGGTGTGGGCGGAAAGTGAGACTTACATGAATTTTGTTTAAAAATGATTTAAAAATGTGTAACTAATACAATTTTACTTACAAAGCTCTAAAATTTGCACAACTTACCTCTCAATCATCTTACTAAACGATGTTTTATTAAAAAAAAATCTCAAAAATTTAATTCAAATAATACGCTGTCTCAAAAAATGTAATTTTTGAAAACTTCGTAGTTCTACAGAATTCCCACCACTTTAAGACGGTATTACTCAAGTTTGAATAAATCTAATACAATTTTTTTAATATTTTTTTAAAGCCTAGGATGTAATCTTTAAAAAACACTGAATTATTTTAGATTAAAAATGAAATGAACAATTTCTTTTTGAGAAAACTAAGAAAGATAACAAAAATGTAATACAAAAACCGAAAATTACCAGCTGAAAAAATGTATATACAGAGTGATCAAAACTTTTTTCTGTAAAACTTACCTAAAATTAATTTAATAATAAGCTTCAAAAATAATAAATGTTCAACAAAAAAAATTTTTTTTAGCTCATACAGTATGTCTGCGTAACTTGGAACCTATTGATAACTTTTTTAATATCAGTTTTACGAAAAAAAGTTATTCTTTATAAAATACTCTGCATCGTATATAACATAAGATGCAACCATCAAATATCAAATTTTGTTAATTTTGTACGAGGTATGTCAAAAAATATGAATTTCACTCAAGAGTAAAGTACCTTTATATTTCACAATATCGAAAATTTTTATAAAGCTAAGTTGTTTGGAATTAAAAACTATGTTCCAATATGTAATTATATCCTTCTAATCGAAAATTTGTTTTTTTTAATATTGTTTCAAATTAATTATACCAAACATCATTAAATTTTCACTTATTATTTATGATAACTGATTTATTATTAATTTTATGAAGAAAGTTATTCGTCATAAATAGCTGTGCATGGTCTAAAACTTAATATGCAAATATAAAATATTATATTTTATCAATATTATACGAGGTATTATGTAAAAAAATTGCATAAAAGTGTAATTGCATATTGACACATCGTTTTTAATTCTGAACAACTTTCCATAATAACAATTTTCAGTATTATGAAAAATATATGTATTTTACTCCTAATTGAAATTTTTATTTATTGACATATCTTGTACAAAATTGATAAAAATTGATATTTTATGATTGCATTTAAAGTTTTAGAATATGCAGAGCTTTTTACTAAGAATAACTTTTTATTTATGATTCCATTGCAACAATTTTTTGAATATTGAAGAGATAGATTTTGAATAATTGGTTCTTTCTTTCTAATACATTTTAATTTTTAATATTTTTGTGAAAATTATTTGTTTATCTTTTTTTTTAAGAATGAAATTCCATATTTGTTTGATTGGATTCTACTTGTTTTTCAATTAAATATCCGCCATTTTGGATCCGCCATTTTGAAATTTAAATTTTTAATCTTTAATTCAGGTTCAACAACCTGTTAAAAATAAAGACAATAAATGTTTTAGAAAAATGTTCTTTTTTATGTTCTTTTTAGAAAATCCGCATTTTGGATCCGCCATTTTATAGTTTATAATGTTAACATTTAAGTTAGGTTTATCAAAGCTCTCAAAAATAAATATATGTAGAAATAAATATATTTTGTAAAGAAATTATGATTTTACAACTATTTTTTAAGTTATCCGCCATTTTGGATCTGCCATTTTATAATTTAAATTATCAAAATTTGATTCAGGTTCAGCAACCTCTCAAAAATATCCACATATATGTAAACAAACACGTTTTATAAAAAAAATCGGATTTTACAACTGCTTTTTAAGGAATTTTAGGAAAAAATCCGCCATTTTGAATCCGCCATTTTGAATTTGCAAATTGTAATGTCAGATTCGGGTTCAGCATAATCAAAACTAAAATAAAAACATTTTTTATCAAAATAAAATGTTGAATTCACTCATATTCTTAACATTATTCATACAAAACAATTGTTATTGTTTAAACAATTAATAAACAATTAGCGGCGAAATTTGTGAGTAGAACTTTTTACTTTAACATATTTATAAACTAACAAAAAAAGTTTTAGAAAAATATAACCTTGTTTGATTTTTTCGGAAACATTGTATCTTCTCGTTCTAATTGCACTCCCCTAAAATATACAGTAATACCCCGCAATTACGCGATAGGTGGGACCAAGCAATAACCGCCTAAGTCAAATTCGCGTAAGTCGGGGTGTAATTTCGCATATGTATGTATATAAATTAGTTTTAATTGGGACCGGAAGCTATGAAAAATAGCATATACAAATATAAAATTATCAATTTAATTTATTTTGATGTAGAAGGCTGCATAAGATCTAACAAAGAGACAACTCAAAGATTTGTTTTCTCCCGCAAAATTTCTTCATAGCAGGCTAATAATTTTTTATCCCTTGTTTGGTAGAAGAAATGCGATATTTCTTCTAGTTTATATTTTCTAAAATTTGTAAGCCCTTTTCAATTAAACTGAGACCTTCCGTCAAGTTTCCAACCGTTATTTGTTCTTCAGTTTAAACTGGATCCAAACAATCAAGCTCTTCAATGTTTTGTTCTTTCTCATGCATTTCTATGAGGTCATCAATAGTTAGCTCCCGATTGTGGGAATTCAACAGTTCTTCAACGTCATCACTATCAACAACTTCTTTAATCGCATTACTAATTTCATAAAAATAACAAACATCACTCGCAGACAAAACTGTAGATAAGAAATACCTAATATATACAAAAAAAAAATTCTAGTGATGTGCTGATTTCGTGCGAAAAGTCCAAATATCTACATTGGATGAGCAATAATATGTGGGCAGTAATTCTCTTTCATCGATAATCGAGCGATTGTGTGGCGCTCAAATGACTAATTGACAATATTTGAAAATCGCGTAACTCTGCGTTCGCGTAAGTCGAGGTATTACTGTAGTTATAAACGAGTAACCATAAATATATTTTAGAACGGATTAATTTTTTTTATGGTTTTTTTACTTCTTTTTATTGGCCTAATTGTTGCAGTCGTTCTTCTTCTTCCTTGGTTTTCATTATTTAGGTGATGGTTTTTAGGAGCAAGGTGAATTTATTTGTACTTCTTGTGGTGTTCTGGAAATTCTGCTATCTTAGCTATTGGAAAATGTTGTTTTCTATTTTCAGTATTGTTATACTCTTCATACATCTAATTGTATATTTTACTCAGCTTCCATGCTTAGTCAGATGTTACATAATTGGTGCTTTTGTGAGTTACACCAAATCAAACTGCCGGATAGTAAGCAGCAGTTTCGTCTACGTAGCATTATTGCTCATTTTATTTATTTGCCAATTCTTCTTAAATTCCATTCCTGATTTCTTTTCTGACCTATTGTGATCTTTTTCTCTCCCATATAGAGGTATTATCTTTAGGCCTGGATCGCGCATACCAAAAAAAAGTTTATTAATGGCAAGCTGAAAATGCGTTAATAGCTTAACGGTGTCTAGTCGGACAAACTTTGATGTACGGGAACATTGGAACAAGGGAAGTTTTAATTGTATAACAGGTTATAGGTTTCGAACTTAAGACTACGAAAACGTCTCATGTATTTTGTCGGACAGAACTTGCAATTGATTTGTTACCCTTTTATTAAACTCTCATGCAAAAATCAGACTGCTATGTACCACCAAAATAATTACTGTCGTTTGACATGTTCTACGTGTTGGACTTATTAAAATGCCCAACATATTTGTCGGACAAACATTTTTTCATATGTTATATACATTTTGCTATTGATTAAACTTAAAAACAACCTGCTAGTTTTCTTAATCATAAACTTTTCAGGATGACAGATTAATCCACAATTAAAACTTCCCCTGTTCCATTGTTCCCATACATTAAAATTTGTCCGACTATACTTTATTTCACGTTAAGAATAGAACGTTACGCTTATGGAGATCAGTGTTGACAAACCTCTCGGGCACAGGTGGCTACTCGACTGCCGATATATGATTCAGTAGGGCGTGGCATCGGCGCGCTTCTATAGTTCATAAGAAATGCATGGGGCTATCTTCGCAATGTTCTATTCTTAACTGAAATAAAGTATAGACACCATTAAGCAATTTTCAGCTTGCTATTAATCAACTTTTCTTTGGTACGCGGGATTCAGGCCTATTTGTTTATCAATCTTTAGAAAGAAACTACTATGTTGAAGGTACTTTATTGTTTTATATGGACAATTTACATAAAAATATGAAAAACCGCGGAGTGCTACCATTTACAGCGGTACGTTTTTGAGAAAGGGATGAATTAGGTTAAATTAGTTTGAATTATTAGGCAACTACATAAAATTTGTTTAAAATTAAATTCTCTATTGAAAGCGATTTTGTTTTTTGCCCCATAACTTTTTAAACGGGGATACAGGTATAGTGTATTGCTTCACAGAAAAAATATTATATCTTTCTTTTTCAAAATGACGTTAAGTTATAAGGATTTATAGTATCAGATATACGATTTTTCAAAGTTCTCACCACTCACACCTTTTTGGGGTAAATTTCTCCTATTTTTTCGCAAACATTGTTTTATAACTTTTTTCTACGCGGTTTTAGCAATGGTATTTTTAATAGAAAGAGAAAAGTAGTAAAGCGTATACTGTTTATAGTAGGTATAATGTACTGTACTTGTAGACCAATTTCAAGCAAGACGTGGTTCTTCAAGGATTTGTCATACAAGAACGGGAGAACGGATCTCATTTTTCAATAGATAATATGTATATTGCTGATACGTTAGTTTTCGGTATTTGGGAAATACATTACTATTTCTATTTGATTTTAATCAATTTTTTGATCGATATAAATTAGTTACTGTCATTAATTTATTTTACACTTTTAGGTCCAGAGATTGTTGTAAATAGCCCGGCTGGTTCCATAATCACCAGTCACTCCTTGGCAGGCCCTGCAGTGGTGCCAGGAGTAGTACCAGCTCTCGCACCATCTGCAGGAGCTGTAATATCAGCCGCAATATCTGTTGAAGGACCAGCTGCTCAAAATGTTGAAGGAGCGTACGTTCCAGACAATACAGAAGCTTTATACGATGACGGATCATATAAGGGAGAACACTAATAATATTAAAAAAAGTATATAGTGTGTTAATGTTGTGTTTTAACTTCGTATCCAAAATAGTTTGTTAAATATTTTATGACGAATAGTTGTTATTCTTACTTTGTATTCCCACTAAATATATAAAACATTATTCCTGTATTTTAACAAGGGAGTAATATTTTATTTCATGTTTGGTGTTCCTAGTCTTAGCATTCTTTGTTGTTACTTAAAAATATAATATAGAAGTTCCAATAAATAATCAAAACAATATATTTAATATATGTTATTTTGTCTAGACTAAGTAAAACAACAAAAGTTCTTCTAGCTCAAAAGACGAAAAAATTATTTAGGTTCGTTTTAAATATAAAATTCATATCGTATTAAATTTTGGGATAATAGATCAACAACCAAGGTTTAAAAATTCGTAGAAGGATGACCAAATATTGAGAAAAACGTAGTTGCCGCCAATTTTCACCGCCTAAAGTGCGGTAAAATCTAAAAGATATACGCCCATATTTATGTCTTCGTGATTGATGATATATAGTAATAAACTGCAAATATGATTTCTCTTTTCAAATTCCCAGTTCTTGTACTATTACTAAACTTCATTTGTGTCATACCTATTTCGTAATTAAGTTACAGTCTCATCTCCAATATCATATATTAGACAGACACATTAATATTTATGTAGAATAATTATTGCACATAAAACACTTTAATAAATAATAACCCTAACTCTACAGCGTTACCAAAAATGCAAAACCAAAACCAAAATCGTTATTTCCTGTAACAATTCTTCTCAGTACTCTCATCTCTGTTGTTTCCAGTAGTCTTTGTGTTGTGGCTCTATATGTAGGGTCTTGTTTCTGATGCATATGCCATTATTGGTCTTATACTGGCTTTATAAATTATTGACTTCACTTCAGTGCTAATAGTTTAGTTTTGGCATAATGTGGCGCTTCAGAAGTCAAACAGGGTAAGTCACATTCTCCCTAAAAATAACTTTTGAGATATAATACATATTCATGCCTATTCTGTAACTCATTTCGATGATAGAAGTCAGGAAAATCGAATAGAAGTGGCCAAGTCGAATAGAAATAGTCAAAATCGGTATTCCATAATTCCCTACGAACCTATACAATGGGAATAGAGAATAGAAATGACTTCGACGCCATTTACCCTGTCGAAATTAGATTTAGATAATCGGAATTGTGCTTGACGCAAGCGCATTGTATTTTGTTTTGACGTTTATATTTTATATCTATTAAAAATAATTTATTATTACTTAGTTCTCCTTATTTATAGTATTTTTACCGTTTGTATCTGCTCAATTTTTAGTCTGTGGTGGTATTTACTTAGGGAATTGTATATTTAATTTAGACATGTAGGAGTATGCATCAAACCTAACCTTAAAATTGATTTGGCATCCGAAATTCAGATTCTGAATGCTGAATGTTTGCCACTCACAATGTTGTCAAACTGTTTTTTTTATTTCTTGTACAATTTCAATCAATGGCATAATGTCCAAGAATAGATTGTACAAGAACGTTTAAAATATAAAGAGAGACTTATAGCGTTGATTGATAAATATATTATACTAGTTAACTTGTATTTGTATCAATCAACGCTTATAGAAAAGAAAATAATTATAGAAAAAACGCTGTTTTTGGGAAAAGTTGTTGTATAAGTTATTTTAGCTGGAATCAAATCTTAAGATTGTATAATTATTAGTAATATCTTACATCATACACCTTATCCTCATTTATCTTTTTTATTTATCAGTTTATCTTCTTTTTTATAATAATTTTAGTTAACTTTGATTTAAAACCATCTTTTGAGGATTTTGTGTCAAATATTTACACTAATATTTTATAGTTTACTTTTCAAAACGTTTATGGTTCATATGGCTCAATGAGTCTGCCTGTCTTTTTCCGCTGCCAATGGCTATAAGTCTGTCAAGTTGTCTACCTATTCTTTCTTCTTACATATTGGTTGTTGTAGTAGATGTTTTTAATAGTTTTTATGATGTTTAGCGGAAATTCTCTAATATACCGAAGATGGATTACGTCTTTGTGTCAAATGCTTTCTTTAAATCAATGAGACACATAAATGCTGGTGTATTATACTCTAGTGATTTCTCAGTAATTTGCTTTATGACAAATATTGCACCTATATATTATGACCTTCCAGTATGAACACCCAGTTTTTCACCTTCTAAGCTGATGCTTTGATTCATTAGTTCTTGTAAAATTTTAGTTGTAAATTTTAGAGTAGTATTTAACAAGTTTATACCTATGTAGTTTTCTAGCTGTTTTTACCTCCTTTTCTGAATAGCAGAATTAGGGCAAGAACAGAACAAGTAGGTCGAGGTGGATGCTACTAGTTAAGTCGCGGTCGATGTCGACAGCACATAGCAAGGAGGTCACCTGCGCTGTCAGTCGAGCTAGAACCACTATCAAGTGAAGTAGTTTAATGAAATTTGAATGACAAAAAGACTGTGCTTTTGCCATGTTGTGTCAGTCAAGTGATGATAGTAATGAAATGTCAGCTGTAAATAATCAGATCCTCCTTCATATTTCAAAAATTTTCTGTATTTAAGTGCTTTAGAAATTCAAAAATAAACTCAATACAAAAAAGGGATTATATAAAAAGTATCAACTCAGATAGCGCAGGTAATGACAACTTGTCTTTGAACGGACCAATCACAGGGAAGCATCCTTGTAGGCTGCGCAGTAGACATCCATGTAAAACAAACTCATTTTATTTTTAAAAGCATCGATGTAAACCTCCTGGATGGCATCGCGCTAAACCGCCACCGCGACTTACCTGCTGTGCTCTCTTCCAGGGCTGCTTTATCCATTAGGCAATATAGGCAGTTGCCTAGGGCGGCAAATTATGGGAGGGCGGCAAAAATACTGAACAAAAAATATTTGTATATAAAAATTAAAATCGAATAACATTTAAGTACATCGTACATCCATCAATGGAATATAAGTTGGCATTTCTAGAAAACAAATTGCATTTTCTTAACACTATTCATTTAAAAAGGACAGAAGTCGTAAATTTAGGGATTATTGGGCCGCCGCCAGCATCGCAAAGGTGGCGGGTGCACTGTTCTATAATTTTTTTTTAAACTGAATCCTTTTGGATTATTCGTGGTTGAAAATTGGCCATTTTCATTGAAAAATGTCGCCTTTTCGGACGGTTTTTTACGAATACCTTGAAAATTGTGCATCTAACGAAAAAAACTAAATAAAACATTTTTGTAGCTTATGAAAAATCAAAGAGATTCGTTCCTTCATAAGTCTTCTAGTCATAACATAGAAAGTGATATGGTAGGTGAAAAGAAATTTTTTTGTCCATGCTCAAATGGGTGTGTTCAACTTAATAACAGAGACATGGTCGATTTTAAGGGTATAATGCTATCAATATCTTTTATAAGTACTGTCTTAAAAGACCTTCTTTGCTTCTAGAATACCTTTTACTATAGTGTTATTTCTATGTTCAACAAGTTGGACGAATTTAAAATGTATTGTTTTTGAAAACATAAGATCAAGTTATAGAGAGCATTTTTATTTATTTTTTAATCTTCCTTTTTCTCCATCTAACTCGAAAATGATAATGAGATACAGTAATGAAAGAAAAATAAAATTTTTATCTAAAAGAAAACCTACATTTTTGTAAGGTATTTTTTTACGTATCTCTTATCACTTTCGAGTTACCTGGAGAAAATGGAAGATTTTTAAGAAAATTTAAAAATGCGCTCTATAATTTGATCTAGTTCTTTTCAAAAACCAGTCATTTTAAACCCGTCCAACTTTTTGAATATAGAAATAACACTATAGTAGTAGGTATTCTAGAAGAAAAACTATGAATTTAAATTCTGGTGGATGAGGGTTTAAAAATACTTCTCATTTTTCCTTAAAATACATTAGTCATAAGTTTTTTTGCACCATATCTCGCTTAGTTTGAATGTAACCGACATTAAACAGTTCTCGTTTTAAAGGTCTTTTCAAGCACTACAAAAGGTATTCGTAGCATAATACCCCTAAAATTTACAATTTCTCTGTTATTTTAAGTTGAATATACCGATTTGAGTATGCACAAAAAATCTTTTTTCACCTACCATCTCTTTGTTTATTAAAACTAGAAGATTTATGAAACAATGAATCTCTCTGATTTTTCATAAACTACAAAAATGTTTTATATAGTTTTTTCGTTAGATGCACAATTTTTATGGTATTCCCAAAAAAACAGTCTCCGAAAAGTGTCATTTTTCAATGAAAATGGCAAATTTTTAACCACGAAAACTCAAAAAGTATTGAGTTTTCAAAAAATTTATAAAACAGTTATTATAGAATTAGGTTCTCTGGCCACTTCCGCTGTTATTTTGATAAAAAAAAATTTCCACCCCCGAGAACGGATGGAAACCACCCCAAGGTAAAAGCGTCATAGGATATAGCGTAGACTTTGTTTCTTGAGCTATTTCCTACTTACAGTGAAATTATCAGTAGTAATTGCACAAGAGCTCTAAAATTATTGAATTTTTCCCGAGTGACACTTTGACAGTTTTAATTTCACGAGCCGATGGCGAGTGAAATTATGCCAAAAGTGTCACGAGGGCAAAAATTCTATATTAATTTTAGAGATCGAGTGCAATTTGTTGCGATTATTTCATGAATAAAACTGTTCAAAACCAAAATATTATTAAACACACAGTTGTTATAAATATTTTACAGTTGAAAGTCATCACTTTTATAATTTTTAAAACATTAATTGTCATTAATGTCACTGAATGTATTTTTTCATAGCAACTAAGGGCATCTGACGTAATATACTTGACGACGGGAAATTATCAAAAAATAATCGATTTAATTTAGATTTCTGTAGCTCTCTATTGGTCAGAATCTCCTATGAATGAAATAATCAAGTAAATTGATGCAGTAGGATGGAATTCGGAGCCAAATACCCTAACTGACTGCACTAATAGATACCTACATCATTCATACATAAATGCATTCACTTAAAGGTTCATTTGGATACCACAATAAAATCACCAATCACCAATAATTGACATATCTAAATATTTAAAGAAGAGTGGATTGAAAGATATTTTCCCTAATTTTGATATTGCTTTGCGCATTTATTTGTGCCTCCCAGTTGCCAACCAACGTGTCCGCTGAAAGGTCATTTTCGAAAATGTCAAGAATTTAAAATAGTCATGAAAATAATTTCCGATCAAGTATCACGCAAGAACGTCTTAAAAATTTGTCGATTTTGTCCATAGAAAGTGACGTAACAAAGGTGATAAATTATGAAGACACTATAGATGATTTTTCCAAAGAAAAATCAAGAAAGACATCTGATGTGATCGAACTGGAATGATTATTTCATTCCTAGGAGATTCTGACCAATAGAAAGCTACAGAAATCTGAATTAAATCGATAATTTTTGATAATCTCCCGTCGTTAAGTGTATTACGTCAGATGCCCTTCGTTGCTACGAAAAAATACATTCAGTGACATTAATGACAATTAATGTTTTAAAAATTATAAAAGTGATGACTTTCAATCGTCAAATATTTATAAAAATTATGTGTTTAATGGTACTTACATAAATAAATTACAATAAAATTTTGGTTTTGAACAGTTTTATTCATGAAATAATCGCAACAAATTGCACTCGACCTCTGAAATTAATATAGAATTTTTGCTCTCGTGACACTTTGACATAATTTCACTCGCCTTCGGCTCGTGAAATTAAAACTGTCAAAGTGTCACTCGGGAAAAATTCAATAATTTCAGAGCTCTTGTGCAATTACTACTGATAATTTTTATGTATTCTTATTTAAATAAAAAAATCTGCTTGCAATTTTTTTTCGCAACAATGGTACATGCTTGAAGGGCGGCTACTAGAGAATTGCCTAGGGCGTCAATTGACCTAAACGCGGCCCTGCTCTCTTCCATTCACTACAATGTGTTTGTTTTACATCGATATCGACATCGACCGCGACCTCCACCTCCACCTACACCTCCAACTCCACCTCCACCGCGACCCACTTGTTCTGTTCTTACCCTTAGTTCGCTCGTTCTCTATTCTTCCAGTATTTTATTGTGTATTATAATTTTGTTGTGTTTACCTGCAGCTTTTCGACTGTTTTCAAACTTCCTGTGTATCAGACATGAAAGCTTTCGACTTTTATCTTTATGGTGTATTATTATGTGATTTGACTCGGGATTTGCACAATAATCACAATTTATAATCGCTGTATTTAAAAGTCACAGTTAAAAAGTAACAAATAACGAGCGATCCACAATTATTGGGATCAAAGCTAGTCGTGCAAAAAATTACGTATGTCTTGTTAATGAACATTGTAAAACATAAAAAATCAGTCAAAGCCTAACACAGAACTTTAATCAGAAATAAAAAGAATTAACAAAATTATATGTAACAATATTAAATAAAATTAAACAAACTACATAACCTAACTTTTCTTGTTAAGTTGACGTACACTGCAAAGTTGACGTAAACTGGAAAGTATATCTGAATTAAGAATGGACATGCACTGTATAGCTATCTCTGTCGTTCAAAGCCACCTATGGTGACAATAATTTTGGATCACACGTTATTTATATTAAAATGATATAAAGTGTTATAAAAATTATCGAAATAAATTTATTACCGTTTGTTTTATACTTCAGCGGATCCCAGATTTTATTTCTTTTCGTTAAAACTATTCAGAAAATTGTTCACCCTTACAGTTCATGGTGGTTTTATTCGACGAGTCACCCTTAAATTGAGTGCAGGGTTATCACGGGTGGCTGTAAACTTCATTGCAATTTGCAGTTTGTTATCACCATTTCAAGTACTGGAAAAGGAAATGCTAGTATAGAATGAAATATGTGTCAACATAAGTCTTGGTCGATTACAACCCTAAATATATAAAAAAATAAAATCGCTTGATCGTAGAGCCGTTCGAATCGAAAACTAAAAGGAAATATATACGGTGTTTTATTTGTATGTGTAAATTATTTAACTAAAATATCCTTTTTCCTAAAGTTTACTGCTTAGTTCTTATTTATTCTCATTTATACTCAAGAGAGGTACCTCTAGGAATAATTAAAACGATCGAAAACATCTACCAGAACAACACAATAAAAGTAAAAGTAGAAGATGAAATAACTGACTCAATTGAATCTAGAAATAGGATAAGACAGGAGGATTCCTTGAGACCTTTATTGTTCAATCTGATCATGGATGAAATAATAAAAAAAATGTAAGAAATAAGAAAGAACACAAAATTGGACAAAAACAACTTAAAATAATCTGCTATGTAGACGATGCAATACTAATCTCTCAAAGTGAAGATGATTTACAACGTATGCTGCACTGCACCAATTTAATATAACTGCCAGAAAATTTAACATGTTTATTTGACCAAAAAAGACAAAATGCATGGTTATAACAGCAAATCCAGTGGCTTTAGGCCAGGGCGAGTTACAACCGATCTCATATTCACGGTGAGATAGTTATCAGAAAAAGCCCTAGAGCATAACAGTAAGTTGTTTCTATGTTTTGTGGACTTGGAAAAAGCATTTGATCGGGCGCCACGTAACAAGATCTGGGAAATATTAAACCGTAGAAATGTGAAACCTAAGTTAATCCAAGCAATAAAGAGTATAATATAAATGTACACGTAATAATGTAAGAACTAACAATCGCTCATCTTCAGAATCCTACACAGGGCGTAGGGGTTGAAATCAATATTCAAAGCACTTTTTTTTTGAAATTTTTTTGACAGTATTGAAAGTTTTGAAAGTTAAATGAAATAGGCACCTCAAAATATAATGAATTTTGCGATGGACATCAGAACTCATCATTGGATCATTGTTAACAAAAAATTCAAAAAGATTTTATTATCTAATGCGTTTGACGAGGTAACGCTGTCGAGTTTTTTTAGTTTTATCGAATTTGACTTTTTTAATATCACTCAAAAATCAAAACAACGATTTTTTTGCAAAAAGAGTAAAAATCAACGTATTTATTATTGTTATACAAAAAATAAGCATTAAACAAAAAATATCTCGACAGCATTACCTCAAGGAATGTCTAAAGAAAATATATACAAAATTCCAGGTAGTTTGGTCAAGTAGTTTTTGGGTTACAATGTCTACAGTCTTTGAAAAAAGCAGTTTTGAGAAAAACTCCTTTGATGTATTGTCAACTTTTATATTCAATTTCTTTTTTGTCTGTAAAATCGTAAAGTGATGCATGCCGGAATATGTTTTTGAATCGCGGAGTAATTTACAAAAGAAAATGAGAACAGCTGTTGACCGTTTCTCACCACGCTCATGCGCGCTGGAGCGAACTTGCTGCGAAGCAAGTCGAAGGTAGGGAGGTAGAGAGATAGTATTGAATATCCCTACCTTCGACTCGCTTGTTGACCAACGGTCAACAGCTGTTCTCATTTTCTTTTGTAAATTACTCCGCCATTAAAAAAGATATTCGGGTGTGCATTTGACAGACAAAAAAAAAATTAAAAAATTGAAGGCACTCGTGGGAGTGACGGCAGAAGTAAAAACTTCTTATAGTATATAAATTACGAGCTCAATCCTTTTTCCCCAATCAAAAAGAAGTGCTATACCTATATCATATACGCGATGCGTATGCCCTGTGCTATTTATGTATACATACACATAATTTATGTACGTACAAAATTTATTTCAGCGAAGTGATGACGGTCAAATTCAATAATTTTTCCCCATCCAAAAAGTGCACAAGGTCCCTAAAGAAATTTTCAATTCAAAAATGTATTTCGTCAAAACGATGACGGTCGCTAATTTAATACTTTTTCCCCATCCAAAAAGTGCACGACGTCTCTGAAGAAGTTTTCACTTCAAATATTTATTTCGTCGAAGCGATGATGGTCGCGGTGACGGTTGCTAATTTAATACTTTTTTCTAACCAAAAACTGCACAACGTCCCTCAACAAGTTTTCACTTCAAAAATGTATTTCGTCGAAGCGATGACGGTTCATAATTCAATACTTTTCCCCCATCCAAAAAGTGCACAATATCCCTAAAGAAATTTTCACTTCAAAAATTTATTTCATCGAAGCGATGACGGTCGCTAATTTAATAATTTTTCCCCATCCAAAAAGTGCACAACGTCCCTCAAGAAGATTTCACTTCAAATTTATTTCATCGAAGCGATGACGGTCGCGATGACGGTCGCCAATTTAATACTTTTTGCCATTCGAAAAGTGCACAACGCCCCTAAAGAAGTTTTCACTTCAATACACATTATGTACAAAATTTATTTCACCGAAGGGATGACGGTCGCGAAATAAATCCTTTTTCCCCATTCAAAAATAGGTTTTACATTTATTTTAAATTTAAATACTTCTATACAATTTATGCTTAGATACGCATAATATAGATACGTACAACATTTATTTCGCCGAAGTGATGACGGTCGTGAAATAAATCCTTTTTCCCCATCCTGAAATAGGTTTTACTTTTATTTTAAGTTTAAATACTTCTATACAATTTATATATACATAAAAATAATATATAGCATAAGCGATGACGGTCGTAATGACGGTCGCGATGAC
This sequence comes from Diabrotica virgifera virgifera, assembly GCF_917563875.1. NCBI lineage: Eukaryota > Metazoa > Arthropoda > Insecta > Coleoptera > Chrysomelidae > Diabrotica > Diabrotica virgifera. Next base: position 244,015,989 of record NC_065448.1, on the reverse strand, counting down.
GGTCGCGATGACGGTCGCGAATTCACTGCTTTTTCCCCTATCCAAAAATCGCACAACGTCCCTGAAGAAGTTTTCACTTCAATAAAAGTTCACAATGCTTTAAACGCTTTTTCCTCAAAACTAGTTTTTTCAAAGGCTGTAGACCTTGTAACTCAAGAACTACCTGAAATTTTGTATAAATTTTCTTTAAACATTCTTTGAGGTAATGTTGTCGAGATATTTTTTGTTTAATGCTTATTTTTTGTTTAACAATCATAAATATGTTGATTTTCACTCTTTTTTGCAAAAAATAGTTGTTTTGACTTCTGACTGATTTGCTATCGTTGGCTTATTTTTCGATATTTGTTCTTGAATTTTTCTCTGCCATACTTTCAAAAAAAAATGTGATTGAAATATTGATTTCAACCCCCCTCCATAAGGATAGCTATGATACGATTTTGATAGGCAACCCATGCTAGAAATATTTGTCTATGTATGAAATTTAATAAAAAAAAAAATGTTTCATCCGGCAAGCAGATGAGTACATTTCGACCTATATTCAGATCTTAGACTAGGATTTTTTGGGGTTTAAATTGTAAATGTATTTTGTGTATTCTGTGTTGCATATATGTGCAGTGTGTGATTCTTCTGAAGTAAAAAATTTAAAATTAAATGGGACAAAAACAAAATAAAATGGAAAATTTTGCTTAGAAAATTCATTAAATAGGGCAGTGAAGGAATGTTAGGAATGCCAATTGTCGCTGGAATCGTTATGTTGAGCTAAAAGTAAACTACATCGAAAAAATAAAAGACTTTTTTTGGGAAAACAAGTTTTCACTTATTGTTATTCATCAAAATATTTATCGATATATGTAATTAAAGTAATATTTTTCATTAGAAAATTTTTACGAATCGTTAAAGTAAAAAATTAAAAAAGATATGAAATAAAAATGTGTTAACTAATAAAACATAATAGGTAGTTAAATAAAAAATATAATAAGTTTTTATATAGATTTCCTATACCTATCAATAATTTTTATTTTTAGTAAACAGCTTATTATTATTAATAATCTTGTTTGTATAACAGTATTTTAATCTCCTATTTGCAAGTAATTCTATAGGACTAAAAAAACTGATACACTTAACGACTACGTTGAAATAAACCGCAACCTGCTTGTGAGAAATTGACCTACGAAACGTCCTTGATCTTATAAGTTTGGACAATGTAAATGAACCCGCAAAAAATTGAAATCAAAACAGGATCAACTATTTGCGTGGAGACCTTGTCGTGGGACGAGAATTACCGCTTCAGGATTAGGTGGAGTCGCTTTGGAATGCAAATTAATTCGTTCCTGTTAAACGGTATGTTTAACAAATCAAATAAATTGCTACTGAATCACCAAGCGTCGTAAAAGAATTGCAGCAACCGAGGTTCGTAAAAGAATTGCAGCAAATGAGGGAGAACTATTATTGTTAAATCAACGGGTTACGTTAATAGCTGCAAAAATCGGGAAATTTAAGAAAAATGGTTTATATACGACAACAAAAAAATAACTTTGTTAAATTAATTGCTAAAACAACTCTAAAAATTGTTGTTTTTAACGTTTGTCTGTTTTTTATTATTTCATAAATATTTATGTAAACATACATAATGTTTATTCCAATTTACTTGTCATAAGTACACAATGGCTAATAGTACGTTCTTTAACGGTAAAATATTGCAAAACCTCTAAACTTTAAAGAACCACTTGGATTGACATGAAATTTGGCATACACATAGCCAACAAGTCAAAGAAAAAAAGTGATATTGTGCCTATAATATGTGCTTTTGCCCTTGGGGTGGGTTTACCCCTTCTCGGGGGTGAAAAAATATACGTACAAACTAAGTCCGGAAATGGATAAAGTGACTAATTTTAAGTAACTTTAGTTTTATAGAGTTTTTTCATTAAGTCAATACTTTTTGAGTTATTTGCGAGTGAACATGTTCATTTTTCAACAAAATAACCACGCTTTTAGACGGTTTTTCGCAAATAGCTCAAAAATTAAGTATTTTGTCAAAAAATATTCTTAGCAAAAATATAGCCTCTAAAAAATTTAAAAAAATTGGTGTATGTATATATTAGGTCTCTATACCTAGTAGAAGCAGATTTATAGCTAAAGAAAAATAGGTTCATATTCGTCAAATTTCAAATGGAATATTTTAACGTGAAATAACCAAATAAAGCACTTTTTGGGGAAAACATATTAAAATTTATTTAAACTACATATTTAAAAAAGCTTCATTTTTGTTTTATAAAAAAAATTTCTAGCATCAAAAGAAAACAAGTTATGCTCAAAATAAAGTTAGTTCCTTTTTTTGGTAAAAAAATCGGGAAAATCACCTCTTAATTAGTATCTCAAATGAACTTAATCGTTACCACTTCAGAAGCTTCTTTACGCGTGTATGTATTGTTTATATGATCTGTAAGTGTCATCGGTTCAAAGTCCTTATTTTTAAAAGGGCTGTAGTTAAAAGGCCTTGAACGAGTCAATGATCACGAGTGTATGCAAAGTTAGAAACACCAAATCTTAATCAATTTTTGTCTTACATAAAAACAAAAAAATACTAGATATTTAGAAAAGCAATGCTGACTTTTTTGTTTTTTGAGATTTTTCATATCTCTAACAAATATTAAATTATTTTGAAGAAAATTATTTTTTTTTAATTAAAATTTTTAAAAATTTTAATTTAGAACCAAATTTTTTCAAAACTAAGACTTTGAATTGATGAAACTTACAGATCATATAAACACAACATAAGTAAAATAGTTTGTGAAGCAGCAACGATAATTTCATTTGAATTGATAATTAGGGGGCGATATTCCTGATTTTTTTTTGCTAAAACAAAAGGGACCAACTTTATTTTGAGCGTAACTTGTTTACATTTGATGCTAGAAGCTTTTTATAAAAACAGAAATAAAGCCTTTTTTAAACAGTTTAAAAAAAGTTATAATGGGTTTTCATCACAAAGTACATCATTTTTTGGATATTTCACGCTGAAATATTCCATTTGAAATTTGGCGAATGTGAAGCTATTTTTCATTGGCTATAACTCTATCTGGTTCTATAAGGTACAGAGACCTCAAGCCTAAACCATTTTTTACTTTTTTACAAGCTATATTTTTGCTAAGAATATTTTTTTCGACATAATATTTACTTTTTGAGTTATTTGCAAAAAACCGTCTAAAAACGTGGTTATTTTGTTGAAAAATGAACATATTTATTCACTAGCAAATAACTCGAAAAGTGTTGACTTTGCGAAAAAGCTCTATACAACAAAAGTTACTTAAAATTAGTCAGTTTATCTATTTCTGGTCTTATTTTGGACATATATTTTTTCACCTCCAAGAGGGGGTGAAAGTCACCTCCAGGGCAAAAGCACACATCGGCACAATATTTCTTTTCTCTTTGACATTTTAGCTATGCGTATGCCAAATTTCACGTCAATTCAAGCGGTTCTTTAAAATTTACAGCAAAAACCGTGAAATAATGTACTTACTATAAGTGAATTCCCCTATCATCTTCTAATGTCTGTATATAGGGTGTCCGGAAACTCTACCGACAAATGAAGACAGGAGATTCCTCACATAATCTAAAGATAATTTAACCCAATTCACCTAGTCCGAAAATGCTTCCTAAGGGAGCTAGAGCTCTTTGAAGATGGCGTCATGCAATTAGCTTTTCTCAAATACCTCCAGAACGCTTCAATTTAGAAAAACCAAAATTGGTATGCATACTTTTTAGAGATGAATCGATTTCATCCATTACGAATTTTTAGTACCGGTCATAGGCATCCGTTTTGGGTAGGGCAACGGTTATTTTATCCTATAACTTTTTTGTCTTCAATTTTCAAGCATTGTTGACACTGGATTATTAAATTGTGAGGTGTTCTAGTACTAAAAGGTATTCTTGATTCAAGTCGGTAGGACACACAGTTTTCAAGAAAAATCGATTTGAAAGTTTTTCATTTTTTAAATTTGAAAAAAAAATTGAAAAAATTTGTCAAAAAAAACGATGTATTTTACCAACTTAAAGCAAGAATAACTTTAATACTCGAATAGGTACCTCATAATTTAATAATCTAGTGTAAAAAATGATTAAAAACTAAAGACAAAAAAGTTATGCTATAATATAACTGTTGACCTACCCAAAACGGACGCCTATGGCCGGTTCTAGAAATCCACAATTACTGAAATCGATTCATTTCTGGAATATAAATAAATGTACCAGTGTTCGTCTTTCTAAGTAGTTTTTTTTTGAATTTTTTTTTTGAAATTCAAACAACAAAAAATTTTCGAATCGAGTTTTCTAGAAAACGGTGTATCCTATCGACTTAAAGCAAGATAACCTTTTATTACTAGAATACCTCATGATTTAATAATTCAGAGTCAAAAATGCTTAAAAATCGAAGACAAAAAAGTTATGCGATAAAATAACCGTTGCCCTACCCAAAACGGACGCCTGTGATCGGTACTAGAAATTCGCAATGGATGGAGTAGATTTATCTCTGGAAGATAAATACGCGTAGCAATTTTTGTTTTTCTAAATAGAAGCGTTCTGGAGGTATTTAAGAAAAACTAATTACAAGACGCCATCTTCAAAGAGCTCTAGCTCCCTAGCAATTTCGGACTAGGTGAATTGGGTTAAATTGTCTTAAAATTATCTGAAGAATCTCCTATCTTCGTTTGTCGGTAGAGTTTCTGGACACCCTGTATATAGATCCCGTAAGTCGTCCGTCTATTCGGAAGGGAAACCAAGTTTTTATTGTAAGAAGATCAGAAACTATAGTTGCATGAAGAGTTGCAATATTTTAGTTGCTCCAAGTGATACTCATATCATCAACAAAAAGAACAATGTTTCCATCGATTTTTAAATTAGTAATGTCATTTATAAAACAAGAAAAATTAGAGGACCCAATACTGAACCCTGTGGTACCTTACATATATTGTATGTGAGACTAAAGACAGTATTATTAGCTCTAATCAGTTCCAATTCGTCGCTTGAAAAGAGAGGAGAAGAAGATAATGAAAGGGAGACGTCTTTAACTTTTTCAAGTTCAAATTTTCAATACTTTAGTACTTTGTCTTCAAGAAATGTATAAAAACATAATAAACAGGAGAAATTTTCTTATTCCTATTAGTGTAGGAAAATAACTTATTAATTTGGTATAATAGATCTTCTTCTTCTCCTGTTAATATGTTTTTTTTATACATTTCTTGAAGAAAAAGTACTAAAGTCTTGAAAATTTGAACTTGAAATTTAAGTTAAAGACGTCTCCTTTTCATTATCTTCTTCTCCTATCTTTTCAAGCGACGAATTGGGATTAGGGGTCCACTTCCGAATAGACGGACGACTTATAGTCGAGGAAATGAAGCATTTTGGCTTGCAATTTTTTCGTCCAGCATAGATTTACTTGAAATTTTAACAAAAGGTAGGGAATAGTCCAAGGATCATTTTCTATATCATGCTGCTGTACGCTAAAACCTTGGGGGTGGTTGCTACTCCATCCCGGGGGCGGGAATTTTTTATTACATTTTAACCATGTAAATCAATGTAAAAGGTAATTCTAAGAAAAAATGCTTTTTACATTTTCTTCGCAAAACTAATATTTTTCGAGTTACAACTCGCGCTTGAAGGTAACAGTTTTTCGACGAAAAAATTGACTTTTTTAGAAGGTTTTTTGAGAATACTTCGAAAAATATGTTTTAATCCAAAAAACTGTAGATATCAGAATTATATCTTTTAGTAACACAAACCAAATTCTTTTTCTGCGATATCTTTCAGATCAACACAAACCGAGATACGGCATGTTAAAAGTTAGCTTTTTTCGCCAAATGCATAATTTGAAATATTAAAAGCCAAATAACGGAAAAACTTTGCATTTTTCGAGAAAAACTTAAAAAATATTTTTTCAAGTATACAGTTAGACCTTTCAAAACATAACAATAAAAATTTAATAGCATAAAACTTAAGCAACTTATGATCAAAAAAGGTCGGTACCTGCTTCTCTCCATGAAAAAATCAGTGACAACAAGCCCATCTAATTAAAAATTGGTCTTCACCTTTCTGTAACTCCTTTTATATTTGTATTATCAATTTACCTAAGAAGTTGGACCTCTTCAAAATGGCTAATTTTAGAAAACTTGGAGTTTAAAGAAAAATTTATATTTTGTAATTTCCTATTTTTCACCTTTTACTTCAAAATATCTCCAAAAACACTGGAGATACGAAAAAAATGATGGACCTCTAAATTGTAGCTTTTTTAACGATTAAAATTCTGTTGTGCATAAATTGTCATTACAGTGAATAGTTAGCGAGATATAGCTGTTTAACACCTCTATTTACGAGCAAAGATCCCTTATTCCACCCACCCGAATTAAAAACTAAGGTATCTTACGGAATTTAGATTCCATAGTCTTATAGCTCTTCAAAAATCCTAAAAAATTATTTTTGAAAAAACTTTTTATCGCAAAAAATGAAGCAGCCATGTTAATAAAACAAATTTTATTTTCGAAAAATTCGAATAGTCCTATTATGGATCATTTTCAATGTATGTATAACACCACAAAACCGGTTCGTATAATGGAAGATGACTAAAAACTATTTGTATATTTGTATACAGGGTGCGCCAAACCTCTGGTCTTCTTTGATTACGGCTAAACTATGAGATATACAAAAAAAATATCTATAACAAAACTAATGTGTATCAAAGGGGTCTATAATTGAAAATTATTTTCAATTATACAGGGTGAGTCAGAACGACGGTATGAACCAAAGTTGTATTTTTTTAAATATGTATATTGTATATTAAATCATTTTTGAATATATTATTTAAAAATATGAAAAATTTGTATAAGGTCTTATAGGCCTAAAGTTAATAATTTTCGAAATATTTACATTTTTATTGAGAAAAATGGTAATATTTATAGGGTTGTGGATTATGTTTCCAAGGAAATAAAAATTTAGGTGATAGGTCAAAGTTTTTAAAATATAGTGTTATTTTTAAATAATTTAATATTTTTTACTTTTAGCCATAAAATATACAGTGTGATCACTATTTGCAAATACAAAATTTTCTCATTTTTTTAAATGGGACACCCTGTATATTAGTTTTGCGTTTTGTAGTAAATATTACAACCTTTCTTTTGGTATAAGGTTGTATGTACCTAGCATGTTTCGTTTTGTAGATATTTACAAAAAACTATAGAATTTACGTTTTTGCGGATTTTTTATTTAAAATTTTTTTTGCAAATAAAATAATTATAATCTGGTTTTAGAAACATACACTAAAATATAAAATATGAAAATAAAAACGTAATTAAAGATTAAAATAAATCGTATGCTAGTACAATTCAATTGAATTTAATAACTTTAAATTATTTTACAAAAAATTATTTTACCATATTAATGAATACATAAATTAGTTACTAAATTAAATAAACAACCAAATTTTAAATCAATCGTAGTAATTCTTCTACCGCAGCAACTTTCCTGTACCAAATTAATTGTTAGTTATATTGTATTTACGAGTAAGATCAGTTAATAACTTTTTAATTTACAAAGTACTTACATCTTGAGAACGTATAAAGTATGCTTTGAAACAAATGAACGTTATGGAAGTATATTAAGAAGTAAATAGTATCTATGTACCTACTCGTGTCACAAAAGCTGGTAATAATTTCTAATGGTTTCGCCCAAAACAAATGTCATATCCAAAAATTTTTCGGTTAAAAAATTAAAATTTAAAATATAAAAAATTGTTACAAAAATTTCAACTACAAAAGTATTACCAGCTTTTGTGACACCAGTAAATACTATTTATATTAATAACTAATTTGGCTGATACATTTAACATTCATTTGTTTCAAAGCATACTTTATAATAATTTTTATATTCTCAAGATGTATGTAAGTAAATTTAAAAGGTAAATTAAAAGTTTAACTAAATACAATTTAACTAACAATTAATTTGGTACAGTAAAGTTGCTGTAGTAGAAAAATTACTACGGTTGATTTAAAATTTGGTTGTTTATTTAATTTAGTAACTAATTTATGCATTCATTAATATGGTAAAATAATTTTGTAAAATAATTTAAAGTTATTAAATTCAATTGAATTGTACTAGCATACGATTTATTTTAATCTTTAATTACGTTTTTATTTTCATATTTTATATTTTAGTGTATGTTTCTAAAACCAGATTATAATTATTTTTTTTGCAAAAAAGTTTTTAAATAAAAAATCCACAAAAACGTAAAATCTATAGTTTTTTTAAAATATCTACAAAACGAAACATGCTAGGTACATACAACATTATATCAAAAGAAAGGTTGTAATATTTACTACAAAACGCAAAATTAATATACAGAGTGTCCCATTTAAAAAAAATGAGAAAATTTTGTATTTGCAAATAGTGATCACACTGTATATTTTATGGCTAAAAGTAAAAAATACAAAATTATTTAAAAATAACACTATATTTTAAAAACTTTGACCTATCACCTAAATTTTTATTTCCTTGGAAACATAATCCACAACCCTATAAATATTACCATTTTTCTCAATAAAAATGTAAATATTTCGAAAATTATTAACTTTAGGCCTATAAGACCTTATACAAATTTTTCATATTTTTAAATAATATATTCAAAAATGATTTAATATACAGGGTGTTCCATTTAAAAAAATACAACTTTGGTTCATACCGTCGTTCTGACTCACCCTGTATAATTGAAAATAATTTTAAATTATAGACCTCTTTGATACACATTAGTTTTGTTATAAACATTTTTTTGTATATCTCATAGTTTAGCCGTAATCAAAGAAGACCAGAGGTTTGGCGCACCCTGTATATTAGTAAATTCATATTTTTGGGTAAATAAATGTTTTTGTAATTCTTTAATTATACTTTTTTTTTCTGTATAGATCTATTAAATTATCTACTTATAAAAATTGTAATGTTATTAAGGGTGGTTTTTAAGGGTTGAAATATTATGATATTATATCCTAAAGCATAAAACAATCATTATTTAACCAATCAAAATCAAATTTTACCCATTATAAAGTTTACAATATTTTTATATAATTTTTGATAATAAGGGGTAGTTTACACCCCTAAAAATAATCAAACCCCTTAAGCATGATATAGAATATGAAGTACAGGGTAAGATGATCCTAATCCCAAATTTTTATGTAAATCGATGCCGAAATTATTCTTTTAGGACAAGTAAATTTTTTATATATAGCTCCAACAAGGGTGGTTTTAAGGGTTGAAATATTATGATAGTATATCTTAAAGCATAAAACAATCATTATGTAACTAATGTTCACAATATTAAAGTTTAAAATGTTATTTTATATTTTTTTACAATTAGGGGTAATTTTCACTCTTAAAAACCCAAAAGCGTACAATGGCTCAATATAGAAAATGAACTAGAGGGTGTAATGAGCCTAATCCCAAATTTTTGTACAAATCGATGATGGACGAAAAAATTGCGAGGTTTTGCCATTTTTTCAGTTTCATTTCCTCGACTATTACTGAACCTATTCATACAGGCATTAGAAAATGACAGGGGAATTCACTTAGCCATATGCTATTCCATATTATAATCAGGGATGATTTTCTGTTAAGCAGATCATGCAATATTGATAGCCCAAATTGAAAATTGCATGCATTTAAAGACTAGTTCACAGATCTAATAGAAGAGCAAAATAATTTAAAATGATGATTTGAACTCAAAAAATTAGAGCAATAGCAAATCCAAGGGCGGATCCAGGACCGATTTTCGGGAGGGGCCATGAACTTCTTTTTGAAGAGGGGTACGGAAGGTGTTATGATAATTTTTAAAAAAATTTGGGTTTCAATGGTGAGTTTTAAGGCACTTTTCACACACTTTTGAGTGCCATAAAGACATTCAAAACTTATGGTTATTAAAGTATTATTAAAGTCAGTAAAGATTCCTACATATTTCTTCGGATCCAAGTGCAGTTCTTTCAACAAGTTTAATACTATTTTTCCCAATGCTTCTCCTGTCAGGCCTTGTTTTTTTCCTCTTTCTGATTTTCAGTAATTACTTTTATGGTCTCATAAGCGTCAATGACCTTAACAAAGTCTTCACGAATATTGTTATTGTGTATGTATGTATCTTAAATTTAGAGAAAACTGTTCCACGTGGAATACGTCGGTCATTTCGTCAAAAATGACAAAGTTATAATTTGCACTTTGAACCTGATTCATTATTTGTGCAATTATGTCTTCATCACAACATGTTATCAATTATTGATTTTGACTGGTGCTACTAATGTTTGTTGCTCGGGAAGATGCTGTGGATAGGTGTTGTTTAAGAGTCTTATCTCCTGATGCGATTTTAAACCTTAACAATTCCCCTCATTGTTAGGTCCAGCATCTTCGTCCAGAAGCAGAAGGCTATCATCACGATGGCCTCTTAGAGGCCTTTCATCTAATCATCTAATAATCATCTAATAAAAAAAAAAAAAAACTAAATCACATAAACAGTTAAAATCTAAAAAGAAATGTATCGATTTGCTATTGTTATTGAATGTTTTGATTTATATTTTACTTTAATTTATACATATTATAGACAGTGTATTTAATAAATTATATGTACATTGTATATTATATTGACTGACATCAGTGGGAGGTATCCGACAAACAGATGCCTTGTGTCTAGGTCTGCCTCCGGATGAATCAGTCAGTATAAGTATATTAATTAGGTCTGTTATGTGTATATTGTATAATAACTAAGTGGTTGAATAAATTATTTGATTTGAGAGGGTATTTTGTCGACTTAAGAACACTATAGGTTCTACTATTATGGGTCATTCCACGAATATACGACTCTCTTGGATTATCGCGACAAAGAATATTTTAGTGTACAACATAGGAAGTACGAAAGTAAATGGCTCTAATAATTAATTCCAATAAACAGCAATGTAATTTTCAATTTACTTTCATTATTCTTATTTTACACAGCAAAATATTCGTTGTCGAGATAATCCAAGAGGGTCGTATATTCGTGGAATAGGGTATAGTCGTAGTCTTTCTCTATTTTCTTGTACCTATTTAGACCTCTGAGAGTCTATCTGGTTAATGACTAACTTTTGCGGGTTGCGATAACTTTGTAAAAAATCCAGCCCAACCTGAACGCACTCCTTGTGGTATGATGTTTTTTCATGGGTTTGTATGGCTTTGTCTTTGACCATGACTTTGGCGAAAGATGTTAAATGTTTCGTGACAAGACTTTGGGCTATCATCCCTTTATTGTAACCATATTTTTCGTTAGAAAAATAAAACGCAATACTTGATAAACAATCCCTTTTGACTGTGCGAAAGTACCAACCAACTCCTCTGTTCCAAGTGCTGGTGACCCAAGTAAGGCTTCATTTCTTTTCTATTCTTTGTGTGTACACAATATGGAAATTGATACGATTTTGATGGCTGCCAAGGTCGTTCTAAAACTTGGCACTTTGTAAAATTATTAACATTTTGATTTGCAAAATATCCTATGTCATTCTTCAAGAATTTTGTTAATGCTTTTGTTCGATTCTAGTCTAGACAACATATTAGTTACCTCCTGTTTTGTAAAAATACATGTGTTTGAAACTAAAAACATTTGAATTGCAAATATTTAAATTTATATTTTTTTAATTTCTCGGAGGGGGCCATGGCCCCCATAGCCCCCTCCCTGGATCCACCCTTGAGCAAATCAGTAAAGAACCAATAAGATATAAACTAAGTCAATGGACTCTTACTAAAATTTTTGGTAGAACAATAACGAAACCAAAAAAGTTGGAAGCAAAACTTTAAAGTTTTGGGTTAAACAAAAAAGTTAAACAAGAGAAACTCTTTTCCTATAACCGATACTAAAATTTATTCCAAAATCCACAAGGAAAAGGAATGTTTTCCTGTAGTTGGCTGTATACTATCAATCACAAAAATTGGAAAAAATCTTTTGTAAAAGGTATAACATTTTTATTAAAATCCCTTTAAAGGGCTACCACAACAAAACGTTTTCGATATTAATAAAAAATCATCATCAGTGTTAGATCTAAAAATAAGTATAACCGATTTAATGAATATAAACTTGGTATTTAAATTTTGACTAAGGTTAGAGCAAGTTGGTTATACTTACACACTGGATGCCAGCTGAGCCACAAAAGAAAAATATCCAGGTAAAAACCCTTTAAATATAACATCGATGCATTGAAAGTGCATACTTTAATGAAATGCCTTATGATGGTCACATGGCAACTAGGATAATGTCCTAATATAAGGTAATGTATTGAAATTTCCCAACACGTAGGATCCAAATTGAGTTGTTTACATTTCAATGACTTAATGGCAACTAAATGCGAAATGAGTGATGTTTCTGAAAGGTGTCAAAAGACAAACGTACAACGTGACGTAGAAGTTAACCTGTATTACCACAGCCAACTAATTGTAATAAAAGATTTTTTAAAAATTTTCACAGTAATAACAAACATCAACAAAGTTATGGCTATAATTACATTTAAGTACCTTGATTATGTAAGATGTAGGTAGAGTATAAAATGATTTTTGTAATGCAAATAGAGAATTATTCCGTGTTTTACCGATGGTTACAACCTGTTTCTGAGACATACTGTATATAAATTTAATTTTTGTTACCTTGTCTAACCATGCAATTTTAATTCTGTTTGCTCTGCTCTGAAATTTATGTTGGAATAGCCTGCATTATCCGATTGGTTTCGACTTTTCACTTTGTCATTCAATACTCTGTACAGCCATTCCACGAAACACCATAGGCACAAAGCAAACCACGATCAAGCTGAAGTTTAGCTGAAAGTCGAGTTTACATGCATGTAAAACTTCCTTTATCACGTGATAGTATGTAGATGATCGAATGACGGTTACATTCATTACACGCATGTAATTAGATGTAGATGTAAATGTAGGCTCAGTAGTAGTTCCAGAGACTTTTCAGAGTGCTAGTAATCTATATACAGCTTGAGGTTTAAAAAATATTCTATCTACTCTATCCCATATTACCTATGTATAAGTTTTTAGTTTGTGAAAACTGTCATTATAGATAGCAGTGCGTGAAGTATTTAAAGTGTGCGTGAAGTAACAATTTATTTTAAATGGGATTTACTTTTTCGCACTGTTTCTTGGCACACTTTCATATAATCAAATATCCTTAACTTTCGCGTTGTCATGGTGATGACATGTGAACATTAAATTACAACAAAAGTTTTGACAGTTTTGTGGTTTACAAGAAGTTAAAATTTTTAAATGTCAAAGTTCTAAAAATTGTAGAATAGAAATAAATTCGAGTAAAAAAGAGTTACAGTTTTTTATCTGTTTATCGTAAATAAAAATTTTATCTACGATAAACAAATAAAAAAACTTTTAATATTTAATACATAATATTTAATATTGTATGAAACTGTGCGTGAAGTACTTTTTGCGAACTTACGTGATGTAGCACCCGCTCCGCTGTCACTCGTGCTCTAAACATCGCCACAGCCAACCGCGTTCCGCCACAGCCAACCGCCACAGCCAATCGTGCGTTCGTAAAAAGCATACTTCACGAACTGTTTCATAAATAACTATTATTTAGCATGATATTTTATTTTTTTACGTTGGTACAAAAAACTAAACTTTATTGAACAACTTTATCTGCCATTCTACTACAGCGTTTTTTATGTTGTCAAACTATTTTTTGTAAATATATTGTATTTTACTTAAACTTCCTTGCGTAAAATGTGCTGATTTTTCTCAAAACACCTCATCCAAGGAAATTCCAAAAACTCCACAAAGTATATCTCCAATAGTTTAAAAAATTTGCTAAACGTAAATCTCCCAAGGAGCTATAGAACAAATGGATGTTGAAGTAAACAAAACGTAAAAAAAGTACATGTAGCGATGGGGTACAGGGAAACCATGCTCCGCAAAGTGACAATAATATTAAAGACATACTATTAAACATAATGGATTTGCTCGATAAACACGAAAAAATCAAAAAAGTCTTCAAAAAAGATATGACAAGATTTCCAAAGTAAGAAGGTAACAATAGAAGAACATTGCGACCTACAATTGGCGGCTCTAGAAGGCATTAAAGTAATTGTTTCGAATGATAACGGTCTTCAGCAGCATAGTAATAGCTGTACTTAGATCAACAAAAATAGATATTTGTCTGCTCTCCGCAACCTATTTTACTAACAAGAGTTATATAAAGCTAAAAGGTTACTCTATATTTATATTATCACACCAATAATCCAGCAAATGCTACAAGATGTGGAAATACAGTGATTATAAAACAAACATTAAGAGTCCTGTCGCCAGGGGGGTACAACGGCCTCCTTAATTCAGATGGGCTTACCCAAGTTTTTTTATGCATTTGACCCGTAGAACACGAATTTTTTGGGTAACAGTTGATCCGGATGTCGATAAGAATTTTATAAACAAAGAACTTGAGGAATCATATAACAGCGATTTTTCGCAAAACAAAACATTTTTTTGTATTTTTTGGGTGATTCTAAGCAAAAAATGTTCTTACAAGTTTTTCTGTAGGATGGATAGTTTTCGAGATAAACGCGGTTGAAGTTTCAAAAATTGAAAAATGACAATTTTTGAACCCGAATAACTTTTGATTAAAAAATAAAATAGCAATTCTGCTTACTGCACTTGAAAGTTCAAGTCAATTCTATCTGTTTTGATTATTTGCATTGCTAAAAATTTATTTTTTTATTGTTAAACAAAGCTATAGACACATAGTGTTTCCCGTGCCCAATGCATGCGTTTTAATGTACGTAATCTACGTAGAAATTGTCTGTATGCGCGCCTACTCGTTCGATTTCAAACGAAAAATGCATTGAAAACATCATTTAAGCACTATGTGTTTATAGCTTTGTTTAACAATAAAAAAATAATTTTTACAAATTAATTTAACAAATGCGGTAAGCAGAATTGCTACTTTATTTTTTAATCAAAAGTTATTCGTGTTCTACGGGTCAAAATACATAAAAAAACTTGGGTAAGCCCATCTGAATTAAGGAGGCCGTCGCCGTTGTACCACTCATGGCGACAGGACTATTAAACACCATGAAAACACTTCAATAAACACAGAACAAATGCAGGTAAGAGGTGTGACTATGTAACAGAATTAAAAAATTACTCGAAATTGATACAAAGTTTTCCAATTCTTCTTCTTTATTGGCTCTACAACTTTAAGTGAGGCTTGGTTTACTATTTTCCTCCACTATTGTCGGTCTTGTGTAATAATCTCTGATTATTGTATCTCAGTCTTAGGTAGATCACTCCTTATTGCATTTCTTCATCTTTTTATTGGGAGAAAAATGACCTTCTGTCATCGGGCCTTTCCTAGAAGGTCTTATTTAGTAGCCTTTCATAATTCTCTTTCAATACATGTGGTGCCCATCTTATACGATTTGCCTTGATGTATCATACTAGGTTCTCGTCTCAATAAAGTACTTGGAGTTCTTGGTTGTGTCTTCGTCTCCACTCTCCTGTTATCTCGTCTTTAAAAGATCCAAAGATGCCGTGGAGGATCTTTCTAAGACTTTTTTCTTTCTCTTTAGTGTCTAATGTCTTACTTTCATACGTTATTTTGGTACGCATTATACTTTTATATACAGTGGCGTAACAAACTTCGTCGGGGCCCTCCCGCAGAATTGAAAATGGGGCCCCTTTTAAAAAATTACTAAATGCGACTTGTGTAACAAAAACGTATACATATAGTGTATTTGTGCACTGTTTATAACAACTTTATTGGTATAGAACTATCATTTACAACAACTTTATTGGTATAGCATAAAATGGAACAAAAATTAAGAACGTAGCCGCAAAAGTTCGTGCCAATGTTTTTTAAATGCATTCATTTTTTTTAAATCCTGAGAAAACTAGTAACTATTTTTGAAAAATTAAAACGCAGAATGAAAGATTACTTTATTACCGAGAGCCGAAAGTCCCCGAAAACTTCAATAATGTTTAATTCAGTAAGTTACAAGGGTGAAAAAAGAGAAAATTTAGTATGATTTTTAATTTCAAATATCCCATTCAAAAGAAACTTTTTGTTTATTCTAAGGGACCTTCAGCCCTCGGTAATAATGTAATCTTTCATTCTGCGTATAAAGTTTTCAAAAATATTTATTCGTTTTCTCAGGATTCGAAAAAAATGAATGCATTTAAAAAACATTAGTCCGAAATTTTGCGCCTACACTCTTAAAATTATTACAATATTACATAGTAATATTCTATGAGATGAAAAACTTTCTCAGCGAATATATCTACAATTATTTTATTAATATCTATCTGATGGGCCACTTTGTTTTCAATACTTATAGCGCTAGATAACTTCTGACATTGTACTACAAAGATATGGTTTTATTCATTTAAGATCAGAAAAATATCTCTCTGAACTAGTGGTCGTGATGGGTAAAGTTCAAAACAAAATGTATGCATGACATACTTCTGGTATGCAAGATGCAAGTACTAGTGCAATGAAAGTCTATAAGAATAATTTTGGCTCATAGAGTTCGCCGATTCCAACTGTGTCCTCAATGATTTTCTAACAAATTGCAGTTGCTCCAAAAACTCATTACTTAAAAATGACGGGTACGCAGCAACTAATTTACTGACTCCTGCAAGTGTTGAGTCCGCGAGTCTTTACCCGTGCGTCACTAATACCTGGCGAGATAAAACACATACTTTTTATCTAGCATCATTCTCTTCCACGCATGAAACTCATGACAAACTAGCTGCCGTTTGTTATTAAGTAAAAACACATGTTATTTTTATGAACCATCTAGACTCAGTGCATTGAAAAGAGATAGATACAAAATAGTATTTGATACAAAAAAAGACGATTCGGTATGTTTTCATATTTTAAGCACAATTTGTTTGACGTTTCTGCCTTGTTTACTTTTGTGGCTGTCAGTCAGTTGAATTTTTTGCAGTTTTTGTCGAATTTTTGCGTTTTGAAGTTACTTTATATTACACAAACAGTTGTTTTCACAACTAATTTTCTATTGTGCTTTGAAATTTTAAGGAAAATAATTATATTTTGGCAATTAATATTTAAAACATACAAAGCAACGTCATCCACACAGTAAAGAAATGATTGTGTTTAGATTTCCGTCAAAGTGAATAAAATAACAAAAATAAAATATGTTATTGCATTTTTTTATAAATTGTTTATTTATTTATTAATCAATAATAATAACAGAATTTATTAAGCTACTTCAAATGTAGCTGTAATTCTGCACAAAAATTTTGAAACAAAACTTACATTTGACATTCTATATATCTGATAACGTCAAATTTTATAATAAAACCCGTAATCGGAACAGTAGCCACTTTCTGTCATTTGTTGTTGCGTGAAATAGATTTCCGACTTATTTCGTATGCTTTAAATGATGACGCACGGGTAAAGACTCGCGGACTCAACTGTACTTCTGGATCCGATTTGAAAAGATATCCACTTCTAGGATATAAGACTTTAAAATCGTTGTTCACTTTGTACAAGCTTATAAATCCAGCTTGAATTTGTTCAATGGCTACATCCAGATTTCCGAAAAACATGCCTATAATTCAACAAAATGCTTCTTAACTCTACCAAAGCTTTGATTTTAAAAGTACAGGGAAAGCCACAATTAGTAGCAAAATCTTTGGATTTTTGTAAAAATGACGTATAGTTTTGTCTAAAAATTTGATAAAAATTCCTTACAGTTGTAATGTAAAAGTAGTACTTTATTTTGTAAAATAGATGGGAAGACAAATTCAAACTGTTCCATAATTATTAGTTGTCATTCTCTACTCCTGTGGTAGTTAATATTATTTTAGACAATATTTATAAAATGGTCATGGAGTTCTGTTTTACACTAAGCACAGTTTGTAATCTGGATGACCACCTAGTCACCGATAACGTTTTTAGAGTAAGCGATTTTGGTTGGACGTTTTCTGCATTGTTTGCCAAATCGAATCGAGGGAAGTTTTTGAAGATTTCCAGGCAGTGCTGAAAAACGTTGCGTATGCATGCTTAAAAAATATATCAATGACATATTTTTACATATATGTTAGACGGCAAGATGGGGCCCCTAATATATTGGGGCCCCCCCGCAAGCTGCATGCTGCGGGGGCCTCTGTTACGCCCCTGTTTATATACCTTTGTTTTAGCTGCCTTTGAGAGCAATTTTAATTTAAGTACTATCGGTAGCGAGTCTTCTTCCTTTGTTGTCCATATTAGCCTGTACTAAGCTATTTGTCGCCAGTTTTTGCTAGGGAGTAATACGCTTTATTTGCTATAATTCTAGCAACGTATTGGCCCACAAATATTAAGATACTCGAATTATTGGATTTCTATAGTACTAGAAAAATCCCCCAAAATTGTTTTAAAATATAGAAGAAAGGAAGAAAATTTAATAACAAATTTGTTCAGTTTATTTGTATTTTTGACGTTTTCATTTACACTTCGGAGATCGTTCTCACAAAATTTCCGAAGAGGAAATCGAAACGTCAGAATAAACGTATATTTAAATAAAATGAAGTTAATTCACATGAAATATGGTAAATATTATAAATGGATCAAGAGTCATAGATTATTCCTATTTCTATTACCATTTTGGGTACCTTTATTTTTTAAGTGAATAGGCACAAAATTGACTTGCAATGCTTTTTAAATGCATTCATTTTTTCGAATCCTGAAAAAAACTAATAAATATTTTTGCAAAATTTAAACGCAGAATGAACGAATACATTATTACTGAGGGCTGAAAGTTCCTGAAAATCTCTATAATTTTTATTTTAATAAGTTACGGGGGTGAAAGAAGAGAAATTTGAATGTAATTTTTAATTTCAAATATCTTATTCAAAAGAAACCTTTTGTTAATTCTTAGGGACTTTCGGCCCTCGGTAATAATGTAATCTTTCAATCTGCGTTTATATGTTTCAAAAATGTTTATTGGTTTTTTCAGGGCTCGAAAAACTGAATGCATTTAAAAACCATTGCAAATTTTGTGCCTACGGGCTAAAGCATGTAAATCGATATTCTGGTGCATGTTGACTCAAATTTAACAATTTACTCGACTTTAATTAAATTATTATTTTTTAATTCTCTTTAGGGTAAAACTATAAGGTAAAAAATTAAATAGATTTTTAAATATAATTTATTAATTTATAAATGATCTAAATCTAACATTTAATGATACAAGCCGGGTCTGTAGGAACCATCATCATACAACTTCTCACTGTGGTCATGGACGTAAGTACCTTCCAAACCAGATCCAGATGGAGTTAAACCGAAAGGACTAACACTCAAAGGCAAAGCCTGGAGTTCGGGTTTGTATGATCCATCATCGTGCAATTTGTCAAGATTGTCATGTACGTAGGCTCCTTCCAATCCTGATCCAGATGGAGTCAAACCATAGGGGCTTGGGCTGAGGGTGAGAGCGCTAAGTTGAGGTCTGTATGAGCCATCGTCGTATAGCTTTTCTAGGTTGTCTGGAATGTATTGTCCTTCGAGACCATGACCAGATGGGAGGACAGCTGCGTAGGGGAGTGCGTACTGAGCTATTACACCTGGAGCGGCATATCCATGGGCTAAGGAAACTACTCCTGCGTTGACGCAGGCTAGGGCTCCAAGAGCAAAAACTACAGTCTGAAAAAAATTGATGTTTTTAAGTTCAGGTTGTTATAGAACAATAAAGTATAAAAATAAGTAACCAAAAGAACAAATAAAAGGTTCTCGTATAAAAATGTTATAAACTCAGTATTTTCTCAGGGAAAATATTTCTCAAAATAGTTGGTTTACAAAGAAAATCCACAAGATCAGGTCATGTGGTAACATCAGAGAAATACAGAGTGTTAAAGTCAATGTTTTTTGAGAGACCAGATGGTAGGAGATCAGTTAGCATTCCCAGAAAAATATGGAAAGATGATGTTGAAGCCGATTTTTCTAGGATTGGGGTACAAAAATCGGAAATGGAAATGCAAAAACCTTGAACATGGATAGTCAAAGTGGATGCGGCGAAGATTTAAAACTCCGAGTTGTAAAGCCAGTCAAGAAGAAAAATATGTAAAGGATGAACTGAATTAGTTAATGATATCAAGCCAAAAGTGAATCAAAAGGAAGGTAAAAAGTCGATCTATCTAAACTACCTTACAAATTTTCCGGAGAAAAGTCTCAAATAGTGATAAGTAAGATGGTACGATTTTCTACAGATGTCATTATGAATGTGTATTCGCGCTTCTAAGGATCTTAAAAAACCGAATAGAAGACGAATACAAGGAAATGGAGGCAGAAGAACAAGCAGGATTTAGAGCCGAAAGATCTACAATTGACCACGTTTTTGCAATCACACAAGTCATGGAAAAGAAAACAGCGGATAACCAAGAGATTCATTTCTTATATATTGATCTGAAAAAAGCATACGACAGTGTACCTTTGGTAAAGTTATGGGAGGCAATGAAGAATACAAATATAAATATAGAAATCATAAAAATAATTAAAAATTTTTATAACAAACCACGAGAATTAAACAAGGAAACAAACTCACCGAAAGATTTCTGACAAATAAACGGCTCAAACAAGGATGCTGCCTCTCTCAAACACTTTTGAAAATATATTTAGAACAAGCTCTTAAAAATTGGAAACGGAAATGCAAGAACATGGGACTCCTACTAAATGACCATACACTATATACTCTTTGTTTCGCAGACGACCAAATATTAATAGCACAAGACTAGGATGATATCTGTTAAATGACAAGAAAGCTAATAGAGGAATGCAGGAAATGGGGACTAGAGATCAACATAAGAAAAACCAAATATATGAATATCGGTGGAACGCAGCAGGACTTGATACTAGAAGGCAGAGAAAGAATCAGTAAATGTAACGAATATAAATACCTGGGTATGAAAATCACGAATGATGGAACACTGGACAGAGCCATTAAAGAACGAAATACTCAGGGCAGGAAAGCAATTACGCTCCTAAACTCACTACTCTGGGACAAGCAGATAAACAACCAAAACAAGAAAAAGATCTATAACGCCGCCCGTAGTGAAAAGCATCATAATCATAACATACAGCTGCGAAGTATGGCCTATGAAGGAAAAAGCAAATCGAATGTTAGAGGTCACCGAAATGGATTTCTGGAGAAGAGCTGCAAGAAGATCAAAAAGAGAACATGTCACCAATGAACAAATACGAGAAATAATGAAGGCCACACATACAATAAATGACGAAATCGATGAAATACAACTACGATGGTTTGGTCACGTACAAAGAATGCACGAAGACAGAATCCCAAAACAAATACAAAACTGGAAACCGCAATGTAGAAGAAGAAGAGGTAGACCGAGGAAAAGTTGGCAGGCAGGAATAAACAAAGCCATGGATGAAAGAGGTCTGCAAGTAGATCAATGTGCGGACAGAGAGGAATGGCGAACAGGTATCGGAAGACGGAGAACGTTGTAAACCGATAATATATATATTCGCGCTATAAAATATATACTTAAATACATGTCATTCATATCATAGTTAGAAAAATAGGAACCAAGGAAAATTTAGAATTAAGAACCAAGAAGTTTGACTCTTCAAAAATAAAATATTTATATAACACTAAAGACGCACTTCGAAATCATAAGAATCATAAGAAGAGGAGACAGAAATTTAAAACCAAAATAAATGACTAAGCTGTAAATAAAAGTGAAAAAAAAAATAAATGAAGAATTGAAACTTCCAGGGAAATATATGGAAATTATTGAGAATTTGCTAAGTTAGTTTATAAAGAGTCAAATAAAAATATATTTAACCAAAAAATAGAACATACTTGATAACAAAAGGCAAAGATAGAGACAGAAGAAATTAGTTTACGTACAAAATAGAAGACGAGCAAAGACCAAAGAAAAGATACGAAATGTCTCTTTTGGTAGTACACACTGCATAAAAAATTATTGAACAAATCTGAAGACAACGTATAAAATAGTTCTGAAAATATGAGAAAAAGAGAACTATGGTTAAAAGTGGAAGACAGAATATTCATCAAATATATAAATAGTGATATTAAAAGAAAACTAGTATCACCCATTTATCATTAATTTATAAATTAGAAAAAATATTTAGATGGACACAGAAAGTAAAAAGAATATTTGTGTTACTAAAATTAAATTCAAAATTTAAAAATGAACAAAAGATTGTTTAAAAGAATAAGAGCACTTACGAATGCATTCATTTTTAGAGGAGGTTGATGTGTTTGATGTAAAACCCGAACAAGTTATACAAAAAACATGTAGACTGTTCCATTTTATATACCAATATCAACCTTGTCCACACCCGAAATTCGAACACATACATCTCGCAAATTTGTCCGCTTTATTTTAGTCCAGTTTCCGTATAAATCATATATGTAAAATCAGAAAAGGAATGCGATACATAAAGAGGCTTAGACTTTTTTGCACAGATCAGATAATAAAAGTCAGACCAAAATTTGTTAATAGTTTATTGTGTTTTTAACGAATATGCAAATTAATTAGTCTAAGAAGGTAATAAAAATAACTAAGAATATACATTTTTATTGATGTTTCATTTTTTTATGGTAAAGAAACTCTTCTCACTATAAAATGGATCAGGTTCTAAAAAAGTTGAACGACTTTTCAAAATATTTTATGTATGAAGAAAAAAGAAAATAAAACATTTAATAAGACTAATATAGGTACGATAAGAATTGTGAAATCTATTTAAAAAAAAATGAATTTTTTTTTACAACCGTATTAAAAATGCAATTTTTAGCACTCCATACGTGCGTTAAAAATGCTACTTTAAGGCACTAGTGCTTTAATAGTATATTGTGCAACAAGTGCAGAAAGATACTAATTTCTCACGAGTTTGAAAAGTTGCGGTACGAGCGCAAGCGAGTGCCGCAATTCAAACGAGTGAGAAATTATCTTTCTGCACGTGTTTCACACTATACTTTTTCTACAAGCACAGTTTTTCCTAAGAATAAAAGTCACAATTTCCAAACGACGATTAATTATAATAGGTACCTATGTGATAAATTTTAAACTGTATTTAATTAATACCTACTAATCAATTTAAATTCCTTATACCTAAATAAATTGCACAGAAATCAGTTAAAAAATTAATGCACTGCCTTAATTTGTTTAAATTTGAACAATTATTACACATTATTGACATTATATTTATGCAGTCACGGATTTACACAAAACCTACTTCATTCGACGTCTCTTGCACAGGTTGCTAAATCCTTATTGGTTATTTGATAATTATAAAATGTTTAATAAGAATAAAATTGTAAAATAAAACAGTTGTAACATCCATAATTTAGTTTCTATGCTATAGTTAAATATAATAATTGTCTTATAGGTTATATATTTGTCTAAAGTTTAACCACGGATGTAAACAGAATATAACGTTACTCAGAATGCGGTAGTCCACGGATGTAAACAGAATATAACGTTACTCAGAATGAGGTAGTCAACTGTGCAGAAAAGAACTTTGCGGCACAGAAACGTCACTTTGCGGCACAGAAACGTCACTTTTCTGCACACTAATGTCAAATATCTTATACTGTGAGAAAATATCAAGTTTGCTAACATAAAACCGTGTAGAAAAGTGCACTTTGAATAGTGGTTGTAGAAAAAATATTTTTAAGGCACTGCAGTTCGTATTGACCGTATAGACAATTTTGATGTAATGTCAAAAAAATATAAAAATGGAATGTCAGTCACGTTCAAGTAAAAGTTTTTTAGATATTGTCATGTAATTACTTTGTAGAAAAAATATTGTATGATATGCGTGTTAAAAAGTACATTTTTAAGGCACTCATGTGAATTGCAGAATTCGCTATCGCTCATTCTGCATACTTTCACATGCGTGCCTTAAACGTGTACTTTTAACACTTATATCATAAATAACTATTAAGAAACGCTTTTCTTTAGTTGCGAGTGACTAAAATTAAAAATATTATAATAAAATCAACTAAAACTCAATCTCAACCCCTAATCTTTCCCCTCGCCTGGCAAGGTCTTATGCTCTTCAGAATCGCCTGTCATTGTACATATTTCTTCTAAATGACTTACTCAAACACTTACTTAAATTTAAACCTTATAGGAGAAAGTTTATTTTACCCCTAAACTATGCACTTTTCGATTCACCAGGTAGATACACGTGCACGGCTGATGCCTGCCAGGTCATGGTTTTTAGCCTTGGTGTGCTATGAATTATCACTAGACAAATTTCTAGCCTTACAACAGGACGACCGTTAGTCGGAGGGTTCACTAGCTATTAGACTATAAAGGCTATAGAGGGTGTCCAGAAACTCTACCGACAAACGAAGACAGGAGATTCTTCAGATAATTTTAAGATAATTTAACCCAATTCACTTAGTCCGAAAATGCTTCCTAAGTGAGCTAGAGCTCTTTGAATATGGCGTCTTGTAATTAGTTTTTCTTAAATACCTCCAGAAAACTTCTATTTAGAAAAACAAAAATTGGTACGCGTAATTATTTTCAAGATATAAATCTAATCCATCCATTGCAAATTTCTAGTACCGATCATAGGCGTCCGTTTTGGGTAGGGCAACGGATATTTTATCGCATAACTTTTTTTCTCTTTAACTTTTATACATTTCTGACACTAGATTATTAAATTATGAAGTATTCTAGTACTAAAAGGTACTCTTGTTTTAAATCGGTAGGACACACCGTTTTCTAGAAAAATCGATTTGAAAATTTTTCGCTTTTTGAATTAAAAAAAAAAATTAAAAAAAACTGTTTAGAAAGACGAAAACTGGTACATTTATTTATATTCCAGAGATAAATCGATTTCATTAATAGCAAATTCCTAGTACTGGTCATAGGCGTCCGTTTTGGGTAGGTCAACAGTTATTTTATAGCATAACTTTTTTGTCTTGAGTATTTGAGCATTTTTGACACTAGATTATTATATTATGATTTATTCGAGTACTAAAAGTTACTCTTACTTTATGTTGGTAAAATGCTTCGTTTTTTGTTGAAAACTTCTTTCAATTTTTTTTCAAATTCCAAAAACGAAAAACTTTCAAATCGATTTTTCTAGAAAACGGTGTGTCCTACCGACTTAAAACAAGAGTACCTTTTAGTACTAGAATACCTCACAATTCAATAATCCGGAGTCAAAAATGCATAAAAGTTAAGGACAAATAAGTTATGCGATAAAATACCCGTTGCTCTACCAAAAACGGACGCCTACCAATTTTCGTTTTTCTAAATAGAAGCGTTCTGTAGGTATTTAAGAAAAACTAATTTCATGACGCCATTTTCAAAGAGCTCTAGCTCCTTTAAGAAGTATTTTCGGACTAGGTGAATTGGGTTAAATTGTCTTAAAATTATCTGAGGGATCTCCTGTCTTCGTTTGTCGGTAGAGTTTCTGGACACCCTGTATATGTAATTTAACGCAAACAGTAAATCTGATAGTTCAGCAATAAATATGGAAGCTTAGTTAGGTAACCGGCATGACTCTTTATATTCAGAGTTCC
Source organism: Diabrotica virgifera virgifera (assembly GCF_917563875.1). NCBI lineage: Eukaryota > Metazoa > Arthropoda > Insecta > Coleoptera > Chrysomelidae > Diabrotica > Diabrotica virgifera. Next base: position 243,990,415 of record NC_065448.1, on the reverse strand, counting down.
AGCGATATACTGAACAGCCTATTTTATTTTTGACTCTTTTTAATCATAATTTCAGTGATACATTGCACAGCCCGTTTTATTTCGAATTTTGGAGCAGTCAATAAAATATATTGATATACAGGCCAATTATCTTTAATACTATTGTTAATAATATTGCCTGATAGGTTTAAATACATGTAATCTGTTCGTACGATTTTGGAAAAGAATATCTCAGGAGGATGTGTGTAAATTGGTGGTATTTTAGTTTTGTACAACTGGTCTTCGTAGTATCTTGTCAATTTCCTGTAGCTTTCAACGTATATGTATGTATTTTTCTTACATCAACATTTGTCATTTAAAAATATAATACATTATGCTGTTCAATAAGTTTTGCAACACACTTTTATACTTTGAAGTACACTTTATTATTCAGTCTAGTCTTCTTGAAGATAAATACACATACACTTGAATCAGTGAGTGAAAGAACAATATAAACGCCAACAATGACATTTTGAACTGAGATAGCCAAAATACGTTTAATAGGTTAATGTATCACTGGGCAAAAGAACAGTATAAACACAACTCTGCGATTTAATATCGACAGAGCAATTTGCTAGGTGAGTGAAAAAACCGTATACATGCAATGCTTATACTGTTCTTTCACTCAACGGCATTACGTTGTCGCGCGCCACTTGTAATCAGGATTCATTTAGTGATTGATAATACAGGGTTAACAATCTTGCATTCCATGCATTGTTAATAAATATTTCTAAACAAAACCAATAAATGTAGTTCCAGAATTGTGTTTTTTTGTAATTGAGTGAAAGAACAGTACATGTACACAATACATTTTTACACATATCTTTCTTCTGGAGTTTGTTTTAATAAATTTTATTTGGACATTTAATAAATTAGCACAAAAGCTACAACTTTACAATGTATGAAAATATCAAAAACCACTAGATTTTTGTTTAAATGTTTTTTTTTATTTTTTTAAAATGACAGTTTTGGAGATGTACTATTCTTTCACTCACCGATTCACTTGTTCTAACGAGATTCCAATTTATAAATTCCATAGCTGAAGTGAGAATCTAGAAGCGCTGCAAAAGCGCTCCACAGCTGTTATGACTTTATCATTTGATAAAAATTGCTTCCCACACATAAATTTTTTAGATATTGACAGAGATGGAAGTCACTAGGGGCCAAATCTTCTGAATAAGGACAACGATTGAACGATTCTAACTCTAATTCATGGGCCCATATGACAAGACACTATCCTGATGAAAACTTATTTTTTTCTGGAAACCGGGTTTTTTTTTCACGAATTTTTCCTCCAGCTGGTCTAAAAGGTTACAATAATGTATATAATTTATTGTTCACAAGTTTCCAAGTAATCCATAAACAAAATTCCTCTCTCACCCCAAAAAAACTGATGCTAACTCTTTCTTGGCCGATTTAACTGGTTTCGGAACCGAAGAAACAGGTTCACACCACTCGTTAACATCTTGTTTCGATTCGGGATGATGGTGATATATTCTATCTCATCCATAATGATTAATTGACGCACAAAATCTAATTTATTCTTCCGAAAAAGCCCTAAATATTGTTGAGAAAGTTGCATTCGAATGTGTTTTTGTTCCGTTGTTAGCAAATGTGGCAGCCATTGTGAACACAACTTTCTAAAACCCAATACTTCAGTCAAAATATTGCCTACACTGCCCAATGAAATGCCTATGGTTCTAGTAAAAATCGGTCACAAGATGAATTTCCAACACCATAACTTATAATTTGTCTAATCCTGTATTCCTTCTACTGTACTAATTGAAGGCGAAGTGTCCTTATACACTTTCAACATTCGTTCATGAATTTCCTTTGCTATCAAATCTTCCAAAAATAAAAATTCAATCATTGAACAATACTTAATTGTGTCCTTTGTAAAAAAAGACACACGTCGATACTAAATGACTTGTAAACAAAGAACAAATTGACAGATTGAAAACACGTTAATATTATGAAGAGTGTACCAACATCCCAGGCAACTAAATGACGTTTACAAAACGTTGAAAAGACGTCATAATTATTACCAAACCACGTCAGTTTGTCACGTTTTTTCGACTTCGAAAGTCACGTGAATATGTCCCACCATAACTAATGTCATTTTTATCACGTTTTAAATAGATGATATAAAAAACGTAGTTTTTATGTCGTTTTTTTTTAGAATATTTTGCATTTTATGGTTTTAAAAATACACAATAGTAATTATTCGTATGGGTATTAGGTCTGGATCCCACGTATGAAAAAAAGTTGATTAATAGCAAGCTGATAATTTGTTAATAGTTTAAGGGTGTCTAGTCGGACTACCTTTGATATATGGAACACTGGAACAGGGGAAGTTTTAATTGTGGAACAGGTTAAAAATTTGGAACGGTCAGACTACGAAAACGGCACATGTATTTTGTCCGACAGAACAGACTTAAACTATTCGAACAGAGATTAAACTCTCATGCAAAAATCAGACTGCTATTTATCACCAAATGGGCGTTTTAATGAGTGGAACATGTAGAATATGTCAAATGACAGGAATTATGACAGGTGATAAATAGCAATCTGATATTTGCATGAGAGTTTAATCTCTGTTCGGAGAGTTTAAGTCTGTTCTGTCGGACAAAATAAATGTGCCGTTTTCGTGGTGTGACCGTTCCAACTTTTTAACCTGTTCGTCAATTAAAACTGCCCCTGTTCCAGTGTTCCCATATATCAAAGTTTGTCCGACTAGACACATAAATGGTTTGGCTCAGACCGGGACATCGTAGTTACCGGGGGGTGGGGTCCCCAGGTGAAGTTAATCCATGGAAATGGGTTGGTTTGTGAAACAAAACTAACATTATGTTTCTTCTTATTTATTACCTACAAGGTTAAAAACTTATAAATCATAGCAAATTCGTGTTTCTTCTTACACTAACAAAAAATGGCCCACTTCCACTTTAAACTTATTTTTCGTTTGAGGGTCCTGCCTGTTCATCAGATTCTTTTCTTTTTCATACCAGAAGTATTTTTGGGAACTACTTTTTTTTCTCAATGCGTCTTTGTTTTTCAAGAGCATCTCGTAAAATTGGTCGCAGGTGTATTTAAAGTTCACTCGAACCATCAACATTGAACTCATTGTTGTTATATTAAGTCGTGATTTCTCATTTGACCACAAGTTGTTCATGATGGAAAATACTCTTTCTACGGGAGCACTAGTTCCTGGCAAACACATAGCAAATTCGACCACTTTCAAAATAGTATCGTATGCAATATCCTTACTATAAAGCCTTGCGAATATTTGCTTCCATCGCTCTTCAACAGGAAAAGCTTCTCGTTCATCGCGAAGTACAGCCGATGCAACAAAACACGCATTAAGTAGCACATACACGATACATTTTCATGCACTTTTTAAAACTGTACTAGTTTTTTTTAAGCTTTTATGAATTGCGATGAAACTATTAATAAATTATTATCTTTGTTAGTAAAAATATACATTTTTTTATTTTTGCGTGAAACCGGGACATTTTAGGGAATTTTCTGAAACCGACGGGACGCCCTCAAAAGCGGTCAAAACCGGGACTGTCCCGGCCAAACCGGGACGTATGGCCACCCTACCCTAAAGCTATTAACAAATTTTCAGCTTGCTATTAATCAACTTTTTTTTCATACGCGGGATCCAGACCTAATTGTTAGTATTGCAATTTTTAATTTAACTGTTTTAAATTTAGCTTATAGGCTAAGGTATACTTACTGTGTCAAAACAAACAACATACACTATGCACCAAAATTAACGCACCACCTTAAAAATGGAACATTTTTGATATCTTGTATTTCCTAAACCTGTTGTCAGATTTTAGTAATTTTTTTAATATGTTATAGCTTTATTCTTCAAGAATATCGATGTAATAATATTTTTGCTAACCAGATTGTCATTGTATACCGGGTGTAACAATGATAGTGTGTTTTTTCCTCAAAGTTTGGAACACCCTGTGGAATATTCTGGCGTATATAAAATATTAAAATTAAAACTCGACTGTAGCCTTATGCTTTCTTAACATTATGATTTTTGATTCATTAGTTTATGTTGGATTATAAAAAAGTTAGGTACTTTAACAACTAGCAACGTTCTTCATCAATACAGGGTGTTTCTAAATAAGTGCGACAAACTTTAAGGAGTAATTATGCATTAAAAAATAATGACCGTTTGCTTTATAAACATATGTCCGCAAATGCTTCGTTTCCGAGATACGGGATGCTGAATCTTTTCTTACAAACTGACCATTTATTTATTGCTCTAAAACCGGTTGCGATATGCAAATGAAATTTGGTTGGTATTAAGAGGTAGTTATTGAGCATTTTTTTCATACAATTAAGAATTTTATATTCACCATTGGCGTGCATACGGGTAATATGACCGGGTAATATGACCCGTATGCACGCCAATGGTGAATATAAAATTCTTAATTGTATGCCAAAAAAATGCGCAACAACTACCTCTTAAAACCTACCAAATTTCATGTGCATATCTCCTCCGGTTTTAGAGCAATAAATAAATCGTCAGTTTGTAAGAAAAAATTCAACATCCCGTATCTCGGAAATGAAGCATTTGCGGACATATGTTTATAAAGCAAATGGTCATTATTTTTGTATGCAGAATTACCCCTTAAAGTTTGTCGCACATATTTAGAAACACCCTGTATTGATGAAAAATATGGCTAGTTGTTAAAGTACCTAACTTTGTTATCATCAAGCATAAGCTAATGAGTCAAAAAGCATAAAAGATAGCATAAGGCTACAGTTGAGTTTTAATTTCAATATTTTATATACGCCAGAATATTCCACAGGGTGTTCCAAAATTTGAGGAAAAAACAGACTATCATTGTTACACCCGGTATACAATGACACTTATCTGTTTAGTAACGATATTATTACATCGATATTTTTGTAGAATAAAGCTATAACATACTAAAAAAACACTAAAATCGGACAACAGATTTAGGAAATACAAGACATGAAAAATGTGCCATTTTTAAGGTGGTGCGTTAATTTTGGTGCTTAGTGTATAAACTAATAAATAATTTATTAACAAATTAATTTAATTAAACTCGATAACACAAAATTAGTTAATTAACAGAAAATATTCACCAAAACAAAACACATAACCTCAAACCGTTTTCAAGAAGAACTATCACAAGGACTATTGCATTAAACTAACTCACAACTCACTTGATCGAATAAAAAACTCTTAATTAACACGTTTCTTCAACTAAATATCTAAATGAAAAGTCCTTTTTTACCACAAAAAGCACGTAAACAATAAATGAAAAATTTCTTATGACAATTTAAGGCTTATAAACCAACGTCAATATACAAAATTATCAGGGTTGCCAGATCAGTTTTTACTTTTTCAGTAGTTTTGCTTTCAAAAATCAGTAGATTCTTTTTAGGCCATGTAAATATAGTAAAACCTGTGTATTCGGTCACCTGTCAAAATCGGCCACCTGTACTAACGGCCAGTTCCAAAATTCTCAAAACCAATTATAAATATGAAGATTTCCTTTTTTAAATAATCCAATAATACCAGGTCATAATTTTTATGACCTGTTATTTACGGCCATCTTTATAATACGGACGCAGCCAAATAATCTCGTATTTTTAAAGCCCGTTTCATAGAAATTTACCTGTTAATGTTGATAGATTTCAGTAGGTCACTAATTACTAATTAGACTTAAAATCAGTAGCCCCACTGAAAAATCAGTAAACCTGGTAGCCCTGAACATTATAAGCATTAACCCGTTAAGCTCCTCCCATTTTTGTGACGTTAGACTTGGGCTGTCTGAAATACTCTGAAATGAAAACGTATTCTAACGTCATTAATCTTACGTCTTTAAAATCACCTACAAAAGACGTTTATACGACGTAATGTTCAAACACGTGTATATATTCAACCAAAAGCTGACGTTTCCTCGACGTTATTGACGTCACTTGGTTGCCTGGGATAAACAAACGTTAGGCTGGTAGCAACGCCCTCCCTTATCGAACCGCAAAACTTATTGAAAAGCCAGTATTCAAGTGTTTTCAATAGTTTTTGTTGATAATAATTGTATTATTATTTTATCTACCCATACCGCTAAAAATTATCGATTTTCGATATCTTGAATAAAATCGCAAGAAAGTACAAGCGATCCAATTATTAACAAGACCATCTGGTTCGACTTTAACAAGGCGTTTTACTTTCTTCAGTCATGAAGGCCAACGCGTACATGTAGTTAATCTTGAATCTTAGGTACAATGCAAGTCTTTGTCTCAGATAATTCATTTCGAATGCATTTCCTATTCCAGTTACCATTTGCATTTACTGAGGAAATGATATGTATATGCTGCTAGTTTTCAATTAATTAATGTTAGTTATAAATATAATAGTGCATATATATATGCGTATATTATTGTGTATTTAATAATGCTAAATCAAGAGCGAGTTCTACATTTCATTAATATAATATTGAAAATTATATAATATATAGTTGAGTCGATGGTTCTTTGCCCCTGCGTCATCATTTAAAGCATACGAAATAAGTCGGTAATTTACTAAACCCAACAGCAAGTGACAGAAAGTAGCTACTGCTACGATCACGGATTATATTGCGTTATTAAACAAATAGAATGTAAAATGTTAGTTGTGCTTTAAAACTTTGGTACAGAACTACACCTACATCTGAAGAAGTTATAAGAAAATTTAGTAAAATATTTCCTTTTAGTCATTTCTTTCACTTTTTCCGAAACTTAAACAAAACCATTCCTTAAATGTTTTATTGAGGTTAACTTTGTATGTAAATTAATGGTAACATAAAATACACTTACTATAAAATTTCAAACTCCAATGTAAAATTATTTGTGAAAACAACAACTGTTTGTGTAATATAAATATCTTTTGATCCTTGAGTGAAATCCTTAAAAAAAGAGGTCGCCCAGTACAAACTTGGAGAAGATCCATCATGGATGAGACAAGAGGTTATGAAAAGTCTTGAAATGGGGTGAAGGCCTCAGTGCAAAATATAACTCGATGGCGTGTTTTCACTGAAGCTATATGCTCTATTTAGGGGTTCAAGCGCTTTGCGATATACATGTAGTTAATCCTGAATCTCTTTGTTTCAGATAATAGGGAACTTGCACATTTTTTTTATTACATATTAATGTTCAGTTTTGAATAAAAACGAGATTTACAAAATTTCACGCTTCAAACACTCATAATAACTTAAAAGTACAAATTTAGTCTTCTTTATTTTAAAATAGTTCAAACGACCCGTGACGTCACAGAGTTTAACTATGTGGTTCCGTTTATGGTTATATTTACGTATATTCTTCTTCTTCTTCTTTAGTTTATTGGTCTCCACCTACTCGTCGTCGGGGAATAAAGGAAAAATATTTATATTCTAATGTCATTTATCGTATGTCGTTGTAATAATATATACCAGTTTGTTGAGATTGGAGTTTGATACAGTTTTTGAAGAAAAGGAAAGAAGGTTTACTATTGAAAGTAAAACCATTTTGTAAAAGTACAAATTTTCTATGAATAGTTCAAACGATCAAAAACTCTTTTAACGTCACATAACTGTATTTCTTACTGACGTTTATAATGTCTAATTTAAAATTATATATACAATTGGTGTAGAATGTAAACACACAACCCCGTGACGTCACAACGCGTTTTGGGGTGGCTGGTATAAGTTGAATTTTTAGTCGTCTTTAGGGGCCAAACGAAAGACAAACAAAACTTTTTTATTTTGATACAGGTTCTAAATTATGTTCTGTTGTGATTTATACTATTTTTTTCGAATGTAAAATTTTATGCAAGTTCCCTATTCATTTCCAATACATTCCCTGTTCCAGTTACCATTTGAGTTGACGCTGGAAATATAATATGGTGCTAGTTTCCAATAAAGTTAATTATGAATATAATATCATTCAATATTATTTTATAATTCGTTCGTGTATATATGTATGTAAACGTATATTATATGTATTTAATTATGCTAAATAAACAATGAGTAGTTGTATGTTTCATTAATATAGTATTGAATTATTTATACTATATTCAGGCTATAATACTGTAATGATTTTTTTGTGCAGCAGTCCTGAAAACTAAACTTTCAATATGATTTTTAAATTAAAATTTCCACTTTAGGGTAGGTATTTGAGGCAATCTAAACATTTTTCAGGGACATCTTCCATATTATTATCCTAATAAAAAAATGCAGACCTGACTGGAGGGTAGCGGTCAGATATCCCTAAAATTAACCCCCTAACTTAATAAACATTTCTTTCTTTCTTTCTCCCCTTCCTTATACCCTTTCAGGTGTCGGATTTGGGTTTAATTTAGCTACATATTCACCCATCTCTTCCATTCTTTTCGGTCCTGTGCTATTAGTTTCATTTCTTCTAGCGTTTTCTGTTTGATTTTTCCTGCTTCTACTATTTGCTGTATCTGCTGTATTTGCTTACTTGTTTCGTGAATTTTCCTTGCTAGTCTACTAGGTTTCATTCTCATCAGATGTCCATACCAGTTTAATTGTCTCTTTATTATTTTATTCATTATTGGTTCCTGTTTAGTTATCCCTCTTATTGTCTCATTTTTTATTCTATCCCATTTGGTCTTTCCGGCTATAGCACGTAAATGTCTCATCTCAATTGCATTTATCCTACTATTATGCTTTTTCTGTAAAGTCCAATTTTCGCTTGTATACAGTATCGTCGGTATCACAATCGTATTATATATTTTAATTTTTGTTTCGTGGGACAATTCTTTTTTCCTCAGAATTGGCGCTAGTGCGTAGTACAGTTTATTTGACTTTTTAGTTCTGTTTGTTATTTCGAGGTCTATTTTCCCATCATTGGTAATAATACTTCCAAGATAATCATATGCTGTAACTATTTCCAGTTGAGTATTTTTGCATTTTATAATTACTTCATTTTCTTCCTTTTCGCCGATGACCATTATTTTACTTTTCTCGATGTTTATTTCCATTTTTAATTTCTCTATTTCTTCTGTCCATATATTTATGAGTTTTTGCATATGAAATGGGCCAATAAAGTTTTTCAATTAAAAATCTTTTAAAAATATTTAACTTACAAATATTTTTATTAGGTTGAAAAACTTAGTCTTTTAAAATTTCCACTTTAGGGTAGGTATTTGAGACAATCTAAACATTTTTCAGGGACATCTTCCATATTATTATCCTAATAAAAAAATGCAGACCTGACTGGAGGGTAGCGGTCAGATATCCCTAAAATTAACCCCCTAACTTAATAAACATATAAACATTTTTATTACAAAAAATATCTCTGAGACAACTTGCAATTTTTGAAGTTATACTTCTTTAGGCACGAGGGTGAATTTTTATTTTCCCTAGCGCATGCGCACACCGACAGCATGGTTTTAGCTGCTCAAAAGTTTTACGGGATCTGATTGGGTGTTAAAATCATCTGTTAATATTGGTTCAAATGGAAATGGATATTATGCATAAAAAAATGTTGTGTATATTAGTTTTTATTGTTGTGAGGACAGAGACAAAAAACAAGTTCATAATAGTTATTGTAGTGACTTTTTAAATAGTTTTTAAAAGCAACAGGTACGTACTTTATTGTAAATATTTCAGTATTGTAATAAAAAATCACAAATTAAATACCTATTTGGAAAATGTACCTACCTAGCTAACCTAGTTACTTACCTACCTAGGTAATGCTTTGATTTACCAACAAAAATCTCGATCAAATATATTGCTTTTTTAGTCTATATTTTGTTGTATTTTAATTAAACAAGTATCAAACTTATTTGATTAAACTAAGAGATTAAGCAACTGTCAAACATTTTTAAAACGTTTAGATGCTCTATCTTCTCACTTCATTCACATGTCTGGGTTAGGTCTGGATCCCGCGAAGGAGAAAAAAGTTGATTAATAGCAAGCTGAAAATTTGTTAATAGCTTAAGGGTGTCTAGTCGGACAAACTTTGATATATGGGAACACGGGAACATAGGAATATTTAATTGTGGAACAGGTTAAAAATTTGGAACGGTCAGACCACGAAAACGGCACATGTATTTTGTCCGACAGAACAGACTTAAACTCTCCGAACAGAGATTAAACTCTCATGCAAAAATCAGACTGCTATTTATCACCAAATGGGCGTTTTAATGAGTGGAACATGTAGAATATGTCAAATGACAGGAGTTATGACAGGTGATAAATAGCAGTCTGATTTTTGCATGAGAGTTTAATCTCTGTTCGGAGAGTTTAAGTCTGTTCTGTCGGACAAAATAAATGTGCCGTTTTCGTGGTCTGATCGTTCCAAATTTTTAACCTGTTTCACAATTAAAACTGCCCCTGTTACAGTGTTCCCATATATCAAAGTTTATCCGACTAGACACCCTTAAGCTATTAACAAATTTTCAGCTTGCTATTAATCAACTTTTTTTTCATAGGCGGGATCCAGACCTAGGTAGTTAAATTCTGCGTGGGGTGAGTTCAAAATAATCTAACAACCTGATAGACGCAGGTTCAATTCCCAATGCAAATTTTTATTTTTTAATTTTTTTATACATTTTATGATTGTAAGTATATTTATTATATATTTTTTTCTTCAGAAAACACGTATTTAGTTAAAATTTTCTCAACAATTTTTCAGAAATTATTTCTTTATTTCATGTTTCAATGTGTTTGCGTGTGTTTTATTCTTTAATTTTTTTAATTTTTGGTAGGTATTGTTTTAATAAAAATTTTTGGAAAGTAGTCATCATCATCACTTGGCTCTACAACTCTATGTGAGTCTTGGCCGCGTTTACTATTTCCCTCCATTGTTGTCGGTCCTGAGTAGCTATTTCCCATTGCTGTACTCCCATTTTGCGTAGATCGCTGGTTACTGCCTCCTTCCATCTCTTTCTTGGGCGACCAACTGACCTTTTTCCATCGGGCCTTTCCCAGAATGTGGCGTTTAAAAGTCTTTCGTCACTTGATCTTAGTACGTGACCCGCCCATCGTATTCTGTTTGATTTAATGTAGCGTACTACTTATACTAGCGTATTAAAATTAGTTTAATATTTAAATAAAATATAAATAAACTGTTTAAAGTATATTGATTTCGTTGAAATCATATAATATATGTATACCTTCTTACGTGCGTACAAAGTACACACACATTCTTTTTTTTTTATTATTTAAAAGTAAATTTAAATATCCAAATATAAAGAAAATAGCGATTTGCAAGTGATTATAAATCTTACTTTCTTTCCGTATAGGAAGGTGCAAAATACTAACAAATCAATTGGAAGTTCTGTCCAACAAAATACATGGAACGTTTTCTTAGCCTGACGTTTTAAAATTTTAAGCTATTCCACAATTAAAACTTTCCCTGTTCCAGTGTTCCCATACATCAAAGTTTGTCAGACCAGACACCGTTAAGCTATTAACAAATTTTCAGCTTGCTATTATTCAACTTTTTTTTGTATGCGGGACCCAGGTCTAACATACATCAACGAAAATATCTATTAAGCATAACATGCTAATGTCATTCAAAATCCTTTTGTATTAATATTTGTTTATACGTTCGAGAATAAATCATTCCTCGTATATCAGATAACCATGTATAATTTTTAATGTTAAATGTGTTAAAAAAATTTCTAATATTTGGATTCGATTCACTGATAGGTTAAAGAAAAGGGAGAAAGGAAGTAATTTTATCTCGTTTTTCAATATGCAAAATTAAATGCCATTTATACTGTAAAATGATAACCACAATTGATCTGTATAATAATTGTTTGTATTATTGGCAAAAAATAACAGAAAATAAAAAATATTTCAAATTTATTAATAAAACATTCAAAACAATTTACAACAATTGACATACTATTTTACAAAGAGAAGAAAAAGAAAGAGAAAAAGAAAGAGAAAAAGAAAGAGAAAAAGAAAGAGAAAAAGAAAGAGAAAAGAAAATTGTACACTCTTAGCTACATGAACACTTAATGATGACCGTGGGTATCAGGGATCCATTGACCTCCCAAAGCGCCTTCCAAAGCTCCTCTTGCGGAAACTCCGTGTCCGATTCCATGTCCAAGTCCAAGTCCAAGACCGAGAGGTCCTACTGCTCCAAGTCCAAGAGGTCCTACACCTCCAAGACCAAGAGGTCCAACAGCTCCAAGACCAAGACCAAGACCAAGGGGAGCACCGAGAACACCGCGGGCAGCAATAGCAGCGGGGGCAGCGAGGACAGCAGCGGGAGCGCCATGAGCTACTGGTACATCAGGGATCCATTGTCCTCCAAGGGCACCTTCGAGGGCACCTCTGGCACTTCCGTGACCTAGTACTCCGGCACCGACGATACCTGCACCATGTCCGGCAACTGGTACATCAGGAATCCATTGGCCTCCTAGTGCGCCTTCAACGGCTCCTCTGCTGGCTACGAGACCGTGGCCGAGGAGGCCTGAAGCGCTGACGGCAGCAACGGCTACGAAAAGTACAGCTACGGACTGAAATTCAAACAAATAAGAATTATTATAAATTATTCCTTTGTAAATGTTAAATATTTAGCGACATGAGGAGAAGATTTCCTTAAACTTCTCACAGCAAAACGTATTAGAGACAAGAAGTGTTTTGCTGGTTCAAGAAAAAGAATAAGATAAATGATTGAAGAGATTGATATGTTTTGTACACACTTATGACAACTGAATGAATGGGAATAAATTATTTGAAGTGGTTAAAATTTTAATTTCCTGGCTGAGCGTTTCAGCTTACAAAGCCATTTTCAGAGCTATGCTACAATAAATAATCTCTTATTAAGCAACTAATTCTAAATTTTATAAAGTTCAACTTACATCAAAGGTAAAGTACCACTGTAAAGAAGGATCTCATTTTTTGAATTGAAAAAATTGTTTATGCAGTTTTAGAACTTGGTCGGAGAATGATTTGAAAGCAGACGAAACAGGATGTGCTAATGTGCTCTCCTAAATCTTCCAATTTTTTCAAAAGTGACAGCTGTCATGTGTCATAAACAGGAAATTAGAAAATTTAACTTGTAAAATTTTGAGAAAAATTGAAATTCAAAAATTGAGAAATGTAACTACAAATATTTTTATCTCAAATTTGGTTACATAAACCGTGTTTTGAAAATAATTCAATTATTAGAGAGAAAGTTATCCCCAAAACCAAAATTAAAATTCTTTTACATGTAAAGAAGAACAAGAAACTTGATGGTAGAGTTGTCAGTATATTAATTAAGTGCATTAGATTTGCGTCAAGTGATGGAAAGTGTAAAAATTAAAAAAGAAATTTGAAACTTTCTTCATAGAAAAAACATAGACGATAAATGATTAAATATTAATAGTTATTTTTTTTATGCAAGGTATTTTAAAAAAGTAATAATTATTCATTATTAAATTATTAGTTTAAATATTAAAGATCTTTTTCACAAGAATGTGGTAGTGTTTGAACAATGAGAAGAAAAAAAGATTTATAGACTCATATCATTTTTTTTATAATATATGGAGTACTTACCAATGAGTTCATGTTGTTTTAATGTGTTGATAACTAAGAAGTGATACAATTATTAACTATTACCTCGTATTTTATATAGTTATTGATAACCTTGTCCACACCCAAATAGAACATTATCATTTACTTACTTTCTGCATGAAAGAAGGATAGCGACACTAGCAACCAACGGTATTAACCAAAACAAAAAATAAATATCCTGTTTTTTTAATAAACTTTTAGAGTATTTGTAAGTAAGTGATTAGTTCTACATATTATACAATTATACATACAACCAAACTTACATATACGAGTATAGAATCATTAGTCCACAGTACATCGTGATTTTTGAAAGATGATTACAAAAGTTTAAAAAATGATCTTAACTGCATCGTTTAAGTGAGTCTACCATTTTCTGAAAAATTTCAGAGTGCAGATTCCCACGTCATTAACATTATTACGTTGTCGGATTAACGAAACGCGGCTGTATATTTGTCTGACACGAGATCGACAAAACTCGTAATTTCCAATTTAAGGTACTTATATTTAATTAATAAAGATTGTTGATCTCTTGTCCGACAAATTTACAGCCGCGTTTGGTTAGTCCGACAACGTAAAAATAAGTTAATGACGTGGGACGCGGAAACGCGTCCAACCTGCACTCTAAAAATTTTCAGAAAGTGGTAGACCCGCTCAAACAAAGCAGTTAAGACCATTTTTAAAACTTTTGTAATTATCTTCCAAAAATGCCGATATACATCTGATATTATATTAATTTCTTTTTATTTCGAGCGAATTTAAAAAACCAACATATGAAGTCAAACAGTATTTTTGTTTTGAAGCAGTTTAATCCCAAATTACATACAAATTAAGAGCTAGGCGCAAAATTTCGGGCGAATGCTTTTTAAATGCATTAACTTTTTTCCAATCACAAGAAAACAAATAGGTGTTTTTAAAAAATTTATACGCAGAATGAAAGACTGCGTTATTTCCGAGGGCCGAAAGTCCCTGAAAACTGTTATACCTAATGTATATTTTAATAAGGTACAGGGGTGACAAAGAAGAGAAAATTGAGTGTGATTTTTAATTTCAAATATCTCATTCAAAAGAAACTTTTTGTTTACTCTAAGGGATTTTCGGCCCTCTATAATAATGTAATCTTTCATTCTGTGTATAAATGTTTAAAAAATATTTATTAGTTATTTCAGGATTCGAAAAAAATGAATACAGTTAAGAAGCATTTGCCCGAAATTTTGCGCCTATGCTCTCAAAGAAAACACTACTAACCACTAAAAACATGTCTGGAAATACCAAAATGAAACTCTGTATGTTTGATATATAAAGTCAATAGCATAAAATATTTTTTCTACAACCGTGTTAAAAATGCAATTTTTAGCACTCCATACGAGCGTTAAAAATGCTACTTTAAGGCACTAGTGCTTTATAGTATATTAAGTATCGAGAACGGTAAGGGTTTTATACCGATCGAAGACAATTGTTTGGAGGAGGAGCGGCGCGACGACTCCAATTATTGTCTGAGATCGGTTACCCTTAACGTTCGACATGCTTATAACGTTTTTTGCACGATTGATACCATTATAAATTATAAAATTAAACATTTTCGTCATATTGACTAGTTTCATTCATTTTATCAAGATAGATACTTTGGTTGTTAGGTAGTAACTAGGGTACATAACAACAATGGAGAATTGAGTTTTTATTTAGTTGTCAATAATTTTAAGTACAATTTTGATTATTATAAATTAAAATATGCGCGAAAGTGAATTT
The DNA here is from genome assembly GCF_917563875.1 of Diabrotica virgifera virgifera. Lineage (NCBI taxonomy): Eukaryota > Metazoa > Arthropoda > Insecta > Coleoptera > Chrysomelidae > Diabrotica > Diabrotica virgifera. The sequence continues at coordinate 243,975,101 of NC_065448.1, read as the reverse complement.
GAAGAAATTGAACGGGCTTGGGAAGAAGGGTGTTCCGCAATTATTCCCGAAAAATCCAAAATCCGTTATCAAAATACCTACCAAAGTTTTAAAAAATGGTGCGAAGGCAGCAGGAGTTTCTGTTAGAAGTGAAACCACAGCCCAAACAAGTGGGATTTCATTAAATAATTTAACAAATTTTACCATAAGTTTCAATATCAATAAATAATTCGTTAGTTTTCTTTATTCTTTCAAAAAATAAATTAAAATTAAGAGATTTTTTAACTCGACGGTAAGTGAATTACTTAGCAGCAGCAGCAGGGGTTTCTGTTAGAAGTGAAACCACAGCCCAAACAAGTGGGATTTCATTAAATAATTTAACAAATTGTACCATAAGTTTCAATATTAATAAATAATTCGTTAGTTTTCTTTATTCTTTCAAAAAATAAATTAAAATTAAGAGATTTTTTAACTCGACGGTAACTGAATTACTTACCGTCGACTTGGAGTACTTACCGTCGAGTTGGATTACTTACCGTCGAGTTGCTAGTAAATGTCACCTACTGACGTAAAATCTGTCACGGTAAACAGTCAAAAATGATCAATCGTGCAAAAAAATATTTTTAAGGCACTGCAGTTCGTATTGACCGTATATACAATTTTGATGTAACGTCAAAAAAATATAAAAATGGAATGTTAGTCAAGTTCAAGTAAAAGTTTTTGTAGATATTGTCCTGTAATTACGTTTGTAGAAAAAATATTGTATGATATGCGTGTTAAAAGTACATTTTTAAGGCACTCATGTGAATTGCAGAACTCGCTATCGCTCATTCTGCAAACTTTCACATGCGTGGCTTAAACGTGTACTTTTAACACTTATATCATAAATAACTATTATGTACGAAACAGAGGTTGAACAGGAAACAGAGTTGAAACAAGTCCGCTTTTATTTTTTTCTGGTATATCAAGGGGTGCTTTTTATGAGACTAACTTTTTCTTAAAAAATTTCTCCCCGGAACCCCCCTTTCCATCCCTTTAAAGGGGGTAATTTGTGGTTTTTGCAAAACGTAGCCCTTCCTGTAAGTACGTTCTGCAAAAAATTTGCTTAATAGTAAAATGAAGAGGACTATATTTTCTACTATTTATTTTCCGACAGAATATGTCTATTACCCACCGTTTAGCGGGGATGGGAAATGGAAATATAACGGTGGGTAATGGAAATAGAGAAGAATCTCTACGGGAATTAATCACAAATAAGTGGCTGATTTTTTGGTATAGGTTTCATTTAAGGGCAATTGCCCATTTTTTAATTACAAAATGTTACATTTTAAAAACCCCTTTTTATACCATCTGAACCGCTTGTACTAGAGTAACAAAACTTTCAGCGATTATCCATGTACAGGGTTATTCACTATATTTTGACCCCCCTGTAAACTGCTTTATTTAAAGAATTATAAAAAAATGTAAAATACAAAAGTTATATGATTTTTAAATTATGAATTTTTGACATATATATCGTACTAGTGACGTCATCCATTTGGGCGTGATGACGTAATCGACAATTTTTTTAAATGGGAATAGGGGTCGGGTGCTAGCTCATTTGAAAGGTTATTTAATTCCCTATTCAGTAATATAAACAATAACATGATTAATTATACAGGGTGTCAAAAAAATGTTTTTGAATTAAATTAATTGACAAAAAAAGAAGAATATATGTAATTTATTTAATTTAAAATACATTTTACTGCTGTTACAAAACAGAAATAAAAGTTTATTGTACAAATAAACATTGATTTTTTGCTTAAATTCAATGTTCAAACTTTCAAGAGGCAGATGGGTGGCAGCTTCAACATTGAATTTAAGTGAAAAGTAATGTTTATTTGTTCAATAAACATTTATTTCTATTTTATGACAGCAGTAGAATGTATTTTGAATTAAATAATTTACATACATTCTTCTTTTTGGGTAAATTAATTTAATTAAATTTTTTTTTGTACACCCTGTATAATTAATCATATTAATTTTCTATTACTGAATAGGGAATTGAATTTTTCAAATGAGCTAGCACTTGCTCCCTATTCCCATTTAAAAAATAGTCGATTACGTCATCACGCCCAAATGGATGACGTCAGTAGTACGATGTATATGCCAAAAAATCATAATTTAAAAATAGAATAACTTTTGTATTTTACATTTTTTATATAAGTAACATCATATAGTGAATAACCCTGTACAAGTATTATTTACAAATTTGTATAATGCATTCCCATATTTTCCCCGGAACCACCCCAAAAAAAGAAGAATTAATAAAGAAAATAATCAAAAATTGATTTTTTGTCACCACTGTGGCTTTAGGGTGCAAAGAAAGTAAAATATGCATACGTCATAATGTGTAGCAGACTGTGTGTTCTGTTATTTTCCCTAAGTACATTATCAATAAAATGAATAGGTGACGAAAAAAAAAAAATAAACAAAAACTGGAGCCCGCCAAAGCATTTCTGGGGTTTACGGTGCCACTGTGCCGCAACGGTTGCTTATACGAAAAAAATGCATAGGACCTTATTTGTACAGAAAATAGTGGCCTTTAATTCTGAATAATTTTTGTTTCAAAAAAATGCATGGGTAATGAGAACATCGTATAAACATGCTCGCCAAAGGATATGGGTAGTTTCTGCAGTTTATTTTCAAGGATAGGGGTATTTTCCGCAGGGATGTTGCAATAGCCATATATATTTATGAAAAACCCTATTGATGGAGCATATGCCCATATGGGTGAAAAAGTAAATTTTTTTTAAATCCCTATTTTATTTTTTTTTTGGCTACAGGGGTTGCACCAAGAAATCGTTTTATAGCTAAGCTGGAGCTTAATATCTGGTGGTGCAACCAGGCATAAATGTCTTGTGATGTGGCCGATATTATCGTGGTGTATTTATATTGTGGTCAGATCTTCTCTTTTTCTGAAAATCTAATTAACTTTATTATTTCAAATAGTTCACCTTGTATATTTTTTACCTTTTGAAACCCATACGAAATATTTATTATGTTTCAATCTTTTTCAATTTCAACACATTTTTCAATTTTTCAATTTTTCAATTTTTCAATTTTTAAATTTTTCAATTTTCAATTTTAAAGTGACCCCCTGAAGGTGCGTTAGGCAGGGGGGGTAGATAAATTTAAAATCTTAAATGTTAACCTCCATTTTTTATTGCAGATTTGGACTATTCATAAAAAATCAGTAACATTTAATCGAGCCATTTTTATAGTTGTTGATAGATGGCTCTTATAAATTGTATTTTCCTGATTACAGCACCATCTATCAACAACTCTAAAAGATATCTCCAACAAATGTTACTTATTTTTTCATGGTGAATACAAATATGCAATGAGAAATGGGGGCCCCTATGTAATATTTCAAAGTTTCCTCCGCCCGCCCCCAGGGGGTGGAACTGAAGGGTAGTGTTTGGTGTAATTCGTTAAGATTTTGAAAAATATTATAAAACATGTGTTTTTTTTTATTTTTTACTTAGGGTATCACGATAAATCGTTTTTTCTGATTAAAATGCTAACTATTCACAATTCGAAAAAATGTCTCGAATAAAATTTGCTTATTTTTACGTAAGGAATACAAATCTGCAATAAAAATGGGGTTTCATTTTAAGATTTTAAAGTTTTCCCCCACGCCACCTCCAGGAGGTGGAGGGGGCGTTTTAAAAAATATTGAACACGATCTTTTCAATGTTTTGATCCGATGTTCATTTCGCGAAATATTCGACCGGTGCGCTAATTTTGGGACATTCTGTATATGTATATCTATAACCCTATGTTTATATTATATGCTTGACTATTTTGAAGTTGTCAATTTTAGGATTAATTACATTTTATCAAAATGTAACAAGTAATTAATCCTTTGCCGGATGCAATAAACTTAAAAAGGTTATGTTACAGATTACGGTTACAGATACATTCTATAATATACCCATATTATGTGACTATTGGGACCGTGCAAGTTCGGAAAACTGACACTTGGTTTCATAGCTGGGCAACTTTTTTCGCACTTTTAATTATATTGGCCAATCATATTGGTCCTGGTTGCTTGATAATTGTCAACGCCGTTGCCCAAAAAAGTTATAAGAAGAAAAAGTAAGATTTAGGTTATGTTATTACAAGGTAAACAATTGTATGTAGTAAATAAAATTAATTATTAGAATGCAGTACTGCAAGCAAAATACAATTAATGAAATATACTTTTATAATAATAATTGCATATCATATCAATATTGTGAGCAACATATAATTGTTCTTCTTCAATAACAGTAGGTATGAAATATACGTCAATTTGACAATTTCAATTCCCCTCCAAGTACTTGCACACCGCGAATAATCTGATTACCTGCTACCAAAATACCGAAAACAGTAGTATTTAGGTAACATTGAAACAACAAAGAACATGAACATTTATAGTGATGGCATTACTCATTTTATGTGAAACGTGATATTCTATACGCCCTGAGCTTCACTGGTCTCGCCACCTATTTAGCGGATTACTAGTACAACTTTCATTGGAAATTTCGCTGAAAAGAGAAAAGTGTTGCCAATCCTCTGTGACTTTCGCTAGTATGGCTGGTATCGCCATCTAGAGGATGACTTACTGTTTCGGCCAGAAATTTAAAGAGGAAAGCTATCCTAGTTTGTTAAATTCTTGGCTGTAAGTTTTTATTGAAGGGGGTTTGATAGACAAATAGTTGATATATTTTGGTGATTGTTAGGAGGGAAGGCAAATACTTCTTTGATGTACTCTTTTTGGTGTAAGACCGTACTTACGACGGAAGAGACAAAATGTTTTTTTTATTTCCTTCCTTTTGTCATCGGATATTTTATTTTTAGGTATAGTAAGTTGTTCCGCGCATATCATTAATTTTTGTACCACCCACTGAAGACTGTTTCTTCATTGCCACCCCCTACAAATAGCTTAACGCCGTCCATCTATTATAACAAAATATGTATATGTCTTCATACGAAATTTCTGTTTTCAGGATCTATTTCGCGTTGTCTTTGAGAAGCTTTTTCTTCAATCTCTATTAATGATGATATGTAAGCAGACCTTTTTTTGTATGTACTCATTAGCCAATATTCATTGAATATCGCTTGTCCCTTAGCCATGTTTTAATTAGGTAGCTAAAGTTAAATATCTCTATATTCATAAACAAGTAATACCATAACGTCAAGTACTTGAGGTACCTAACAACTTAAGTACTTTTTCACATAAGTCAACTTATGTTCCTTATAACACCCGTGTTGAGCTGCCCCCCCCACTTGCAAAAATTAAAAAACGAATAGCCCTGATTTATGAGCTATTTATGAGCTCTCATATTCCGCAAACTAAAAATTTTGAGCTCGTTCCACTGAGCAGTAATTTAATACTTTAGTGGGGGGGGGGGCTGAGCCAGCCCCCCCACTACTTAAAAATAGGAATATTGAATCGGTTTTTGCGGCAGAATTACGAGCTATTTATGAGCTCTTGAAATTATATAGTTTCGATTTTTGAGCTCATCCCCTTCACCCCCAAACAACCCTTTAATTGTTTTAACTTAAAATGCTGAGAAAACTTAAAATATATCGTATTGAGGATATAATTCCTACAGCGTATATACTCTAAGAATAAACTATTAAATCACGTGCATTTCGATTATTGAGCTACAACCCCTTCGCAAGAAAACCACCCTATCTTTCCGGCTTAAGAGAAAGTTGTACTTGAAATGCATTAAATTAATTATTTGGCGACTACATATCATTTAATAATTTATAAGCTTTCAAATTACGCGCATTTAAATCGGTAAATTGCAATTTATTTTATATAGTGCAGTCACTGAAAGTAAAAATCAACGATTACCTTCAATTTCGGTGAACCTTCATCGATTTTCACAAAAATTGGTCAGTGGTTAGAGGATACCTCAAGAAACAAAGGTGACATGATACTACCTTGCGCCTTTACCCTGAGGGTGGATACCGCCCCTTCTCGGGGGTGAAAAATTATTTTATAAAAAATAACTGCACAAATCTATAAAAGAACAAATTATAAGCAAAATGTATTATATAAAGTGATTAAAATAAGTCAATACTTTTTAAGTTATTAAAGATCAAAAATTTTAATTATTCGTGAAAAAAATGCATGTTTTGAAGCGGTTTTTCGTAAATCACTGAAAAACTGTAAGTTTTTACAAAAAAGTTAATAGTAGTTTTATTCGTATAGCTTATATTCTAAGAATAAACTCTTAAATCACGCGCCTTTCGATTACTGAGATACAACCCCTTCGCAAGAAAATCATCCCATATTCCCGGCTTAAGAGAGAGAGTTGTACTTAAAATAATTTAAATTAATTATTTGTCGACTAGATATCGTTTAATAATTTATGAGCTCGCAAAATATACGCATCTCAATTATTGAATTGCCATTTTCTTTCTATAGTGCAGTCACTGAAGGTAAAAATCAACTATGACCTTCGATTTCGGTAAATCTGCATTCATTTTCACCAAAATTGGTGAGCGGATTTTGATGCTATCAACTTTTTCTGGAGCTCATTTTGGATAGGTATTTCTAAGTACTTTGATAAGTATTTAGTACCTAAGTATTATAAAATGAATCCCTTTCCCGTTATTTAAGCTTGAATCCTTAGATTTGAACAGTCGCAGAAAAAAATATACATTTAATTACCAATAACTTACTTTAAATTAACATTAAAGGGTTTTTCAAGTAAGCAATTTATTATGGGATGGAGACGCCACTGTATCGATAAACATTGCAAATTATTTGCTCCGCTATTTTCTCCGTATTTCGGATAGTAACGAGCCTTTTAATTTACAAAAGTGTTTTAGGGAAAAAGTTAATATTAATACTTAACAGTGAGAGTGTTAGTGAACAAATAAACCATCGAATAAGGACGAAAAGATAACAAATTGTGGGAATATAAGGTGTTGTGACGTCGATTGGTAGAAATTACCCATCCGCAAGGTTGAATTGTGGGTAATTTTTGGCGCCGGTCGATAGGCAACACATTTTACACTAGACCTGTACAGTAATTTGCATACATATTCCAAAGGCCTCATTTGCGAGTATATTTAGCACCAATTGATAGACAACATATTATACATTAGACACTAGGAATTCTGGCGCTGGGTGACTGATAATCCACAAAAACAACTAAACAACTAATCGATACCCAACAAAATAAAAAGTAAACAATCAGATTTTTATCTACATAATTGTTGATAAATAAATTCACAAATTAATATAATCCTTAAAAATGGCCAGTGGTGGAGGTGGAGCAATTAAGAAGACGGGACCGGCAAGAGTGGAGTATGAAAGCAGCAGCGAAGAGAACGGGAATAAGAGAAGTAGGGATGGGTACGATGCGGAAGATTTATTCAGAAAAAGCAAGGTAACGAGGAGAACTCCGACTAAGAGTGATAACCAAAATGAACAGATGATACAAATGATGCAGACAATTATGTCAAGAAATGAAGATATGATGATTGAACTAAAAAACTTGCGCAGAGAGCAACAAGAAACCTTGGATTGCGTCAGACAGCTGGAGAAAAAGAATAAGGAGTTAGAAAAACGACTCAATGAAGCAAATGACAGAATAGAACGAATTGAGAAGGATAAAAGAAAAAAGAACATAATAATTAAAGGATTAACTCTCGATAGCAATGATAACAGGTCTACTAAACAAAAACTAGAACAGTTTATTGAAGCAAATCTGCAAATAAAGGTTAAACTGAGGGAAGGAAATAAAATTGGTGATAAATCATTTCTGGCAGAAATGGAAAATATGACGGATAAAATCTCGGTATTAAGGAACAAAAGTAAACTTAGAAACATAACAGGACAAGGAGTATATATAGAGTCTGACATGACAAAAATGGAAAGAGAGATACAGGCTATAATTAGGAAAATAGCGAAGGAGGAAAAAGATAAGGGTAATACAACAAAAATAGGGTATATGAAGCTAAATATTAATGGAAAAGATATGAAATGGGATAAGGATAATGGTAAACTGACAGAGAGCACACAGAACAGCCAGAGAGGACTCCCAAAAAACTAAAAAGGAATGCAGAAACGACTACAAAAAGTATAACGACTAAAGCAACGGACAAGTACATGAGATTGGAAAATGATAATACGAAGTATAAACAAGATAACGAGGCAAAACAAAACCATAAGTCAGAAAAGCCAAGAGATCAAAAGTCTGACTACGTAGAGAATGATGAAAAAGGTAAAGAAATGGGTGAAGAAAAAAGAAGAGTGGAAAAAGGGAAAAAAGAGAAAATAAGAATGGCAACATGGAATGTACGCGGCACCTATGAGGAAGGAGCCATGAAGGAATTAGTAAAAGAAGTAGGGAGATATAAATTGGATATTGTAGCGGTACAAGAAACAAAACAATTGAGGTCAGAAATATCGGAATTAGAAAATGTGGTTTTTTTCAAAAGTGGAGGAGCAGATAGGATGTTGGGAACAGGTTTTATTATAAGAAAAGGTCTAAAAGAAAAGATTATGAGTTTTAATCCCATATCGGAGAGGATGTGTTATATACGAATAAAAGGGGAAAAAAGAAATATAAGCATTTTAAATGTACACGCCCCTACCGAAGAAAAAGATGAAGAGATAAAAGACATATATTATGAAAAAATGGAGATGGAATATGAAAAGATACCGAAACATGACGTCAAAATTATAATGGGAGATGTAAATGCAAAAGTGGGGAAAGAGGCAATCTACAGAAATACAGTAGGAAAACATAGCAAACACGACGAGTCAAATGACAACGGACAGAGACTGATAAGTTTTGCAATGGAAAAAAATATGGTGGTAAGAAGTACACAGCTACAGCGGAAAGAGATACATAAGGGTACGTGGACATCTCCGGACGGAAAAACCGTTAACCAAATTGATCATGTAATGATAGAAAAACGACACGCGGAATTTATTACAAATGTCAGAAGTATGAGAGGAGCAGACTGCAGTTCAGACCATTTTTTAGTAAAAATTGAATGTAAAAGTAAAGTAGAAGAAAAAATAGTTGTAAAAAAGGATGCAAAAAGAACAAAATCATACGAAGTAGCTGAACTGAAAAAAGAAACAACCAGGCAAAATTATCAAGAAGAAATAGAAAAAATGTTTTTGGAAACAAAGAATGAAGCCACAGATGTAGAAGAAAGATGGGAACAAATAAAACACATTACAAAAGAAGTAAGCAGAAAATTGATACCCAGAATTAAAAAACAGACAAGAACTAAGGAGTGGTTTGATAGGGAGTGTGCAGAGCTGTCAGAAGAGAAGAAAAAGTTAAGAATACGTATGTTGACCAACCCTAACGACAAAAACAGAGAAGAGTATAACCACGTACGAAAACAGTTAAAGAAAAGTTGCAGGAAGAAAAAGAGAGAATCCAATGAAAGAAAGTTGCAGGAGATAGAAGAAAAATTTAAAAACAATGAAATAAGATCATTTTATCAAGAGGTAAAAAAAGTAGAAAAAGGTTACCAAAGCAAAACAAGCTACATAAAGACCAGAGAAGGAGAGCTAGTAAGTGAGCCGGGAAAAGTTATGAAAGAATGGAAAATGTATTTCGAAACGTTACTAAGCAGTGATGATGAAGATCAGGGAGAGGACGAAGACAGAACAGAGGGTGCAGATATAAGAATAGCCGAACCATCCAAAGACGAAGTGCAAAGAGTTGTAAGCAAATTGAAAAACAATAAAAGTCCAGGGCCAAACGAAATAAGTGCAGAAATGCTGAAAGCAGGGGGAAGAAAACTACTGGAAAAGGTGTATGAACTGATAGAACTTACATGGAAAGAAGAAAAGATGCCTGAAGAGTGGGCCAAAGCCTGGATAATCCCATTACATAAAAAAGGGGATGCAACGATGTTGCAGAATTACAGGGGTATTGCTTTGCTGGACGTGTGCTATAAGATATTTGCTAGGATTGTAAGAGAAAGATTAGAGGTATACGCAGAGAAACTAATAGGAGAATACCAAGCAGGCTTTAGAAACAATAGATCGACGACAGAGCAAATATTTAACATAAAAGAAATCCAAACAAGCTGCTACGAACATAAAATGGTTTTATATGCACTATTCATAGATTTTAAGCAGGCCTATGACAAAATTAATAGGAAAAAAATGTATGAAGCCCTACGGCAAATGGAAATACCAGAAAAGCTAATCAAGTTAATAAGAATTACCTTAAATATGACATCTAACGAAATAGTGTGGAACAGTCACAAATCGGAAGAGTTTATAGTCAAAAAAGGACTTAGACAAGGTGACCCTCTATCAACTGTGTTATTTAACCTAGTTTTGGAAACAATTGTAAGGAACAGCAGAATAGAAACACAAGAAACGATCTACCGTAACGAACATCAATGCATGGCCTACGCCGACGACCTTACACTGCTAGCAAAAACTAATACCGAATTAAAGAAAATCATGAGAAGATTAGTCAGAGAGGCAAAAAAATTCGGCCTAGAAATAAATGAAGAAAAGACGAAGTATATGGTGCTAGGCAACACAGAAAGAGAACCTGTAGATATGCTAAAGTTAACAGCGTTCGATGGAAAAGAATATAAATTTAAACGAGTAAATCACTTTACATATCTAGGTGCCATTATAGATGAAAAAGGACACGAGCAAAACGAACTAAAGCACAGGATAGCTAAAGGTAACCGAAAGGTCGGCAGTTTAAAAAAATTATTAAAGTCAAATTACGTATCAAGAAAGACGAAAATTAGAATATACCAAACTGTAATAAGAGCAACAGTCACCTACGGATGTGAAACATGGGTACTAAACAAAACAGAAGAAGAAATGATAGAGAGATGGGAACGCAAGGTACTGAGGACTATTTTCGGGGGAAAAAATACGGCAGATGGTTGGCAAAGAAGAACTAATGAAGAATTAAGGATGCTTTACAAGGAACCAACTATAACAAGATACACAAAGGCACAAAGAATCAGGTGGGCAGGTCATGTCGAGAGGATGGATAGGTCAAGAATGCCAAAGAAGATACTATTAAGAAAACCAGTTGGGACAAGGAGACGAGGTAGACCAAGAAAAAGATGGCACGAAAAGTTTCAAGAAGATATAGGATCGATGGAAATTACAGACTGGAAAGAGAAAGCGAAAAACAGGATACAGTGGAGAAACATAGTGCAGCAATTTTTACATAGTCATTAAATCAAATTATATAATAAATATAAGACATTAGTATATATTGTTATTTGTATTATGTAAAATTGTTATTGTTAAGTTGTAAAGCCCTAGGCCTCCAAGGTCTGTAGAGCATGTTAAATAAATAAATAATTTATTATATTTTTTATTACATCAATTTTAGTGATGAACACTTTTTTGTAAAAACTTACAGTTTTTGAGTAATTTATGAAAAATCGCTTTAAAACATGCATTTTCTTTTCTTTCACAAAAATTAAAATATCCGATCTTTAACCTTCGGAGTACGGAGATTATTTGACTTACTTAGATTACGAAGATGGGTCAAGCGTGACCCATTCTCATTTTATTTATAAGGATGTTTTAAATAGTCAGTATTAATAAACAGTATCTTTAATTCAACAAAAAACAAACAAACATAACAATTATAATCCTGAATTATTGTATTTAAATTTTTTAAGATGGTTTCCCATGGGTATATACTAGTTCGCTCCGGCGGCCAGATTTTAATACCTTACAGAAAACGGGGCATAGGTAAATTCGCTCCGGCCATATATTTGAATACGTATACCCGTAAACAGGAGACGGCTGCGATTTACGGTGGTACCTACAAACATATTAAAATATTTTAGAAATCCGAAGACCGGGTCAGGAGTGACCCGGCATCATAGATGTTACGTAGAGGAAAAACTGTAATTTGCATGTTCACGAATTATATACGAAAAAATAGACTGAAACAAATAAGGAGAACTTACGATTCAATCGGATTTGTAAAAAAATTATTTCATAAAATATTAAGAAATAAGTGAATTTTCGGGTCACGCTTGACCCAGTCTTCGTACTCCGAAGGTTAATAACTCAAAAAGTATTAATTTATTTTAATCACAATATATAACAAATTTTGCTTACAATTTGTCCCTCTCTCGATTTGTGGGGTTATTTTTAATATAGTAATTTCACCCCCGAGAAGGGGTGACATATACCCCAGGTTAAAACCCTAAGTTGTTATTGTTAATTCGTGAAAATGAATGGAGATTTACCGAAATCGAAGGTCGTAGTTGATTTTTACCTTCAGTGACTGCACTATAGAAAGAAAATGGCAATTCAATAATTGACATGCATATATTTTGCAAGCTCATAAATTATTAAACGATATGTAGTCTCCAAATAATTAATTTAAATTATTTTAAGTACAACTCTCTCTTAAGCCGGGAATATGGGATGGTTTTCTTGCGAAGGGGTTGTAACTCTATAATCGAAAGGCGCGTGATTTAAGAGTTTATTCTTAGAATATAAGCTTTACGAATTAAACTACTATTAACTTTTTTGTAAAAACTTACAGTTTTTCAGTGATTTACGAAAAACCGCTTCATTACATGCATTTTTTTCACGAATAATTAAAATCTTTGATCTTTAATAGCTTAAAAAGTATTGACTTATTTTATTAACTTTATATAATAAATTTTGCTTTTAATTTGTTCTTTTATTGATTTGTGAAGTTATTTTTAATAAAATAATTTTCACCCCCGAGAAGGGGCGGTATTCACCCTCAGAGTAAAGGCGCAAGGTGGTATCATGTCACCTTTGTTTCTTGACGTATCCTCTAACCACTGACCAATTTTCGTGAAAATCGTTGAAGGTTCACCGAAATTGAAGGTAATCGTTGATTTTTACCTTCAGTGACTGCACTATACAAAATAAATTGTAATTTACTGATCTAAATTCGCGTAATTTGGAAGCTTATAAATTATTCAATGATATGTCGTCGCCAAATAATTAGTTTAATGCATTTTAAGTACAACTTTCTCTTAAGCCGGGAAGATAGGGTGGTTTTCTCGCGAAGGGGTTGTAGCTCAATAATCGAAATGCACGTGATTTAATAGTTTATTCTTAGAGTATATAAGTTATAGGAATTATATCCGCAATACGATATATTTTAAGTTTTCTCAGCATTTTTCTCTTATGTTAAATCAATTAAAGGGTTGTTTGGGGGTGAAGGGGATGAGCTCAAAAATCGAAACTATATAATTTCAAGAGCTCATAAATAGCTCGTAATTCTGCCGCAAAAACCGATTCAATATTCCTATTTTTAAGTAGTGGGGTCGGGGCTGACTCAGCCCCCCCACTAAAGTATCAAATTCCTGCTCAGTGGAACGAGCTCAAAATTTTTAGTTTGCGGAATATGAGAGCTCATAAATAGCTCATAAATCAGGGCTATTTGTTTTTTGATTTTTGCAAGTGGGGGGGGGGGGGGGGGCAGCTCAACACGGGTCCTTATAACGTCTATAGATTTATAGGTATTGAAAGGTTGGAAAAGTACGCTACTTAAAATCAATGTGAAATAAACGTGTATGACTTATGTGCTTGAGTCAGTCGGTGGAGAAAAAATATATGGACCTGTGCAATAATGTGCATGTACAAAAAGAATAATCGGTTTTTTTGACTTATATGCATTAGTCTGCCGGCTCTAGACTTTACAGTTTGGGTTTTACTTTCAATTTTCTTTAAGTTGGAGTTTAATAAAAAAAGTTGAAAGAAAATTATATTTTCTTCTCCATATGGTACAATATATTGGTACTTTGTAATATGCCTACTAAAGTTAAATGTTTATATTTTTTCGCAGTTTTCTAGATTAAGAGACGAAGCAATATAGCACTAAAATCGGCCTTACCTCCGAAAAAAAAGTACAAGACGGATCTTAATAATTCTTTTTGCATTTGATTCGTGAATGCGCCAGGAAACTTTGTGAATCGGAGCCATGATATAATATTGAAAAACTGCATACAAAAAATACATTTTTAAAGTGCATCTCAAACAGACAATAAAAAAAATTCAGAACTCGTCAATTATCGGCGGAAATGAGTTCAATTTTGTTACTCGGGGTCTCCGGGTAACAGTGATCTCCGGAGTAACTGTTGCAAAGGGTTACCTACTGTTTACCTCGTCATTAAAATTCATTAAAAAATTAGTCAAAAATCATTACTCGGGGGTTTTTGGGGCCGCTAACAACGAATATGACATCGGAAGTGATTTTCGGAGTACTTGGTGCCCAGGGTACCTACTGTTTAGCTCTCTTGTGGAGTTTTCGGCAAAAAATTCAGTAAAAAATTAGTCAAAAATAATTACTCGGGGATTACTCAAACATCATTAGTTACGAGATAAACAGTAGGTACCATGGGCACCAGGTACACCGGAGATCACTTCCGATGTCATATTCGTCGTCAGCGACCCAAAAAACCCCGAGTAATTATTTTTGACTAATTTTTTAATAAATTTTTTGCCGAATACTCCACAAGACGAGGTAAACACTAGGTACCCTGTGCACCAGGTACTCCGGAAATTACTTCCGATGCCATATTCGTCGTTAGCGGTCCCAAAAACCCCCAAGTAATGATTTTTGTCTAATTTTTAATGAATTTGCCGAAAACTCCACAAGACGAGGTACACAGTAGTTACCCTGGGCACCAGGTACTCCGGAGATAATTTTTGACGTCATATTCGTTTTCTGCGACCCCAAAAACCCCCGAGTAACAAAATTGAACTCATATCCGCCGATAATTGACGAGTTCTGATTATTTTTTATTGTCTGTTTGAGATGCCCTTTAAGAATGCATTTTTTGTATGCAGTTTTTCAATATTATAATCATAACTCCGGTTCACAAAGTTTCCTGACGCATTCACGAATCGAATGCAAAAAGAATTATCCAGATCCGCCTTGTCCTTTTTTTCGGAGGTTCAGTGCTTTATTGCTTCGACTATAAGTTAATTTTATTCAAAGCAACATAAACTCGTTTGATATACTCGACTAAAAACCTTGTTTGGAAGTTATAGTCATACGTACAAAATGTAAAGACTGAAATTGTTTTTGTACACACTTATGACTATTGAAAGACAGGAAGAAACGTACTTTTAATGTGGGTGTAAATTGATCAATTGACCCTAGCTCTGAGGATGGCTTTATAAGCCGAAAGCGCTCAATTATGAATTAAATATTTTACACACTTTAAAAGTACGTTTCTCCCTGTCTTTCAGTATACATACATATGTTTTTAGATTGTTATTTACCATAAAATAAAAGAACTAAATAAAAGAAACTGACATTTATTGATGTAATATATGGTAATAATTTAGAAATTATTTTACAAAACGCATAGAAAGGAAGAAAGAAGGAAAACAAAAGAAAATGATGTAATGTCAGCCACATAAACACTAAACTATTTAATGACCGTGGGTATCAGGGATCCATTGGCCTCCCAAAGCACCTTCGAGGGCACCTCTGGCACTGGGTCCAGCCAAACCGTGTCCAGCCAATCCAAGACCAAGGGGTCCTACGGGTCCAAGACCAAGTCCTACGGGTCCAAGACCAAGACCGAGACCAAGGGGACCTCCAAGGATACCAGGGGCGACGAGACCGGGAGCTCCAAGTACACCAGCGCCAAGTACACCAGGTCCGTGGGCTACTGGTACATCAGGGATCCATTGTCCTCCAAGGGCACCTTCGAGGGCACCTCTGGCACTTGCTCCAGCTGCTACTACTCCGGGAGCGACGATACCTGCAGGTCCGTGTCCGGCAACTGGTACATCAGGAATCCATTGGCCTCCTAGTGCGCCTTCGAGGGCTCCTTTGTCGGCTACGAGACCGGCTCCAAGGAGACCGCTAGCGCTGGCGGCAGCGACTGCTACGAAAAGTACAGCTACAGACTGAAAAAAAACATTGTTCGTTTAGTAAAATATTAAATTAAAATTAATATTAGACTAGAAAGGATCTGTTTTTAGGTGGATGTGAGAGGTGGCATTTGGATTTTTACGGATAAAGTTAGGTGATAACTTCGTTACTAATAATTGACTTATGCTCCTTCTCAAATATGCCCGGAACATTAATAAAAATAATAAAATATTTAAAAATTTCAAAAAATTTGGTTTTTTTTTCTAATTTCTTTGCTTATAATTTTAAAACGATTCATTTTGGAACAAAGTCGTTTAAGAATAAAACAAAGATATTTAAATTTTCTATCAGATACGATTGGTTAAAAATGTCTTAATTTAACACCCTTGCTGCAAAATAGTAATAAATATAAAATAAGGGGGCAAAACAAGCCTGTCTTTATTCAATCTTTTTCCATCACTTAGGTTACACTTGGAACCTTCCTAATTCGCTTAGAAAATTTTTGAAATGTGCTAAAATCGTCCACCAAATTTCATTAAAATTGACTTACTAGATTTTGCATAATGATTTTGCAATCTAAACTTTTTTTAAAAAATTTAAAATTTTTTAAAATCTTGCACAACAAAAACTAGAACATACAAAAATTTGTCAATTTTTTTACGTATAAAGAAGCACTCCAACTATCGAATGCACTTTACAGAATTGAAATCGGATTATTTAAGCAGCCTCAGCAATGTTTTAAAGTTATAAACAATTTTTTGGCTTATAAACAAATTAATGGTATGTCCAGGAGGGGCTCCTTTATTTAGATGGACTTACCCAAGTTTTTTTATGTATTTTGACCCGTAGAATACGAACTTTTTGGGTAACAGTTGATCCGGATGTCGATAAGATTGTTATAAACAAAGAACTTGAGAAATTTCATAACATCGATTTTTCGCAAAATAAACCATTTTTTTGTATTTCTTGGGTAATTCTAAGCAAATAAAGTTCTTACAAGTTTTTTCGTAAGATGCATAGTTTTCGAGATAAACGCGGTGAAACATTCAAAAAATCGAAATATTGCAATTTTTGAACGAGAATAACTTTTGATTAAAAAATAAAATAGCAATTCTGTTGACAGCATTTGAAAGTTTAAGTCAAATTATACCGGTTTTAATTATTTGCATTGCTTAAAATTAATTTTTTTATTATTAAACAAAGCTATTTGTTTATAAGCCAAAAAAATTGTTAATTTTAAAACATTGCTGAGGCCCCTTAAATAATCCGATTTTAATTCTGTAAAGTGTATTAGATAGGTAGAGCACCTCTTTATATGTTAAAAAAAATTAGCCAACTTCTAATTGGTCTACTTTTTGTTCAGAAAGATTTTAAAAATTTTGAACTTTTTTAAAAACATTTATATTGCAAATTTATTATGCAAAATCTATTAGGTCGATTTTAATGAAATTTGGTAGACCATTTGAGTAAGTTATAAGAATTTTCTAAACGAATTACTAAGGTTCTAAGTGCCACCAAAGTGGTTAAGAAACATTGAATAACAACAAGGGCATTTTGCCCCATTATTTTGTATTTATTGCTATATCGCAGAAAAGGTAATACCTACCTTAAGACATTTTTGACCAGTCGTATATCATACAAAATTCAATTATATTTTTTCTTCTTCACGACTTTGTTCCAAAACGAACTGTTTTAAAGTTATAAGCAAAGAAAGCAGAAAAAAATCGATGTTTTTCGAAACTTTTAAATATTTTAATTTTTTTAATAATGTTCCGGGCATATTTGAGAAGGAGCATAAGCCAATATTATTATTGAAGGTGTCACCTAACTTTATCTACAAAAATCCGAATGCCACCTCTCACATCCAAAAATACACGTTTTTTTACAGATTTGTCCTGGCCTATAATTTAATAAGACCAATAATTGAGGGTTATGTACAGTGGAAAGGGGTCTAGTCCTTTTCACACATGGAAACTTGATATTATCAGGAAACTAATATCATCAATGTCACTCAATTAGAACAAGTGAAGACAGTGGAAAGGGGTGCAATACTTTTCACATTAAAACTTGTGGATTCTGTGTTATCACTGATTTAAACAACCTAAACAACATACATAATTTAAAAGTGATACATTGAATATATCACAACAAAGATAAGTCAATAAAGAAGCTAGGTATTGGAATTATACCAATGTCTCTAAACAATGGATTGACTATTAACTAGATAGTGAAAAGGAGTGCAATCCCTCTCATAATTCCAAATTTGTATTGGGATCAAACAACATCAGTCTTAGTAGACGGATTGGAATCACAGGCTCTTAATATTAAAAGAGGAATACGGCAGGGATGCCTCTTGTTGCCCCTGATTTTCAACGTTTTCAACGCCGAAAGAATTATGATCGTATAGAGGAAGTATTAGTAAAAATTGCTTGAAGGATGACTACCAAAATTTCTATTAATGATGATTACCTGATAAACAATTTATACCAGTATAAAGCGTAGTCAGACAAGGTGACTCGTTAAGTTCACTGCTCTGTAATATATTAATGGACGAAATAATAGAAGGAGTACGTAAAGGTCACAGTTACAGAATGGAGAACAAAGAAATCCAAATATTATGATCTGCAGACGACGCCGCATTAATCGTCGAGACAGAGGACGATCTCCAAAGATTAACACACATCTTCAATACAACAGCCAAGAAATACAATATGGTAATATCAGCAGAAAAAACCAAATGTATGACAACATCTAAATACCCACTATAATGTAAAATCGAAATTGATGGGAAAATAATAAAGCAGGAAGCAATGTTTAGATATCTGGGAATAGATATAACCAGTTACGGACATGTTGAAGAGGAAGTACGACAACAAAGCAAGTAAAGCGGAGGGATCTCTTAATGACACAATCTGGAAGAATAAATACCTAAGACGAGTCACAAAAACAAGATTCTATAAAGCAGCAATTAGACCTATATTGACATACACAGCGGAGACAAGACCTGACACATCTAAAATGAGACGATCACTAGAAACAACAGAGATGAAAATACTTCGACGAATATCAGGGAAAAGTTTGTTGGATAGGGAGAGGAGCGAAAACATAAGAAGATAATGTAATGTAGAAGACATAAATTCATAAATGGATGGATGACAAAACGGAAACAGCACGAGATAAGTCACCAAATGGACGAAGAACTACCTATTGGCAGACCAAGAAAAATACGGTGCGATAATTTAACCAATTTAGGAAGCTAATATTGAAGAAGAAACAGGCTTTAAATCCTACATACAAGAAGGAAGAAGAAGAAGAAGAAGTTTTCTCTGATAACAATAATTTTTTGGCAAAACTGAAAATACAAAAAAATGTATTTGAATAAAAAGTGAAGAGACGAAAACGAAAAGGAAAAAGGGGAAACTTATCATTTTCCTTTTATAGTACGCACTCGTATAACACATTGTAATAGGTAATATTGAAATGAAATACTTACCAATGGGTTCATGTTGTTTTAATGTGTTGATACCGGAGAAGTGATACAAATATCTGCTATTACTTCGTATTTTATATAGTGACCGATAACCTTGTCCACACCCAAATAGGACACTAACAGTTATTCACTTTCCGCATGTATGCACATAGGGAGAGTAAGATATGGTGAAAAAATCAAAAAACTGAAAGATTGGCGTTAGGTTTGTGTAAAATTGCATCATTATGTTAGGTCAAGAGATTCGGCTACCCAACACAACAGACCTGTTTTCGATCAATTGTATGTACGTAAACTTAAGTATACGAGGTTGGAATGAATTTTAATAACTCTATAAATTTGAGCTAAAAAAGTAATCTATTTACAAAATTTACTAAAATTTTATAATTTATGAAGGTTCAAAATAATGTGAATTATTGTATCATAAAGTATAAATAGACCAAGCACTAAAAGCACCGGAAAATATTGATTTTTAAATACAGCACCTAGAGACTTCCAACTTTTTGCATTATATTCAGGATAAGACCAGGAAAAAAGTCTATAATAGAAAAATGGGTGGAAATGCATACTTGCATTTTAAAGTACATAATATAACATATATCCAAAAGTGCATAAACATTTCAAAATCCATATATTAACCCTTTCATTACTGCGGGGACATGGGACATATATGTCCCAGCGGATTTAAAAAAATCGGCTTGCATCTATTTGTCTCCAAAGCCCATGTTATTTGAACGCATCTGTATTTTTAGACATGCCTTACTAATTCCTGAGTAGTATGCCACATCACGTCTTTAACCTAAAAATTAATGTTAACTAAACACGTGCATCAACAATTAGTAAATAATCCAATTTTAGTAAAGAAAAAATGGCTGTTCTGTTTTTTTAACCGATTATTTATAATTTAGTTGCTGATTAACACAGGTTAGTGATATATACTGTTTATTTTTTATATTGTTTTTACCATTTTACCATAATTTCTAAACGGGACTCTGGTGTCCCAGTAGTCTTTTATACCGGGTCGTATTTATCCCATTCGTATTGTTTGGTTGCAGACTTACTATGGCACGTAGACGGTTTCTAACGCAAAAAGAGCTTCAAGAAGAGATTGAAAACCTCTCAAATTGGCCTCAAGTGCCATCTACGCGACGGAGGTCGGCAATCATCATAGCTATTCGGACTATAGAGACGGCTGATCTGAAAAGTTCATTTGATGTACAATCGTACCATACTCTCAGGTTGCGCAGCCACGATCTTCTGCGTCTCCCTATGCTTCTTTTTCCTTGAATATTTAACTTCATAATCAATTGGAGCAAGTGGTATCTGTCTCCACGTGGAATATGTCCGAGGTATTCCAATTTTCTTGTTTTGATGGTAATTTAGATTTCCATTTATTTATTCATCTTTCTCAGAACCTCTTTGTTCGTGACGTGTTCTGTCCACGATATTTTCAGAATTCTTCTGTACACCCACAGCTCGAATGATTCGAGATTTTTATTGCTACCGCATTCAAGGTCCAAGCTTCCATTCCATAAAACTAAGTCAAGAAAACGTAGCATCTAGCCAATATAACTCTTAGCTCCAACTTCAAATCTCTTGTGCAGAGCACTTTTCTCATTTTGTTAAAATTTGCTCGAGCCTTTTCTATTCCGACTTTGATTTCCTGAAAGTAATCACTTGTGGATTTGAACATTGTACCAAGATATGCATATTGGTCGACTCGTTCTACATTGGATCCGTTTATGAAGAGATTCTCATTATTTCTTTGAGTTTTTGATATTCTCATAAATTTTGTCTTCTTGAAGTTCATTGTCTTGTCCAAACTCCGTTATTCTGGTCACCACCCTCTAAGAATCCCCAATATTTTCGGCTAAGATGACAGTGTCATCCGCATATCTAATGTTGTTAATGGGAACTCAATTTACCTTTATTTCAACTGTTTCACCATCAAGAGCTTTTTTCAAGATGTCTTCCGAGCAGGCATTAAAAAGAGTTGGCGACAACACGCACCTTTGTCTCACTTCACGTCAGATTTCAATTTCCTTTGACAGCTGATCGTTAACACGTACTTTTGCTCCTTGCTTACAGTATAAATCCGATATAATCCTGAGGTCCTTGTAGTCTCTCTTTTTTGATTTCATGACATGCATTAATTGTTCATGTCGTACTTGGTCGAATGCTTTATAAGCACACATATATATCGTCCTATTAGAGGTAAAACTCACT
The DNA here is from genome assembly GCF_917563875.1 of Diabrotica virgifera virgifera. Classification (NCBI taxonomy): domain Eukaryota; kingdom Metazoa; phylum Arthropoda; class Insecta; order Coleoptera; family Chrysomelidae; genus Diabrotica; species Diabrotica virgifera. The sequence continues at coordinate 243,953,513 of NC_065448.1, read as the reverse complement.
AACTACACTTCAGAAAGTGAAGAAAAATCGATTTAAAGGTACAAATTGTTTTTTAAATTCACCTAACTTGAATATTGGAATTTTTTAAGGCAACTTTAAAGAATAAATAAAAACAGATATTTTAAGCCATGCTTCGTCACAGCAACTATAATATAATCAATATTAGATCAATTTTTGTACTTGATGAGTTATTCCATGAACGCAATTATTGGATATTGAGAAGTTAATGCATTTGTCCCCATGAAGTATCATGACGTTGGGATTCAAAATGAAAGAAATAAGTAACAAAAAATACATTATATTACAAAATGTAAAATCTAAAACAGATTATCTAACGTCTAACGGAACTAAAGCTGTTAAGAGGATCGGAACGTATTTTCGGCTGCAATGCTATTCAAATGGGGATTCATTTTTTTCAAATCCTGAGAAAACTAATAAGTATTTTGGAAAAATTTAAACGCAGAATGAAAGATTACGTTATTAGCGAGGGCCGAAAGTCCCTGAGAACTTCTACAATGTTTATTTTAATAAGTTACAGGGGTGAAAAAACTAAGAGAAAATTTAGTGTGATTTTTAAATTCAAATATCTCATTCAAAATAAACTTTTTATTTATTCTAAGGGACTTTCGGCCCTCGGTAATAATTTAGTCTTTCATTCTGCGTTTAAATTTTTCAAAAATATTTATTGGTTTTTTCAGGATTTGAAAAAAATGAACACAATGCCGTGGTAATATTTTCCAAATCTGTCTTTGTCTTACAACGCACTCAACCGAATATAATATTGTCAGCATATATTGTCAGTCAGACACTGACAATCAGTGACAATTTTAAATATTTGACATTGCATCGGAAATATTTTGAGAAATTGATTAAATATTATTGATATATAGTGTATTTGATAAATAATTGATTTAAGACGTGAACTTAATAAAAAGTTATTTATTGTGTATTATTTGTGAAAGATCCAAGCAGAGAATACATCAGATATATCCTGTGATCCAAGTATTTTGTTGTTAGAGATGTTCAAAATTGTAAGCGTTCCAAAATAACAACATATTATTAAAAAATCACTTTAACACTTTTCCTCTTTTCTCGATTGATTATTAGTTTTTGTTGTACAAATAAATTATTACAATCACTGAAAACATAGTTAGTGAAAAAATTATCACATTTATTAACTGAATTAATAATTTGCAATTATAAAAATAACAGTTATCCAAGAACATTCAAAAGCCATCTCTTTAAATTAATTATGACATTTTCAAGTAGAATGACATTCTAGTAATGTTTACATATCCACACCAGTGTGAATTTTACTACACGTAATTTGCCGTGTAAAGACAGAAAAAGTAGGGATACACGTAAAATATTTGCGAATTATGTACCCATAGCCTTAATCTGGTAACGGTAATGAATAAAAAGTTAATAAGCCATTAAAGAAGTTTATACAAAACAGTCTGTTATTTAAAAAATGAACAATGAGTTTCGTTCTTTGAAAATAAATGCAATTCTTTCGGCATTTATGACAGCCCCAAAAGTCGCCTGATTAATCGCAAAATAGATTATGGTAAGTACCCTTTATGTAAGCTATCTGTTAAAAAGAAATTTAATCTCATATTTCTTTAATTAACCGCCGAACAGATAATGCACACAAATATAATATACAGTTTCAACAATACAATATAAGACACAAGTCGCCTGCTTAATAGCAAAATATATTATGTTACCCTTTATGTAAGCTATCTGGTACAAAGAAATAACTGAAACTCATTTCTTTAATCGATCGCCGAATAGATAATGCACACAAATAATACACAGTTATGTTTTAATGTATTGTTTGAAAGATCACTAAGTACCTCTTCGGGACTCCAGATTGTAAGAAAAAATTCACAAGTGCAATAATAAGTTTTAATGAGTTTTACCCTGAAACCAAAAATCACAGAGTGCACTCCAGATTAGGAGTTCAAGTCTGAAACCGAAATTCACAATAATGCACTTAGTGAATTGTACCATAAATTACCTCAGCAATTAAAAGGGCTAGAGCCCCAGGTGACTTCTCTAGGGCTGGAAAGTACCGTATTGAGTTCAAATTGATGAAATTATCAAAATCTCTAAAAAGTGCACTTCGTGAGTTTTACTTCTAATAGGACGATATATTGATTGACGTCCAGGCATATCTATAGGTCTTAGTATATTATGTGAAAAAGAGCTTCTTGAGTTTGAAAAACCCAAATTGAGTATCATTAATGTCTATGTTCAGTTTATGATATATTCGGTTATGGATAACTTTCAGTAGTAACTTTAGCACATGGGACATCATCATGTGTACATATTATGGTGTTTAGTTATTGTTATTACCCTGTATATTGAAGTTAAATACAGTTTACCGGTAAATTCTTCCCACAACAACAAAGCGTATATAACGCGGTTACAATTATTACTTAAGACAACTGGAATTCCGTCTTACAGAAATGTTATCAAGGTTTTGCTATAATTATAATCTATTCTAATACGCTCCAGTGTAACAATGTTATCCCAGCGACTAAACTAGTTCAAATAAGAAAAAAATCTATAAATTTGCGATATTAAAAATTCAGATATAAGAACTGCTTAGGAATTGTAATTGTTCAAGGCTGCTAGACAACTTTTAAATGTTATATGATAAGAATTGATTTACCGATTCAGCAAACGGAATAATCAACTTATCTTACTTATCTAACTGGTTCATATATGTTTCGTTATGTATCAATTGGTAAATGTGCTGTTTACCATGGCTATTTACACTTCTAGGGTGGACTTCTTTAGCCTCAATGTGATCAATCGATTATATTGTATTCGTTCTTTAGCATATTTGTTTATTTTGTAACATTTGGGCTGTAACATCCTGGGCTCAGGAGAACCTGGAGCCCAGGATCTTTTCTCCTAGAGTTTTGAGGAAATTCGATACAAAATCAGTACAAACTCGTTACCCGAGGTTTTTGCTAACCTTGATTACAGCCCTAAATAATATTTTCACAACCATCATACTGAAAATACTAATAAAGTTGAATTTCGAGCTAATCAAGCAGGCTTTAGACGAGATTCCTGCTGCCTAGATCACATTAATACTGTCAGAGTAATAACGGAACGATCGGCTGAATGGAACACACCACTATAATGGTTTTTGTCGATTTCGAGCGTGCCTTTGACAGCTTATCTCATGCTGCTATGTAGAACATTTTACAGCTAGGAACATTTTACAACTTTCCGTTATAAAGTCATTATACACTGAAGAAAAATGCAGCGTGACACACAATGGGATCAACAGTGATAAATTCAACGTACTTTCTGGAGTCAGACAAGGATACGTGCTTTCTTCATTTCTTTCTAACATAGTTGTAGACTGTGTTCTCTCCAAACTAGACTCCGACAAGAGGGAGATACAATGGCCGTTAACCACACGTCTAAGTGATCTAGAATACGTCGACGATATCTGCTTCTTAGAAAAAGGGTTCCAAGATGTGGTGGACCAGTTGGAATACTTTCAATTGAAGCAAATAAAATCGGTTTGAGAATAGATATTAATAAAATCAAATCCATTAGAATAAACGCAAGAAACAACATACTCCTTACTATTAATAACATGCAGATTGAAAATGTGCAAAATTTTAAGTATCTTTGAAATAGCAGGAAGCTGAGGTACAGAAAACGATATTCGTATGAGAATACGAAAAGCTCAATAAGCATTCAGCATGCTCAACCCTGTTTTAAGAAAAAATCCGAATATTCTACTCAAATGGCATGTCTCGTCTACTCTACGGATGTGAAACCTGGAAAGTGACAAAAACCCTTTTAGACAAACTGCAGGTCTTTATTAATAAATGCCTACTAACAACTGTTCATTCATATTTTCTGGTACAGCCTCACCAAAAACGAAGATTTTTTACACCTGACCGAACAAAAAAGATAGAATATTAAAAAATTGGGTCCAGAAAGTGGGATAGACATAATCCCTCATGAGACATTTTTGATTCAGTTATTCATGTCCAGTTGTCCAGTCAGACAACTTTTCCATTTCGTAAATATCTTCTTCTTCTTCTTGTGTCACTCCTATCGGAGATTGTAGATCATCAAGGCTATCCTGACCTTGTTTACAGTTGACGTAAAAAGTTCATTAGTGGTGCAGCCAAACCACTCTCTTAAATTCCGCAACCATGACATTCTTCTACGGCCTGGATTGCGGTTTCCTTCTATTTTTCCTCGCATTATATTTTGAAGTAATGCGTATTTATGTCCTCTCATCAGGTAACCCAGATATTCGAGTTTTCTTCATTTTATCGTTAACAAAATTTCTGGGTCTTTTCCTATCCTTCGTAATACTTCAAGGGTTGTGACTCTTTCAACCCAACTTATCTTCATCATTCGACGGTAGCACCACATCTCGAAACTTTCAATATTTTTTATGTTGTTCTGTTTAAGAGTCCAGGCCTCTACACCGTATAATAGCGTCTTAAATACGTAGCCTCTTAGCATTCTTAATCGTAGAAGCATGCTTATATCTCTGTTGTAGAAGAATTTTCTCGTCTTTATGATGGTGGCCCTGGCAATTTCGATACGTCTTTTTATTTCATTGTTTGGTCTCCAGTTTCGTTTATTAAAGTTCCCAAGTATTTGTAACTTGATACTTTTTCAATTTGAATGCCGTTTTTACTATTATGTGCTGGTTGTGTCATGTTTTTACTGAAGACCATATACTTGGTTTTTTTGATATTGTTGTTTATGCCATAAGAGTTGCAAGCAATACTTATATTTCTAAGTAATCGTTGTAATTCTTCTACTGTTCTGGCAACTAGTACAGTGTCGTCCGCGTATCGAATAATATTTACAACCTATCCATTGATTACGATTTCTTCGTTTGCTTGCAAAAGGGCTTCCTGGCAGATACTTTCACTATATACATTAAATAGCAGTGGTGACAAAATGCATCCCTGTCAGACTTCTCTACGTATTTCTATTGCTTGTGATGTCTCATTTTCTCTTTTAATTTTAGCTTTCTGATTCCAATATAAATTGAGAATTATTCTCAGATCTTTATTATCTATGTCTTCTTTTGCAAGAATATCTCTTAGCTTATCGTTGGCGTACTCGGTCAAACGATTTTTCAAAATCGATAAAACATGCATGCACTTCTTGATTAACGTCTAGGCATCTTTGTGTAAGAACAGTCAAACCGAAAAGAGCTTCTCGAGTACCTAGTCCTTTTCTGAACCCCCTCTGTGTATTACTAATATCTAATATCCGACTCCAACTTTTGATAAACTCGGTTGTGGATGATTTTTAGAAATATCTTTAGTAGATGGCTCATTAAAGATATTGCTCGATGTTCTGAACATTCTTTTGCATTGGATTTCTTTGGCAGTGTAACGAATATAGACAACAGCCCTTCTTGAGGTACAATGCCAGTATTGTATACTGTGTTAAATAAGTGCAATAGTATACCTATTGAGGAAATATAGAGGTTTCTCAACTTTGGTGAGTGACAACTGGAGTACCCTTAAAAATTTGTTAGACAATATCAAATAGAAAAATCATACTTAATCTAAATAGTCAGATTCAAACTATAATTGTTACATTTTACCGTTAGAAATTGAATTAAATAATTTTTTTGCACGATTGATCATTTTTGACTGTTTACCGTGACAGATTATACGTCAGTAGGTGACATTTACTAGCAACTCGACGGTAAGTAATCCAACCCGACGCGACGGTAAGTACTCCAGCTCGACGGTAAGTAATTCACTTACCGTCGAGTTAAAAAATCTCTTAATTTTAATTTATTTTTTGAAAGAATAAAGAAAACTAACGAATTATTTATTAATATTGAATCTTATGGTACAATTTGTTAAATTATTTAATGAAATCCCACTTGTTTGGGCTGTGGTTTCACTTCTAACAAAAACTCCTGCAGAATCGCATACATTAGTAGTATTACTAGTATTGCACAATATTTTTTCGGCAAAATCTATTTTATTTTGAAGAGAATCTTCTACATAGCTTTCTGCCACTGTCAATGAACGCCAACCTCCATGACGCTTTAATCCGAGGACATCAACACCTTTATTAGCCAAAAGCGTTGCTGATGTCCTCCTGAACGAATGGCCAGTATAGTTCTCGGGATTAGGCAAATTTAAGAAATTGGCAATTTGAGAAGGCCAGCCCCCGATTGTCCCTTTCCCTATTACTTGAGCACAACATTTTCCTTTGGCGTATCTTAAGAACAAATGATTTGATTTTACTTGTAATGGACGAAGTTTTATATACTTTTGCAGAATTTCTAAATATGGAATTTTATCGTCTGGTTTATTAACGACTGTACAAGTACGCTGGATATTCGTTTTTGTAATGGGTACTTTTACAATCATTAAACCATCGGTTTGTTGGATGTCATTCATAGTAATATTATATAATTCTTCTCTTCTACAGGCACCAGATATTCCCAATATCATTGCGACCTAGAAATTATGAAAAAATCTTCATTAGAGTATTTCTTTTACCTAAACTAGCTTATATTGCCTTGTGAACTAGAAATTCTTCATCCGTTGCTTCCATAAGAAATTTTTCAAATTGCTCCCGTGTAAAAATGCTCGCTTTCTTAGGCGTATAGCCAACATTTTTTCTCTTCAAATACGCGATCAAAGTTGAAAACTTGGAAATATCAATGCCATCATAAAGAAAAACGGTGGATTTAATCATTGAATATTCTGCCCAGAGGCTTCCAGAAACTTTCAACTGCATATGTCTTTGAACGAAATATGCCAATAGAGTCTTTTCTTCGATTCTTAAATTCTTGCCTTCGCACCATTTTTTAAAACTTTGGTAGGTATTTTGATAAAGGATTTTGGATTTTTCGGGAATAATTGCGGAACACCCTTCTTCCCAAGCCCGTTCAATTTCTTCAAATTCACTTTCGCTCATATTTTAATTTATAATAATCAAAATTGTACTTAAAATTATTGATAACTAAATAAAAACTCAATTCTCCATTGTTGTTATGCACCCTAGTTACTACCTAACAACCAAAGTATCTATCTTGATAAAATGAATGAAACTAGTCAATATGACGAAAATGTTTAATTTTATAATTTATAATGGTATCAATCGTGCAAAAAACGTTATAAGCATGTCGAACGTTAAGGGTAACCGATCTCAGACAAACAATTGTCTTCGATCGGTATAAAACCCTTACCGTTCTCCATACTTAATATACTATACTTAAATACATTTTTATAACAGAACACATCGATGGTATAGTGCACAAATGTGGTAAGTACAACTTTTTTAGAAAATTGATAAGTACACATAGTACATTATTTTGACCCAAAGTTTATTGTGCACAAATGTGGTAAGCAAATAATGAAACGTGTAAGAAATACAAGTTGACATAATGTGGTAACTGCTAAATATAAGAAAAATTAAAGAAGCCAAATGTTGTATGTGCCCTTACCACAAATGGTTTCTCTTCACTGTTCTAATATTATGATACTTCTGATGATAAATAAATATTTGTATTCATTCTTTTTGCGAATTAAACAATTTTTTCCTTGATATTTGTTATTTAATTTCATTTAGAAGCTTGTAGTATATACCTGTCAAATGGGGTATGTACAATATAAGAAAAGTACATAGTGGTACAAAGTGGTAAGTACATACCTATAACTTTCAAATGGTTGTACTGTAAAATGTTAGTTTTTGCACTTACCACAATTGTGCCCTATGCCATCGACATATTAACTGACTTTACTGTTATTTAGATCATTTTTATATTTGAATTTCAAATTGAAAAGTCATGTTATACAGTAAAGCTAGAACAACCAAACAGAAATGCTTTTAATATAAACCGTAAGCCGTAAGCATGAGAATGACTAAATTACGTCAAGGTTGAATGCCTGGTAATGTGATTTTCGATGGAAATTTCAATCTATTGCTGATTATGTTAAAAGTAGAGGGATGAAGTAGTAGAAAATTACCTTATACAAACAAGCAATAGCAAATAAAATACAGAACGAAGTATAAAACACGCTATCGTGTATTGTTAGTATACAGAAGCATTAGATATGTAATATCTATAAAAAAATTATGGATACTATCAATTTTCTTACACATAGACCTGGGCATTGGGACAAAATAAATCTAAGTGGAAATGCATTTACAGTGTTTAAATGCAACCAAAAGTGCATAAATGTCAAAATCACTATATTAAGGACCATATTTTATTACTCGAGGCTTTTTGGGGTAGATAAACATGAATACGTGATTACAACCGACCCCGTGAGCACCTAGTGGCCAGGGTTATTGGTAAGGCACGACATCTAGAGTTTTGAAGGTTTTAGGGGCACTAAATTGGTAAAAACAAATTACTCGTGGGTTTTTGACGTCTCCATAAAAGAATATCATCAGTACCGACCCCTGAAATACCTGGTGCCCAGGATAACTGCTAAGGCACCTCATCTTCTATAGTTTCGAAGGTTTTCAGCACTAAATTAATGTAAACAGATTCCTCGGGTGTTCTGTGGTTGCTGAATAAGAATATGACATCAGAAACAATACTTAAAGTGGCTGGAGCCCAATTTGATTGCTATGTACGTTATATTCTGGAAATTTTGGGGCTTTCTGACATTAAATTGATGCAAACAGAGTATTCGGAGGATTCGGAGGTGTAGGCCTCTGGAGTATCCGCTATTGTAATAATAACTTTGTTTACGACAGCTCGAAACAGATTATCTGTGGTCTCTCCGGTGGTTTAGATACCCCCCTCGGAGATTTTGGAGCTAAGATGTTCTTCTTCGGCCTGGTCCACTTCTTCCGTCGATCTTGCCCTGTATTATGAGGTATAGAAGGTTATACCTCTCTGGATGTCTCATTACGTGGCCTAAATATTGTAACTTTTGAGTTTTTATTGTTTCTGGTATTTCTGAAAACTTCATTTCTTATTCGAACAATCCAATTTATCCGCAATAGTCGTCGATAGATCCACATCTCAAAGGCCCCCTTAATGTCTTAAGGGGGCCTCAAAGGCCCCCTTTACTGTCTCTGTAAGGGTTCAGCTCTCCATGACACACAGCAACGTCGAGAGTAAATGTAGCAGCATATTAATCTGATTTTAAGGTTTAATAAGATTTTAAGGAGCAAAATCTGATGCGAAAAAAGGCAGCACACACCTAATAACAGCAATAAATGAGAAGTAGAATCTATGGCATTTTAGGATTAATAGTGCAGTAACTGAAGGTTTTCACCTCCGATTTCGTTGAACCTTCATCGATTTTTATAAAAATTGGTGAGTAGTTAGAGGATACCATAACGAACAAAGGTGACAGCATGCCAACTTGCGCTTTTACTCTGGTGGTGAATGCCACCCCCTCTATATCGATAGAGGGACAAATTATAAGCAAAATTTGTTATATAAAGTTATTAATATAAATCAATACTTTTTGAATTATTAAGATCACAGATTTTATTTTTTTCTTAAAAAAATGCATGTTTTAAAGCTGTTTTTCACGTATAACTAAAAAACTATGAGCATTTACGAAAAAGTTATTATTACCAAAATTGAAGATAATATAAAATTTAACACTCCTTACTTGAAGAACCAAACAAATTTTAATTCAAAGTGAATTATGGGTAACTGAATGTATATTTTTTTCGATGAGTACTCAAATCTAAGTATTCAGTCTTAAATTACGGGAAAACTGTGCATTTTATAAAATATACCTGCTAAACACTTCGGTAATACTTCAAATACTTCAAAGTACTTCGGAATACCTATCAAATGAGCTCAAGAAGAAGTTAATAGCATTAAAATTACGCAAGTTATGATGAAAATAAGAGAACCCTTTCGATTTTTTTAGGAAAAAGTGAAAAATAAAACATACGCAATTTCCACAAGAATTAAATTTATAGTAATCCTTACTAAAATTTAATAAATTACTTTTAACAAATTACAATAATTTCTTTATAGTAGTATAAGTAATGATTTCAACAATTTTAACCGGTTTAGAATGCATATTAAAAAAAATTTATAATTTAAATTATAACAGCATTTTTAAAATTATCGTAGTTTTCATTTTCTTTTGACAATAACTCCAAAAATACTCAATATACGTAAAAAATGGTATATAACCAAATTTTAGTTTTTGCTGTATTACATATTTTACCAGTTTTACTATTTCTGTAGGGTAAAAAATAATCGAGATAGGAACGTTTAAATCTTAAATTTTGTTGCGAGAACCATGTAACCAGAGCCATTTAACCTTTTATTTAAAAAAAGTAAAGGGTCTTAAAGATTAAATTCAACGCGGTTTAATAGCACTTGGAATTAAGTTTCAAATGATTTTCAGGTAAACTTGATATCGTAAAAATTGACGGAGTTATTTAATTTAAAATTACACACTAACATTTTTTGGAAAAATTTGTAAAATATAAATTTTGAAAAATTATTGGATCATAAATTTTAATGCAATCAACTTGTTCTGGGGCTCAGTTGATAGATATTTCTAAGTACTTTGACAAATGTTTAATAAGTTTATGATATAAAATGCATCATTTTCCCGTTATCTAAGCTTGAATACTTGGATTTGGGTACTCGCCGAAAAAATATACATTAAATTACCTATAACTCACTTTTAGTTAACACTAAATAGTTTTTTTTTGTAAGGAGTTTATTTCATTTTTTATTTGCTTTAATTTTGGTAGTAATAACTTTTTTGCTAAAACTTGTAGTTTTTGAGTTATTTATCAAAAATCGATTAAAAACATGCATTTTTTCACGAAAAATTAAAATATTTGATCTTTAATAACTCAAAAAGTTTTGATTTATTTTAATAACTTTATATAACAATTTTTGCTTAGAATTTGTCCCTCTATCGAAGTATGGAGTTATTTTTAAGAAAATAATTTTTACCCCCGAGAAGGGGTGGCATCCATAAAGGGGTAAAAGCGTAAGTTTGCACCATGTCACCTTTGTTCCTCTAACCACTCACAAACATTTTCATACAAATCGATGGAGGTTCAACGAAATCGGAGGAAATAACTCATATCTACCTTCAGTGACTGCACTATAAAACTCGTTAATAATTTTACAGAAGTTCTGCATGATGTCAGGTGGTTACACTGTATGAAATAAGAACAAGAGAGTTTAAGACTTCTTTATTCGGTAAACAATACATAGGTAATATTAAAAATAAATAACTAAAAATCTTCGTTGCCTCTTCACTCTGAATTTACCCATACATTATTATAAAAATCTAACAATTCTAAACAAAAACTTTAAGTACGAGTAGTAAGGTAAGTGATGACGTCAGGAACGTTATCGTTTTTGACTGGAACTCGTTGAGGTTGAGGTTGCAAAATGGGTCTATTTATCAGCGCTGGACTTCTTATTAAATATTTCGAAACAGGTACGCCATTAACTAGTTCTTGATTAGGTTCATAAATATCGGCTATTGCTAAAGACACCAAAAGTAGGATGCCAAATATGATACCAAAACTAACCTAGAGAAAAAAGGAGGCATGTAATAGAGACTCTTATATCTTATACACAAGTTTATAAAAGTTTCGGTATCTGTTGCAACAACTGTCGCAGTTTATGACATAATTATCTCAAAATAATGTGATAAGTGGCTGAATTAAAATAGTAATTCAGTAACTTAAGAAAACTTTTATACAATATCGTAAAAAAACTTTTAAACCTACAGTCACCGATTATTATTTGTGCTCCGATTTTCAAGATTTTTGCAGTATGTAGGTACATGTATTGGTATCGAATGGTATTATTCCGGTAACACAAAAATTTTGCTTGCATGGCATTATACAGGGGTGAATGGAAGCGTTGTATTTTGTCCTAACTTTAAAAAATTCTGTGGAAAAATGGAAGAGCTGATTTTGTTTCATAGTGCTGTCATACTATCCCGGAGGCATTACTAAAATTTTGTTTTTTGAATTATCCGAATATCTCTTTTTTTGTAAGAGCTGTACCATTTTTTGTAAATAAAAAACTGTAGGACTCATAAAATAGAGGTTGGATTGATAAAATTAGAATGGCCCGCATGCAGCCCAGATCTCAATCCTATTGAGGACGTTTGAAATGAATTAAAAAAAGCTATTCGTCGTCATCCTAGACCTCCAGAACATTTAGTACAGTTATGGCCCTGGTACAGGAATATCAGGCTATTCCCCAGGCAAGGATAACACATCTTTATTCGATACCAAACAGATTGCGAGCAGCCGTTGCTGCAAGACGTGGACATACCCGCTATTGAATTGTTTTCTTTTGTTGTTAATTTTGTTTTGTTTTGTTAACTTTAGTGCGTTTGATATTTTTAATGAAAAAACTTCAAAGCAGTGTTTTTATTTACAACTCTTAAAAAACAAAACCTTAGTGATACCTCCAGGATAATACAAAAGGAGTATGAAACAAAATCAGCCCCCCAATTTTTCCACAGAATTTTTTAAAATTAAGAGAAAATACAACGCTTTCATTCACCCCCGTATAATGCCATCTAAACAAAAAAAAATTGTTACCAGAATAAAAACAAACGATATCAATACATGTACCTACAAACTGGTGCAATAATATTGAAAGTCGGAGTACAAATAAGAAAGTATTAGATTATCAAACTTAATAAAAAATTTTGGGTGGCGGAATTTTGTGCCGGTGAGTGACCATACCAGGGGTGGCCAAACTGTGGCTCGCGAGCCACATGTGGCTCTTTGAAAGATTATTTGTGGCTTTCAATAAATATACCTGAATTACTCTTAATTTTTGTGTTTTAAAATGTCTTAAATCACTGACAACATATATAAAAGACTGGGTAACATCAGGACTTAGACAAGGAGACCAATTATCACCGTTGCAACTCAATTTGGCCTTAGAATTTAAAAATAAGTAAAATATCATCTGAGCTGACATTCGATTTGCGAATAGAGGATCAAAACTATTGTTGGCTTTTGCTGATGATCTAGGTGCTTCCGCTCATTCAGACATGAGAGAGGTGTTTTCACAACTCGAGAAAGAAAAAAGTAGTCTGGGCCTTCGAATAAATGAAGAGAAGACGAAATACCTGCAAGTAACTAAAAGTCCAAGACCAAGAGTTAGGCAGAACATAACTATTAATGACCGCAACTTCGAAGTAGTAAAATAGCTTAAATATCTAGGGGCGGCAATCACAGATCACAACCACATATAAAAAGAGGTCTCAGCAAGCATAGCTATGTGGAATAGAGCATTATACTCTTTATCATCATTAAGATCTAAGCTGCTAAAAAGAGAATCTAAATTAAGACTATATATGCCAATTATTCGCCCAATTGTTACGTGTAGAAATGAAACATGGACTCCACATCAGCGGGAAATAAATAATCTGCTGGTATTGAAGAGATAGTTCTGAGAATGATATTTAATCCTCAAAGAGATGAACTGATAGGAGAGTGGAGAATGCGCCGCAAAGCTGAATTGGTGACCGTGTGGTACTGAAAACATCGTCAGATATATAAAAGCTAAGATAAGATGGGCAGGTCATGTGATAGGATCAGAGGAAGACAGTGTTAAAGACAGTGTTTTTTGAGAGACAGTAGAAGATAAATAGGCTGTCCCAGAAAAAGATGGAAAGATGATGAAGAATCAAAGTATCCTGGATTATTAAAGGCTGCTTGTAGAATTATTTGCATATTTGAAACAACAATGCGAACCGTTTTATTTCGCTCTAAGAGCATAGGCGCAAAATTTACTTGTAATTATTTTTAAATGCATTAATTTTTAGAATCCTGAAAAATAACAAAAATTTAAACCCATAAAGTCCCTTAAAATAAACAAAAGATTTCTTTTGATAAGATATTTGAAATTACTCAATTTTCTCTTTTTTTTTCACCCCTGTAACTTATTCAAATAAACGTTACAGAGTTTTTCAGCAACTTTCATCCCTCGGTAATACTGTACCTAATTTTTTATTCTGCGTTTAAATTTTTCAAAAATACTAATTAGTTTTCTCAGGATTCGAAAAATATTAATGCATTTAAAAAACATTGCAAGCAAATTTTGCGCTCACCCACATAAAACTCATGGAATCCAAAAATGAGAGAAAAATTGAATACCTTTTTTAAACTTTTTAAATAATTGCGGCTCGCGAAAAATTTTTAATTTGGAAAAATGGCTCAGACTATCAAGGAGCTTGGCCACCCCTGGACTATACAATCGAAACTACAAAATAATAATTTAATAAACCAGCAAAACCATCAATATTGAAGGATCGTTATTAAATTCTGTCAGAAAAAAATTGAATGAAGTGAGTTAACTCTTATAAATAAAAATAGGTACTGAATGAACTGTAAAGAAAAAGAAATCATAATAAAAATGAAAAAACTAAATAAATTAACTTAATTTTGACCTAATAGCCACGTTTCTAATGTAAAATATACATAATGTAGAACATAGATAAAAAGTTAATTAAACATTATCTGAAATTCTTCGCTTCATTTCAGAATTATATTGTTTTCACCCAATTTTAAAAAAATGTGAAAACTTTGAATTATCCGCCTGTCCGTCTGTCTGCCTATGAGCACAACTCCTCTGTCATTGTACCAGTTAGAATGACAAATGAGGTGTCAAATTAAAGCTTATAATCCAAGGAGGGTACTAAAGGTGAGAAATTTGACCTAGGCTGTCGTGTTGTGAGTTGCAACCGTAAGTACTATTTTAAACTCACCGAAATACTATAAGCGATTTATCATTCGACTTGCCTTAGCAAGATGAGAACAAATGTAAAATTTTGGATTTTATATCATTTCCGGTTAAAAATTTCTAACCGAAAAGTGCCATTATAGTCGCAGAAATAGTACGTGTAACCCATTAATCGAAGCGTATTAAAAAGTAAGTTTGAATCTGTATTTGCGGTTTTGAAGTCATTTCTGTTTAAACAATGATGACCCAAAGTTTAGTAAAAATAACTCCAAATTAGTAAAATCGTATAACAATCGACGCAAAAGTTACACGAAGAGTTCAAATATCGACTTCCAGTTCTAGTTTCGATTACTTTGGGTGAAAACCTAGGACTTACGAAGTCCAATTACTTGTTTTTTCCAATTAGTCAACTATAAATCAACACCTAATGTTTTACATAACAATATTCAGTCAACAACCCTAAAATTGATCTGTAAATATCAAAATATAATATCAAAATCTATTTATATTGTAGTAATTCATATTAAAAACTAAAATTGAAAGTAATATAGGTGAGATTATATGTGGGTTAAACTCAATTAAAAATTATTAAATGGTCCTGGTAGTATGTAAATTCGCAAACCACATTATGTACTAGACTACAGTTTACGGTCATCGAGATGTTGACCTATATGCATCAAGAAGGATAATGACTATCGACTATTTTCAGCTATAGTGTTTACTTAAAATTCGAATTAGCAGACATTTTTAACTAACAATAAAACACTGAAAACGTTTGTTTTCATCAATTATTTATAAGACATTTTTAAGTGAAAATTACAAAATTAGTTCTTATTTTGGTAACAAATTTTTTTAGCATCAATTAAATATTTGTTTAATTACAGTAAATACAGTAGTACTTACCAACTGTTTCATGGTGTGATTAGGATTTTGCAAAACACAATGTGTTTTCAAGAATGTTGACGGATTCAGTAAGAAAAGGTTTATATATTTATAAATTTATAAAATATTCATTGGCGTACATGAGATTAGAAAAAAATATAATGGTATATACTGTTAAATAATTTTTATGGGGAGAATTTGAAAATAATTTTATGTCAAAAACATTATTTTAACATTCTATAAATTTCAACAGAACGGACTACTACGATTGTTTAGAAAGTTATTGTATACAGCGGCTGATTGAACAATAGACAGTGTTTTCTAAATGGTTTCCCAGAAAGAAACGATAGTAAACATTTTTGTTTATTTTAGGATAGAAGGTTTTTTAGATTGTAAATAAAAATAATTTTAATATCTTCTAGAAATTGACAATAAAGAAATTTTGTATACAATACTATTTTGTCAAGAAAAGGAAGTAGGGATATGATGTGTGAATTATGCTTGTGATTGGCTAGGAGATCGATGGAAGGAGAATAGAGTGGTGAGTGAGAGAAAAAGGAATTCATTGTGTAATTACCATCCAAAGCAATCAGTCCAGTTTGAAAGTAGTGTATTTGTGCAAAGTGTGTTAATATGGTGACCGTGGAAGCAGATTCGCGTGAGACGAAAACGAGATCAAGTCGAGAAGTACAAACTCCTTGTGTCCAAAAAGATTCCAGTTTCTGTAAGTAACGAGTAGCAGTATTGCATAAACTTTCGTGACCAGTCAAAATAGCCCGGTCAAAACAGCCCCGTCAAAAAAGACCCGTCAAAATAACCCGAACACAAAATAGTCTCGATAAAATAGCCCGCAAACAAAATAGCCCCTACAAAATAGATCGCACACAAAATAGCCCCGGTCAAAACAGCCCCGGCTAAAATAGCCCCGGCTAAAACAGCCTCTTATAAACAATTACATAATTATTTATACAAGGTGTTCAAAAACTTTTTTTTAATTTAAATTATTTGACAAAAAGGAAGAATGTATTTAATTTATTTAATTTAAAATGTATTTTACTGTTGCCCGAAAACAGAAAAAAATGTTTATATCATGAATTAACATTGATTTTCGCTTAACTTTAATGTTCAAACTTCCAAGAGCCAGGAAAGACAGGACTGGAGTTCTCTGAAAAGACAATTTTTATTTAATGTGGTTAAGAAAAACATCTGAATAGAGCATAATTACCATTTCCGAAAAAATGTATTTTTAAGGAATTATTTCATGATGAATTCTGAAGGGAGCTTTTTTTTGTGGCTATTTTGTCGGGGCTATTTTGTCGGGGCTATTTTGTCGGCGGGCTATTATTCCGCGGCTATTTTGTCTGCAGGCTATTTTGTCGGAGCTATTTTGTGTGCGGGATATTATGTCGGGGCTATTTTGTCGGAGCTTTTTTGACG
Organism: Diabrotica virgifera virgifera; assembly: GCF_917563875.1. Lineage (NCBI taxonomy): Eukaryota > Metazoa > Arthropoda > Insecta > Coleoptera > Chrysomelidae > Diabrotica > Diabrotica virgifera. The sequence goes on along the minus strand of NC_065448.1, from coordinate 243,936,484 downwards.
GGGCTATTTTGACGGGGTACTATAAACTTTGAACCAGGATACCTAGCTGAGAAAAAAAAAATTTGGACTCTAAATATTGGTATTGTTTTTATCGAGTCAGAGATTTTAATTTGAGGAGAGAATTCGAACGAGTGCTCTCTTTTAAAACAGATTGACGGAGAAGGACAGTTTGCAGAATCCGAGGAGCACGTTGTGGGAGAACTAAGGACAACACAATCCAGCAGAAGAAATAAGAACGTCGGCAAAGGTTAGTCAGATTATTTGTGAAAAGAAAGAGTTGTTTTGTATTACATATTATATTTGTTTTTATTGAAAGCCACGTCAACTTAATAGTATTACAATACAAATTATTCAGTCATAAATGTATAGAAGATATAAGTAATCTATTGAAAAAGTAGAAATTAAAATTTGTTTTTTTTTTATAACAAAATTAAGAACAATCTACCGATTCAATGGAACGAATTTGGTTCACAAAAGAAGATAATAGAATTGAAGGTTTTTTATGATTGGATAAGAAATTTTACAACAGAATTTTAGTTTAGCATAAATTTGAAATTTTTCATATTGTCGGGGAGTAAAAGTCACCTTGTGTTACGTCCTTGTTTAATTTGATCTCCTTAGAAGTTGTTCCGTTTAAGCTAATCCTTACTGTGGTGTTCTTTAGGCTCACTGTTAGCATGTTTTTTTAACTTTTCTGGGATTCCGAGATGCTCTAGCTCTTCCATCTGTTTATTCCGATTAGTTGTATCAAAAGCGCTTTTTAAATCTATGAATGTTACGTGCATTGTTGTATTCCCTAGATTTTTAATTATTTGTTCCACTGTACGTATGAAATTAATTGTCGATCTCTCCGGTCTAAATCTGCTCTGGTATTCTCCTAATATTTCTTCAGCGTATGATTTAAATCTCATGTTTAGTATGTTTGCTGAAATTTTATATGTGGTGTCTAATAAGGTTATTGTTCTGTTCATGTAATTCTCTTTTTCTGTATTTTTTCATTCCACTGCTATTTCACCGTCTCCTTTTCATTTACGTTTCGGAGGTTTTTAATTTATTTTTGCAGTTCTGCTTCTCGAGGAATTTCTGCTTCATTTTTTTGTACTACTGAACTTCTTCGCAATAATAAAATAAAATAAAAATATATACTTTTTTCTATTTATTTCACTTTTAATAGCAGCCTTTATTTGTTATAAAACTTAGAGTGTGTACATTAAATCTTATACTAATAAAGCGAATTAAATACTAAAATGTCGACTAATAATAAATAAATAATGATATTAATTTAAAAAATAAAATGAAGTTGATATCCAACACATATGTCTAAAGATCTCTTTTATCTACGCTTATGATATATGCAACCTTGAGGTAATCACTTGGTTTATTTTTTATTGCTACCTTTGCTTGTGCATATTAGTCATTACAGTTCCTTCAGAATTTCTGGTGTACGTGATCGTCCTTTTATCTATAAAGAAACTTCTTACAAATTGTCACAAAAACTATTGATTTAAAGATTCTGCAAATATATACCTGGTGTCCCATAATTTACCAGATATTATTAATTAAGAGAGGATACAAAGAGATAAACCAATATTTGGTTATATTGATTACATGTTAACGAAAACTAATAGATTTAGGTACTTAACTGTACAACACGCATTAAAAAGAAAACGAGACGTTTTAATAAGCTCTTATTATTATTATTATTACTCTAATTCCGCTTGGAAGTAATTGTCAACGTAACCCTTTAATTAACGTGCATGGTATATAATATTTTATTCGAAGGGGGTTAGGTGTGGTTAGGTTCAATATGAGTGGACGATTAACCACCCTTCAACCCCAGAGCCTATTTTACTTCAAATCGGGCCCAAGGCACGACACAATTTTCGGACCCCTAAATATATTCTCACCACCAGAGCTCAATCCTTTTGATACCGTAGGTATCGGGGATGAGTCAATTTTCCCCTTAGAAGGAGTGTGAGCCGTATGGATAAATCTGAATAGTAATAATTGTTTCGATTCTATATGCAAAATGGCCAGAACTTCGAAGCCATGGGTGAAAACGAGGTGTACAAATATCTTAAAGTAAAGCAAGCGCAGAAAATTTACCTTAAGCAAATTAAAACTGAGATAGATAACTACGGAGTTTATACGAAGGGTAAGCAGCTGCTTCGTTCACAGGTTAATTTTAGGCGTGGGTAGCTTCCATGAAAATTTGCCGATATCGTTCTCGATCTTGTGCGGTATGTAACAATTGATCTGCTGATAAGGCAGTACATTGACGAAGGTTTCGGAGCCATGAATATTTCTTCCTACCAATTCCGCTTTTCCGTCGATATTTCCGTTAAGTATTAACTGCGGTATCCTGTATCTGCTACCTGTCATTATACGCCCCAGATATTCAAGTTTTCTCTTTTGGTTCATCTTTAAGTCACCTTCGCCTTGACTCTGTTTAAGACTTCTCTGTTTGCGCTATTTGCGCTATTTGGCAGTAGATAGCACAACACCGATCAAACTGAGGCAACCGGAAATGCGCATAAACCACCTTGAGGCCATCACAATAAGGTCAGCCAAGACTATGTCGACAATATAGCGTCGAACTATTGGTTGACATCAGGAAAGATGTTCCCTCAAACAGAAGGTTCATTACTAGCCATTCAGGATCAGATTATACCAACCAAAAATTACTTGAAATATATCGTCAAAGACCCTCAGATCCAAAATGACAGATCCCGATATGGATGTCAAGCCCAAGAAACCATCCAACATCTTACAGGGGGCTGCCAGGCATTTGCTGCAACTGAATACAAGGAACGGCATGACTGAGTAGGAACGATCCCTCCCAAGAGATAGCTATCAAGCTGGGACTTCTCCAAACAGACCATATCCCATATTATCAATAAGTCCCTGAGGATATGCTTGAGAATCACAACTACAAGTAGTTATACTGGGACCGCACTGTACTCAGAGATCAAACAGTGGCACATAATAGACCAGATCCGTACTAGTTAATAAATTATCAAGACAGAGAGGCTGTTGATTTAGAGTATTTCTTAAATATAACTTAGTCTTTTCGGCACCGAAAAGGTACTGAATTATTTCGCAATTATTTTCCAAGTAGAATAGTTAATTAGAAAAATGTCACAAATAAATAGCTTCAGAACAATATTAACATAGTAAAGTATCACAAATAAGTAAAAAACTTTGTATTTAAAAATGTTCATGTCCTTTTAAAAACATTGATAAGAGCGGTTTATGGTTTATGAATATAACTCTTATATGAATATAACTGTTATCATTTACCATTTCCTGGTCGTAAAATAAAAGAATTTTGAAAATTTATTTTGTTATTGCAATAAAATTCTTTTTTAATGATCATTCCGGGCCCCATTAAAATGCGGGCCCGAGGCAGGTGCCTCACGGGCCTAGTAGTAAAATAGGCCCCGTTCCACTCGACTAGGACTAGGTCTATTGTGACTCATGCCTATGTTAAAGTTGCCCCCTTAAATCCAGCCTTTTTATCAAAGCCTATTATGGCCTCTGGTTGCAATTCTACAAAGTCGTAGGACTCTTTAGTCATAATTCTGATAATAAAGACCATTTCAGACTTTCATGTTGTAACCCAGTCAAACAGTTCCCACGTTAACAGAAATAATATTTTCTTTTACAGTTTCAATAAATTAATTTATTATAACGAAACTAAAGCATCTTTGGCATTTAATAATAATGCGTTAGTTAGGTGGCTCTATACTCTGGGCTAATTAGCAAAATTCATGGAAAAGTTATTTACCAGCAATTTTATTGCTGGAATCGAATTATAAGATCCTATATATTAATAATATAGGTATGCAAAGTCCGCAGATAGTGTGCTAATTTTTTTATAAACAAAATGGCGCCGACAAATCGTATTTTTTTCAATGATTGCTCTATAACTCCGAAGATTTTAACTTTACAACAAAAACACTCAAATAAAAATTCACCGCAATTAAATTCTGCATAGAGATATGTTTTTCATGATTTGCTCCGACGAAAATTTTCCTCGGAAAATGCGGGTTTCCTAACAAAAACTATAATTTTCAAATAAAGTTTTAGGTAAGTAATTATTAATCAATAATTAAATAACTTAGTGACATTAAAGATTTCTTGGTATATATTGTGATTCCAGAAGCTGGTGAAAATTAAACGAATATTTTAGCAGCAATTCAATTGTTAATTAACAATTTACGATCGCAATAATAACCAAAATAATCGTGATACATTGATCAAACTTATAAAGAATATAAAGATGAGATGCTTGTTTAATATTTTATCGACAAAATATAAATTTTTCTTTTTTTTGCATAATCTTTAAATTTTGAAAAAAAAATAGTTATAATACGTTGGTCTAATTAGTAAAGTATAAAGAAAGGTTATTTACCAGCAAGTTTATTGCTTTAATCGAATTATAAGATCCTATATATTATTAATATAGGTATGCAAAGTCCACAGATAGTGTGCTAATTTTTTATAAACAAAATGGCGCCGACAAATCGTATTTTTTTCAATTATTGCTCTATAACTCCGAAGATTTTAACTTTACACCAAAAATACTAAAACAAAATTCACCCCAATTTAATTCTACATAGAGGCATGTTTTTCCCGATTTGCTCCGACGAAAATTTTCCTCGGAAAATGTGGGTTTTCCCAACAAAATCTCGAATTTTCAAATAAATTTTTTGGGCCAGTAATTATTTATCAATTATTATATAGCTTGGTGAAATAAAAGCTTTCTTGGTTTAGGTTATAAATTCAGAAGCCGGTTAAAATGAAACGAATATTTTAGCAACAATTCAATTGTTAATTAACAATTTACAGTCGCAATAACAACCAAAATAATCATTTACATTGATCAAACTTAGAAAGATTATAAAGGTGTGATGCCTATTTAATATTTTGTCGACAAAATATAAATTTTTAATTTTTTTGCATAATCTTTAAATGTTTAAAAAAATTTTTATAAACATTTCTTAGAAATTGTTTATTATATTCTAATTTTAAAAAATAATTAAAATGCGCATTTCATAGGTCTTGAAAATGAATGTTTAAAAAAATTTTCCAACCATTTGCAAAAAAGTTAGGAAACAGCAAAATAAATATACGATATCTCCATTGCTTATAATTTGTTTTAATTGTTTCAAAGCTTAAAAGTGAGTCTATGGTACAATCTAATTACTCACAAAGAATGTCAAAAATTAGTGCAATGGTTATATTTTAATCAAAGATTAAAAATACTTTTTTTTGTAATTTTTAGCGCGAAAGTAGGCTTGATACAGAGCCGGAGATAAAATGTTTACTCGAAGCGACTGACACGCTTAAACTCGCGCGAGTTGTGTATGTGGGCGGGTAGCTACGGTACTGTATTATTCTACTTTCGCGCGTGTAAATTACAAAAAAATATATTTATAATCTTTAATTAAAATATAACCATTAAGCTGATAATCGATATTGTTTCATAAGTAATTAGCTTGTACTTTAAACTCACTTCTACGCTTTGAAAGAATATAAAAAAAATATTAACACCGTAGTAATCGTATGTTTACTTTGCTGTTTCATAAATTTTTTGGAAATGGTTGCAAAAATGTTTTAAAGCATTCATTTTCAAGATATTTGAAATGCGCATTTTAGCTATTTTTTAAAATTATAATATAATAAAAACTTTCTGAGAAACGTTAATTTGTTTATAACTATTTTTTTTAAACATTTAAAGATTACGCAAAAAAATAAAAAAATTTATATTTTGTCGACAAAATGTTAAATAGGCATCTCATCTTTATAAGATTTCAAAGTTTGATCAGTGTATCATAATTATTTTGGTTATTATTGCGACCGTAAATTATTAATTAACAATTGAATTGTTGCTAAAATATTCGTTTAATTTTCACCAGCTTCTGGAACTATAATCTAAACCAAGAAGGCTTTTAAGTCACCAAATTGTTTAATTATTGGTAAATAATTACTTATCTAAAACTTTATTTGAAAATTAAAGATTTTGTTGGGAAAACCCGCATTTTCCGAGGAAAATTTTCATCGGCGCATATCGGGAAAAACACGTTTCTATGCAGAATTTAATCACGGTGAATTTTTATTTGAGTGTTTTTGTTGTAAAGTTAAAATCTTCGGAGTTCTAGAGCAATAATTGGAAAAAACACGATTTTCTGGCGCCATTTTGTTTATAAAAAAAGTAGCACACTATCTGAGGACTTTGCATACCTATATTATTAATATATAGAATCATAAGATTCGATTCCAGCAATAAAATTGCTGGTAAATAACTTTTCCCAAAAATGGCCTATTCTCCGATAATCAGCCCAGACTACTACTCGAGCCACTCCGGACTAGAAAAAAAAAATGAAAAATGAAGAAAATTGCTCCATGGGAAGCCGAGAAAATACATTTTTTTAACGTACACCGATTTTAAACTTTGAAATTCTATTTTCTTTTTCATTGGGTCTTGGTATTTTTGGTATTTTTCACGCGTAATACTGATCGCTTCTATTATTATAGCATACGTTATGAGTCCCTTAAAAATATGAAAATACACATTATGTAAAAAAGACGAGTGAAATAAAAACGTAATTGTTTAAAGATTACCATCCTATTGTTTATAAGTTCGTCGCAAATGCGGATCAACTTTGAGGAACCAGTCCTTGCAATTCAACTTATATTATTTTAAATGAAGTTTCCTCCTTAGTCCTTTCCAATACCAATTTATTTCTAAATTTTATTAATTCTAGTAGTTGACGAGATATTCTATTTGCTTATAACCCAAAAAATTGTTTTTAGGTTAAAACATTCCTAAGGACGCTCAAGAAGTCCAATTTTAATTCTATAAAGTACGTTAGATAGATAATAGTGCCCTTTTTATACGAAAATCCTAATTATTCTGAAGTATCTTAATTATTCTGGTTTAAAGCGACCATAGATTTTTAAATTATAATTTTATCATCCAGTCTCAAAAGTCCACTGCTGAACATGGGCCTCCTCCCCTCGTTTCCAACCCCATCTATCCTGCGCCGCTCTCATCCAGTTTTTATTTAGCTTTCTTAAGTCGTCAGTCCATCTTGTAGGCGGTCGATCGACGCTTCTCTTGTCTTCTCTTGGCCTCCATTCTAATAACCTCTTTGTCCATCGCCCATCTATCATTCTGGCTATGTGTCCTGCCCACCTCTACTTCAACTTGGCTATCCTTTCGATGATGTCAGTCACCTTTGTTCTTCTTCTGATTTCTTCGTTTCTGATTTTGTCTCGCAGAGTTATTCCTAACATTGACCGCTCCATTCTTCTCTGCGTGACTCTTAGTTTGGTAGCCGAGGCTTTAGTTAAGGTAAGTGTATCTGACCCGTACGTTAAGACTGGGAGGACGCACCGATCAAATACCTTTCTCTTTAGGCATGTGGGCAACTCACTTTTTAAAGTTTCTCTCAGTTTTCCAAATGCTGCCCACCAAAGACCGATTCTTTCCTTCAGTTCATGAGTCTGGTTTTCCCTGTCAATACCAGGTATTTATATCTATCTGCGAGTTCTATTTCTTTCCCACCAATACTGATGTTTTGAACCACCACAGCCATAACGAGTTCCTGTACCATCTATCTTGCCACATCTAGATCCTCAGCTACTACGACTATATCATCGGCGAAACGTAAGTTGTTTAGGTATTCTCCATCTATTTTTATTCCCTTTGTCATCCAATCCAAACTCTTTAAAGCATATTCTAAGACCTAATTAAAAAGTTTAGGTGACATTGGGTCTCCTTGTCCCCTTAATTGGGTCTCCCAAATTATTTTCTTGTGGCATTTTTATAATCAAGTATATTCAAATGGGAAATAAGCCACAATTTTACCTAAAAATGATTTTATTAACGTTTCGACGCCCAAGTCGGGTGTCGTTGTTATAAATTGTCTGAATTGCCGATATAAATGAGTCAGATTAAAAAGATTGTTGCAGGAATTTTTTACTAAGCAACACCATTTTTGTTTATTTAGTATTATTTTGTATTTTGACAACGACACCCGACTTGGGCGTCGAAACGTTAATAAAATCATTTTTAGGTAAAATTGTGGCTTATTTCCCATTTGAATATACTTGATCCCAAATTATTAATTAGGAGACCCAATTAATAATTTAATTGTTGGTAAACTATTTGTTAGGTTGTCGTCGGCTTCCGGAAATGTAATCTACTACAAAGAGCCTTTATGTTACCAAGGTATCTAATTATTGGTAAAAAATTACTTCCCTAAATTTTAGTTGAAAATTAAAGATTTTGTTGGGAAAACCCAGATTTTTCGAGGAAAATTGTCATACAAATTTCAAAGCAAATTAAAAGAAAATATTTCCGTGTAGGATTAATTGATGGTAAACCTTTTTGGGTATTTTTGGCTTAAAGGTAAAATCTTTGGAGTTACAAATAGATTACTTTCTGCGAACTTTACATTCCTATATTACTAAAATATTATGCAATCTTAAGATTCGATTCTAGCAATAAAATAGCTGGTAAATAACTTTTCCTTGTTTTTACTAATTTGCACAGAGTATGAAACAATACTCGGTAGAAACATTTCATTTTCTAAGTCATTTTAATATCCTATATAGTTATCGGATATTCTGTACATTTAAATTACTTCAAATAACTATGACCTACTAAATGAGCATTCTTCACAGCAATGGTCAAGATCATTATCAAGGAGATATTGCGCTATATGATGACCATTTATAATATCGTTTTTAAATTGTTAAAATCGCTTCAGACAATAAATTGAAAATATAATGAACGCATGGGTCTAGAATAAACGATAAGGTTAACGTTGTATCTATATATTGAATACAGTAAATTTCACGTGGTTTAATATTATTAATATAGTTAATGACTACCATTTTCTTCATCATCATCATCCAAAGAATTTACGTCCACTGCTGGACATAAGTCTCCCCAATTGTTTCCACCCCTTACGGTTTTGTGCTGATTGTTGCCAGTTTTTACTAATCCGCCTGAAATCATCTATCCATCATATTACTATTACTTAAATACCCAAAACATATTAGTTGGCCTAACGTACATTATGGCCCATTTGGTCCATTAACACAAAAACAATTCAAATTTTACTATTGAGTGACATCCCCTTTATTTTTAATTATATCCAAAATTCTTCAAGGAATAGTTTTTAAAAAGTTCAGGCAAAATCTTGGTGTAAATTGCAAGAAATATGGATCGCATATTTCTTGCAAGTTTTTCTTTAGTTGACAAGTTGACGGACCTGGCAGGATAATTCCTCAATGCATTTTTTTATTTCGCGCCACAAAGTTTCTCTCAGGGACAAGTCGGGAATGTTAGAAACCCATTCCAGAAGTGGTATACCATGGTCTTTAATACAATTTAAAACTCTCTAATAATACGACTCATACTCTCTCCATTTGTCACTGTCTAATAATACGACTCATTTTGTCTCCAGAAATTTGCATATTGATCGTCAACCTCAATAGAAAGGGCACTTAGGAGAAGGAGGATACTGTCTTCAACACACACTTCAAATCTGCATTCATCACTCCATGATCACTCCATTGTATTGTATACCATTGTGAATATCATCATCATCACGTAGCGCTACAACCCTGGTGGGTCCTGGCTGACTGTACAACTTTCTTCCAATTTGTTGGGTCTTCTATCAACCTGGGGTCAAATGGGATGTTCATTTTTCGGAGATCTGATTAGACGTTATCTCTCCGTCGCATTCTGGGACGTCTGAGTGGTCTTTTGCCTGTATGAATCTCCTCCCATACCAGTTTTACAAGTCTCTCGTTATGAAGTCTGCGCACGTGGTCTGCCCATCTTAGTCGCTGTGATTTAATTTCTTGGACAGTATCGGTGTCATTGTAGAGTGTTTTTAATTCGATGTTGGTTCTGATCCTATACTGGTTTGTGTTAATGTTGTGGTGAGGTCCTAACATTTTTCTAAGTATTTTCGTTAAAACGTCTGAGCTTTTCTTCGTTTGATTTGGTCATGGTCCACGTTTCGCATCCATATGTTAGTACAGGTCTGACGATGGATTTATAGATTTTGATCTTGGAACTTCTTGTAAGATTTTTTGATTTTATAAGCTTATCCACTGCGAATAGACAGCGATTTGCTCATTGGATTGTGTCTTTTATTTCTTTACATATATTTCGTCCTCTCTTCAATAATCCTCAGCCCTACTTCGCTTGTTGCTCCTTCCATCGACCTCATGGCTTTCTCTAATAGAAGGTTAAAAAGTAGTGGAGATAACGCATCACCCTGTTTGAGTCCACTGTTGATTTTAAAGCTGTCAAACAGTTTATTATTTACACGTACTTTTGATATTACACCCTCCATACAGACTTTAGTCATCCGAATGAGTTTCTTTGGTATTGAGAACTCCGCCATGGCATTCCATACTTGGCTTCTTTCTACGCTATCATATGCCTGTCGAAAGTCTATGAAGAGATTCTGTATGGGTCTGTTATTTATATTCCCTTCCCTTTTCTAGAAGCTGTCTCAGCGTGAATAGTTGATCTATTGTGGATCTGTTTGCCCTAAAACCGGCTCGTTATTCTCCTAGGACATTTTCAGCATAGGGGCTTAGTCTACTAAGAATGTAAATTGTGAATATGTCCAACCATAATTGTCTTTTTACCGTAATTTTCTTTTGTCAAATAGTAGATTTTCCTTATAGGCCTGGATGCCGCGTACCAAAAAAAGTTGATTAATAGCAAGCTGAAAATCTGTTAATAGCTTAACGGTGTCTAATCGTACAAACTTTAATGTACGGGAACACTGGAACAGGGTAACTTTTAATTGTGGAACAGTTTAAAAATTTGGAACGTCAGATTACGAAAACGTCCAATATATTTTGTCGGACAGAATATCCAATTGATTTGTTACCCTTTCATTAAACTCTCATGGAAAAATCAGACTGCTATTACTAACCAACATGATTCCGGTCATTTGACATATTGGGTGATAAACCCCAGTCTGATTCTTGCATAAGAGTTTAATGAAATGGTAAAAAATCATTTGGAAGTTCTGTCCGACAAAATACATGGAACGTTTTCGTAATCTGATGTTAAAATTTTTTAACCTGTTCCACAATTAAAGCTTCCCTTGTTCCAGTGTTCTTATACATCAAAGTTGTTTCGACTAGACACCGTTAAGCTATTAAAAAATTTTCAGCTTCCTACTAATCACATTTTTTTTGGTAAGCGGTATCCAGGTCTATTAGCCTGAGTTAAAATGAAATTTTTCAAAAACAATTCGTAAAAACTTAATTTGTAAGTTTAATGAAAAATTCGTCTTGGTAAAAGGTATATTAATTTAAAAGGCCCCTAGAAGGGCTACAAATATGAAAACAAAACGTTTTCGCTCTGTAACAAGAGCATCATCAGTGTTACAAGAACATGGTGAGCCACCCAAAAATACAAAGGTTAACACCTTTTAAAAATAGATTAAAAGTCTTATATAGGTAAAGATAAATGTAAATTTTTGTTTATATTCGGTTCAGATTTGGACCACCATCTCCATATAGCTATTTCAGCATCCTCATGCCTCATCAGTGAAGCTATGCAGTCACAAATCACAAATCACAAATTTTTTTCCTCTTAATCTTATATAGGTGTATACATAGTAAAATCCAAAGTATGGATATAATTCCTATGGATATGGCCTTAGGACAACGTATGACTTCCACACGTGGTACTTTGCTTGCTAGGTAATAATTAATTAGGTCATTATGTTGAAAGAGGTGAAAGACAACTGAGTTGTCTAGCAACCTAGCATTACCTAGCAACCCACGTACCACGTGTGGGAGTCACACGTTGTCCTAGGGCCATATCCATAGGAATTATATCCATCCTTTGGATTTTACTATGTATACACTTATATAAGACTTTTAGTCTATTTTTAAAAGGTTTTCAGCTTTGTATTTTTGGGTGGCTCACCATGTTCTTGTAACACTGATGATGCTCTTGTTACAGAGCGAAAACGTTTTGTTTTTATATTTGTAGTCCTTCTAGGGGCTTTTTAAATTAATATACCTTTTACCAAGACGAATTTTTCATTACATTTACTTGTAATTAATAGTATACAGTCAGCTACAGGAAATTCTTCTTTGTGGATACTTTGTAAGTAGCAAATTCTAATGTTCTCATATTTCGAGTATTGCACGATACTACCTTTGTAGGTTTAAATTTTTATTTTAACAAGTTAAAAACATAAATAAACACTACAGTCGTAATAAAAGTTCATATTAAGAGGCTACAATAGCGATCAACAGGTAGCAACAAACCCGGTCCAAGATTGCGGCTGTAATTTTGAATATTTTGTCGAGATATTTGGCACACATATTCGTAATATAATAAAGATTGGCGGTACAGAGCCCAATTTGAGAAAAATATTAGAATGTGGAAATTACTCTCTAATTAACTACAATATTAAAAAAACGAGCCTCTACCGCCATTAAGAAGGACAAAAAAATAAACTTTCTTCAAATAAACTTTTTTATCCCATGCCTAGATGTTGTGTCATTTTGGACTTACTAAAATTTTTTATTTCTAATAAGAAATCGAACATATAACTAATTAATAACTAATTAGGCAACATAGAGGACTTGTCACTGTCATTTTGACAAACCTGCGTCAGATTTTCTCTTATCTGTTCTGTTATCTTTATCGATATCTGTTCAGTGCAGTAGTGTATTATTTTAAGAATTCGTTATTGCTGTTTCATAGGAAAGTAGTGTTTATATATAGTTAGTTTATTATATTTTTATGTAATAGAAATAAGTTGTTGCCCTATTTGAAAAAATAGATTATTGTTAATTGTGAGTTTTAGTTATATGGAGGTAGGTAAGTATATTTTACGTAAAAATATTTTGAATTTTAATGCGAGTATATAAAGTTAGAGTGCCTTTGGCGCTCTATGAACTGAATAAAATAAGACGGCTCTTGTTTCGCTTCACAACGAAATGATTATTTATTATTAATATTTCGTGCAAATACCCATGTTAAATTACACTTTTCAGCCATTTTGGTTTATTTTTATAAATATTTATTTACTAATAACAAAATTGTTTTCTATTACTTCTATTTAGCGCGTCTATGAGTTAATGTCACATTCAAGTTATGTCAAACAATCCCGAAGCACTGTTGCCAAAGTTTCGCAGACCTTACGAAAAAAGGTATCATACTATCTGCCGAAGTTATATTGATGAAGCGCTACTGTATGCTCTTAATAGAAAAGATCAGAGAAATACCGGTATTGTTATAATATTGTTAAAATAGAAATCGTTGAATACTGTATTATATTAAACATATCTACTTATTAAAAATAAAAACAAGTTCATTAGCAACTGAATTTACAGTATGAATTTATATTTTATATTGGCAATGCAAATCTTATCTAAACAAAAAAAAAATTGTTACACTAGCAGGCTTGTTAAAAAACGGAATAATGTAGATAGTATTTTTTGAAAAAAATAATACAAATTATTCAGTTTTGAAAGATAGGCAAAATCTAAGAGATTCCATTTCCATAGAATTAGAACAGCCTTAAAGAAACCAAGACCAAGAGGTTAACATGTATAGGGTTATTCACTATATTTTGACCTCCCTGTAAACTGCTTTATTTACAGAATTAGAAAAAAATGTAAAATACAAAAGTTATTCGATTTTTAAATTATGATTTTTCGACATATATTATATATTATACTAGTGACGTCATCCATCTGGGCGAGATGACGCAATCGACTATTTTTTAAATGAGAATAGGGGTCATGTGCTAGCTCATTTGAAAGGTTATTCAATTCTCTATTCAGTAATATAAACATTAACATAATTATTTATACAGGATGTCCAAAAATCATTTTTTAAATTAAATTAATTGACACAAAAAGAAGAATGTATGTAATTTTTTTAATTCAAAATATCTTCCACTGCTGTTAGAAAACAGAAATAAAAGTTTATTGCACAAATAAACGTTGCTTTTTGCTTAAATTCAATGTTCAAACTGCCGAGAGAGATATGGGAATTTAAGTGAAAAGTAATGTGTATTTGATTAATAAACATTTATTTCTGTTTTATGACAGCAGTAGAATGTATTTTGAATTAAACAAATTACATACATTCTTCTCTTTGTGTCAACTAATTTAATTAAAAAAATTTTTTGGACACCCTGTGCAAATAATCATGTTAATGTTTATATTACTGAATAGGGCATTAAATAAAACTTCTCAAATAAGCTAGCACACGACCCCTTATTTCACTTAAAAAAATAGTCGATTACGTCATCACGCCCAGATGGAAGACGTCACTAGTACGATACATATGTCAAAAAAATCGTAATTTAAAAATCGAGTAATTTTTGTATTTTACTTTTTTTCTAATTCTGTAAATAAAGCACTCTACAGGGGGTCAAAATGTAGTGAATAACCCTGTACATAGAGAGATTGTAATGGTCTCTGAATCGTAATTAAATCTAAACTGCCTGTACCTTGTACCTATTCCATTTCAATATTTTCTCTCTTCCGTTCATGAAGAAAATCAATGAATAATATTCTTCTGCAATCTCAAAAAATCACTGGGTATCGAAACTACTTAAGAGTATACATATTATCTAAAAAAATAAAAAATTTAGGTTTTCCTGGGTTTACTAGGTTTTTTTTATTGTAAGATTTTCAGTAAGTTAAAAAGGTATAAAATCAAAGACTGGTTTGTGATCTTAACGATCTCATTTAAAACATTAGAGCTACTATTAAACTCCTTATGTTTTAAATCATATTGCGCCAATTTTGGTAATAACACCAAGTCAGGGGTAGATTTCAAGAAAGGGAAATTTTAAACCTTAACAAAATACTATGTTAAGATTATTAATACAATTCTGAGTAATATAATAGATAACCATTTCCGATAGACATAAAATTTAATTCTTTAAGTTAACCTCGTATGCTAATTTTTTAATTTCTGGCATGATGTTATATTCAGCTAAATGTCGAGTACAGGAAGACATATCACAAAAATTATTTCTTCGTACATTAATTGTTCTTCGTTGATTTTGGGTGTATACAAGGTTAACACACTGGCTCAGAACTATAAAACGCTGGAGATTATTTCAAATTCTATCAGTTGATTTATCAGCAGTCATCAAATCTAATAAACATGAACTACTTTGTAAGTATTTTTCAAAATCGTAGTAAGAAACAAAATCATAATTTTCTGCAAATGATAAATTTGAAATTTTTACAATATTTTTAATTCTTTTTTTATCTTTTAGTTGAGAATTTTAACGCAACTCATTAAGTATTTTCCTTTTTTACCTAAAATTTTTACTTGACATACCTAGTTTATATTAATTTATTTTTTCAGTTATTTACGTTTAATTCACCTTCACTCGCTCTAAAAATAGCTTTTATTCTCATAGACATGCCCCTTAAAAGCCCTTAAATAATTTCTTGAATTTGAACTCATTTTGTTTCCAGCAGTCCATGTTTCTTCTAATCTTTTGTTAATTTTACCGTTTGTTCAGATCGTAACAAGTTTTATTGTGGCATAATAGTATGTATTTTAATTTTATTATCAGAAAACTATATATCTTATCACTAATTATCTAATTTATAAATATTTTAGGTAATTGTTGCCATTTTCTCCTGCTTGGCTTTGGCAAATGCAGGCGTCATCGTTCAAGGACCAAGTGCCAAGTCTACGGTTGTAGGTAATGATGGCAGTGTTATTTCTGCTGTAGCCCCTGGAGGACAAATTATCGCAGAGGAACATCCTGGAGTAGTTGCTCACAGTGCTCCATTAGTTGCTGCTTATTCTCACCCAGTAGTAACCGCTCATGCTGCCCCAGTAGTAGCTGCCCACTCTGCTCATCTTGTCAACCCACACGCTGCCGCAGTAGTATCTGCCCACTCTGCTCCTGTTGTAGCTGCCCACGTAGCTCCAGTAGTTTCAGCTTACTCACATTCAGTAGTTGCTGCTCCACTTGTAGCTGCTCATTCTGCTCCAGTTGTTGCTCATGGAGTAGTTGCCCATAGAGAAGTCGATACAGTAGTAGCTGGACCATCTGGAACTATTACTACTAGCAAACTTGTTGCCTCTCCAGTTGTAGTTCCTACCCATGGAGTAGTTGGTCATGGAGTTCATGGACATTACTATTAATTTTAGTTATGTAAGATATTGAAAAATAAACAATTGTTTTAGATTGATATTATTGTGTTATCTAACAAGTGTTTAAGTTATACCCACACATACTTTCATTCTTCTTTATTAGTTGTTTCAAGTTGTCTTTAAATCGGTATTCATTTTGTGATAATTTCAATAATTGATTGTTAAAAAAAAGACTAAGTTTTCAATATAATAGCACATAAAATATTAAAATTTTTAAAAATATTACTCTACATCCCACCAGATTGAAAACAATGGGAACTTTCTCTGGTTACACCTCCGAGGATTCTAAAATTTGCAAGCCATAACGGATGCTGAGACTAAAGAAGATGAGGGAATTTCACAATTTATAATTCACGCCCCATCTGCTTAGCGCGGTAAAGTTCCAACGAGAATGGTTCCCTTCGTACTTCAATCAGAGTAAACATGTAAATCAAAAATGAGTAACCATTTTCAATTTCATTGCAACATAAAACTACAGCCTCATTATATTCTGTTCAATCAGAAAGTGCAGCAAGCACCTCTACCGGTTTCGAAAATTATTAGTCTCTCTTCAGGAGGCACATGTGCTGGTTATTCATTTTTGATTGTTTTTTATAAATTGTTTTTATTTTATAAAAATATGTCTCTTTTCGAATTTTGTAAACCACCACTTCCTTTCTTCATTTTATGATTTTATTGCTTTCCTAAATATTGTTTCCCGGATTGTCAGTTCACAATCGACAACAATACCATTTTTTTACAATCGTCAAACAATAGTATATTGTACATCGAGAGAGAAAAAATACATATTTCTCACGAGCGCAGAAGTTTGTTGGCATGAGCCGAGGTACGCAAATCAAGCTAGGGAGAAATATATCGTTTTCTCACGTGTTGTACACTGTACTTTTTTATGTATGCGTTTTCGTCAAGAGTTTAGACTTCAAAATTAAATAATTTAGGTGCTTTTATGTAGATTATATGCCAAAAGGAAAATAAAATACTAGTTACCAGTTATATTTGAAGAGTTTTGAAAGGTAACTTTTGGTAAGTTTTGATTTGACACATTTTATTTGACAAAAATATTTGTGTTTGTATTGTGCATGTTACCATGGAAACCGCGATTCTACGTATGGAACCCGTGAGAAAAAATATTTCTCACTGCAATGGCTGACTTTTCTCACAGCCTGAGAAATTGTTCGTTTTGAATGTATGCAAGTAGTGAGAGAAGTTGCACATTGTATAGCATCCATAGAAAAAGTTATTTTCAATAAATAAAAAACTGCATAAGAAAAAGTTTTTTTCAATCTTAAATTGGATCCGTCTCTCTTTATAATGGTATTTT
This sequence comes from Diabrotica virgifera virgifera, assembly GCF_917563875.1. NCBI lineage: Eukaryota > Metazoa > Arthropoda > Insecta > Coleoptera > Chrysomelidae > Diabrotica > Diabrotica virgifera. The sequence goes on along the minus strand of NC_065448.1, from coordinate 243,918,956 downwards.
GAAAATATTTACCATAGCTTTGAATATGGCTTTATAAGCTGAAAGCACTTAGCTAGAAATTAAATATTTCACACACTTCAAAAGTACTCCCCATCATTCAGTATTCACAAGGGGGTGCAAAACCATTTCAGTATTTACAAATGAAATAAAAGACAAAGGAGACAAAGAAGACCCCAACAATTATAGAGGTATAAATCTGATCAAATCAAAAATATACTGAACACCGCACTTAAGCTAACCACAAAAGTCCTAACCAACTTTATCAGATAAACAACAAGGATTTAGATCCGGAAGATCCTGCGTAGACCCCGTATTTGTACTGAGACAAATAACAGAAAAAGCCATTGAGTACAATAAACCAGCATATCTATGTTTTATAGACCTGATAAAGGATTTCGATTGTATCCAAGTCGAAGACATCTTACATTTACTGTATAGAAGAAACATACCAATCAATATTATACAAACCATCGAAAACATCTACTTTCATAATCGAATACAGGCAAAGATAAATGGAAAACTAACACAGTTTATACCAGTACAAAGCGAAGTCAGACAAGGTGACTCGTTAAGCCCACTACTCTTTAATATAATAATGGACGAAATAATAGAAGCAGTAGGTAAGGGTCATGGTTACAGAGTGGGGAACAAAGAAATCCAAATATTATGTTATGCAGACGACACCGCATTAATCGCCGAGATAGAAGACGATCTCCAAAGATTAACACACATCTTCAATACAACAGCCAAGAACTACAATATGATAATATCAGCAGAAAAAACCAAATATATGACAATATCTAAATACTCACTACGATATAAATCGAAATTGATGGGAAAATAATAAAGCAGGAAGCAATGTTTAGATATCTGGAAATAGATAAAAACAGTTACGGAGATGCTGAAGAAGAAGTACGACAACAAAGCTTAAAAGCAAGTAAAGCTGCGGGATCTCTTAATGACACAATCTGGAAGAACAAACACCTAAGACAAGACACAAAAGTAAAAATCTATAAAGCAGTAATTAGACATATATTGACATATACGGCGGAAACAAAACCTAACACATCTAAAACGAGAAGACTACTAGAAACAACAGAGATGAAAATACTCCGACGAATATCAGGGAAAAGTCTGTTGGATAGGGAGAGAAAACCCTAAATCATGCAATGTAGAAGACATAAATGGATGGGTGACAAAACGGAAAGAGGAGTGGAACGAACAGAATGGCAGAGGAGAGGATAGTACAAATAGCACGAGATAAGTCACCAAATGAACGAAGATATATTGACAGACCAAGAAAAAGATGGTCCGATAACTTAAACCATTTAGGAGGCTCATATTGAAAAAGAAACAGGCTTTAAAGGCTAAATACAAAAGGAAGAAGAAGAAGACAAATGAAATAATAGAGATTTTCACAATCATTGTTTTTTACATCTTTTGAAATATGTTTAGCAGAGTAAGCTAGATTAGACAGTTTAGCCATCTAATCAATTATCACGTTCACAGCTACGCTGATCCTATAGAACTAACCCTGATGCTTTCACACCAGGCCCTATCTGTCTGATAGGGGCACCATATATAATTTACCTCATCAATCAATCTTGGTTGGTCCCATGGGGCTAACACATTTTCTAACGGCAGTACGATCTAACAACTTAATATCACTCTGTGTTACCAGACATCAATAATGAGGAAATTGCACACACTCCATCTTAAATGAAATATTACCTTGCGCCTAATGGATCTACAACTTAAGGTGCATTGGAAGTTCTTCTGAAGAACTCTTTAACAGGTTAGAGAGTCCCAGACAGCTGCAAAATGTTTAAGCTATTTTACTGCACAAAAAGAGTGATAAACAGAAAAACGAAAATTATCGATGAAAAGAGCTATATCCAGCAGTGGACGCGTACAGGTTGATTATGATGATGATGATGATAATGCTTATAAAGTCTTATCTCGCATCCATGTAAAGTTCTCACAAAAAATATTACTAACGGACTATCTAATATATTCGACAGCTATCAACCTCCTAAGCACCTCCTACAATGTTTTGATCCGTTTATTTCTTCGAAAGTATACAAGATATTTTTACAAATATCAAAAGATTCAAATGTAAATTGACGCGTGAAATACTTCTGAAGACTGTCAAAGTATCATGGATATCTTGTATATTTTTTTCCACATATTTTCAATATTCCATTTACATTCTAGCATACTTTCCACATTCCACATATAAAATATGTATGTGACATTAGTAGGTATCTTCTTCTTAATGTTTGATCTGTGATCAGAGGTTGGATATCGCAATGGCTATGGTCACTTTGTTGGCTGCTGCTCTGAATAGTGTTAATAAACTATAGCTAAACCATTATCTAGGGTTCCAGCCAGGAGATGCGTCTTCTTCCTATGCTTCTTCTTCCTTGGATCCATCCTTGCATGATAATTCTCAGAATCTCTATTGGTTGCCCTTTTTCTCCTCTGGTTATGTGACCCAAATATTCCAGTATTCTTGTTTTTGTCCTGTTCATAATTTCTAACTCGTTATTTGATACGTCGCGTCGTGTAAATTACACAAGGATTATTACAATCCTTTGGACCCACTGAATTTTCAATATTCTTCTGTAATAGATACATAGACTTACAATGACTGTATTTTTTGTAGTGGTTATGTTTATAACAACTGTGAGCTTTACTTAATTAACAATAATGAGCACATTGACGTCAATTCTAATATTCAGTTAAATTGTAATCATTTCCGGCATACAGAATATTAATTTTTTAAGTTAACCTCGTATGGTAATAAGTTTTTTTTTTAATTTCTGGTATGATGCACTATTCAACTAAATGTCAAGTACAGGAAGACATATCACAAAATCATTTCTTCATACATATATTGTTCTTCGTTGATTTTTGGGTGTATACAAGGTTAACATACTGGCTCAGAACTATAAAACGATGGAGATTATTTGAAATGCTATCAGTTGATTTATCAGCAGACATCAAATCAAATCTAATAAACATGAACTCCTTGGTAAGTATTTTTAACAGCATTAGTAAGAAATAAATTCATAATATTCTTCAATATGATAAATTTGAGATCTTTAGAACATTTATATATTTTTTTAACTTTTAGTTCAGAATTTTAACTACACTGTTATCAAAAATTTTTACTTTACATAGGTTCTGTTAATTTATTTTTCCAATGATTGTATTACGTTTAATGCACCTCCACTAGCTCTAAAAATAGCTTCCGTTCTGCAAGCCACGCTCAGTAAAAGTCCAAATAATTACTTGAGAAACTCGAACTCATTCTTCCAGTTCAGTGATCTATAATTCTTATAATATTTTGTTAATTTTGCTAATTTTTTATATAGTAATACGTCTATTGCGGAATTTAATAGTACTGCCATTTAATTATTAAGAAAATACATGTCTTATTTACTAATTGTCTAATTTAAAAATATTTTAGGTAATTGTAACCATTTTCTCCTGCTTGGCTTTGGCAAATGCAGGCATAATCGTTCAAGGACCAAGTGCCAAATCTACAGTTGTAGGTAATGATGGCAGTGTTATTTCTTCTGTAGCCCCTGGAGGACAAATTATCGCAGATGAACATCCTGGAGTGGTTGCTCACAGTGCCCCATTAGTTGCTGCTTACTCTCACCCAGTAGTAACCGCTCATGCTGCCCCAGTAGTAGCTGCCCACTCTGCTCATCTTGTAAATGCACATGCTGCCCCAGTAGTAGCTGCCCACTCTGCACATCTTGTAAACCCACACTCTGCCGCAGTAGTATCTGTCCACTCTGCTCCTGTTGTAGCTGCTCACGTAGCTCCAGTAGTTTCAGCTTACTCACATTCAGTAGTTGCTGCTCCACTTGTAGCTGCTCATTCTGCTCCAGTTGTTGCTCATGGAGTAGTTGCCCATAAAGAAGTTGATACAGTAGTAGCTGGACCATCTGGAACTATTACTACTAGCAAACTTGTTGCCTCTCCAGTCGTAGTTCCTGCCCACGGAGTAGTTGGTCATGGAGTTCATGGACATTATTATTAATTTTATTGGTGTAAGTTATTGAAAAATAAACAATTGTTTTAAATTGATACATTCCATTATTACAAAGGACAAAAATCCAACACATTGGGGCATTTAAATAAGAACTTTTTGTATCAAATATCAAGTTTTGAATTTGTGTTTAAGTTAGACCAACACATATCGACCTTCTTCTTTTTTACTTAAACACTTTATTACTAATGTTTTGCCATGATTACCAAAAACTGATTCCCATTTTCTTACAGTTTTAATAGTGATAGTATATCTATATTTGACGGTTCAATCGATCACATTTTCTTATAAAATAAGTTTTCTTTTTGAATTTTTTAACCAATATCTTTTTTAAACTAATTAACGTCCATCCTATTAAAATTTAATATGCTGTCTAATATATGCAAAGAGATGAGATATATTCAATTCTTGATCCGATCTCTGTGGGTGTTATAGTGTATTTTTAGCTATTGAATCCGCAATACTACATATTACCTAATATGTCTGAATCTCCCCAACTCAAAAGAATTTAACAATGTACGATGAAGCTGATAGTTTTAGTAATAATTGCTGAAAATTTGTTTATAGGAATATATTATTGCTGTTAATTGTGATAAAATTTTGTAAGGTAAATTAACTATATAGATGGAAAATAAGCCACAATTAAATTGAAAAAATAATTTTATTAACGTTTCGAGGCCCAAACGGGGTGTCGTTTTCAAAATACCAAGATTTTGACAACGACACACGATTTGGGCGTCGAAACGTTAATAAAATTATTTTTTCAATTTAATTGTGGCTTATTTCCCATCTAAATAGTTAATTATAAAAATGCAACAAGGAAATAGCTTCAGACCAACATTTTGTAAGGTATATAGTACTGATAATGAAACGGTGCACACAACATTTTTTGTTCCACTGGTTTTCACAGCACCATTCAAGGGCTTTATATTATAATGCACATGCTTCAGCGGAAAAGATGCTTTATTGATGATTTAAAATAAATGTCATTTTAATTTTCATGTTTGGCACAAAGTTAGCACTAATTGTACATTACTGATATCCATTCCGATATGTACAGATCGCAATATAAGGTGAATGGCTACTTCAGACACCCTTGAGAGTATTGTAATAAAATCAGTTTTGTATTTGTGAATATTATTGTAGATATAACACTTGTTAGGTGTAATGTATCCTATGATATTCAAATAAGATTACTTATGTTCATTAAATTTACAAATGATTTTGCAAGTGGTGGGGAATATTCTTTATAAGTAATTGACATAAATGAAACTTACCGTAGATTGATTTCTTACCTGAAAAAAAAAAGAATTAATATAGTTATTACGTACTTGTTTTTACATTCTAATAAACAATATTTTAGAAGCATACTAATATAATATTCCTAGAGTACAGAGAACCAAATTTGACCTAACAACTATTAAAACTACCCCAAAAGATATTATTAGAACTCAACAAAATACCACAAGGATGGTATTTTTATCCCAATACCTCTCTTCAAACAGCAGACAGATGGGACTCAGAGAACTACATAGGAATTAGCCTATTTCACACAACACAGAGAAAGTTGTTGTATCAATTCCCCAAGACGTAGACATTATAATATCTAGACTGCGCGCTGCTATCTTAAACTATCTGATGATTGCGACAGAGCTAACTGAGGCTATTTGGTGGGAAGTCTCTTTCTAATTGGAGGAGTTTATTAAATTGGCGACAGTGCGAAAGTGATGTGGTAGACAAACCCAACGTGATTGGATCAACCTCGTCGATTGGAAAGAGACTTCCCACCTAATATCCTCAGTTGTCTCTGTCGCAATCGTCAGATAGTTTTAAATGACAGCACGCAGTCTAGCTATTATACAGTGCTAGTCAAAAGTCCGTACCCCCCTCTTATCTTCTGAACGGTTATACCTATAATAGTGAAATTTGGAGGGAGGAAATAAACGGACGTAAGCTTCTTAACTAGTCATGACAGGTGGCGTAATAGTGACAGATGACGTTACAGAGCCACTGTGACCGATAATTTTAAATGGGACCTTATGGCAAGTGATACCTCGTTTAAAAGGTATTCAAAATACCTATTCAGTCATACTAATTTTTTTGGGTTTTAGTTGATTTTGATTTTGGTGAATAAATTAAATAAATATAATATTGTAGTTTCGCATTTAATTAATAAAAATTCAAATGTCCGCCTATGGTTTTTTTGTCAAAAAAGTTGACGTTTTTCAATTATCTGGTAGCTTTACGTCAACGTCAACCTTTTTGCCAAGTAATCCTATGCGGAATTTTGAATTTTTATTAATTAAATGCGAAACTACAATTTTATATTAATTTCATTTATTCATCAAAATTAGCTTAAACTCAAACAAAATTAGTATGACTGAATATGTATTTTCAATACCTTTTAAACGAGGTATCACTTGCCATAAGGTCCCGTTTAAAATTATCTGTCACAGTGGCGCTGTAAAGTCATCTGTCATAATTAAGTCACCTGTCATGAGTAGTTAAGAAGCTTACGTCCGTTTATTTCCTCCCTTCAAATTTCACTATTATAAGTATAACCTTTCAAAAGATACGAGGGGGGTACGGACTTTTGACTAGCACTGTATGTATTATGTCTATGCCACAAGAGGTATCTGGCAGCATTTTTAATAGGTTAATTCTAGATTAGCAAGAACCTTGCAGATTGGCTATGAGATTCTCCCATTTTAAGTTACATTTAAAAGAAAGTACTATGAAATTTATATCTCCTGTCTGTTGCAGGCTAACTTCGTTTAGTTAGAAAAAATTAAATATTTAAACTACCTTGGTACGAACTTCAATGAAAATTGGGAATATTCCCCTAGAAATTAAATGTAGGATAGAAAAAGCAATACTAGTATGGTATAGTTAGACCCAAACCCAGACATCCAAAGTGAAAGTTATCCTCCAACACCAAATTGTTCTATATGGTCCACTTAATGTTCAGAAAAAAGTCACACCATTTTGAGCGTCGGGTTTGGGGGGGAGAGGGGGGAGAAATCTGCAAATTCCTAGTTTTTTACGTTTTTCGTCAATATTTCTAAAACTAAGCGGTTTAGCATGAACAACCCCCTACACAAAATTGTTCTACATTAAATTTTAAATAAAAAAGGCCCTATGCATAACCCTTCTAAAATGAACGGTTCCAAAGTTACGGAGGTAGTATAGTCTAATTGGTCCAAAAAAAGGCATAACCCAGACATCCAAAGTAAAAGTTTTCCTTCAACACCAAATTGTTCTATATGGTCCACATATTGTTCAGTAAAAAGTTACACCATTTTGAGCGTCCGGTTTGGGGGGGAGATGGGGGAGAATTCGGTAAATTAGTAGTTTTTTTAAGTTTTTCGTCAATATTTCTAAAACTATGCTTTAGCGTAAGGAATGTTTTATAGAAAAATGTTCTACATAAAATTTAAAATAAAAAAGGTTCTATACATAATTGTTATAAAATCAACGGTTCCAGACTTACGGAGGGTGAAATGTGGAGGTTTTCGATACTTTTTATATTCACCGATTTCTCCCCCCTCTCCCCACAAACTCGACGCTCAAAATGGTGTGACTTTTTTCTCAACATTATGTGGACCATATAAAACAATTTGGTGTTGGAGGATAACTTTCACTTTGGATATCTGGGTATATATCATAAATATTGCCCAAAAAATATAAAAAGTATCGAAAACCTCGACTTTTCACCCTCCGTAACTCTGGAACCGTTGATTTTATAACAATTATGTATAGAACATTTTTTGTTTTAAATTTCATGTAGAACATTTTGGTATATAACATTGTTTACGCTAAAGCACAGTTTTAGAAATATTGACGAAAAACGTAAAACTAATTTAGCGGCTTCCCTCCCATCTCCCTCCCAAACCGGACTCTCAAAATGGTGTAACTTTTTACTGAACAATATGTAGACTATATAGAACATTTTGGTGTTGGAGGAAAACTTTTACTTTGGTTGTTTGGGTTAGGCCTTTTTTTTGGAACAGTTATACTATACTACCTCCGTAACTTTGGAACCATTCATTTTAGAAGGGTTATGCATAGGGCTTATTTTATTTCAAATTTAATGTAGAACAATTGTGTATAGAAGGTTGTTCATGTTAAACCGCATAGTTTTAGAAATATTGGCGAAAAACTTAAAAAACTACGAATTTACCGATTTCTCCCCCCTCCCCCCCCCAAACTCGACGCTCAAAATGGTGTGACTTTTTTCTGGACATTGTGTGGACCATATAGAACAATTTGGTGTTGATGGATAACTTTCACTTTGGATGTCTGGGTTATGCCATCTTTTGGATCAACTGTACTATACTATACCTACATTTCAAAAAATAATTAAACAATGCAAGTGTCATGATTTATCAATATCAATATAATTATAGGTTACTTTAATGTATGTAATATATTTTATATACTGTTGAACGGAGTTGAGTCATGGAACCTCCACATTACTAATGAGTGGGTTTTATTAAGAATACAAAAAGAAAAAGACTTATTAATCACAATAAAATAGCCAAAATCGACTACCTCGGTTACATCATGAGGAACAGCCGAAGATATGGCCTCCTGCAACTAAGTATACAGGGAAATGTAGAAGGCAAACGTGGACAAGGAAGGCCCAGGATTTCATGGCTGAAAAATCTACGTACTTGGTTTAATACAACAGCTACAAATATTTTTAGAGCAGCAGTAAGCAAAGTACAGTTTGCCATAATGGTCGCCAACATCCGAAAGGAATTGGCACTACAAAAAGGAGAATATTAGGGTACCCCGTCAAAATAGCCCCGTCAAAAAAGCCCCGACAAAATAGCCCCGACATAATATCCCGCACACAAAATAGCTCCGACAAAATAGCCTGCAGACAAAATAGCCGCGGAATAATAGCCCACCGACAAAATAGCCCCGACAAAATAGCCCCGACAAAATAGCCCCGAAAAAAAGCTCCCTTCAGAATTCATCATGAAATAATTCCTTAAAAATACATTTTTTCGGAAATAGTAATTATCCTTTATTCAGATGTTTATCTTAACCACATTAAATAGAAATTGTCTTTTCAGAGAACTTGAGTCCTGTCTTTCCTGCCTCTTGGAAGTTTGAACATTTAAGTTAAGTGAAAATCAATGTTAATTTATGATATAAACATGTTTTCTGTTTTCGGGCAACAGTAAAATGCATATTAAATTAAATAAATGAAATACATTCTTCCTTTTTGTCAAATAATTTAAATTAAAAAAAGAATGTGTGTGTACTTTGTACGCACGTAAGAAGTTATACTTCTATTATATGATTATATGATTATAAACGAAATTAATATACTTTTTATTTATATTTTATTTAAATATTAAATTAATTTATACTTACTACTTCTCAAACATTTTTATTAAAACAGTGCCAAAAATTAAAATAATAAAAAAATAAAACACACACAAGTACATTAAAAATGCCACAAATGATTTCTGAACATTAATTGTCGGAAAATTTTTTAACTAAATACGTATTTTCTGAAAATAAAATTATATAATAAGTATACTTACAATCATAAAATGTATAAAAAAAAATAAAAAAATAAAAGTTTCTATTGGGATTCGAACCAACTTACCAAGCGGCTGGTATTTGCGTTGTATTTTGAGTCACCCGCATTAAAACTTCGCCACAGAGACAGCTTATCATTATGTGCGAAGATCGTCTAACTAAACAGATTAACCTTTTGACATTTTTAACTTATGCAAATCAAATTATTTTGATTTTGAATTGAAATGATTTAGAATTGAAAAAATACAACAAAACATAGAGTAAGAAAACAATATATTAGTTGAATATTATTTAAATAAAAGTATTACATACTACTTATGTATTTTGGTAGGTTCAAGGTAGGTATCGGAGCCCGTATAACGACTAATAAATTTCGCAATCACTTGCGTCGTGCAAAGTGGCTATGTTCAAATATCATAACAAAATTTGATCAACTATTTATAAAACACTTACCAGTGAAAGATTCTTTAGCTCTGAATAAGCGAGATCTGCGGCACTCATACTAGTCACAGTTTGATGAGCTTTCACATTGGCATGCAACAATCATCTCTTCTATGTAAATAAGTCCAAAAATATAATATGAAAACTATTTAAAAAGGCAGTATAACCATTAACTAACTTTTTGTTTGTTTGTTTCTCTTCCAACAAATTTTAAAACGCAACAAGCATACATTATAACCAAACCACAGTCCCACAGCTGTGCCACAGCTGCCATATTGGATAATTTTTGTCATGTCATTTGAACATCCAATCAGAACAAAGTTATAATGCGCATGCGCCCGGTCGCTAGGTTTTCCCATATAAAATTTCACCGTCATTACGCCCGTAAAGAAGTATAACTTCAAAAAAGTTTTTGGACACCTTATATAAATAATTATGTAATTGTTTATAAGAGGCTGTTTTAGCCGGGGCTATTTTAGCCGGGGCTGTTTTGACCGGGGCTATTTTGTGTGCGATCTATTTTGTCGGGGCTATTTTGTTTGCGGGCTATTTTGTCGAGGCTATTTTGTGTTGGGGCTATTTTGACGGGGCTTTTTTGACGGGGCTGTTTTGACCGGGCTATTTTGACGGGTCACGGAATATTAGTGATACCGTCTTAGTAATGAGCCAGTGAACGAATCGGAAAATGTTTTATGATAATAACAACTATTTCTTTTTTAATCTCTGAACACCTATATTAAATTAATCTAAAGGAGTAGTATTTACATTTGATGAATACATTGTGCCACCTATATGTAGTCAATAATTATTTTCTGCAGAATGTAACATGGTCTTAGTTGGAGAAGTACATATAAAATTTTATAGTTTTTCCTAATAAGCTTTTACGTATTTACGCTTTCGATTTAAAATATCATTACCTCATTTACTTCACTTCAGCACGTGTAAAAAAATCATAAATAAAAACTTTATAATTTTCCCCTATTTTTCTTTATTTGATAAAAATATTTTACCGAATTACACATAACTTGATATTTTTTTGTCAGAAAAACTACTGCTATTAGTTTCATATTTTGTTTTGTTTAACCTCTTATTTCAGAATATAAAAAATAATTAAAATGCAGTTTTTAGACAATATAAAAAATATGATAGTCCAGGAACTGAAGCTTTTCAACTCGCAATTTTTACAGAATGGATCGATTTGCTTGAAAATTTGAGAATAAGTAGTGGATAGCCCAAGGATTAAAATCTATATGATGCGGAAAGGCGCTTTGACCTTGGGGGTGGTTGCCACCCCATCACGTGAGTGGAAATTTTTTATTATATTTTGACCGAAAAGTTGATAAAAACATTCATTCTAAGCAAAAAATGTTCTATACATTTTTTTGATAAAATTAATAGTTTTCGATTTATTCGCCATCGAAAGTCTTAGTTTTATGTCGAAAAAATCAATGTTTTTCGATATATACTCATTTACGATTCACTCAGTTTTTGCCTTAGAAAAAATTTTTTCAAACCAAGTTCTTGGAAATTAAATAATCTACAATTTCATATTAAATCATTTTTCCGTATCTCTGATGCTAATCTTTCTATTCTGAACAGAATGGCATTTTTTACCAAACTACAAAAATTCGTTATTCGCTTTTAACTCCAGTTTTTTAAAAACTAATCATTATAAGCCAGTCAAACGTCTAGAATCTATTAACAATACATAAATAAAGAAGAATGAATAAGGCCAATGACTAAAAGCACCGCTAACTTAAATTATTATGCTTGCAATTGGATTTCTATTTTTTTTTTCAAAAAAAATATATTGTTTTTTTGAACGTAACTTTTTAATTTTTTATCTTAAAAAGTTTTGTGATAAAGAATTTTATAGGTTTTTATGGGATCTATAAGGCTATTAATATTAAATCTTTTTAAAATCCTCAGTCTCAAAAAGAAGTGACTTTGAATGGGTTGGTAAAGGTGGTTTTTGCATGTTATTACAAGATTTAATTGTCAATAGCTCACTCAATTTTTGCCTTAGGAAAAATTTTTGCAAACCATGTTCTTGGGAATTAAAGAAACTACAATTTCATATTTAAACATTTTTTCGTATCTCTGATGCTAATCTTTCTATTCCGAAGAAAATGGCATTTTTTACCAAACTACAAAAATTAATTATTCGCTTTTAGCTCCATTTTATTACAAACTAATAATTTTAAGCCGGTAAAACTTCTAGAACCTATTAATAATACATAAATAAAGAAGACCAAATAGGGTCAATGACTAATGTTAATTAAGTTGGTGATAAGGGGGTTGTTTCTGATAAATTTTTTGCTGAAAAAATAGGGACCGACATTATTTTCATTATAAGTTACTTAATTTTTGAGGTAGAGACTTTTTTTTATTACTGTAGATAGATATTTTTAAATACTTTAAATTAGTTTCAACGAGTTATCCTCGAAAAATGCATAGTTTTCCCGTCGTTTGACTTTAATACTACAATATTTAGCATTTGACGAAGAAGAGCTAACATATAAAAAATTATAGCTCGATTACTATGGGTTTTAAAAAAATTGAAAAAAACCAGATTTGTTTATTTTTTTAAAAGGTACATTTTTATTAAGCAAAGTTGTTTTGATAAAAGAAAACTTTTTGAGTTATTAGCCGAAAACTGATTAAAAACATTGATTTTTTCGATATAAAACTAACACTTTCGATAACGAATAATCGGAAAAGTATTGATTTGATCAAAAAAATGTATAGAACGTTTTTTGCTTAGAATAAATGTTTTTACCAACTTTTGCGGTCTAAATATAATATAAAATTTCCACCCCCGAGATGGGGTGGCAACCACCCCCATGGTAAAAGCGCCTTTCGACATCATATAGATTTTGATCCTTGGACTATCCACTACTTATTCTCAAATTTTCAAGCAAATCGATCCATTCTGTAAAAATTGCGAGGTTTCATTCTATTGTAAGCTTCATTACATGGACTATGAGTAATTTTAATCCATTTAGTGAAATTACTTCTGAAGGCAAATGGGTTTTTTTTTATTCTGACCAAGCTTTCTAGTTATATTACACTTACATATTGTATTATTTTAACCCATTTATCCATTACATTCTTGGCCTAATTGTTAATATAAATAGATTAACGCTCTGGTGCTGTTTTTGTATTTTAATCTTTTTTCATTTTTTTTATTTTCATTTTTTCATTGCCAGAAAAGTCTACCTCTAGAATTATCAAACACAAATAAAAATAATACTCAATATATTTATTTTTATGTATATTTACTATTTTACAATAATCATACAAATATTTACAAAAACTTAAAGATAAAGTCCGTGAGCTGAAATAAGACCGGCACCATGCCTGGAGGTGGCAATGGTTCCAGAGGGTCCAGCTACAACGGTATCAACGGAACCGTGTCCAACAACTGGAGCTGAATAGGCAGATACTACTGGAGCGGAGTAAGCTGATACTACTGGAGCAGAGTAAGCTGACAATACTGGAGCAGAGTAAGCTGCGTGGACGGGGTGAGAGTAAGCTGATACTAGGGGAGCGGAATAGGTCAATGGAGCATGGTATGAAGAGTAAGCTGAGACTACTGGGGCGGCAGCAACTACTGGGGCGGTATGGGCAATTACTCCTGGGTGTTCTTCGGCAACGATTGAAGCTCCTGGTTGTACAGAGGAGATAACGCTACCGTCAGCACCTACCAAGGTAGATCTGGCACTTGGTCCTTGCACGATGGTGGCTGATGGGGCAGCATAGGTAGCTGCTACAGCAGCGAAGAAAGCTACAAAGGCCTGCATAAAAAATTTAAAATAAATATTTAATAATTTCACTAGTAAATTATAAGAACGTCAGTAATAATCAGTGTGGCAATAAAGTATCTGATGTTTCATATATACTACTACAACGCTAATTAATTTACTATTACATAGTTGAAGAATACTATAAAAATATAGGTGAATGAAAAAATAATCATACAACAAATAAAAATTACGAAACCATAGCAAAAATTAAGAAAACAAAATGAGTAACACAGCCACAAATTTTTTTTCTATTCCAACATTAAAGTCAATTGTTGTTAAATTTTGAATAGAAATTAGATAATAAGCCACAATTTAACTAAAAAAATTATTTAATTATTTTATTAACGTTTCGACGTCCAAATCGGGTTTCGTTGTCAAAATAATATTCATTAATATTTAGTATTTTGACAACGACACCCAATTTGGACATCGAAACTTTAATAAAATCATTTTTTTAGTTAAATTGTGGCTTATTTCCCATTTAGACTAATCGATTAGAAACATAACAATAAAACAAGAGAAAATACTACAACATAACTAACAGAAATAATAAACACTGTATAATCTAATGGAATGGTAACAATTGTTATAATAAAGAAAATAAAATGCTCATACTCAAGACATAGATAGATATAATATAAAGTAATAAAATTTGAATGTCAGACAGTTCTGTCAGATATTTCAAGTAGTTTGAAACAGTAAAAGAAGTATAAAAGCAAAAATAATACTAGAAAAATAGGAAGAGTAAGTGGAACTAAGAAAAAAACCAAAATTTCATAATTTTCATAATTATATTATATATAAAATAAGACATAAATTTTATAAACTAGTAAAAAAAATCGTAAATTATTTAATCATTATATTGATAATAACTTCATGGATTACAAGAAAAACTGGTAGTTATTTTTTATTAGACAAGGGCCAAAAATAGGAGAATTAAGCGCGATAATTGAAAGTTACGCCCCGACGCATAGCAGAGGGATGTAAATATGATAGCCTTAAAATTTAATACAATAGCCCGTGTTTAATACAATATTTTTTCTATAACTCACCAGAAACACCAGAAGTTACAACAATTTTGCCGTAAAAAATAAAAATCAGAACATCCAGGAATAATTAGGAAAGTAGGGGACGTTATCTACGTAACTACTAAAATAACAAAAAAATGTGTCAAATTTTAGCAAAATCTGGTAAAATATGAGCGAAATGGATATTGCTATCTCATTTTCGTGCACGACACCAGAATTAAACAAAGGCTGCAAAAGGGGCTTCGGTCGAAATATTGTCAGCAAGATCTAAGAAGTCATATTTATGAGCAAGTGAACGCAAAATTCATTGATCATTGACACTTCAGGAAGAAATGTAATACTTTCTCAGAAAATGCTTGCATGTTTTTCGGAACTATCACAAGAAATGAAATACTTAACACTGTGGGTCCATTATTTTATATTGGAAAGTGTATTTTTCTTCAATTGATAATAAATATGAGTGATCAACTATGATAATAATAGTTTATAAATTTTTGACGACAAAACAAAACTAATTGTGACATTTTATGTCAGTTATAGAAAAAAAAAATAAATGTATTTTAGTGGGTATTATCTAGAAAGAAAAAACGATAGAACGAATAAACATAAAATGTTTTTACTTTTATTTTAAGTAATTAGTAATTGTAAATAAATATTAGAAGCAATTATAATGGAAGCTAATTATTATAATGACTGGTATAACAAAATAAAATCAGTGTGGGCCCATTATTCTGTGGTAAAAAGTATATTTTCCTTCAATTATTAAGAACTAGGAGTGATGAACTATGATAATAATTTATGAATTTTTGACGTTCGCAGGCGGTATAGAAACAGATTTTACCCCATGGGATAAAATGTGACGTTATGTTTCGAAAAAAAAAAAAACGATGGAACAGACAAATATGCAAGATTTTTTACTTTTAAGTAACTATTAATTGTAAATAATTACTAATCAAAATAATTTTTTTTAATTATTAGAATGCATTGTAATAATGGAAACTGATACTTTCTAACTGGTATAATAAAATAAAAAATATTCGTTAAATTTGTTATATATTATTATGTTTGATTTTAAAATTTAAAAAAATTGTCTTACCAAGCAGTTCATGTTGTCTTAAGTTGAGTTGGTTCCGTTGGTGATACAACTGATAGTGTTCTCTCGAAAGAAGGATTAATTTATACTTAACTAGATCACGCGCGTAGACCTTGGCGACACCCAAATTTAAAGCGTCAGATGGCCAGTTTTATTACCAAAAAATGTATCCAGGATAAGAATGTAAATTTTTAATATTTTTCGTAGTGGGTGAAGAATACGTAGTGGGTAACTGTGGGTGAAGAATACAATTTATTTTGTGTTTTGTAATTATTTGATTAAATATTATATCCGCAATTTAAATATTAAAAAAATAAACTTGATTTAAAAAGAACATATTTATTGCAGCTTCATGAAAAATGTGGTTGTTCACATTACTACACTGATATAGTATCATGTATACTTTGATTTGGCTTAATTGCTAGCTAATTTTATAATAGGGCTGTTTTATCGCTTAATTATTTGTTTCGACCATTATAATAGAAAAGTGCTTGAAACAAATGAGAAGCGACAAATACGCCTATTGATATGTTAAATTACAAAGAAAATATAGACTTTTTGATGTTAAAAACATTGATTTTGAAATTTGAGGGCACACTCTGGGGACTATTTTTTTTTATTCTGAAGTACTTAAATCTGTACTTGAAAAAATAGTGCCGCCACCCGAGACGAGGGTATTTACATATTATATCTCTTTTGGGAAATTTCAAAAATTGGATTAGCGAAGTAATAATGATTTTGATTTATAAACTTACGTGCATAGAAATCGGCCCACTTAAATATTTGGTAGTAGGTAAATAATATATTTACTATAATAATAAAATTGTTCAACAATCATTATAAATTATTTTTATTTAATAATTTTATAATTTTATTTAAAATATTTAATTTTAGCTACAATAATTTTCAAATGTACCCTTTTTATACCAAATTTTCAATTAGAATTCTTATTTCCGGATAATATTTATATTGCGAGATATAAAAATTACATATACTATGAATTTAGATTTATGAAACGAAGATTATAACAAATGCAATTTTTACTAAATTTACGTGCATAGAAATCGGCCCACTTGAAAATTTGGTCATTTTTGATGTCTCGTATTTCCTAAACCTGTTGGCCGATTTAAGTGATTTTTTTAATATATTATAGCCTGATTCTTTAACAATATCTCTGTAATAATATTGTTACTAAACAGGTAGGTTTTTATTGTATACCGGGAGAACGAACCAAACTGTGTTTTTTTCTCAAAGTTCGTATCCCACTGTAGAATATTCCAGAATTTATAAAATACTGAAATTAAAACCCTACTATAGCCTCAGGTTTTTTTAACATTTTGTTTTTTAATTCATTCGTTTATGTTGGATAATAAAAGAATTAGGTACTTTAACAACTAGACATGTTCTTCATCAATACACGGTGTTTCTAAATAACTGGGACAAACTTTAAGTCGTAATTCTGCAAGAAAAAATAATGACAGTTTGCTTTATAAACGTATGTTTGCAAATGTTTCGTTTTCGAGATACGGGAT
Organism: Diabrotica virgifera virgifera; assembly: GCF_917563875.1. Classification (NCBI taxonomy): domain Eukaryota; kingdom Metazoa; phylum Arthropoda; class Insecta; order Coleoptera; family Chrysomelidae; genus Diabrotica; species Diabrotica virgifera. Next base: position 243,901,437 of record NC_065448.1, on the reverse strand, counting down.
GTTGAATTTTTTCTTACAAACTAACGATTTATTTACTGCTCTAAAACCAGTTCAGATACGCAAATGAACTTTGGTAGCTTTTAAGAGATAGTTATTGCCGATCTTTTGACACAAAATTAAGAATTTAATATTTATCATTGGCGCGCATACGGGTAATATGACCGATAATATTACCCGTATGCACGCCAATGGTCAATATAAAAATCTTAATTTGATGTCAAAAATGTACAATAACTACGTCTTAAAACCCACCAAAATTTATTTGTATATATCAACCGGTTTTAAAGCAATAAATAAATCGTCAGTTTGTAAGAAAAAATTCAACACCACGTATCTCGAAAATGAAGCATTCGCAAACATATGTTTATAGAACAAAAGGTCATTATTTTTCATGCAGAATTACCCCTTTTATTAACTTTTTTAACTTTTTTATTATCCAACATAAGGAAACGAGTCAAAAAACATAATGTTAAGAAAACCTGAGGCTATAGTTGAGTGTTAATTTTAGTATTTTATAAATGCTAGAATATTCCACAGGGTGTAACGAACTTTGAGAAAAAACACAGTTTGATTCGTACACCCGGTATACAATAAAAACTTACCTGTTTGGCAACAATGTTATTAAAGCGATATTCTTAAAGAATTAGGCTATAACATATTAAAAAATCACTTAAATTGGCCAACAGGTTTAGGAAATACGAGACATCAAATTTGACCAAATTTTTAAGTGGGCGGATTTCTATGTACGTAAGTTTATTAAAAATTGCATTTGTTGTATATCTTCGTTTCATAAAACTAAATTCATAGTATACGTAATTTTTATATCTTGCAATATAAATATTGATAGTATGTAGATGATGTGTTTTCAATATGGCCTCATAGATCAGAATTGTTGGATACATTCCTGAATATTATAAACGATCAAGAAGAGACAATAAAATTTACAATGGAAAAGGAATATAATAACACCCTGCCTTTCCTCGATGTTTTAGTCTTAAAGAAGGATACTGGATATGAGACTCAAGTGTATAGAAAACCACTACCATACCAACAGATATCTCAATTACAAATCAAATCACAACATCAACGTTAAAAAGGGAATCATAAAATCCTTATATGATAGAGCCAAAATTACTTGTTCTAACGAAAATTCCTTTTTAGAAGAAAAACAATTCTTAACATCTGTTTTATTAAAAAATGATTATCCTTTATCGTTTATAAATAAGGAATTGTCAAGATTGGATCGAATGGAACAGAACAACATAGAACGGGATCCTACAACATTCACAAGAAATAATACGAGGAAAATATCAATACCATACATAAAAGGACTATGCGAGAAACTTAAAACAATAGGAAATAAATTTAACATTTCAACAACATTCAAAACAACCAACACATTGAGATCTATTCTATCTAAAACTAAACCTAACAATGAACAAGAAAGGACAAAGAATTGTATTTATAAAATACCTTGTGAATGCGAACAGTTTTATATAGGTGAAACATCAAGACCATTAAACGTTAGAATAAGTGAACATCAATCTTATATTAAAAATAGAGAATTTGATAGATCTCAAATATGTCAACACGCATGGGATAATGAACATAGAGTTCAGTGGAGAGATTCAACTATAGTCCTGAAAGAAACAGATAGTAAAAAGAGAAAAATCAAAGAAGCGGCTCTAATTATGCTAAACGAAACCAATTGTGTCGCAAATTCCTCGGTGGAATGCAGTAGGATGTGGATACCCATACTGAAAGAGGAAGTCAATAGAAAGAAAATACCACAATTAGTAAGTCAATAGTCGAGTTAGTACATATTTTATATTTTAGTATTACTTATATACCCATGTATTATTGATATTATTTATAATTTAAACAAAATTATAGTAAAGCCAGAATTTGGTATTAATTTTGAGAGTAAATTAAATGTAAGACCAAATACTTACGATGTCGGGATAGTATCACGAGGTTTTTCCTGGTTTTCCCTCGTGATTTACTATGAGATCTCTAACGCGAGAATTTTAATGTCACCGTTGCATGTGGTTGTCTTTTTAAAGACAGATCACATGCTATGATTTTTTTGTGACGGATATTCTTGAGTTGGGGTTGATTTCATGTAATCGAATGAACTATCTTTCAGTAAAGTCGTCCCAGGAACGCAACTCATAAATATTGGCAATATCATTTTAAAGTCTTCTACTTTAAAATGTATCATATGTATCTGAATTGCCGATATAAATGAGTCAAATTAAATAAATTATTAGAAGAATTTTTTACTAAGCAACAACATTTTTGTTTATATTAATAGTATTTTGTATTTTGACAACGGCACCCGATTTGGGCGTCGAAACGTTAATAAAAATCATTTTTTAATAATATTGTGGCTTATTCCCATTCTAAATAGTTAAAATTGTAAAAATGCCACAAGAAAATAGCTTCAGAACAACAATATAAATATTATCCGGAAAAAAGAATTGTAATTGAAAATTTGGTATAAAAAGATACATTTGAAAATTATTGTAGCTAAAATTGAATATTTTAAATAAAATTATTAAATTATTAAATAAAAATAATTTATTATGATTGTTGAACAATTTTATTATTATAGTAAATATATTATTTACCTACTACCAATAAAAATATATTTTGTTTTGTTTTGCGGTCATAATTTGTATGATACTTTGGTTATAATTTTTATTTATGACCTTAATTTCATACTTGTATTGTAGGTACCTATCATGTTTTAATAATGCTATAAAATTTGAGAATAATAATGGGTTGTTCTTATACATATTTTAATAATCAATATTTAGCAAGGTTCTGAAATTATTTTCTCGTGGCATGTGTAATTTAAGTATGTATTAGGTTTTTCTAATATAACAAAAAATCAGGTTATAAAATCTGCCACAATTTTTAGAATTATTATCCTTTTTTTGAGAAGATTTTAAAAGTGGAAATTGAAACGTCAAGCATTAGTTAATGAAAAATGTAATCTTCAATACACCAATCATTGTGGTTCAAAATTTAATGAAAGTTGAATACCCATATTAAGTTAAAAAATTCTGCTCTTTTTTGCAATTTAAATATTCAAGAAACAAGGTGTGAATTGATTAAGAATATAAAGTAAAAAATAAAAATACAAGACTATAATTTAGGGCATTTTATACCAACGTTTTATTCGGCAATAAATTTTTATATTCTAATATTAAATAAATAAAAAATTTAAGTAGATTATTGACCTTATAGATAGATTTATGAGATTACTAACCCAAGCCAGTATTACCAATACAGCATCAGAATATAGTGACATTAACAGACAGACAAAATATTACAAGTAGTGCAGTAACTTACAATATAGATTATTGTTTAACTTTTGAATAGTCATTCACAATTCTCCAAAATACAATAAGTGGAAATAGAGAATACGAAACGTACATCAAAGGACTAAGGTACGAGTGCAAAAGACTATAATGCGACCGATAGTGAGCTATGGATCGAAAACTTCATATTATATAATATTAATTCAAAAATATGTAAACCGCATGGGAATTTTCGAAAGAAAGGTACTGAGAAAAAGACTATGCTATATAAATTGGAATAACATGTGGCGAATCAGAGATAAGTGTTATTAAATATGTATGTACATATATATAATATATAAAGAAGCTTTATCTCAGTATGTTCGACTAGAGCATCTTTAACGAGCAGGCCATTATTGATGATGGAAGAAAACCGGTGTCCAAAAAAGCTGTTGAGTGCAATAATGCAGGGGAAAAGATTACTGGGATACCGAGAAAACGATGGGAGAATGGTATGGATGAAGATGCAAGAAAGATTCTTGACGGTCGATAGTGTAGGAAAATGGCTACATACCGTAACGAATGGAGAGGATTACTCAGGGAGGCCAAGGGTAGAATTAGGTTATAGAGCTATATGTTGGATGGATGGAGGGAAACAGAGAAGATCACTTTTGTATGAAGTAGTAGTTTTAAATGTAGGATACTACACAAACTAGTATCCTGAATATAAAAAATTATCCTAAACATTGCGCAGATCATGTTTTCAATACAGGGTTTGAGAAGACTTTCTTATTTTAAGAAGTAGATAATATTAACGTACCTATATAAAAAAACATTTTAAAGTGTGTTTTACGAAGTTTACACAATACAAATAGCCCATAAATAACCGTTTTGTAGTGTAATTTTCAGGGGCAAGTCCGAATTGCATGAAAATTTGGATTTAGGTTCTACTTACCCTCCACTTCAAAGTTGAATTTGGGCCGTTGGTTGCTTTTACTTGGGGGGTGACATTTACCCCTTCTCGGGGGGTGAAACACGCGTGTTGAAAATAAGGTCGGAAATGGATAAACTGACTTATTTTAAGCAACTTTTGTTCTATAAAGTTTTTTACGTAAGTCAATACTTTTTAAGTTATTCGCGATTTAAAATGTTGATTTTTCGACAAAAAAACTACGTTTTCAGACAGTTTTTCCCAAATAACTCAAAAGTAAGTATTTTATCGAAAAAAATATATTTAGTAAAAGTGTAGCCTACAAAAAAACGAAAAAAATGGTGTACCAGTAAAGTCTACAAATTGAGTAGAAGCAAAGTTGTAGCTCATGAAAGATACATTCTTATTCGTCTAATTTCAAATCGAAAAATTCAACGCGAAATCACCGAAGAAAGAAGCGTTTTTCGGGAAAACCTTATTAACATTTTTAAAGTATCGAAAAAGGCTTATTATTTGTTTTTTACAAAAGTTTACAGCATCAAAAATAAACGAGTTACACTGAAAAAAAGTTGGCCCTTTTTTTTTGGTTAAAAAAATCGTGAAAACCTCCCTCTATGTAGCACCCTAAATGAAATGAATCGTTTGGCTTTACCATTTATTTTAACTGTATGTGTATTGTTTATATGACCTGTAAGTTTGATTGGTTTGAAGGGCTTATTTTTGAAAACGTTTGGTTTTACAGTAAAATAAAATTTTCTAAAAATTTTTGAAAAATTTCATTTTTTCAAAATAACTTAAAAAGTATTAGTGATAAGAAAAATCTTGAAGAGTAAAAAAATGTAGATTTTGCTATTATAAATATGCTAGTTTTATTTTGTTTCTCCGTAAGACAAAAATTGGTTAAGATATGGCTGTTCAAAATTTGCATACGCTCGTGATTAGTGACCCATTCAAGCTTTCTCAATTATAACCCTTTCAAAAATAAACACTTTAAACCGGTGAGACTGACAGATCATATAAAAAATAGATAGGTAAGTAAATTGTTTGTAAAGCGGTAGCGATTAATTTCATTTGGGGAGCTAAACACGGCGAGTAGGGTGGGCCGAAAAAATATTTTTTTATCCGATCAAAACGGGGTAGGTTTTAAAAGTTGCATTTGGGGTCCTAAAAGAAAACTGCAAAATATTTTTGCTGAAAAAAAATATCTTCAGTCTGCGCATTTGACCTAAAATTTCAGTTTTTTTGGTAAAAAGTAACTTTTTGGAAATAATTTTGTACACATTAACAAATGAGATAGAATGACCGGGTAGCGTTATATATGTTTGTTAACACTAATAGAATAACCCCAAACAGTTTCATTTGTCTTATGCAACATCTTCAGTGTGCGCAAGAACCACCAATTTACGTGATTTTAAGGTTAAATACAATATTTTTATACCACTTACCTTTTCTAATATTTGAAGTCTAGTTGTTTTGAAAAGTCTACAGTCAGCTTTTTTCTGTACATTTATCGAGGAAAATCTATCATCATTTATGCAACTCTTCGCTAGTTCATAATGAAGTACCCAGGACTCACCACGAGGAGGTGGTTGCATGTCGAGTCCCACCCGTACCCTCCCTTCCACCCAACCATGAGAGCACGTTGTTCTTTTTGCTTAGGCTTTGAACTCTTTCTTAGAGTCAAACTTAGGCCGTATTGCTGTGTCAAATAGTCTAGTTCTGATTATTTCATCCCTTTTCTTTTCATCGCACACTTGTAGTACTGATCGTGTGACTTCTTTTATTGCTTTTTCGACAGCTTCCAGATTTAAACAAAGTAGATTTGAGTATGGATCAGATATATTTATACGACATATGCAGAATAGTTACTAAAGGGGAATCACCACCAGGATTTGGGGATAGAAGTCCTGGAAAGTTGAATCATGCACGGTGGGTGACAACTGCCAACCGTGTACTCCGATTCATCTAGTTCACCATCAGATCAGTTGAAAGATTTAGCCAAATATGTTGCCTTAGTTTATGCTCCAAGGTTCACTATCAAATGCAATCACAAACTGAAGGATGGTTCAAGCAGCCTTTGGAAAATGCTGGACTTTTCATTATATATGTCACACGAACAAAAGAAAGTGATTCATAAGTGCATTCAAAATAATGCATACTTAGCACACCCCGAAATATGCTTGTGGCAATGCTCTTCGATGACAGGGAACACATTCGTCAGCTTGCGATCAGACGAATATTAAAAGCCAGAAGAAAAAACGACAGAGAAAGAGTTCGACTTTTTGAAATTCCTAAAATAAATTTTTCTGCCAAAGAATACGTAGATTTAATTGAATTGCAGTTTATGGATGTAATTGAGCCCCCTGTTACCATGCATCTATCAGAAGAGGACCTCAACAGAATATTGGTTGACGGCGTGTTAGATATTCTTGCAGAAGGTGTACTGGGAAAATTACCAACACATACTCAAGCTGTCGAAAGAGCAGTAAAAGAAGTCACACGATCAGCACTACAAGTGTGCGATGAAAAGAAAAGGGATGGAATAATCAGAACTAGACTATTTGACAGAGCAATAAGGCCTAAGTTTGACTCTAAGAAAGAGTTCAAAGCCTAAGCAAAAAGAACAACGTGCTCTCATGGTTGGATGGAAGGAAGGGCACGGGTGGGACTCGACATGCAACCACCTCCTCGTGGTGGGTCCTGGGTAGTTCATTATGAAGTAGCGAAGAGTTGCATAAATGATGATATATTTTCGTCGATAAATGTACAGAAAAAAGCTGACTGTAGACTTTTCAAAACAACTAGACTTCAAATATTAGAAAAGGTAAGTGGTATAAAAATATTGTATTTAACCTTAAAATCAAGTAAATTGGTGGTTCTTGCGCACACTGAAGATGTTGCATAAGACAAATGAAACTGTTTGGGGTTATGCTATTAGTGTTAACAAACATATATAACGCTACCCGGTCATTCTATCTCATTTCTTAATGTGTACAAAATTATTTCCAAAAAGTTACTTTTTACCAAAATAACTGAAATTTTAAGTCAAATGCGCAGACTGAAGATATTTTTTTTCAGCAAAAATATTTTGCAGTTTTCATTTAGGACCCCAAATACAACTTTTAAAACCTACCCCGTTTCGATCGGATAAAAAAATATTTTTTCGGCCCACCCTAACGGCGAGATTTTCATGATGTTTTACAAAAAAAAAGAGGGCCAACTTTATTTTGAGCGTAATTCGCTTATTTTTAATGCTAAAACTTTTGTTTAAAAATTAAAACAAGGCTTTTTATAAACACTTTAAAAAAGTTTAATCGGGTTTTTCCCGAAAAGTGCTTAATTTTTCGGTGATTTCACCTTGAAATATTCGATTTGGAATTAGACGAATAAGAACGTATTTTTCATGAGCTATAACTTTGTTTTTATTTGATTGATAGACTTTACTGATACACCATTTTTTGGGGTTTTTGATAAGCTATACTTTTACTAAGGATATTTTTTTCGATGAAATATTTACTTTTTAAGTTATTTGCGAAAAACCGTCTGAAAACGTAGTTTTCTTGTCGAAAAATCAACATTTTCAATGGCACATAACTCGAAAAGTATTGACTTAATTAAAAAACTCTATAGAACAAAAGTTGCTTAAAATTAGTCAGTTTATCCATTTCCGGTTTTATCTTGAACATATGTTTCCCCCATTAGAAGGGGTGACTGTCACCCCCCCAAGTAAAAGCAACCAACGGCACAATTTCAACTTTGAAGTGAAGGATAAGTATAACCTAAATCCAAATTTTCATGCAATTCGGAGTTGCCCCTGAAAATTACACGGTATCGCCGAATTTCCCGTTCATTTACTGAGCTAAAACTCCTATCAAATATCGTCGTCGTCGCAGAAAAAGTCACTAAGTCCAAAATAACAAATCTGAGAAAACAAATATTTAGTGACTTCTGCCTGACAACAAAATGGTAATTTTGGACTTACGCATATTCAGTGATATTCTATTTAGACACAAATTAAATAAAAACCGAAATTTTTATACTATAAATCTTTCATGCCGCTGTTTTATGCATCTATTTTATAAATGTACGTAAAATTTGAGCATGCGAAGATTTAATTAGTTTTACGGTTTTATGCATCAGAAATATATTTTCATTCTGACGAATGTTATGTACTGCCTTCCATTGTGATACGTGTTTTAATTTCGCTGGCGTTGTTAAAACTATTGTTTTGCCATATTCCTAGGGACTTGTATTTTTGAATTGTTTTCTCATGGTCTGTTTTCTATAATGTTGGGTAACCCAATATATTTTAATATGTTTCAAGTCTATGTGTTCAGTTCTTAACAATAATAAGTAAAATAATAACTAAGACAATACAGTGTTGAACTATTGGTTGGTATCAGGAAAGATGCTTCCCGAGACAGAGGGTTTCCTACTTTAGCTATTCAGGATCAGGTTATTCCAACTAGAAATTACCTGAACTACATTGTCAAATATCCTCAGGTCCAAAATGACAAATGCCGATATTGATGTCAAGCCAAAGAATCCATTCAACATCTCAAATTCGGGAAATTTCTACTTCTTCTTAAGGCGCGACTCGTTAGTCTCTAACACTTGGTCGTAAGGGCTTTGTGCATTTGTACCTTACTTACTTACTCCGTGGCGTTACAACCCTTCGTGGGTTTTAGCCGACTCAAAATTCCTCTACTGTTTTCTGTCTTGAACATCTTCTTCTTCTTTTTTAGGTGCCGTGTCTGTATTCAGACGTTGGCCGTCATCATGTTTACAATTTCCTGAAATCTCTCTCTATCGGCTGCTGCGCGAAATAATTCTTCTACTGTGCAGCCACACCATTGTCTAATATTACGCAGCCATGGAAGTTTCTTTCGACCAATCCATCTCTTTCCCTCCACTTTTCCTTGTATTATAAGGCGAAGCAGATGGCATTTAGGTCCTCTAATTATATGGCCGAAGTATTCTGTTTTTCTCCTCTTTATGATGCTTATGAGCAGACGTTCCGAATTCATCATTTGAAGAACATCTTCATTGGAAGTGCGCGAAACCCACGATATCTTTAGGATTCGTCGATAGCACCACAATTCGAATGCTTCTATTTTGTTTAGCATTGTGGTTTTTAACGTCCATGTCTCACAACCATACAATAGGATAGACCACATATAACATTTCAGCACCTTCTTTCGAATATTTATCGACAGGTTTCTATTACATAAAACTGGTTTCCAGGTCATAAAAGCCTTCCGTGATATTTCGATCCTAGTTATTATCTCTTCATCAGAGTCACAATTTACATTTAACCAGCTGCCAAGGTATTTGAAATGATTTACCCGTTCTAACTCCTCTCCATCAAGAGAAAGCTGACCTTGATCTATATTAATCTTTCCAACTGCCATCCACTTTGTTTTTGAAATGTTGATTTTAAGGCCTCTCCGATAGCTTGCTTCACTGACTAGATTTAGTAGTGTCTGAAGATCTTGTAAATTTTCAGCAAGAATGGCTGTATCGTCAGCGTATCTAATATTGTTGATTACTTCTCCGCCTAGCCTTACTCCCTCTTGTCTGCCATCCAAAGCCTCCTTAAAGATTTCTTCAGAGTACAGATTAAAAAGGGTGGGTGATAAAACACAACCTTGTCGTACTCCACGTTTTATCGGCAGTTTTTCAGTACGACTGTCTAAAATTTGGATAGAGGCTACTTGATTGTAATATAAGTATTTCAGCAGTCTTATATCGTAGTGGTCAAGTCCTGCTGCCTGCAGGCAATCGAAAACTGTATCATGTTGTACTCGGTCGAATGCCTTCTCGAAGTCGATGAAACAAACATAAACGTTCTTTCGGAATTCACAACTTTTTTGTAATAGAACGCTCATACAAAATAGTGCTTCTCTAGTTCCTAGACCATTTCTAAATCCAAATTGCTTATTACCCATTCTAGTTTTGCACAGAAAGAATACTCGGTTTTGTATAATACGTAAAAGTATCTTAAGTGTGTGACTCATCAAACTGATTAGTCTAAAATCGCTGCATTTGGTGGGCCTGCTTTTCTTTGGTAATGTTATAAACAGTGACTCCAACCAATCATCTGGTATTTTTCCTTCGTTGTAAATTTTGTTAAAGAAAGTAGTCAAGTAGGTAATGTTTTCCTCATCCAAAAGTTTAAGTAGCTCAACAGGGATTTGATCTGGTCCAGGTGCTTTATTGTTTTTGGCTTGTTGTATTGCTTTTATGACTTCTGACTTCAGTATACTGGGACCTCTGTCTAATTGGTTGTCATAGGTAATATTTGGAGCATTTTCTCGAGAAGCATCGTCAAAAATGTCACTGATGTGTCTCTCCTGTTGTCTTGAACAACCTACATCCAATTCTCCACGCCCATAGTGTTCAGGTCTCCTGCTATATTATCTCGCCACCGGAGTAGAGGGCGTCCGCGTGGTCTTCTTCCTGTTGGGACTTCTACACCAGTCTTACCGTTCTTCGGTCAGAATGTCTTCTGAGGTGACCTGACCATTAGAGTCTTCTGGACTTTATTTCTATTATGATGTTGGCGTCTGGGTAAAGTTCTTCGAGCTCTTTGTTAGTTCTTATCCTATATTGTCCTCATGCTTCATCCAGCACAGGACCAAAGATCTTCCTTAGGATTTTTCTGTCCCGAGCAAGTAGTCTCTCTTCGTTTGCCTTTGTTATCGTCCACGTTTCGCTTCTATCCATCACAACGGGTCGTATGATTGTTTTATAGACTTGTATCTTCGTTAGTTGTTTCGATTTTATAAGGTTTTGGAGGGCAAAAAAAATCTGTTGCCGGCCTGTATCCTATTGTTTATTTCTTGTGATGCGTTATTGTCTTCAGTTATTGTTGTTCTAAGATACTTGAATTCTCTAACGCGCTCAAAGTTAAAGTCATCAATGGTGATGTTCTGACCGATTCTGTCTCTACTTTGGTACCGTACTTTCTTTTTTCTTTAAATTTCAATAAATTCCGTAGCCTCAACGAAGGCCAATAGTATTTTTATTGTAGTTTTAGGATCTCTTCTGGTCCAAACCTCAGTTGACCAGTGAAGTCCTACCTTACATCACCTAGCACACTGCAATGGCATAGTATGTGTATGGCAGTCTCTTCTTCCATTTCGCACTTTCTGAACCATGGTTAATTCACCTTACCTAGTTTTTATAGGTGATTTCTTAAACGGAAATATCCAGTCACAATTTCAGTGACCGGTTTGGTCTCTCGTTTATTGAGGTTCATCAAATTGTTCTGAAACTTTTTATTGATATTCTTAATTATTTATTTAGTCTGAATCTGCCCTTAAGTGACTCCATTTTTTTATGACTCCTTATCAGCCATTTCTTAACCTCGATTTTCGTAGCACCTTTAGTGATGTCACAAAAAGGTTCTGGGCCTTCAATAGTTTGTCACGATCCTTGTTTTGCCACCATATTTGCTCGTTCATTCCCATGCACTCCTCTGATTTCATCAATGCAGACCACCAAAGCAAAAACTTCACAAAGTTGCATATTGATCTAGGCTGTAAGATTTATTATAGTTGCAATGTTGCCCAAAGACTCTTGATCTAGTACCATGGGCAGTTTTAGGCAAGCCAGAGGTTTGGCGCACCCTGTATATACATATATACACGACACTGTCACTTGTACTAATGATTCTGTTGTAAAACTCCTCGCATATAATGAATATATAAATAAAAAAAATTAGCTAACAGAATAAAATTTACTGACTTTGTGTCAGCAAGCAACAGATAACTTTTTATGATCCCCTAAAATAAACGCTTGTAATAGGAAGCTGGGAAAATCCCTCAAAACAATCGGCTCTCCAAAGGGCCTTACAAAGGATTTTGCGATTGTTTTACGCCATAAATTCGGGGAACGTTTATTGTCTTTGAATTAAAATGCAAATGTCTTCTTGTGTCCGGTTTTATTCAGGCGGCCGGGTGCGGTCAGCCAACGTTGATGTCGGTCTCGGTTTTCCGTGAAGTTCACGGCTAACTACGATAAATGAGCATGAAATGTTCATTTGTTTCGGTTCAAGAACACCAGTGACGTTGGAATTTCTGCTTCTGGTACAAGTTACAAGTTAGGTAGACAACAAAGAATCAAAATGAATGGTTTTTGTCGTAATTCGGGAAATTGTTTTTGTTTACGTTTGTAAATACAAAAAATAACGTGAAAACAGAGAATAACGTAGAAATTAAGCGTGAAATTAATATAAAATACACAGTATACCAACTATTAAAAGTACATTAACCCTCAGAAGTAACCGGACACTAAATTTATATTAAGTAAAGCAAAAAATATTGGAAAAACTTCAATTACAATATACTGTTTTTATTGTATGTTCAATAACAAACCATAAAACAAAAAACAAATTCCAAGATATTGACTAATGTGACAACAAATAAAAATTTATATTTTTTTTATTTCGAAATAAGATATTTTCAAATCAAAATCATAAAATATTTCTAAAATATGGGTACTAAAATCGAGTATTTTCACCCAGATGTCGAATAATAGCTCTCATTTTTCTGACAGACTGGATCAAAGCATCAATGCAGTTTTGCGGTATTTGTTCTCACTTGTTTATTAGTGCCTGTTCAAACGCTACCGCTTTTTAAAATTTACCATAATTGTGCCTAACTACCATTTCCAAGTTCTCCCTCACAAAAATGGTTTATAGGATTAAGGTCTGGGATTCTAGGAGACCACTCTAGTAACTGTAAATTTGTAACGTATTGCATTTATGTCCTGGCATAACCACCTTTACTTAACAAGCCATGAAGTTGAAACTTGGCAACATCTATTGGTAGACCGATTAATTCTGACAGTTCTCATTTGTTTTTAAATAATTTTCACTGTATTTACAGAGAAACTGAAATATTTTACAATATTTCGTGCTCCAAATTATAAAGAACATTAAAAGGTATGTTATTAAGATGATTTTAGTTCAATATAATATATTTTTATATAAACTTGCGTGCATATAGAAATCCGTCCAGTTAAAAATTTTGTCATTTTTAATGTCTCATATTTCCTAAACCTGTTGGCAGATTTAAGTGATTTTTATAACATGTTATAGCCTAATTCTTTAACAATACCGCTGTAATAATATTGTTGGTAAACAGTTAAATTTTTATGGTGTACCGGGCATTTAAAAAATACTGAAATTTAAACCAAACTATAGACTCCGGTTTTCTTAACATTCTGTTTTTTTGATTAATTTGCTTATGTTTAACAACTAGATTTGTTCTTTATCAATTCAGGGTGTTTCTAAATAAGTGCGACAAACTTTAAGGGGAAAGCAACAAAATGAAAAATTTTGACGCCTGTACTTTAAAAGTAATCATTTTTTTCGAATTCTGAGAAAACTGATAAGTATTTTTGAAAAATTTAAACGCAGAATAAAATATTACTTTATTACCGAGGGCCAAAAGTCCCTTAGAATGAATAAAACGTTTTTTTTAATAACATATTTGAAACTAAAAATCACACTAAATTTTCTTAGTTTTTCATCCCTGTAACTTATTAACCCATCAAAGACTGGCGTTGCCATATGGCAACGCAAAACACTGTTTAAAATATTAATTTTTACACGAAAAGTTGAGACCGAAAAACACAGAATTTGCTACTAGTTATTATGTTAACGTTATTAGATTGTTTGTCTAATTTAGGGTGTCACTAAAACGAAAATTAATTTGTCAAATCAGTTGTTTGTGAGAGCTTTTGTGAAATTGTTACTTCAAGATGGACGTCAGATTTGCGTAAGTAAAATAATAATACTAAAAATTCGTATACGTGTTTGAAATTAATAAAATATAAAGTCAAAATAACGTGTTTAAAATACTCAATATTGTGAGACCAATTCTTTTAGTTTTTATTTGTTATATTATATCCCAAATATGAGTGTTGCCATACGGCAACGCTAGGACGCGCTATTACCGACTTTTATAATATACTGTTTTTTTTTAGAAACGGATTAACACTTGAAGAGGCATTAGAAATTACGTACGATGATGACATAGAAGTGGTCGAAATCTACATTGAGCCTACAGAGGGTGAGCTGGCAGCTGAAGACTCAGGCGAGGAAGATGGTAATGGACGGTGGTCGATAATTTGTCAAAAGATCAACTTCGCTCACAGGCCGAGGTTGTTCTTTCTAACAAGAATAACACAGAAGAAGAGCGACTGGGGAGCAAAGATGGTCCATTTGAGGAAATAGATTTTGAAAGTGTTGGGGATGAAGAATATTTAAAAGTTGATTTGACAAAAGTCATTTGAGTTCGTGGCGATATTGAAGCAACAAGCAAACATTTTCCACAACCTACTTGGGTTGTGGAAGGTGTAACTCAAAGGTGGGCTGATAACACCATAGTGACCGTCGCATCAACCTCATATGGGGTTTCACCTGTGAATGAAGTAAAACGCTATTCCCAGGTCGATAAAAAGAACGTACACATAGACAAACCTCAATTTATTGCGAAATATAATTCTGCAATGGGAGGCACTGATCTTATGAACCAAAACATATCCAGATATCGTATAGGAATCCGTAAAAAAAACGGTGATGGTGCTTTTTTACTTGGCTAATTGACTGTTCAGTGCAAAGCAGTTGGAATTTAAAAAGAAAAAAGGCTTACTATGACGCAGCTTTAGCTCAAGCGAGATATTATGAAAACATTTGTCACGGGTACAGAATCCGGCAAACCAAGGGGGTCGCCAGAGTTTCCGGTGACGTGCGTTTTGACAATATAGGACATTTCTTAACAAACACCCCTGATAGAAAAAAAAAGAGATGTGCAGCTGAAAACTGCAAATCCATCATGTGCAAAATGTGTACTAAATGGAAAGTTGAAGTATGTATAAGTAGGAACGTTCATTTTCACACACGATTTTAATTTAATATTCACTTGATGGGTTAAAATAAACATAGAAGTTTTCAGGGACTTTGGGTCTTTGGTCCTAACGTAATCTTTCACTCTGCGTTTAAATTTTTGGAAAATACTTATTAGTTTTCTTAGGATTCGAAAAAAATGAATCCCGTTTATATTCTGGTTATTGGTTTTTTTTTGTATGATAAACGTTACTTACAAGAAATTACTTTTAATATTATTTTGTACAAACTTCCAATTAATAATATTTTCTTGTTCGACTCAAAAAATACTATAAATTTTACCAGAATTTGTACTTTAAAATCGTAGTTACGAAAGCGGTAGTCCGAAAGTCAGACTACGGACGTCATCAATTGCGACGTTGCCTTTTCTCTTCATGGCTTGTAAAGTAAAGGTGGCTATGGTCCTGGCTATATGCGGCTGAGCATTATCCTGCATTAAGAGAAAATGTTCACCTTCAAAATGCATATATCATAAGAAAACACATGTTCTTTTTCCCATTTATCTATTAGCATGTCTGACTAGACACCCTTAAGCTATTAACAAATTTTCAGCTTGCTATTAATCAACTTTTTTTTCATACGCGGGATCCAGACCTATTAGTTGATCCAATGTATTACGTTTATTGAATGGATGAACATCTATTTATTAATATTACGAATATTACTTTATTGATATTACGAACACTGTTCACTGAATGTCGGTAAAGTTAGCAGCATCATTTTATAAGACCGAATTTCGACTAAGACTATAATTTATTGCTAATGTATTGCTAATTTATTACCGAAAGCAAAAATTTATTGCTGTAGCTGTTTCCGAGAAACAGTGGGTGCTGCTAACTTTACGGTAAAGCTAGCAGCACCCACCCTATATCTCGACAATGAAAAGGAGTACAGGGCTCATTTTAACGACATATTTTATTTGATGAAAGGGTTGCCAATGCGAGTCCATTATACAATTGGATATGGTAATTGAGTCAATACTCGCAATCTTTAGTTTGTATTTTTTATTAGTTGTTATGTAATCATGGGGCAACCGGTTTCGAGTCTTACAATATATGACTCATCATCAGGCCCAGTACAAAAAGTCTTCTCTATACAAACTACAAGCTAAAAAACACAAAACGAGAGACATGTACACATATATATAAAACATGAAAAACAACTTTGTCTTGGTTTCAATCACATAAAATAAAGCCAAGCAACTGTTTAGTATTGAACTCAACAGTCCATATCATGTAAAATGAGACATTATATCATTGGGAGCGACCAATCTGATGAAAAGTGCTTGGTATATAATTTGATATATATACTACCATCAATCCTTAACTAGTCAAGGGTCGATGGAGTCCTGGTAAGATAGTATGCGATCAAAAGACATAATACAAACTTTCTTTAGTAAACGGTATCTACTTACATAACAGCCATAGAAACTGTTCCACAGCTAAAGATGTACCTGGAAGTCACCAGCCCCATAAGAAGAGTTGACCAGCCCTTAGTCTCTTAAATTGTTAGTTAAGTGCAATTTGGAACCGTACAAGAAATTTTTTTACTGTGTTCCCAGTGGTGTGTGTTATTTCTCTTAAAAAAGAGAAAAGATTCTTTACGAGAAATAACACACACCACTGGGAACACAGTAAAAAAATTTCTTGTACGGTTCCAAATTGCACTTAACTAACAATTTAAGAGACTAAGGGCTGGTCAACTCTTCTTATGGGGCTGGTGACTTCCAGGTACATCTTTAGCTGTGGAACAGTTTCTATGGCTGTTATGTAAGTAGATACCGTTTACTAAAGAAAGTATGTATTATGTCTTTTGATCGCATACTATCTTACCAGGACTCCATCGACCCTTGACTAGTTAAGGATTGATGGTAGTATATATATCAAATTATATACCAAGCACTTTTCATCAGATTGGTCGCTCCCAATGATATAATGTCTCATTTTACACGATATGGACTGTTGAGTTCAATACTAAACAGTTGCTTGGCTTTATTTTATGTGATTGAAACCAAGACAAAGTTGTTTTTCATGTTTTATATATATGTGTACATGTCTCTCGTTTTGTGTTTTTTAGCTTGTAGTTTGTATAGAGAAGACTTTTTGTACTGGGCCTGATGATGAGTCATATATTGTAAGACTCGAAACCGGTTGCCCCATGATTACATAACAACTAATAAAAAATACAAACTAAAGATTGCGAGTATTGACTCAATTACCATATCCAATTGTATAGTATTTTTACTACAAAAACGTTATTACGTAGGTCAAAATTTTTGACGTAAGAGAACTGTCAAAACATTAGAATGTGACTTTTCTTTATTGCCATGTTTATAATAAACATGGCAATAATGAAAAGTCACATTCTAATGTTTTGACAGTTCTCTTACGTCAAAAATTTTGACCTACGTAATAACGTTTTTGTAGTAAAAATACTATACATATTTTATTGCTAATTAATTGCTCTTGATTGATATATTAACCAATCCCAAAAAACTACCCCATCATCCCCTAGCGCAAAACTCACCCCCGAAAAAATGATGAAAGTAGAAAATTCAACCCCAAGGAATTAATTACTAATTTACTGCTAATTTATTATGAAAAGAAATAATTTATTGCTGCAGCCGTTTCCGAGAAACAGTGGGGCAGCTAGCTTTACCGTAAAGCAAGGCGCAGAACGAATAGCAAGGATCAAGTGGTAATGGGTCGGACGTGTTGCCCGAGATAATCCCGAAAAATGGACACAGAGACTAACAAACTGGAGACCAAGAGAGAACAGGCGAGGAGTAGACAGACCGCAGAAGAGATGGGCAGATGATATCAAACAAGTCGCGGGCAAGCAGCGGATGAGAATTAGGCTATTGATAATGTTCAAAATAAGAGAGCTAAAAGGAACTACAACGTTAACGGGATTTTATTGTCTCATATGGTCAATGGATCTCTAAATTTGAAAAAACCGCTGAGTGCTACCATTTAAATGGGTGCATTTTTGAGAAAGGGGTGAATTAGTCCCTAGGCACAGGGTGCATTAGGGTAAGTTCTATGCAATTTTGGTACAAATATGTCTACAGAAAAATTGTTCCAGATTAAATTTACTATCGAAGCGTCACCTCTTAAAGTAAAAAATATTTTATTTTACAGAAATATATTCAAATGAAAAGCAAGGAA
This sequence comes from Diabrotica virgifera virgifera, assembly GCF_917563875.1. Lineage (NCBI taxonomy): Eukaryota > Metazoa > Arthropoda > Insecta > Coleoptera > Chrysomelidae > Diabrotica > Diabrotica virgifera. Next base: position 243,883,119 of record NC_065448.1, on the reverse strand, counting down.
AAAACACGAAAGGCAGCAATTTTGTTTTTTGCCCCATAACTTTTTTCCACGGGGATATAGGTATAGGCATTACTTTAGTGAAAAATAACTTTTATTCTTCCTCTTTAAAATAAAGCTTGGTAAAAGTCTCTGTGATTTATAGTTTCTGAAATAGGATTTTTCAAAATTCGCCGCTCAGATCATTTTTGGGACATTTTCCCCATTATTTCGGAAACATTGTTCTGTATCTTTTTTCTACGCATTTCTAGGTATATGCAATGGTACATTTAGTAGAAAGAGAAGTCAATTATCTTTAAAATGGTCTATTGTATAAGGTTACACGACTCTTTATAAGCAAGCTATGCTTTTTCAAGGTTTTATACTTTTAATAATTTTTGATATTTTTAATGATTATTTTTTAAATTTCTCATTGTGAATATTTTCCTTGTAAATTTAGGTATGTACATTGTAAAGCTTGTTTTCTTTGCATTAAAATGGTGTATTGTAAAAAATTCTAGGACTATTTTAAACAAGATCTTCGTAGAATATCCAAGGGTATCCGTAATTAGAGAAAATTTTTAAATTTTTTTTATTTTTTTCAATTAGAAGAATGTAATTGTATATTATAACATAGTTTTTAATTCCAAATAACTTTTCTTAATAACACTTTTCGATATTGTGAAATATAAAGGTACTTTACTCTTGAGCGAAATTCATATTTTTTAATATACCTCGTACTCTATTGAAACAATTTTATATCTGATGATTGCATCTTAGGTTTTATACTATGCAAAGTATTTTATAAACAATATTTTTTTTATAAAGTTAATAATAAAAAAGTTTTCCATGTGGTTTCAACTTAGTAGGACTCCTTGCATGTGTATATGTCACATTTTGAAAAAGCATATCTTGTTTAAAAATAGTCCTAGAATTTTTTACGATACACCATTTCAAAAGTAAAGAAAATAAGCTTTCTTTTTTATTGTACAATGTATATACTTAAATATACCATAAAAAACGTTATAATAAGAAATTTAGAAATAATCGTAAAATATATCAAAAATCATTAAAAGTATAAAACTTTGAACAACCATATCTTGCTTAAAGATAGCCATACAGCCTTCTATAGGAGATCATTTTAAGGGCAATTAACTTTTCTTCGTATTAAATGTAACAATGCATATACCTAAAGCTACGTAGAACAAAGTTACAAAACAATGTTTGAGAAGTAACAAGCAAAATGGGCCAAAATCGCTGTGAGTGGCAAATTTTGAAAAATCATATTTTGGAAAATATAAATCATAGAGACTTTTACAAAACGCCATTTTAAAGAGAAAGGATGAAAAATTTTTTTTGGTAAAGCAATGCCTATATCCACATCCCCGTGGAAAAAAGTTATGGGGCAAAAAACAAAATTGCTATTTGTTGTGTTTTTTTCTTGCTTTTCTTTTGAATATATTTTTGTAAAAAAAAGTATTTTTGACTTTAAAAGGTGATGCCTCGATAGTAAATTTAACCTGGAACAATTTTCCTGTAGACATGTTTGTACCAACAGTGTATAGACCTCACCCTAATTCGCTCTGTGCCTAGGGACTAATTCACCCCATTCTCAAAAACGCACCCCTTTAAATGGTAGCACTCCACGGGTTTTTATTATTTAGAGGTCCATTGACCATATGAAACAATAAAACCCCGTTAACGTTGTAGTTCCTTTCCAAAATACATAATCAATAGCCTAAATTGCCAAGAGTAGAAATCGATGGAAGCCAATGGAAGAGGCCTATGTCCAGCAGTGGACGAACACAGGCTGAAGAAAAAGAAGAAGAAGAATGATCATGATTACATACTATCCTTATTATTCGTTATAATTTATCTGAAGAGTTCTACAGAACTGGATTTACACCAGTCCCTTACATTCTTCAACCATGACACTCTACTTCTTCCTATACTCCTTCCTCCTCTCATCTTTCTCTGTATTATCAGTCAGCATTTCATAATGCTGTCCCATCATTACGTGCCCAAGATATTGTAATTTTTTTTATTTTTATTGCGTTTATTATTTCGTATTATTTGCCAATCTCTCGCAATACTTCCCTGTTCGCTTTCTTCTGTGCCTATACTATGCTAATAGTCTAAGATAAAATATATTATGTTAAGGTCAATTTGCACCGATCTGTTTAATAGATAAAAATGATTGGATATGTAATTTAGCATGTTAACAATTACAAAAAACAAGGGTTGCCCGATCTAATCTTGTTCTAACTATAATTAATTAATAATTAAAAAATGACATTTTTTTATAAATAAAAAAAATTCGACCCGGTCAGATATTACTTCAGATTTTTTAGGTCATTCTAAACAAAAAAGACTTTTATAATTTTTCTCTAAAGTTGGTCGATTTCTAGTTATAAACAATTTAAAAGTGGAAAAAGAACGAAAGATGACGATTTTCAAGGCTCAAAAACATAAGCATAAAATAATATTTTTGAAATTACGAAGTACTTTATTTCAAGTTCAAATCTTATTCTATCAGTTCTTGATAAGTCTTTTGGACGTAATTCAGTTTGAAATATTGTGTTTTAGTTACTAATGCCTGTTTTCCCATAAGAAACTTTCCTCATTAACAATTAAAAAAAGAATATGTGTGTACTTTGTACGCACGTAAGAAGTTATACTTCTATTACATATTATGTGATTTTAACGAAATTGATATATATATATATATATATATATATATATATATATATATATATATATATATATATATATATATATATATATAAACAGTTGGTTTTTAATTCCTGGGTTTGCGGTCTGTTATAAATAAAACACTTGATTTTGCTTAGACGTTTCGGCTCTTTGCCATTTTCAATAAGCACTTTTAATTATTAAACATTACACTGTTAACAAACATATTTTATATACAATACACGTAATATTTTGAAAATTTAAAAAAATGCACATCGTGTTTCTCTAAGATGTTATGAGAGAATGCCAGACATGGGCATTGGGCATATGGTAAAAGCACTTCACAACGGTTTTGGATGGTGGTCGTAAAACCAAAACGATAATATACAGGAGATCAAGTTACATAATATACGAAAGAAATAAATCTGACTAATGTTTAACTTTTAATAATGGGAGCAAGATTTTTTGTAGTTGTGATCTGAGTATGTAACTCGAAATATGAATACTGAGGTGCGTATTTTTTTTTGTATTTTATATGGAACAGAGGCTTGAACGCTAAAACAAGGATATTCATTAATGATAGAACATTATAATAGAACAGAGTATTTGATATGTGGGCATATAGAAGATTTTTAAAAATAACCTTGGTTCAAAAGATTAAGAGACAACCACGTTTTGTAACCGAATGAAATAAAGAAAAATGAGATATTAAATACAATTAAAATAAGAAATTTACATTATTTGGAAACATGTTATGAGAAATGAGATATGTGTTTATGTAGATCGTTATATAGGAAAAGATACTGGACAGAAGAAGCTTAGGACGCTGACATATATCCTGGCTAAACAAAATTGATGTAATGATACAAACTGCAACTCTGTGGAGTTGCTATAAGAGGTAGCACGTAACAAAAAAAAAAATAAATAAATAAAAATGCCGTATTTAAAGTGTTTACCAATGGTGTGCTTACAACCACACTTAATTTATCAAATTGTGATATATATTGGAGAGATCTTTAATATCAGTTTTATTATTGATACAATTTTGGTCTTTCTTTATGTGGATCATCTCCAATATACATCTTTTGTTATAATTTTGCTCTTTTTCCAGAATCTGTACATTTTCAAAATCAAAACTATGGTTATTTTCTACTGAATGTTTGGCTAAGGCTGTGGTAGTTATTTTGTTTGTTTGTACACTATGTTTGTGTGCAACAATCCTTCTGTGTAGATATTGATGTGTTTGCCCAATATATGTTGAATTGCAGTCTTTACAATTTACTTTATACACAACATCCGACTGCTGATCTTTAGTAACTTTGGGTTTAAATTTTGAGAAATATTTTCCGGATGTTTTAGATGATTTATGTCCAACGTTGATGTCATATCTTGCCAACATTTTCGAGATTTGTTCGGAGAATCCATTAATGTATGGTAGGGATATGTAGTGTTTGTTTGGATTGGTGACATTACTATTATTATTGTTAGGTATGGTTTGAGTTTGTTTTAGATTGGCATTGGAGTTAGATTGATTTTTGATAATGTGAATTCTTTTTTGAATTAGACGGTTGTAAAAATCTGGTGGATAATTATTTTTTTCTAAAATGTCAGTAACTTTTCTCAGATTTTCAGAATGATATTGTGGGCTAGATAGTTTAATTGCTCTGTCTGTAAGACTGAAAATAACACTTCGTTTGTGACTTACAGGTGCGTTGGTGTTGAAATTTAAATATCTTCCGGACCAGACATCTTTTGTAAACCAGTTTGTAGTTATCAGTCGGTTACTGTTGTTATACTCTAAACTTATATCAAGAAAGTTAATTTTGTTGTTTTCCTCTAATTCGGATGTAAACTGAATTTTGTTATGAAAGCTGTTAAACATGTGGAGAGTATAATCGATTTCATGCTCCGGAAGGTATAGTAGGATGTCATCGATATATATCACAATTTGATAAATTAAGTGTGGTTGTAAGCACACCATTGGTAAACACTTTAAATACGGCATTTTTATTTATTTTTTTTTTTTGTTACGTGCTACCTCTTATAGCAACTCCACAGAGTTGCAGTTTGTATCATTACATCAATTTTGTTTAGCCAGGATATATGTCAGCGTCCTAAGCTTCTTCTGTCCAGTATCTTTTCCTATATAACGATCTACATAAACACATATCTCATTTCTCATAACATGTTTCCAAATAATGTAAATTTCTTATTTTAATTGTATTTAATATCTCATTTTTCTTTATTTCATTCGGTTACAAAACGTGGTTGTCTCTTAATCTTTTGAACCAAGGTTATTTTTAAAAATCTTCTATATGCCCACATATCAAATACTCTGTTCTATTATAATGTTCTATCATTAATGAATATCCTTGTTTTAGCGTTCAAGCCTCTGTTCCATATAAAATACAAAAAAAAATACGCACCTCAGTATTCATATTTCGAGTTACATACTCAGATCACAACTACAAAAAATCTTGCTCCCATTATTAAAAGTTAAACATTAGTCAGATTTATTTCTTTCGTATATTATGTAACTTGATCTCCTGTATATTATCGTTTTGGTTTTACGACCACCATCCAAAACCGTTGTGAAGTGCTTTTACCATATGCCCAATGCCCATGCCTGGCATTCTCTCATAACATCTTAGAGAAACACGATGTGCATTTTTTTAAATTTTCAAAATATTACGTGTATTGTATATAAAATATGTTTGTTAACAGTGTAATGTTTAATAATTAAAAGTGCATATTGAAAATGGCAAAGAGCCGAAACGTCTAAGCAAAATCAAGTGTTTTATTTATAACAGACCGCAAACCCAGGAATTAAAAACCAACTGTTTAAAAATTCACGGTCAGGAAATAAGCAATATATATATATATATGTATATATATATATATATATATATATATATATATATATATATATATATATATATATATATATATATATAAAGGGTTGTCTACAGCTAATGCCGTTTCCCTTCCGTCAGCTAGGACTTCCATTTTTTTCGATCTTCCCAGTCTCCGTCTTCCAATCCTTTCTTAGACATGGCTTCGTCGACTTCATTTTTCCAAGATCTTCTAGGTCGTCCTCTTCTTCTCGTTCCTCTTGGGCTCCATTCTGCAACCTTGTTTATCCAAGTGTTTTCTGCTCTGCGTACGTGGCCGTACCATTTCAGTCTTCTCTCGTCTATATATTGCAGGGCATGTTTTTCCACTTGCATTCTTCTCCTTATCTCCTCATTTGTTATTCTGTCTCTTCTGGTGAGACCACAGCATCTTCTCCAGTATTCCATTTCGGTTGCCAGAATGCTTTTTTGGGTTTTTTTGTTTATGACCCAAATTTCTGCGGCATATGTCATGATGCTTCTTACTATTGTTTGGTATATCATTCTTTTTGTTTTTCCCTTGATGTTTTTATTCCAGATTACATTATGGAGTTGTCTGATGCAAGACCTTGTTTGTCCCAATCTACTTTTTATTTCTGCTTCTGTTGTTCCGCTTTTCGACATTATAAAGCCCAGATATTTAAAATTCTTCGTTCCTTTTATTTCAACTTGTTCTTCTACTTCTAAGTTTTTTACGTCTTCTTCCGATATTACTAAGTATTCCGTTTTCTTCATATTTATTTCCAGGCCCACCTTTTTGTATTCCTCTTTTAGTTTTCTTACCATGTAACTGATATCCTCTTCATCTTGAGCCATCACCATCTGATCGTCTGCGAAACACAATGTGTAGAGATAATCGTCCCTTATCGGTATTCCCATACCCCTACACTTTGTCTTCCAAGTTGTTAGTGCGTGTTCTAAAAATATTTTAAATAGAGTCGGTGACGTTGGGCATCCCTGTAGTAATCCTTTTGTTGTTTTGAAGTTAGCAACTACCTTGTTTCCGATTTTTATATTTACTTCATTTCCACTGTACATGTTTTTGATTGCTTGTGTTAGGTTAGGTGGTATCCCTATTTTAGTCATTGCTTTGTACAGTTCTTTCCTTGGCACGGTGTCGTATGCCTTCCTAAGGTCTATAAACGCCATGTGTACATCTTTGTTCTTAGCTCTTTTTTTCTCTATTGTCTGTTGTATTGTATGGATATGATCTAGACATGATTTCCCTGCTGTAAAACCTGCTTGTTCTTATCCGATTTTACCTTCTATATTTTTCTCTATTTTGTTCCTGAGGATCCTGCCATACAGTCTTCCCATTTTAGCGATGACGCTTATCCCCCTGTAATTTTCGCAATCTTTTCTGTTACCTTTTTTGTATATCGATGTTATGTAGGCTTCCTGCCATTGTTTAGGGATGTCCTCTCCATTTATTGCTCTTTCCATGATTCGGCATATCATTCTTCTTAATTTCTGTGTTCCGTATTTGATTAGTTCCGCCACAATTCCTCCTGGTCCTCCAGCTTTTTTGTTCTTCATGGAATTTATTGCTTCTTTCATTTCTTTGTCTGTTATGACTATTTTTTCTTCCACTGTGGTCATTATTTTTTGTTCGAAATTGATATAATGTAGTTTAAACCGTTTATTTATATTTTATTTAAATATTAAACTAATTTTAATACTTACTACTTTCCAAAAATTTTTATTAAGACAATACCAAAAATTTAAAAAAATAAAAGAATAAAACGCACACAAACACATTGAAAAATGCCACAAAGAAAAAATGATTTCTGAACGATAATAATTGTTGGCAAAAATTTTAAATACGCATTTTCTGAAAAAAAAAATTATATAATAAATATACTTACAATCATAAAATGCATAAAAAAATAAAAAAATAAAAACTTGCATCGGGATTCGAACCCGCGAATTTGGGGACGCTTTGATTCGTAATCGAAGCCTAGACTCACTCATCCAATTACTCATTATTTGTCATGCGGAAAAATAGGTCAACTGAACGTTTTACTGTTTGACAGTAATTCTGAATTTAAATCAAATTATGTAGTTTGATTTTTGTGGAAGAAAATATTAAAATATAACAAAACAGTAAGAAAACAATATATTAGATGAAGATTGGTAGAACTTTTGTTGGTAATCAAATTAAGCATGTAAATCAGAGCATTACATACCTACTAGATAAATAAATCTACGCCAAAAAATCATAATTTAAAAATAAAAATCGGACCTAATTTCGGATTTCTCTCTAAAATCCCCATTCTAGAGAAAATAAATTTATTCCAACCTAATCCAAATGTATAATTACAATATGATTATAATAAAAACTACTTACCAAATTAGAATGAGTCCTTGTCCAAAATAGTCCAAAAGTCCAAAAATATATATGAAAACTATTTAAAAAGGCAGTATAAGTATTAACTAACTTTTGTTTGTTGTTTCTTTTCACACAAATTTCAAAACGCAACAACCATAAATAATCAAACCACAGCTTTGCCACATCCTACATATTGAATAATTTTTGACATGTCATTTGAACATCCAATCAGAACAAAGTTAAAATGCGCATGCGCCGGGATCGTAGGTTTTAACATATAAAAATTCACCCTCATATCGAGCGTAAAGAAGTATAACTTCAAAAATATGTTTTAGAATAAAACATGACAAAAATTCTTATCGAGACCCGATAGAAAAAGGTTTGAACTTGAATTTATGTACTTGACGATTAAAAATATGATGTTTTTTACTTATGTTTTTGAGCCTTGAAAATTGTCATCTTTCGTTCTTTTTTCAGTTTTAAATTGTTTATAACTCAAAAACGATCAACTTTAGAGAAAAAATACAAAAGACCTTTTTTGTTTAGAATGATCCAAAAAATCTAAAATAATATCTGCCTGGGTCGAAAATTTTATTTTCAAATTCATAAAAAAATGTAATTTTTTAATAATTATTAATTAATTATAGTTGGAACAAGATTAGATCGGGCAACCCTTGTTTTTTGTAAATGTTAACATGCTAAATTACATATCCAATAATTTTTATCCATTAAACAGATCGGTGAAAATCGACCTTATATCGAATTCTTCTGTAACACTGACAAATGACTGTAACTTATTTATGTGTTCTTGTTTGAATGTCCAGATTTCAAGTCCATATCACTATTACATTAATTTTTTTAATTATTTCATTCATAGGAGATTCTGACCAATAGAAAGCTACAGAAATAAAAATTAAACTCATAATTTTTGATAATTTCCCGTCAAGTATATTACGTCAGATGTGTCAATAACAACTGTGTGTTTAATTGTACTAATTTGTACTTACATAAATAAATTACAATAAAATTTTGGTTTTGAACAGTTTTATTCATGAAATAATCGCAACAAATTGCACTCGATCTCTAAAATTAATATAGAATTTTTGCCCTCGTGACACTTTGACACAATTAAAACTGTCAAAGTGTCACTCGGGAAAATTCAATAATTTTAGAGCTCTTGTACTGCTTATTTCATTCATAGGAGATTCTTACCAATAGAAAGCTACAGAAATAAAAATTAAACTGATAATTTTTGATAATTTCCCGTCGTCAAGTATATTACTTCAGATGCCCTTCGTTGCTTTGAAAAAATACATTTAGTGACATTAATGACAATTAATGTTTTAAAAATTATAAAAGTGATGACTTCCAACCGTCAAATATTTATAACCACTGTGTATTTAATTGTACTAATTTGTACTTACATAAATAAATTATAATACAATTTTGGTTTTGAACAGTTTTATTCATGAAATAATCGCAACAAATTGCACTGGATCTCTAAAATTAATATAGAATTTTAGAGCTCTTGTGCAATTACTACTAATAATTTTTTAAACACCTTGTGTGTACTGAATTTTTTTCTTTTAATAACAAACTGTTGTTACTGTATCATGAACGTTATTTTCCTATACGAATAAAGCCGCACCATATCGAAATTTATTTTTTTGTAATAAAATTCAAGACATCTGTAGAATATAACGATCATTAAAAAAGGATTTACAATTTAAAGCAGCAGAGGAAGTTGAAAAACATCGGCAAAAGAATCTCAGGGGCAGCAAGATTTTTGCGTGCCCAAATTATTCTTGTATATATAAACCGACGCTGAGAGTATGCAATGTCAAATATAGTACCAATAAATTAAGAGGCTACAATGAATTTCTTGGTAAGTTTGATTTTCGTTTAATAACAAAATTTCTAAATGGTTTTTAACTTAGTTTTTTATAACTGATTATAAAAATAAAAATAATTTCTAATTTAAAATATCATAATTTAAAGGCAGCACAAATTAATAAAGATCTACTATTATGCTTAGGAAATAAGCCACAATTTAAGTTGGAAATGAAATTTATTTGACGTTTCGACTTCAACTTCGGAAATCGTTATCAAAATAAATACAAAATATTAAAACTATAATATTTTTTTTGATAACAATTTCCGAAGTGGAAGTCGAAATGTCAAATAACTTTTATTTATTTACTTAAATGGTGGCTTATTTCCTAAGTAAAATAGTAAATTGCATAAGATGCCACACATAAATAACTCAAGAACAATATTAATAAAAATCATATCAATTTTTATTTTCTAATTTAAATATTATGTTTATATGGTATTAAGCCATAATATTTTCACTGTATTCCTTCACTCAATCGTTCTCTAAAGTTCTTTCTGTTTTGTCAGTCCCATTCCTGCAGTTTTTTTCTTTCCTTTGCTTCGTCCACTTCATTTCTAAAAGATCTTTGACATCTGTCTCTCTTCCTTTTTCCTATCGGGTTCTCTCTGTTATTCGGTTTATCCAAGTTATTCTCTGCTCTTCTGACATGTCCGTACCAGGCTAATCTCTTCCGTTCTCTGTAGTTTATTATATCTGAGTTCATTCCCATTATTTTCTTAATATCTATGTGATTTTTAATCTGTCTCTTTCTGTTACTCTGCAGCTTCTACTTAGGAATTTCATCTCTGTTGCTCTTATTTGGTTTTTGTTTTTCTTATTTAGAAAATATCGACGGCGGAAAGGCAGGACCTCGTAACTGAAAAATTGGTATACAATGAGTTTCTACGGTTTTCGCTTTAGAATAAGTGTATCGGCACCTATTAAACTTACACTGTGTGGTAAACTTACGCTTTAGAATAAGTGCGGATACACTTATTCTAAAGTAAAAACCGAAGAAACTCATTTTATTCAAATTTTCAGCTACGAGTTCCTGCCTTTCCGCCGTTGATTTATCAAATATAAATCAATTTATATATCAATGGTGTTATATTTATATTATTAGTTTTGTTTTTATACTGATGTTCTTCGGTAGACGAAGTAGACAAGGCGAAAACGGCTGGTTCGTTATGAAAAATATTCCCATGAGATTTTTTTGCATAATCATATTCGTGAGACATCCCAGAATAAGGTTCAAGAAGTCGACCCCGTGAAAAGTGGTCCAAATTAAAAAAAATAAAAAAATTTTAATCAAATTGCAAAAATCAATATTTTGGCCCAAACATTTTTTTTCTAGGTTTTTTGGACAATTCTGGATAAAAAAGGTTTCTTATAATTTTTCTCTAAAGTTCATCGTTTTCGAGTTATAAAAAATTTAAAATTGAAAAAAACGAAAAATGGCGATTTTCAAGGCTTAATAACTCGGTTAAAAGTTATTATTATGAAAGTCAGAAACTGACTAAATCAAAGTTTAATGCCCCCCTACAAGATCCTGAAGAAATTTTTGTCATTATTTTATTACTAAGCTGTTATTTTTAAGTAAAAATAATGAGCGACATACACGTGTCAGGAGGCCGTAAATGCTGAGTGCGAGAGAGACGCCATTCCGGCAGTCCAATTGTGCATCTTACTTGCACTCACATCTACAGCCGCGTCAGTACGATCTAACCGCCCATTGTTATTAATTAAAAATAACAGCTTAGTAATAAATTTATAACATAGATTTATTCAGGATCATGTAGCGTAGGCTTTAAATTTTGATTTAGCCACTTTCCAACTTTCATAATAATAATTTTTAACCGAGCTATTAAGTCTTAAAAGGGCCATTTTCGCGTTTTTCAAATTTTAAATTGCATATAACTCGAAAAAGATCAACTTTAGAGAAAAATTATAAGAGACCTTTTTTGTCCAGAATGGTCCAAAAATCCTAAAGAAATTGTCCAAGCCAAAAATAATGATTTTTGCAATTTGATGAAAAAATAATTGTTAAAAAAACATTGAACCACTTTTCACGTGGGCGACTTCTTAAACCTTATTCTGGGATGTCTCACGAATGTTATTATGCAAAAAAATACCATGAGAATATTTTTTCAAACCGACGCGCCGTTTTCGCCTTGTCTAAAGAGGTAATCGTCTTTTGCGATCACTATTTGTTCGTCAGCAAAATTTAGGGTATAAAGGTAGGTATTCGTTTCTTAATGGTATGCTAATTCCTTCGCACTTTCTTTTCCATGTTTTGAGGCTTTTTTCTAGGAATATTTTGAACAGAATGGGGACCAGCCCTGTAGCAGTCTCTTTGTCTTCTTAAATGGACTGTATATTCTGTTGCCCGTTTTGATAGCTACTTTATTATTCCTGTAGAGTGATTTTATTGCTTTCATTAATACTCGTGAAACTTCGATGTTTCCATTGCTTCCCATACTTGGTATTAGGTGCCGAGTCATAGGCCTTCTTATGATCTACAAATGTCAGATGAACGGATTTATTTTGGGCATTATTTTTGCTGTTAGTTGTTCGGCCATGTAAATGTGATCAAAGCATGCTTTTCCAATGTTTTCCACGTCCTCCACGTTGCGATTTTCACTCCAGAAATCGTTCTGAAAATACCTGATTTTACACTAACTGGCATAAATGTTCCGTTTCCTATCTTGATCTGTTCATATCAATCTTTCACTCGCATTTAAATTAGCTCCACTAATTTTCTTGGTATTCTCATTTCTAGCGCATAAAAGGACCATGAAATAATAAAGAAAAGTTTATACAGTGAGCTCGTAAAGGTTGGAATGAATTCATTTTCTCGAGAATGGACGATTTTGGAAAAAATCCCAAAACAGTTCAATTTTTATTTTTAAATTACGACTTTTTGGCATATATATCATACTAGTGACGTCACCCATCTGGGCGTGATGACGTCATCGATGATTTTTTAAATGGTAATAGGTGTTATGCGATAGCTCATTTGAAAAGTAATTTAATTCTCTATTCAGTAATATAAACATTTACATAATTATTTATACCGAGTGTCCAAAATTTTTTTTAATTTAATTTATTGATATAAAAAGAAGAATGCATGTAATTTATTTAGTTCAAAATACATTTTACTGCTCTCAGAAAACAGAAAAAAAATGTTTATTTGAAAAATAGTCATTGCTTTTCCCTTAAATTAAATTGTTCAAATTGTCAAGAGGAAGGTAGGTGGTGGCTTTAATATTGAATTTAAGCAAAAAACAATATTTATTTGTCAAAAAAAATTATTACCTGTTTTCTCATAGCAGTAAAATATATTTCCAGTTAAATAAATTACACACAGTCTCCATTTTATGTCAATAAATTTAATTAAAAAATTTTTTTTTGGACACCTTGTATAAATAATTATGTTAATGTTTATATTACTGAATAGAGAATTGAATTACCTTTCAAATGAGCTATCACACGATCCCTATTCTCATTAAAAAATATAGATGACGTCATCACTCTCAGATGGGTGACGTCACTAGTATGATACATATGCCAAAAAGTCGCAAAAAACCCCAGCTTACCAAATTTCTTGTTATTATCCCGTGCCTGCCAGGAAATATTCAAGAATAAATAAAATAACAGTTTAAATTTGACACCCTGTATTTCGGTTATTATCAACTTTTGTACTAAAGTAAGTTAGCTTAAATCGACCTATTTTAGGCTCAGGAATTTAAGGTTAAGCTATGGGCCATTATTTACCAAACACCCTGTACATACGAGTATATTATAAACTTTTCTTTATTATTTCATGATCTTTTTTATTTATATAAATCAGTTAAACATTACTGAACGTTTAGTACTAAATATTTAAAAGGAAAGGGAGCATCAAATTAAATAAATTAGGGATGTCTGGTAAAAAGGGCACTTTTAAGATATAAAAAGTTATAAAAGAGGCTCTCGCATAATTGACGACGCTTTAAGCAATTTGCATAATTTATGCAATAATTAGTCTGAAGATTCCTTAAAGACCTTTTAAAGGAACGGCAAAGATGGTTCTCACTAATTTGGTAGTTACCATATTTTAGATAAATAGAAATGAATATATAAGAAATCGGGACTCACATCAAGGGAGAGAAATATGATATTTTATGAATAAATGATACAGTGTGTCAATTTGAAAAGGTGCTTTCCTCTATAATTTGGTCTCTTTAGAAAATCTAAAAAAATGTAAAAACACGTCAAATTTAGTTGTGACGGAGACATTTTGTAGACAAATTTTTTACTACATTAAATCGACCCTCTAGCAGAGGCGACACAATCTCCAAAATACAGGGTGTAGCAATAATGCGAGGATGCCCAATTACTCATTGGTCAAAAGTATACGAAAAATAAAAAATTAAGTAAAAAGCAGAACACAGCACTACAGGTCTTAGAGGCCTTTGGCTTCGATAGTTTTGACTAGATTTTTTCGCTTTTTTCGGTTCCTCACTTGTTATTTCCTGTCCCCTTTCCGGACGACGTCAAACCATTTCCTAGTGGTATACCTCTTCTTTTCTTCCCTTGTTCTCTTGCTTGCAAAGCTCTCAGGATGTTTCCTTCTTGTGACATTCATGAAACATGCCCCAACCATTTAACTATCTGCGCTCTGATTTTTCTTTCCCCGTTAGACCCTTTTATATCACCAAAAATTATTCTCAATAGTTTCCTCTTCCAAATCTCTAGTTTTTTTCTTCTTTCTGATTCATTGTCAAAGTTTCACATGTATATGTTACCGGTAAAACCCGATTTTAGGACAACCTAGTATGGCCTAGGCCAAACTAGTTTATCCTGATAATACGGATACTGCAGGGACCACTAATAGTACGGCCTAGTATAATTATTATAGTATACCTACAAAGTTAAAATAAATAGATAAACTGAATAAAATACTAATCCACGAGGAAAAATTTCCTGTAGTTGGCTGTATACCATTACAAAAACATAAAATCCTTTATAAAAGGTATATTTGTTAAAATCCCTATACAGGGCTACATCAAAGACAGAACTAGTTTTCGATTGGTTGACCGATCATCATCAGTGCAATCCTAAAATGTGTACAACCAGATAAAATGATGCAAAGTATTTAAAAATGATCGGTCAACCGATCGAAAACTAGTTCTGTCTTTGATGTAGCTCTGTATAGGGATTTTAACAAATATACCTTTTATAAAGGATTTTATGTTTTTGAATAAAATACTCTGTAATTGGAAAATCATATTTTTTATTGAAACGATAACGAATCGTCTTTAAAACTAATGGGCAATTATTGGTAATACAAACAATCATATTATAAAAAATAATAAGTGATTTTTATAAAAGCAATATTTATTTTCCGTGTTTTGTTCCAGCTGCATTTGACAAAACCTTGTCCGAACCAACTGAATCTCGAGTAGCTGCAACCCTTAGCGATACTTTAGAGATATTATATATCTAACGTTTTGGGATATTAATGTCTCTAAAATGTTTTGACTTAATTGTTTTTAGATCAGAATTCGACATTTGCCCTCAAAATTTGCCCACTGAAATATCGTTAAGGGTTGCAGCTACGAGAGGCTCAGTTGGATCAGGAAGGGGTTTCGTCAAATATAGCCGCAACAAAAACTGTTCGAAAAACAGATGCAAGAGCAAGAAGGAAATGATAATCCTCAATTCTAAGTGTCACCAAAACACTCCATGAAAAAATAAATAATGTTTAAAATTGAGGTATACCTAATTATTTTTGCTTTTATAAAAAGCACAGATTATTTTTTATAATATGTATGATTGTTTGTATTACCAAAATTATCTATTAATTTTAACGACGAGTCATTATCTTTTACTAAAAATGATTATTTTCCAATTACAGAGTATTTTATTCAGTTTATTTATTAATTTTGATATTATAGGTATACTATAAAAGGCTTACTAGCTTATCCTGCAGTGTCCGTATTATTATCAGGATAAAATAATTTGGTTTAGGCCAAACTAGTTTATCCTGTCGCGTTTAGGACAAACCAGTTTGGCCTAGGCCAAACTAGTTTCTCCTGAAATCGGGTTTGGCCGGTAACATATACAACATCGTTGATCCCACAATTGCTTCATAAGTTTGAATCTTGGTTGTCCTGGATACGTTTTTTACCTTTAACAGTGCGTTTAATGATCCTACTGCTTTGCTACCTTTCAACAACTACTTCTTTATTTCCCTCTTCGTCTCCGCTTTTGTAACTATTACTTCAAAATACTTAAATTCTGTTAACTTTCCAAATTTATACCCTCTGTCTTTCGTACTTAGAGTGATCCACTTATCTTTTTCTGCATTTCCCCCTCTCATTCTGATATACTTGGTATTCTCTTGATTTATAGACAGGCCACGTTGTCTAACTGCTTATTTCAATTTTCTGAACATTTTCCAAGTTTTATACTCATATAAATATACGGATTCTATCCAAGCAACTTACCAGCTTGACATTATCTTTCAAGGTATGTTTATAATAGGGCTTTTCATCGATTGTCATTTGTTTAGAGCTTCTGTCATATGTGGTTCATCTGTGTATAATATTAATATACGTGGATTATACAACATATGACAGAAGCTCTTAACAAATGACTGTGAATGAAAAGCCCTATAGGTATATGATTTTTGTAAAATTTCCATTTTGATCACTTGTTTTCTAAATTTTTATTGTTTAGTCATTGACATCTTGCATAACCACCTTAACCAGTTATTTCTGGTATTCTTTTTCTTTTTAGTTATAGAGTTTTGAGTGTTACTCATTTACTTTCTCTTGATTCTTTCATTTGCTTTTAGTCCTAACTACTGAAGTCGACTTTATTTAACTACTTTACTTATTTTTTTGCTTCTATTTTGAACTTGGTGTTTGGAATCTCTCCCATTCATATTTTTTATTGCAACAAAATTCTAAAATATTTTCCTTTCCATTTCTATTTGGTTCTTATATTGTGTATGGTTGACATTTAATAATATGGTATATTCTTAAGTTTGTTCTTTCGTTTTTATACCTTTGTGTTGTATGTATGTTATACTTACGCATTTTATCGAAATCTTCACATTTAAAATATTAAATTAATGTAATTAATATATAAATGTCTTTTTCAAAGCGACGAGGAGAAAAACAAACTACCAGGATTTACTACAATAACAATGTATAATATTGTAGATTCAGCATATTCTGTAAATAATATGCTGCAAATATATGGTATGAACAAGGAGGCTGTTGTGGATAGGAAAGCCAGAGACAATTACTTCGATAACATCTCAATTAACCCAAACGGTAGCTGGAAATATTGTGATAAGAAGAGTAATTGCCAACCACCATGATGAAGCCAGTATTTTAAGAAAAGGACTAGAATTAGGAAGAGCTAATAAGACACAGTACACTAATAAGACTACGTATATAGGGTAGCGGTAAAGTATAGAAACACGGTAATTTCTGGGAAACCGCTGATTTTATAGATTTTGGTGGGTAAGGGTCTTCTAATGCGGCCGATATTACAGTGGTAATTACATTGTTGTCAAATCTTTCGTTTTTCTGGAAATCTAATGAACTTTCTTATTTTAAATGGAACACCCTGTATATTTTTTGCGTTTTGAAGTCCCTAAGAAACACTAATTATTTTTCATGGTATATTCCCTATACCTAAAAGCCATAATTTCGGAGTTATTGCTACATTTATTATAAAAAAATTTTAAACAAATTATAAAAATCAATTTTTTGGCACGAGCAGATATTATTTTAGTTTCTTTGGATCATTGGGAACAAAAAAGGTCTTTTATCATTCCCTTTAAAGTGAATCGTTTCCGAGTTATAATCAATTTAAAACTGAAAAAAATCGAAAAATGACGATTATTCGACGAAAAACACAAGTAAAAAAAATTATTTTTAAAATTACGAACTACCTAAATTCAAGCCCAAACCTTCTTCTATCAGCTCCACATAAGAATTTTTGTCACGTTTTATTCTAAAACATTGTTTTTTAATTGTTAATGAAGCGCATATGAGAGGACGGGCGATCGGGTTGCGTTAACAACTATGTTTTAAAATGAAATAAGACCAAATCACTTATCGCTAGCTGATACAATAAGCTTTGAAATTGAATTTAGGCACTTCATAGTTTCAAGAATAGTATTTTTCCTTGTGTTTTTTAACCTAAAATATCGTCATTTTTCGAATTTTTCAGTTTATAACTCGGAAACGATTAACTTTAGAGAAAAATGACAAAATACCTTTTTTGTTTCCAATGATCCAAAGATGCTAAAATAATGTCTACCCGGGCCGAAAAAATTGATTTTTATAATTTGTTTAATTTTTTTTAATAAACGTAGCAATAACTCCGAAATTATAGCATTTAGGCATAGGGAATATAACATGAAAAATAATCAGTATTTCTTAAGGACTTGAAAACGCAAAAATATATAGGGTATTCCATTTAAAATAAGAAAGTTGATTAGATCTTCAGAAAAACGGAAGATTTGACAACAGTGTAATTACCCTTATAATATCGGCCTCATTAGAAGACCCTTACACACCAAAATCTATAAAAATAGTTCTAGCTTTTTCCGAGTAAATACCATATGTGTTTCCATATTTTATCGCTACCCTGTATACAGGGTGTTTCATTAATAATTGTCCATATAGTAACTGGAGAAACCTTAGCACAAAATACGAAGATTTAAACTAAAACACTTAAATAAAATGTGGCCCCTTACTGAGTTACAGGGTGTTTTATCTAAAAATTTAAAAATTATTTTTGCTCAGCATTTTAAGACTATTCAACGAATCCTTTTCATACTTGGCAAAAAGTGCGACTGCTATACACCCTACTAAATTATGATAAACAAACGTTCCTAACTACTACCAGAGGCGTACGACAGGGGATAGTGGATGGTTGACCTTCTCAAATTGTACGCCACTGGAGGAATTACTATTTTAGTGCGGTTTTTAGATTCTCCAATACTTTATACGTAAATAATATACTCTTCATTGGTAACGATAAAGTCATTAGTTTTCGAGATATTTGAAGTTAAATATGAAACGGCACAGTTATTTTGATTAATTTATGATATGATTCATAAGATTAAAATTTCAAAATTATTTGTACCCGGTACTTTAAAACTATTTGGCGTATTCTTATCATACTTGGCAGAAAGTGTAGGTACCGTACACCTTACTAAATTAAGATAAATAAACGTTTCAAGCTACCACCAGAGGCGTACGACAGGGGATAGTGGCTGGTTGACCCTTCCCAAATTCTACGCCACTGAGGAAATTGCAATTTTAGTGTAATTTTTTGATTTTTCAGTACTTTTTATGTAAATGATATACTCGTCATTCGGAACGATAAAATTATTAGTTTTCGAGATATTTGAAATTAAAAATGAAGCGACAAAATACATTAATCAAAATAACCGTGTCGTTTCATTTTTAACTTCAAAGATCTCGAAAACTAATGACTTTATCGTTACGAATAAAGAGTATATTATTTTTATAGAAAGTATTGGAGAATTCAATAATTTAACTAAAATGGCAATTCCGCCAGTGGCGTAGAATTTGGAAAGGGTCAAACATTCACTTTCCCCCGTAGTACGCCTCTGGTAATAGCCAGAAACGTTTGTTTAACATAATTTAGTAGTTTGTATAGCACCTATACTTCCTGCCAAGTATGAAAAGAATACGTCGAATAGTTTTAAAATGCTGAGCAAAAATATTTTTTAAATTTTTAGAAAAAACACCCTGTAACTCAGTAAGGGGCCATATTTTATTTAAGTGTTTTAGATTAAATCTTTGTATTTCGTGCTAAGGTTTCTCCAGTTACTATATGGACAATTATTAATGAAACACCCTGTATAGAACGAAATCGAACATTATGGGAAAATACATTTTTGAAAAACCCAGCCAAAAAATCAATTTTTGATTAAAGGGACATATTTTTCTATTATTTTAGAGTATTTCACTTTCACCTCTAAACCAGGGTGACAATTACCGTAACAGTTTTTAGTGGAAATAAAAATAATATATCGTTTTCAATCTCTTGCAATTTCCTGTACAATAGTGTTTAAATATTTAAACGCGTCCAATAATTTATTTATTTTTCTTCTTCTTCTTTTAATAGGACTATGTCCTATTTCTTCTGTTACAGTATCTGCTGTGATTCGGATCTCCAGCTCTCGTACCATCGTTTTTTGAATTTTCCTATGAGTCGCTTGGTGTTGGGCTTCTGTGTCTTCGCCCATTTCGTCAAACGTTCAGGGTCCATCCGATCTACGTGGTCTCTCCACATGCGTCGTCGTGCCCTTGTTCATCTCACTACGTCTTGAACGCCTAGCTCTCTCAATGTGTCTTCGTTTCTTATTCTATCTCTGAGTGTGATACCTCTTATGGATCTTAGGGTTTTCATCTCTGTTGTTCTCATTATTTGTTTGGTCTTTGTTGTGTTGGCCCTTGTCTCAGCTGCGTATGTCAGTACGGGTTTAACACATGTCTTATAAATGCGGACTTTGCTTTCGATGCTCATATATTTATTCCGCCAGATTATATCCCACAGGAAACCAGATATTCTCGCTGCTTTCGTTACCTGCTGTTTTGATTCTTGCCACAGATGCCTGTCGCTAGATATTTCCACACCCAAGTATCTTCGATTGTATGTCAGTGTTCGATTGTATGGTCATCCACTACCAATTTACATCTAATTGGGTTCTTGAATATTACTTTTCGCCGGTTACTTTAAATTTTTGTCATCTGCGTAGCAAAGTATTTTCATGGTTCGGTTACCCATTTTGCATCCCTGATTCATTTTGTTAACACTATCTATAACTTCATCCATTATTATATTAAATAGGCATGGACTGAGACCGACCGACCGACGTGAGCCCGTGTGTGGTTTTTATTTGTATTTTGTTAGATCTGATGAGCTCTTTGATTATGTTTCCTCGTCCTTCAATCATACTCTGTCGAGTGCCTGTTTCAGATTTACAAAGCATGTGAACATAGGCTTGTCGAATTCTATTGATTTTTTAATTAATTGTCGCATGATGAAAATAGCGTCTATGGTAGGTCTGTTTGGGCGGAAGCCCTGTTGTTCTTCCGATACACCGACTTTGTTGTATATTTTTTAAGATAGAATTTTTGTCAACAGTTTTGATGTAGAATTGAGTAGTGTAATTCCTCGGAAGTTCGTAGGATCTCTCTTTACGCCTTTCTTGTAGATAGGTATTGTTATACTCTCTCTTCATTCCTCTGGTACTGTCACGTTGTTTACAATTTTTTGGAATAATGTTGTTATCTCTTCTATTATCTTTTAACCCCCGTATTTAGTTAATTCATTTGGTATATTATCCGGACCTGCTGATTTTCTATTTTTTGATCTTTTGATTGCTTCGTGTACTTCTTCTTGGGTGATGTTATCATTCTCTGTTTCTTCTTGGTGAATGTTTTGTAGGTAATTTTTTTGTACTTCATTACTCTCGTTATCGTGTTTGTATAGATAGATTATCGAAATGAGTTACCCATTCTTCTGGTTTTATTGCGTTAATTTGTAATTCTTCGGCAACCGGCTTCTTCCTGTCCCTCAGCATGTTCTATACCTTCCTTTGACCTCCTCGTAAATCATGTTCCATGTCATTTGAGAATTTTTCCCAATATATTTGTTTTAGATCTTTGATTTCTTTTTTAAACTTAATTTCATTTTTGTAAATAAAATTTATACTGTACTAAACTTACGTGCACAGAAATCGGCCCGCTTAAAAATTTGGTCATTTTTGATGTCTCATATTTTCTAAACCTGTTGGCCGATTTAAGTGATTTTTTGAACATTTTACAGCCAGATTCTTTAACAATAGCACTGTAATAATATTGTTACTTAACAGTTAAATTTTCATTGTATACCGGGTGTACCAATCAAACTGTGTTTTTTTTCTCAAAGTTCGCATCACCCGGTGGAATATTCTAGCATTTATAAAATACTGAAACTAGAACCCAACTATAGCCTCAGGTCAACATTCTGTTTTTTGAATCATTCGTTTATGTTGGATAATAAAAAAGTTAGGTACTTTAACAACTAGACATGTTCTTCATCAATACACGGTGTTTCTAAATAAGCGCGACAAACTTTAACGGATAATTCTGCATGAAAAAATAATGATAGTTAGCTTTATAAACGTATGTCCGCAAATGTTTCGTATCCGAGATACGGGATGTTGAATTTTTTTTTTACAAACTGACGATTTATTTTATTGCTTTAAAACCGGTTGAGATATGCCAATGAAATTTGGTGCGTTTTAAGACGTAGTTATTGCACATGTTTTGACATACAATCAAGAATTTATTATTCACCATTAGCGCTCATACGTGTAATATGACCGATCATATTACCCGTATGCACGCTAATGGTGAATATAAAATTCTTAATTTTATGTCAAAAAATCCGCAATAACTAGCTCTTAAAACCTACCAAATTTTATTTGCATATCTCAACTGGTTTTAAGGCAATAAATAAATCGTCAGTTTGTAAGAAAAAATTCAACATCCCGTATCTCGGAAACGAAACATTTGCGGACATATATAATCAATAAAGAAGCAGAATGTAAAGAAAACCAGATGCTATAGTTGGGTTTTAATTTAAGTATTTTATAAATGCTAGAATATTCCACAGGGAGATTCAAAATTTGAGAAAAAACACAGTTTGATTGGTACACCCGGTATACAATGAAAATTTACCTGTTTAGCAACAATATTATTACAGTGGTATTGTTAAAGAATCACGCTATAACATGTTTAAAAAATCACTTAAATCGGCTAACAGGTTTAGGAAATATGACACATCAAAAATGAGCAAATTTTTAAGTGGGCCGATTTCTATGCACGTAAATTTAGTTGGAATAATTCTTAACTCAAATTTTTCTGGTCCATATCCAGTTTTTTTATAGGTTTTTATACATAGATACTGTGTTTTTTTCATGTTGACCTAGCTCCACTTTCAATATTCTTCTATAAGTTGTATTGACATCTATTTGAAATATTCATGGTCTTATAAAATAACAATGTGATCATCTGTGTAACGTAATTTGTAAAGTATTGTATCTCCTAACGAGAGTCCCATTATCTTATTTACATTGCCTCAGGACGTTATCAATCTGTATATCAAATATTACTAAATAAAATAAAACTTCGTCTGAGCTCTTTAGTGATCAAAAAGACTTCCCATAATTTATTTCACAATTTAATTTTAAAAGAGCCAATTTAGTCAAATTTGATTTTGATTTTGTTCTGAAGCTATTTCCTTGTGGCATTTTTATGATTAATTATTTATATGGGAAATAAGCCACAATTAAAATGAAAAAAATAATTTTATTAACGTTTCGACGCCCAAATCGGGTGATTTGGGCTTGATTTTGATTGATTTAAAGGCTATTGAATTATTTTTTTTTTATCTTTTAGGGAGCTCTCTGTATACTACACCTGATTGCCTTTGGTTCAGCTGGAGTCATCAGCCCTGTATCAGAGATAATAGAAGGCCCAAGTTCCAAAACCACTGTGGTTGGTCCTGATGGCAGCGTTATAACTGCGGTTGCCCAAGGTGCAAAAATTGTAGCAAATGGAGAAACAGCTGTTGTAGCCGGACCTGACACTGCAGCTCTCCTGAAATCAGCAGATGAACCGGCTGTGCTCGAATCTAACATTCAACCAATTGCGTTGGTTAAGTCACCCATCGCTGTGCCTGTTGTTGCATCCAAAAGTGGTATTTTAGAGCATGGACAATTGGTAGCTCATGAAAACAACATTTTGGTAAACCATCATATTGCATCCGTAGCAGCTCACAGTTCTCCAATATTGAATGCAACTCCTTCTTTAGTCAGTGGACATCTACAACCAGTAGTGGTTGCACCTGTGGTGAAATCTCAGCCAATTATAGCTCACCAAGCTGCAATTATTGCTTCAAAGACTACGGAATCTGAGCATTCACAATCTATTGTACATCCTCCAACATTACAAAAAACGACTTACGTAGAATCAACAGTGCCTATTCACGTTCCACTTGTAGAGACAAATGACGCCATAGTTAGAGCAGAACCTATTATCGCTGGTCATGTTTCACCTTTAGTAAGTGCTCACCTTGCTCCTGCTCTCCATTATAACTTAGAACCAGTAGCTAAAGTTGCTCCATTAGTCCACGAGAAGGCAGCACTCTTCCACCACCTAGAACCAGCTATTGTTCCTGCTATTCCTCTAGTTGAAACCAAAGCAGCAGTTATAGCTAAAGAGGTATTACCCGTTGCATCTGTTGTTGGCACCAAAACTACTATTACAGGACAAGAACAATCCATTATTCACCCTGGAACTGTACTAAAATCTCAACCAATTGTAGCTGTGAAATCACTACCTGTATTAACTGACCACATTCACTCTATTCCTGTAGTAGCACAACATGTCCCTGTTCCTGTTATAGGAACAAAAACCACTCTTTCAGAAAATGCTCAAACAGTAGTATCACATTCTTGGTAAATTCCCTTGTTACCGGCACTAAACTTATTTATTTATTGTAATATTCGGACTGTTTGACATCAATTCAAAAAAGAAGAGTTTAAATAAAATTATCTGGGATAATAATTATTTCTGTGATTTGTCAAATAAAAATTAATAATAAAAAATATTGTTTTTATTTAAATCTAAGTTTTATTTAAATAAGAAATACAGTCGAACCCGCTTATTGGAAAACCTATTAAAGGAATATCCCGCTTTAAGGAATATAAACTTGAGATCCCCAAACGTTTCTACCAGGCACCAATAATCGGTTATTAGAATAACCCCGTTATAGGAATACTTTTGCTTGGCACGAAGGCTATTCCAATAAGCGGGTTTGACTGTATTATAAAAGAGTATAAGTACTGAGTGAGATCAATGCTTCAGTAATCTGAAACCAACTCTTTATCTGGAAGTGAGAATGTCAAAAAAGAGAAATAATTTTAATTAAAAAATTCAAATTATCTATTACAAATTATGGTTAGCCTGCTGAATGGAGCAACATGGAAGAATACCAATCAAATTATATGAACAGTCAAAGACCAAAAATATCCCAAAGAAATTAAAACGAAAGGCCAGAAAAACATGATAAAAAAACATAACTGCACAAAATAAAAATGCTTTAAACAACCTCATCCAGTAGTTAAGAAGACAAATAGATATAATAAAAATTGAATCAATACACCAATACCTAAATGATCTTACAGATGACCAAACCACTGACTATTCGTTATAGAAATGCACAAAAAGAATAAATAGACCAACGCAACAGATTCCTCTAATTAGAAAAGAAGATGACACATGGGCACGAGATAATACTTAGAAAATATATTCCAAAATCATGAAATGGAAAATAATGACCAAGCCGAGAATAAAGCCTACTTACTACCTCTAAAGAAGTAACCAAAAAACTTACAAACCTTGCTGAACTAATCATGATTTCTAAACCAGGGAAATCAGAAAATAAAGTAAAATTGTACAGAAAAATGTCATTGTTACGAATGATCTCTAACAAATTATTTGAGACGATATTACTAATAATAATACAACGTATACACGACCATATGAAATTATTTATTTTATTAATTTTAATTTCGTAATAAACACTCAACAATAGAGCAACTACATAACAAATATTATAAACATCTTTTTTTACACCGTGACGTTACAACCCTTCGTAGGTTTTAGCCGACTCGACAGCATGGCTCCAATCTACTCTGCCTTGGGCAATATCCATCCAGTTCTCCATGTCCATAGCTTTCGAGTCTCCTGCTATATTATCTCGCCACCGGAGTAGAGAGAGATAATATAGCAGGATAAATCTATAGCAGATCTAGAAGGGAATAAAATATGCTTTAAAAAACTGTTTCACAGAGACTTACAGGAAGTCGAATTTCGAAAACTGTTGAACAGATTCTTTAAAGTTGTGATTACACTCAACTGAAAAAGATTGGAAGAGGTTTGCGATATCTGTGATTGTTGTTTATTGCTTCTCACGTATAGGAGAGTTAGTTGATTAAGGTTGTTTAAAGTTTTTCGTAGCCTCTATACTAGTCTGTTCTTTTTGTTACTGTCTGTCATTTCTAAGGTATTCTTTGATGTCATTGTTTTTGTGGTTATTTAACAGAGTTTTAAGTTGCAGTGTTGCCTGATTGAGTTTACTTTTGTCCTGAGGTGCAGAAGTCTTAGCCATATTTTGTACAATCTAGCTTTTATGAATTTTTTTGTCTGCTTATCTTTGGTAGTTCTTGTTCCGTGTATGTCATTGTTTTTGACGGTGTTGTATTTCACCCATTTTTTTCTTTGTTTTACATAAATATTTCTAATATGATGATGGTATTGAATGAACTTTTGTTTACAAAATTATTGTAATTTTATTTAAACTAACTAATCGGGACTTTGTACAAGCAGATATTTAAGAGATATGTTAATTTTTTTAAATCTGATTAAGTATTTCTATTCAATGCGGAAGCAATTTTTCTGTAACTACTCTCCACGTCTTAATAATTATAAGCGACATTTATTTATTTTGATATTATTTATAAGGAGGGGCATTATTTTCATCTATAATTTAACGCAAATTTTAATTGTAACAAAAAATAAGCCTTGACAATTTTAGTATATTAAATATTTCAATAACAGGCGTGGTTCAATCTTTCAACGTAGGTAAATAATTTACATTTTTTTACGTTGATTCGGTTCTTGTTACTAACTACTAACTAAATGTTTGAATTTCAGAAGGTTACAGAAGAATATTTTTTGTTTTGTTTAATTTACCCTTATTCTTAACCCGGGAGCAGTCACTTCTAATAATAGCAGTAATATAAGTAGTGGCGCGTAGAGAAAAAAATCACAATATACATGGTGATTGATTAGTAGGGTAAAGCTCAATAGCTCCGCTATAGTAATAGATAGCAATAAAAGTTAAAAACAAAAATTTTAGCCACCTTTGAGCTTCACATTACAAAATTAGTTAGAATGTTACAGGGTGTTCGATAACACAGTGGCAGACCAAATATGTTTATTAAATGGAACACCCTATATTTTATTTTAAATTCGAAATCCTGTTAACTTCTCCATCACAAAAATATAAAGGTTTATTATGTTATACAGGGTATTTACAAAGTCATAACCAATTCTATATGAAAATCGTAACAAGTTCAACTCCCTGTATAAATAAAAATAAACAAAACAACAATGGTTTATTAATGCCATATTTTTAACGTATTGTCAAAATTTTAAAGAATGGTCGATATTGCTAATTTTCTTTATATCAAATACAGGGTGAGTCAAAACGCAAGTACATTATTTTCTCAGTAATCTTAAATGGAACACCCTGTATTTTATATCACTATTGAAAAGTACCATTACCGAACTTTAATTTTTAGATAACATTATCTATGTTTAAATTTATTAGTTTTCGAGATATTTTCATTTTTCAATGGACCAGTAGCGTGGCCACCCAAATCACCAGAATTTAATAAACTGGACTGATTTTTTGGGGTTTACGTTAATAATGAAGTTTATAAAATAGCTCCAACAACAAGGGATGAGATGAAAAATAGAATACAAAGTGTATTTCGATGTGTTAATTTACAAATGCTCCGTAGAGTAAGTAGCTCATTGAATGATCGTTTTTAGGCGTACATAAATGTGTTAGCAGATAATTTTGAACACTTTATGTAATTAGATATTAAAACTATTTTATTAAAAGTAGCTTCTAATTTTTTCAAACATGTTTTTTTGCAAAATGTATTACTGATAAATTATGTTTCGTTCTTTATTTGTTACATTGTTACATTTACATACAAAAGTAGTGTTTAATTGTCTTCACAAAATATTGTATTTTGTGTTTGTGTGTTTTTTTTTGTAAAATTTATTACTAATTTTCTTTGTTTATTTGTTGCATTTACATAAAAAGATAGTCTTTAATTTTTTCAAAAATGTTGCATGTAGTGGTTGTGTTTTTGTTTGTAAAATGTATTACTAATAAATTATTTTTATTTCTTTATTTGCTACAGTGTTACATTGATTACCGGATTGATAATCGGTAATCTTCTATTGTCAATTCAGTGATGGCTTACTTAAAATTTAAATAAATTTAAACGCCTAAAATAATGTGCTGTGAAAAATTAAAATATCTCGAAAACTAATAAATTTGGGCATAGGGAATGTTATATAAAAATTAAATTACGTTAATGTTAATTTTCAATAATGATATAAAATACAGGGTGTTCCATTTAACATTACTGAGAAAATAATGTACTTGCGTTTTGACTCACCCTGTATTTGATATAAAGAAAATTAGCAATATCAATAATTCTTAAAATTTTTAACAATAAATAAAAAAATATGGCATTAATAAACCATTGCTGTTGTGCTTATTTTTTATACAGGGAGTTAAACTTTTTACGATTTTCATACAAAATTGGTTATAACTTTTTAAATATCCTGCATAACATTACAAACCTTTATATTTTTGTGATGGAGAAGTTAACAGGATTTTGAATATAAAATAAAATATAGGGTGTTCCATTTAAAAAAACAAAAGTTAGGTCTGCCACTGTGTTATCGAAGACCCTGTAACATTCTAACTAATTTTGTAATGTGAAGCTCAAAGGTGGCTAAAATTTTTGTTATTAACTTTTATTGCTATCTATTACTATGGCGGAGCTATTGAGCTTTACCCTACTTATCAATCACCCTGTAGATAATCTCTCGTAAAATAATTTTCAAGTATATTCCTATTTAAAACACTTTATTTTTTAATTAATCTGGAGAAATCAGGCAGCAATTTGTAACTGGTGTTATCATTTGTTATTTACTTGTAAAGAAACAACGTCAAAAACTTATTTACCATCTGAACATGCCTTTATTTATTTTTGTTTGATGAGCTCTCATCAAACGAGACTGAAAGTCTCATTCTATCTAAACTACCCCACATCCAATACTATTTCTTTGATCTCCGAATCCATACAGAGAAAGGCGGTAGTGCACCAAATGTTGCCTTTTTCAGGTCTCTTTATATTTCAGACAAAATGGGGATCTTACTTATTTCTACACAACGAAAAACGATTGAGACGAGAGCAGTTCAATTTTTGAGGTTTCTGTATTTCCCAAAATAACACTTCAATAAAATGTCACATTGATTTTACCATTAGGATAAATTTTACCTCGCGTTGCAGAATATGTTTTACTTAGCTCTTCAAAAGTTATTGGAAAATTGAAAATGCTGAAGTAGATATATGCTTATTTGGTAAATTTATTTTGAAAACGGTTTGATAACGGTAAATTTTTAAATTAGTAATATTACGATATAAACGGTAGTTTATATTTTTGATATGAATGGAAGAAATTGAATTTGTTTTTAACAAAGTCTAGTGTTTAATTATCTATCTGTAAAGGCGCATTTATACGTGGATGAATAAATTAGAACCGACCTTTCCGTCCCTTCTTTTTGTTTTTGTTAATTTCTTCTGCAAGTATTTCGGATAATTCTCCATATATTTTTAATAATATACACTAACCGGCACAAAATTCCGCTACCCAAAATTTTTTATTAAGTTTGATAACTTATAACTTTGTAACCTCGGAAACCTTTTTTTGGATGGTGCTAGAAAGGTCACCAATGGAGACACTACGACGGGAGCCATATGGTAGATGGAAAGCGAGTCGTGGGTTCGAAACTAGCTTTTGAAACGTGGAAGGGAGTCAATAGAAGAAATAGGTAAAAATAAGACAAGAGAAGGTAGCTTAGAGAAGAGAGAGAAACAGATAAAAAGATAGATAGGTAAAGTTACCTAAGATAAGAGAAGAGATACAGGGCGCCACTTAACTTTTTGGGGTTGAAAAGGGAAAATTAAGAAACCTTAGAAACGAAAACAGGTAAGTAAGGAAAGATAATGAGGTTCTGAGACCAAATTCAAGAAAAGATATAGACAGTTAATTAGTAAATATTTAGCGGTAATTTATTATCAGGGAATTTATTATGAGTAGATAAATAAAACTAGTAAAATAAATAAAAGACAATATATTAAACAAACGGCCCACCAGAAGGGTAAGTCCAAAAAAAACACAAGAAATAAAGAGAAAACAATGTATATACCCCCATCAAAACTGCACCAACAATTAATGTGTTGTGGTGTACAGTTAGAAATAAACAAAAATTATGATGGAATAAATACAAGTTGTAACAAGAATTATACTTGGCAACCCTGCCGACCGAGTGACGTAGGTTCTCCCAACGGCTGACAGCTGACATGGCGGAGACTGCTTCAAGAGTGCCTGATTGTACTCCAAGCCATTGAACTATTAGTTTTAATAATGTAGTTTGTTTCTATTTCTTTCGGTGATTATACCGCTCACAGTAAAGTTTGTGCTTATTATTATTCAACCCCGATGTGCAAGGTGCTTCCCATTATTTACAGCTGAAGTTTGAGTACGAGCAAAACCCCTATAATATATCCTAACTCTCACACCCTAAACCCTCATCCCCTTATATTGGCGTCCCAACTTTGTGGCTAGGAATTATAGACATTGTTTCGTAAGTGTTAAAGTGCTTTTTAATACCAGAATTTCGCTGTAAGTAGTATTTTAAAATCAATAACCCTACTTTTTCATATCGTGGCGTGGCATGTATTTTGCGCCGATTTTCATGTTTCACCGGTACCCTAACAACACACAACATTCCAGGAATGTACTACCAAAGTTCTATCAATATTTGAATGTCCTGGACATTTAGGGAACATTCGGTGAACATCTGATTAAATTATTCGTGGAATGTTACCATAAGACATTCTGTGAACATACTACCAATGTTCCTGTTCATTTTCAAATTCACGGCGCATGTATTTGTGCATGGTGCTTAGAGAGGGCATCACGTGACTAAAAACGACCAATGACCTCACTTCAGACTTCGGTTCGGCCATCTTGACATGCATCTTGGCCTTGGCCACCTTGCCGTGCGTGATCGTTGTTTGTTTTTATTTGTGCTTTTTAAGAATATTTTTTAATTCGGATACTTTTATAATAACTTTAATAGTATTATTAATATAGTGCATAAAATCAGTTGGAGTAGCAGAAGCAATGTAGATAAAAAATCTGCAGGAATAATGTTTCAAAGGTTAGTATATGCAAATATGTAAACAAAGGCATGCCCCTATTTCAGAAAATATCCATTTATTATTTTAATAATTGCGAATAAGCCACAAACTTGCTTATTCCTAACTAAAATAGTAAATAGAGGTAATAACAAACGGATTATTTGTAAAATTAAAATTTTTTTTGCGTTTTTGCTAATGTATGCGTTTATAAACAGGATGGTAGACCACACACTATAATAGTACCAACTAATGAATACACAGTATGAATAGTACAGTCGGTTCGCTAAACTTAGTCTCAGACACAACTGGCTAGTGATTTTAGTAAATAATTTTGACAATTTGGTAAAATTGGCAAAAAAATAACTAAATAGTTAGTAATTTTGGCAAAAATGGCCAAAAACAAAAAAATTACCTACTAAAATCACTAGCCAGTTGTGGCTAGGGAAACGACTATACTAATAAACAATTTCTAAGCTGCTTTTTATAATATTTTGTGAGTTCATTAATCATATTTTTTATTTAAAACTAAAATTTGTTAATAATGCTCAGTAATGCATATATTTTGTATTTTTAGCTTTCCAGAAGATCCTGCGAAGAAGGCATGAAGTATTGATCAGATTTGTTAATAGAGCAGTATGTTCAAAACATTTTTTAGAAAAAGATATTGACAGAACTTCACTTTCAACCGTTTGAGAGACTGTGCTGTTCCAATAGCTTATATCACACAGGTAATATGCTTAACCCAATTAATAATACAATTACAATATACAGTTGGAAAAATTAAAGAATAGGGCTTTTCATTTACAGTCATTTGTTTCGAGCTACTGTCATATGTCGTATAATCCGTGTTGTATTAATATTATACACAGATTATATAACATATGACAGAAGCTTGAAACAAATGACAATCGATGAAAAGCAATATAGGGCTTTGTTCATTGTCATTTGTTTCGAGCTTCTGTCATGTGTCACATATATTAATATATCTACGTCATACATCTTTGGTTTGTATCATTGATTATATCAATAACGTATGACGTAGATATATTAATATTATGTGACACATGACAGAAGCTCGAAACAAATGACTGAATGAAAAACCCTATAACCATGAACGATCACATCAATCACTTATTTTGTATAGGGCTTTTCATTCACAGTCATTTGTTTCGAGCTTCTGTCATGTGTCACACAATATTACTATATCTATGTCATAAGTTATTGGCATATACCAATGATACAAACCAAAGACGTATGACGTAGATATATTAATATTATGTGACACATGACAGAAGCTCGAAACAAATGACAGTTGATGAAAAGCCCTATTTGCTGTCTTTTTCTATAAATCACAAACGTTTGTTACCTATAGAAAAAGATCATCATCATTGGCTCGACAGCCCTTTCTGGGTCTTGGCCTGTTCCAGGATTCTTCTCCACTCTGATCTGTTTCGTGCTTTTTTTCTCCAGTTTTTTATTTTTAATGTTTTTATATAATTTTCTATTTGTTCTAAAATAGAAAAAGATAGCAAATACAAAATAAGTGATTGATGTGATCGTTCATGGGTATAGGGCTTTTCATTCACAGTCATTTGTTTCGAGCTTTTGTCATGTGGCACACAATATTAATATATCTACGACATATGTTATTGGTATATACAATAATAGATACAAACCAAAGACATATGACGTAGATATATTAATATTATGTGACACATGACAGAAGCTCGAAACAAATGACAATTGATGAAAAGCCCTATTCTTTCATTTTTCCAACTGTAGATACCATTGTTCTTCATTATCTACATCAGAGATCTAAGTTGACATTGTTGCCCAATTACAAAAAATTTTTGAATTCATTTTAAGTCCAATATATCACATAATTATTGCGAAGTAGATTATACAAGAAAACAGATTAATATTGAATGCAAATAAATGAAAACATCAGAAATAGAAAACAAGAATTAAGTTATAATCTTAAGTTAAAGTAAATAATAAAAACAATAAATATAATAAAACAAAATACTTATTAGTTTGTGAAAAAGCTATTTCTTTGTGGCATTTTTGTAATTATTGTAACTATTTTAATGGGGAAATAAGCCAGAATTTACTTGAAAAAATAACTTTATTATGGTTTCTACTTCCACATCGGACGTCGTTGTCAAAATACAAAATGTTTTATTATTTTCTTTATTAAATATTATTTATTATTTATCTAAATATTATTTAATTTATTATTTATTTTATTATTATTATTATATGCATATTATTACCTGTAAATATTTCTTCTGATTGTTAATTGTAAAGGATAGAAAAATTACCATTTATTTTATTTTCTTTTAGAATCAGCTGAGAGAAGTGGTCTACAAAAAACCAGGAAGGAAATGGAATATGTGGCTATGAAAGGCAAAAGAAAGGTTTACAAAGCAAATGTGACACATTTTTTTATAGGAATATCAGTAAATTACATTAAAAAAATGTATGAAAAGATTTTTTGCAATAAAAATGTTTATATTTATCAAGGATGCATTATTTGGTATGGCCACATATCGTCAGTGATGTGACAATACCTCCTATCTGTTTTTTCATGAGATTTGTAAGATAGACTAAAAACTTGTTTGGGCCACCTCCTGTTTTCATATATTTTTTGACTTGTTTTGCAGTAAATTTAACTATCTATTTACTACAAAACAAGCCAGAACTTACGTATGCAAACAGGAGGTGACCTTAAAAAATGTTTTTCGTCTCCTGCAAACCTCATGAAAAAAGATATAGGAGGTATTGTCACAGCACTGACGATATATTTCAGAGAATGTCTAAAAAATATACTGTGAATGTTCAAAGAACGTTCGTAGACATTCATGGAATGTTCCAACAAGACATTTCGTCTAAAAAATATACTGTGAATGTCCAAAGAACATTCATGGAATGTTCCAACATTCATGGAATGTCCCAACAAGACATTCAGTCTAAAAAATATACTGTGAATGTCCAAAGAACATTCATGGAATGTTCCAACAAGACATTCAGTCTAAAACATATACTGTGAATGTCCAAAGAACATTCGTAGACATTCATGGAATGTTCCAACAGAACATTCTAAGAATATTTAAAATGCTGACACAGCACATTCCAGGGACTTTCCAGGGACATTCGTGTGCATTTGGGGACATTCCAGGAATGTTTGGAATGTCCTGTGAGTACATTCTAGGAACATTCATGGAATGTTTTGTGTTATTAGGGTATATATCGATTTTGCATGCACGATCTGAGTACGGGGAATCGATTTCGTATTTCGATTATTCGAATTGATGTTCGCTTACTTGTCGTTCTGCGCGGTGTTGCCTATGTCTAACACTGTTTCGTAGCTCTTCAAATTTTTTCAACATTTTGTTGCCAAATTTAAAATTTTACCGAATTTGCTCGGATTTTAAATTAAAATATAATTATATACCTTTTTCAATAAAATAACTTTATTGCATATAATTGTATAACTTTTCAATAAAATAACTTTATTGCATATAATTATATAACTTTTCAATAAAATAACTTTATTGCATATAATTATATACTTTTTCAATAAAATAACTTTATTGCATGTAATTATATTACGATTTCTCAATAAAATAACTTTTATTGCATATACATATAACTATCTAATTTTTACAATAAAATCACTTTTATTGCCTGTGTCTGTTACACATTTAGTAATATTTGGTTATCTGCTATACTTTGTAAAATGTCAAAAGGTAATTCAAAAAATCCTACAGCAGGGGAATGTTCTGCTCCCGCTATGGTAACAATGTCACAAGATCAATTTAATTCATTACTTTCGGTATTTGCTAATTCTAACAAACAAGTATCTGAAGATATTCTGGTACAAATCAGAGACCTTAATAGAACTCCTACACATACGTCAGGAGGAAACTTCGTTAAATGTACTGCTCGCTTTGATGGTACTGTTAACGCTGATGTTGAAGCTTTTCTCGACAATGTGATCACTTTTAAGGACTGTTCCCAAATAAGTGATGAAAATGCTCTTCGTGGTTTATCCATGCTTCTTAATGCTAGTGCTGCTACATGGTGGCAAGGTGTCAAAAATACCATTCTCACATGGGAAGACGCTGTACAAGCCTTGAGAGATGCCTATTCGAGAAAACTTCCTCCTCATTTAATATTTCGAGAATTATTCTCGCGTGAACAAAATTCTAAGGAACCTACCGAACTGTTTGTTTCTCGTATTCGAGCTTTGCTCGCACAATTACCTTATACCCTAACCGAAGAGGTTCAGTTGGATATGGTTTATGGCTTAATGGCACGTAAAATACGAAAAAGGTTACCAAGGAATAAATTTCGAGACTTTAAGGAACTTTTAAGGGAATCTCGAGAAATCGAAGCATCCTTAAAGGAAGGTTTAGTTGCTACCGACTCTAATCAACGACAAAAACCTCAATCGAATGAAGAAAAGGATTCTGTCAAACCAAAATTCAGACCAAAGTGTACATTTTGTAAAATTTTTGGCCATACTCAGCCAGAATGCAGAAAATTTAAGCAATCTAATTCTAATGATTCAGTTAGCACCTCTGTACCTCCTAGTCGTCCAAATACGAATCCTAGCACTTCAAATACACCTTCTCAACGTTCTTCCAGTGTAGTTTGTTACGGTTGCAATACTCCTGGTTATGTTCGCACAAATTGTCCTAACTGTAAAATTTCTGTAAATCCTATTACCACAGAAGCAGCTTCTTCTGTAGAGCTTCTTTTAGCAGAAACTGACAATTTGAATAATCGTCCCCTCTTACCAATAAGTGTCTTAGGTTTGAGTGGTTGCGCATGTGTTGATACTGGAGCTAAATGTACTATAGCTGGAATTAGACTTTACAATCATTTTTTAAACAAAGGTCTACACTATATTTCCAAGGAAATGAGTTTAGTGCTTGCTGACGGTATAAGCCGCACGGTAACAGCTCATATTTTTGAGTGTTTGGTTCTCCTATTAGATAGATCCATACCTACAACTTTTGTGGCATTTCCTGAACACACATCAGCTAAAACTCTTCTTGGCATAGACTTCTTAAAAAATGCTGATATTATTATTAATATCTCTCGAATGAAATTCTCATTTGCTGATTCTCCTGATATTCAACATAAACTATTACGGGAACCTAACTCCTGCAATGCTTCAATTAATCTTCTTGAACTTACTCTACGACAGGACGAAGCTTCACAGTTAAATACTTCTGAGCGTAGTACTTTACAGTGCTTGATAAATCAGTACGGTGACGTTTTTATGGAACATAATGAACCTACACCATTTGCTGAGCATTGTATTAATTTAACCAGTGATATTCCAATCGCTGTGCCCCCTTATAGGACAACACCTCAGAAAGCAGAGATACTCAAAAATGAAATCCATCATTTATTGGAAATGGAAATCATTGATGAAAGCGACTCAGCGTATGCTGCACCAACTGTACTCGTTCCTAAAAAAGACGGTACCTTTCGCATGTGCGTTGATTACAGACGCCTCAACGAAATAACTGTACCAGATAGATATCCTCTACCGAGGATGGACGATCTGTTGCATGCCACCACACAGACACTATTTATGACAACACTAGATCTGAAAAGCGGCTACCATCAAATAAGTGTTCGTCCATCAGATCGAGATAAAACTTCTTTTATTACCCCTTTTGGTATTTTTAGATTTAATCGTATGCCTTTTGGTCTACGAAACGCGCCTGCTACTTTTCAAAGGCTTATTGACCGTTTTCGTAGCGGATTACCAAGTATTACTATTTTGGCATATTTAGATGATATTATTATTTTATCTAGCTCATTTGAAAATCATATCAATGATCTAGCTAGTGTGTTTCAAAAATTACAAGTATTCAAACTGTGTGTAAATAGAGCAAAATGTACTTTTGTGTGCTCTTCAGTAAAGTATTTAGGACACCTTCTTACGCCCAATGGGATCGCTCCTGATCCAGGGAAGATATCAGCAATTGCTGAAATGCCTATTCCACGCAATTCTAAACATGCTTTGTCATTTTTGAAAACTTGTAATGCACTTGGCGCATGTCTCCTCCAGGGGGAGGAAGAAAATGAAAAGACAATCCAAAGAATTGCTCTTCGTTATTACTGGCCTACCATTAGGCGAGATGTTGTAAAGCATATAAAGAAATGCATCGACTGCCAAAGGTATAAACCTTTGAATCTAAAACCAGCAGGTCTATTTCAAACTCCTGTGTTGGCACAACGCTTTGAATGCGTTGCAATTGATTTAGTGGGTCCACTACCTGTGACTGAAAAGGGAAACAGATGGATTTTTGCAGTGGAAGATACTTCCACGAAATGGATAGAAATATTCCCGTTAAAACAAGCTACTGCGGAGGAGTGCACAAAGGTACTAATAAGTGAAATATGTTTACGATACGGCACCCCTCGTAGAATAATAAGTGACAACGGACCCCAATTCGTTAGTAAAATAATGCAGCAGTTTACATACTGCCTAGGTATTCAGCAATCACTCATTCCTGTTTATCACCCTGCCTCAAATCCGGAGGAACGTAAAAATCGAGATCTTAAAATTCAGATTTCCATTTTAGTTCAAAGAGACCATACTAAATGGGATGAAGTGCTACCCAGTATACGTTTTTCTATGAATACTGTACCAAATTTAGCTACCGGTTATTCCCCGGCCTATTTGAACTTTGCACGTGAGCTACGTACGCCCACAGATGTGCATAAAGACTTACGAGCTATTATCGCGAGTGAAACGGTTATTCCTGAGATAACACCTTACTTGCGCAGGCATACTGACATTTTATTAAGTGCGCGAGAAAATAATGAGTTACGCCAAGACTCTTCGAAATTGTATGCAGATAAACATTTTCGCGAAACCGTTGTGTTTAACAAGGGACAGAAAGTTCTAGTAAAGACTCACATCCTTAGTAAAAGTGATGCAGGACTGTCTTCTAAATTTGCGCCTCGTCGCGATGGCCCATACCTTATCCTTAACCAACTTTCTCCCACCTCGTACGAGTTAGCAACTCTAACGCACCCAGATGTATCGATCGGAAAATACCACGTGTCTGCTCTCCATCCTTTTGTGGAAGATGATTCCGATTCGCCTGTAACTCCTCTACATGAGTTACGTAGTAGAGGTCGACCTTCAACCACGTTGCAGAAAGATGTCGCAGCCAAAAGCAGAGGGGCTATCCCTAAACGACATCCTAAGACAACGCAGCAATCTACAGGTTCTGGTGTACCTGTAACCACAACCAGCGACTCCAGTAGTACCTCGTTGCCTACGCAGATTGATTGTTCCATACAGAGACCCAGACGTTCCAAGCGCCCTCCTAAGCGCTATCAAGATGCTCATGTATGATGACCGAGGTCTGTTCCAAGCCCTCGCTAATAACCAGTTATTCCGTTTTGTATCAGCCATATTCTACGCCTGATCCAAAGGGGGAGGATGTAACAAGAATTATACTTGGCAACCCTGCCGACCGAGTGACGTAGGTTCTCCCAACGGCTGACAGCTGACATGGCGGAGACTGCTTCAAGAGTGCCTGATTGTACTCCAAGCCATTGAACTATTAGTTTTAATAATGTAGTTTGTTTCTATTTCTTTCGGTGATTATACCGCTCACAGTAAAGTTTGTGCTTATTATTATTCAACCCCGATGTGCAAGGTGCTTCCCATTATTTACAGCTGAAGTTTGAGTACGAGCAAAACCCCTATAATATATCCTAACTCTCACACCCTAAACCCTCATCCCCTTATAAAGTAACATATTATAACAAAAACATGCACAATTAAAAACACAGTAAAGAGAGCCTGGTTATGAATTAAAAAAACAAATCAAGCATCTATAATGAGAAATCTCTCTTTACTGGTTTAGGGCTTATCTCGAGATAACGGATATGGTAACCTTAATGATTGATAGAAAATATAACGTACAAAGATATAATAAAATTGAATGCAAAGCATACAAAGTTAACAAACGTTTACTGTTCAAAAATCAAAAACCACCCCGCACTTGGTTTCATAAACAATAAGCCAATCGCACAGCTACTAACGAATTAGTGAATGTTTGTACTTGGTTTTGATAATGAAAAGTTTTACTAATGAATAAAAAATTGTATTGATGAAATCGCTGTTGAGATTCATCTGAGGTTAGCCTTAACCACAGATGAAGATATGTTGAGGTAGATAGCCCTTAGATTGCTCTATTTTTGGAAATAGTTTTAGGTAGGATTATTAAGACACTTACAGTTGCTCTGCCTCTTAATCTGCACTGACTCTATATTATTTACTTTACCTAGTAAGCAAACACTGAAGTTATTTGGTAATTGAATCTAAGCGGATGTCAGATCCAATTACAGATACGATACGAGAGTGAATATCACTCAGATAAGATATATTGTAGGTAAGGTAGATGGTAGATAAGGTATTAGATACTAGACAGACGTCTGTACCCCACGATACTCAGCCACCAAGTCCTCTTCGCAATCTTTGCGATCTTTTTTTCAAAAAAAAGTGGGAGTATATCCCCTCTCAAAAAAATTGCATTTCTCAAAAGGAACCGACCTATTTGCGTTTTTAAGTAAAGTAACGTTATTTGAGTTGTAAAGTGTTAAAAAAATAGATCCTTTGAAATAGGGTCGCGCTTCAAACAGACCGCAAGAGGAAGCAACGAACCTAACGGGGGTTTTCGAAAGGGAAAGTTAATTGAAATATTACCGAAACCGAAAGTAACCATAAAACATTGCAATACCCTGGCCGCTTTGAATAAAGTGACATACCTAACGGAATGTAGGTAGTAAACTTTGGAGAGGTTTCTTAACGGAAACTTACTGTTCTCATACTAACAGATAACAATAACACCATAAATAAGATGCTTTGGGTCTATTTCCAAAACATTGTGTACCGGCAAAAATGCAATAAAAAAATGGTCCCGTTTATAATAATGGGCTCCAGTTATTTGCGTTGGTCATACCGACACGAATTGTGCCAGTACCGTTATGATAGCCAATTTTAGCTAAGGGTAGTTATTTACGGAAACGGCCATAGGCGTACCCGTAATGAGTACTAGTGGGTTTAAAATTTAATCCAACGGGTACATTAATTATTAACTAATTCTATTATATAAAAAAATGTTACAACTTTATTATTTGTACTCCGATTTTCACGATTCTTGCACCAGTTTGTAGGTACGTGTATTGATATCGTTTGGTATTATTCCGGTAACACAAAAACTTTTCTTGCATTGCATTATACGGGGGCGAATGGAAGTGTTGTATTTCCTCATTATTTTAAAACATTCTGTGGAAAAATGGAAGGGCTGGATTTGTTTCACAGTCCTGTCATATTATCCCGGAGGCATCACTAAAATTTTGTTTTTTGAATTATCCGAATATATCTTTTCTTGAAGGACATGTACCATTTTTTGTAAATAAAATCACTGATTGACACATAAAATAGAGGTTGGATTGATAAGATTAGAATGGCACGCATAAGGCCTAGATCTTAATCCTATAGAGTATTTATGAGATGAATTAAAAAAAGCTATTCGCCGTCATCCTAGGTCTCCAGAAAATTTGGTACGGTTATGGCCTGGTAGAGGAATATCGGGCAATTCCCCAGGCAAGGATAACACATGTTTATTCGATGCTAAACAGATTGCGAGCAGTCGTTGCTGCAAGAGGTGGACATACCCGCTATTGAAATGTTTGGTTTTGTTGTTAATTTTGTTTTGTTTTGTTAATTTTAGTGAGTTTGTTATTTTTAATTAAAAAAACCTTCAAATCAGTGTTTTTATTTACACTCTTACAAGAAAAGAGATATTTGGATAATTCAAAAAACAAAACCGTAGTGATACTTCCAGAATAATACAAAAAGAGTATGAAACAAAATCAGCCCTCAAAATTTTTCCACAGAATTTTTTAAAGTTAAGAGAACATACAACGCTTCCATTCACTCCCGTATAATGCCATCTAAGCAAAACATTTTTGTTACCGTAATAATACCAAACGACATCAATACATGTACCTACAAACTGATGCAAGAATCTGGAAAATCGGAGTAGAAATAATAAAGTTATATATCTTACTTAATCAAAAATTTTGGGTGGCGGAATTTTGTGCCGGTGAGTGTATAATTCCGCACTGTTGCACGCGTGTTCTCCGGCCATGTTTAATGGCCGGAAAAAGCAA
This sequence comes from Diabrotica virgifera virgifera, assembly GCF_917563875.1. Taxonomy (NCBI): domain Eukaryota; kingdom Metazoa; phylum Arthropoda; class Insecta; order Coleoptera; family Chrysomelidae; genus Diabrotica; species Diabrotica virgifera. The sequence goes on along the minus strand of NC_065448.1, from coordinate 243,841,966 downwards.
GTTACTTCATTTAGTAACTTGCTTTAGCTACTTGACACGTGTAAATTCGCCTTAAAGGCCGGTATACATAGTCCAGAAAGCCACTGCGCATCCGCTAGAAAAAATATTCCGATTGGGATTTTTTGCACAATCTTACTCAAAAAGGACCCCTTTTAACAAATTTGCATGTTGCCAGGACCAAAAGTGGGTCTAAAATTTTTTAAACGTTTTTTTTTGGTTTTTCCTAAAATTATTTTTTTTGCATGCAACAAAGTTTTTTTAGGTTTTTTGGATCATTCCAAATAGAAAAGGTTTTTAGTGACTTTTCTGTAATGTTGACAGTTTTTGACATATAAGCGATTAAAAATTGAAAAATTGCGAAATCGGCCATTTTTAACCCTCAAAAACTATGTGAAAAACTGAAAATTTGAATGTTGCCAAGGTAGGTAGATATTTTCTAAACATCGATTGATGAAATCCCGAAGAGTTTTTTGCAATACAATATTCAAAACTCCTTTGTTTTTTAATTGCTAATCAAGCGTGCGCGACACTATTTTCCACCGTTGTATGTGTATACAGTATGGTGCAAATGAAAGGAATAAATTCGTTATATCGTAAACCGGCGACTTTAAGGAAAAATCCCGAAACAGGTCGATTTTTATTTTTGTTATGATATTGTGGCATATATCGTATACTAGTGACGTCATCCATCTGGGCGTGATGACGTAATCGATGATTTTTTTAAATGAGAATAGGGGTCGTGTGCTAGCTCATTTGAAAGGTTCTTCAATTCTCTATTCAGTAATATAAATATTTACATCATTATTTATACAGGGTGTCCAAAAAAGTTTTATTAAATTAAATTATTTGACAAAAGAAGAAGAATGTATGTAATTTATTTAATTAAAAATGCAATTTACTGCTTTTACAAATCAGAAAACAAAGTTTATTTCACAAATAAACATTTCTTTCCGCTTAAATTAAATGTTCAAACTTCCAAGAGGCAGGTGGTTGGCGGGAGCTGGCTTGATCATTGAATTTAATCGAACAGAAATGTTTATTTGTGAAATAAACATTTTTTAGTTTTCGGGTAACAGTGAAATATATTTTGAATTAAATAAATTACATACATTCTTCTTTTTTTTCAAATAATTTAACTAAAATTTTTTTTGGACACCCTGTATATATAATTATGTTAATGTTTATATTACTGAATAGAGAATTGAAGAACCTTTCAAATGAATTCACACACGACCCCTTTTCTCATTTAAAAAAGTCATTGATTACGTCGTCACGCCCAGGTGGATGATGTCACTAGTACACCATATATGCCACAATATCATAACTAAAAAATAAAAATCGACCTGTTTCGGGATTTTTCTTTAAAGTCGCCGGTTTACGAAATAACGAATTTATTTCTTTCATTTGCACCATACTGTATACACATGCAACGGTGGAAAATTGTGTCGCCCACGCTTGATTAGCAATTAAAAAACAAAGGAGTTTTGAATATTCTGTTGCAAAAAGTTCTTCGGGATTTCATCAATTGATGTTTAAAGAATATCTACAGTTGAGTCCGCGAGTCTTTACCCGTGCGTCATCACTTAAAGCATACGAAATAAGTCGGAAATCTATTTCACGCAACAACTGACACAAAGTGGCTACTGTTCCGATTACGGGTTTTATTATAAAATTTGACGTTATCAAATATATAGAATGTCAAATGTAAGTTTTGCTTCAAAATTTTTGCGCAGAATTACAGCTACATTTGAAGTAGCTTAATAAATTCTTTTATTATTATTGATTAATAAATAAATAAACAATTTATAAAAAAATCCAATAACATATTTTATTTTTGTTATTTTATTCACTTTGACGGAAATCTAAACACAGTCATTTCTTTACTGTGTGAATGACGTTGGCTTTGTATGTTTTAAGTATTAATTGCCTAAATATAATTATTTACCTTAAAATTTCAAAGCCCAATATAAAATTAGTTGTGAAAACAACTGTTTGTGTAATATAAAGAAACTTCAAAACGCAAACATTCGACAAAAACCGCAAAAAGTTCAACTGACTGACAGCCACAAAATTAAACAAATCAGAAACGTCAAACAAATTGTGCTTAAAATATGAAAACATACCGAATCGTCTTTTTTTGTACCTATCTCTTTTCAATGCACTGAGTCTAGATGGTTCATAAAAATAACATGTGTTGTTACTTAATAACAAACGGCAGCTGGTTTGTCATGAGTTTCATGCATGGAAGAGAATGATGCAAGATAAAAAGTATCTCGCCAGTTATTAATGACGCACGGGTAAAGATTCGCGGACTCAACTGTACCTACCTTCTTCTTCTTTGATTGCCTCTCCTATCGGAGATTGGATATCATTAGGGCGATTCTAATTTTATTTATTGCTGTTTTGAACAATTCGTTAGTGGTACCTACTATAAAAATAGCCGATTTCGCAATTTTTTAATTTTTAATCGCTTATATGTCAAAATCTATCAACATTAGCGAAAAGTCACTAAAGACCTTTTCTGTTTGGAATGATCCAAAAAACCTAAAAAAACTTTGCTCCATACAAAAAAAATAATTTTAGGAAAAAAACAAAAAAAAAACGTTTAAAAAATGTTTGACCCACTTTTGGTCCTGGCAACATGCAAATTTGTTAAAAGGGGTCCTTGTTGAGTAAGATTGTGCAAAAAATCCGAATCGGAATATTTTTCCAAGCGGATGCGCCGTCGCTTTCTGGACTAACAGAAACCAGTAGGAAAACAAATCAAGTGGGCAGTATGTTACTTACATATGACTTAAGTAAACGTTTAAAAACTGCAAGTCGTTTGTGGCAAGTAACTTTCCCACTTTACTTTCTTTTCTACTGGCTTCATGTATACCGGCCCTAAGTATAAAATTAATTTTGTTATAAAGCTAAACTACATTTTAATCAAGTTTTGGATTTTACCGTTACTTGATGGAAATTCATTTTATTCAATAATGAAATACTGAAAAAATTTTTTTCAATACATTCACAAAATTTATGTATGTATAAACACGCGATGGATTTTTATTATGCGTCTACATTTTAAAGTCTTTAAAGGCCATTTTTTGCGACCTTTATATTAACCGTGTTGAAAATTTTTACTATATATCGTAAGAATCTCACAAAAAATTACCATCGTGTCTCTTCTGTCATATCCATATGTTCTCTTCTTACTTCACCCTTCTGCACCATATTCATTTTGGCTTATCAGATCTCAGCGACTAGACATGATACATGTCTTTTGGGGTACACATGAGAGTTATAAATGATATCTCTATTCTCTTATAGTTGTGGTTGTATACGACAATATTTTGTTTATACAAAATTTTAGTAAACTGAGCTAAGACCTCATAAAAAAGAGAAGGTTATAAAAAAAATATATTAAAGGATGATTTTGAAATAATTCAAGTTAAACAAGAATAAAAATCTTAAAATTCTTCTTTGGTTTCAAGTGTCATCTCGGGATGGAGTTTGGCAATCGTCACAGCTATTTGGACTTTAGAAACGGTTGTTCTGAGAAGTTCATTTAACGTACATTCGCACCATTCTCTCTAGTTGCGCAGCGACAATATTTCACGTCACCCTGTACTTCTTTTTCCTTGGATCTTTCCCTGAATAATCAATTGGAGCAAGTTGTACCTTTCTCCGCGTACAATTTGTTAGAGGTATTTCTTCAATTTTCTTGTTGTGGTTGTGTTTAAGATTTGTTCTTTATTTATCTTTTTTAGAATCTCTTTGTTTGTAACGTGTTCTGTCTATGATATTTTCAGAATTCATCGATACACCCACAGCTGAAATGATTTCAGTTTTTTATTAATGCCGCATTTAAGGTCCAAGATTCCATTCCATAAAACAAAGTTGACAAAACGTAGAACCTAGCCAACCTAACTTGTGCCGTACCTTTAAACCTCTTGTGAAGAGCTCTGTTCTCATTTTGTTAAAATTTCCTTAGCCTTTTCTATTATAATTTTACTTTCCCCTTTCCTGGAAGTAATCATTAATTTGAGGAGTTGATTATTGTTCCAAGATAATATACATACTGGTCGACTCATTCGAGATTGTTTCCGTTTATGAGAAGATTCTCGTTATTTTTTTTTTGAGTTTTAGATATTACCATAAATTTTGTCTTCTGGAAATTTATTTTTAGACCCTATTTTTGTCCATACACCGCTATTCTGGTCACCAGTTACTGAAGATTTTCAATAGTTTAGGCTAAGATGACAATGTCATCCACATATACAGGGTGTCCTAGAAAATAGTGTGTTCCTTTAAGGTATAGATATAATACACAATGTAGAACAAAAATGTCCTATACCATTTTTTCTAAAGTTAACGGTTTCCAAAAAAATTACATTGTTCTTCATATAAGCGAACTTTTATTTTCATAAAATTAACTAATCTGACATCACTATACAAGAACTGTTTGTGACTTAGGTTATTGATATCAGCAATGTAGGTCAGACAGTAGACACCTGCAAAATAGTTATACCACCCACCCTATGTGTGAAAATCAAACAAAACAAGAATTTGCTTGTTTGTTGAGGAGGAAGACAGGGTTTAATGTAAATACTTAAGGCCCATGGGGAAACTATTTTTGAATTGTGACTGTGTCTATCTTTAGATTTTGTTCACATAGTTGTCAGATTTCAATTTGCATACCAAAATGTATTTTCGTTTTTTAGCCAAACGGTTGAGTTTAGAAAAAAACGTTATAACACTTTTTGCTCTACATGGTACTTTCTACCTATACCTTTAAGGAAAACACTATTTTTGGGGACACTCTGTATAATGTTGTTGATGGGTTGGGACTCCATTTACCTTTATTTCAACTGTTTCACACTCTAGAGCTGGAATTATAATTCTTCCAAATAGGCATGTAGACCAGGGTAGAAAAATAAAAACGGGAAAAAAATCAATACAGGTATTTGAAGGTGCTAAATCGTAGGGAGTATATAGTTAATTAAAAATACATACAGAGGTACTCGTAAATCGACCTCATTTTTTTATAAAAAAATGCCAAAGTCAGAAAATATTGTTTTTTGCCTATAGCATTTTTAGTATCACATTTACCGCAAAAGTTGTATTATGAAAGTTGTGTATCACAAAAAAACGATTAATTTAAATTTTTACAAGTTAAAATCCATCAAGAATTAACCGAGATAATTGCAAAAAACCACGTTTTTTGCACTATTTTGGAAATGTTAATAACTTTTACTAAATAGGTTGTAAGGACCTTATTGTACCTTGATCATAAGGTAATTAAGTGCCTTTATTAGTTTACAAAATCTCAAGAAGATCTGTTTGTTAGTTTACAAGTTATGTTAAATGTTTATCCCAGACATCGAATGTTTAAACAATCATTGTTGCCCAAGGAGTGTTTTCAGAGCTTTTTGGCAAAGTGCAATGACTACTTAAAGACTCAAAGTAATAAGAAAATTAAAAAAAATAATATATTTGTTTTTTAAATGTTGTTAAACAAGTCGATAAAAAAATGGTAAGTTTTTTCTTAATAAACAATTATAATATCTTTGCCATTTTTTCTGATAAATAATTATAATTGGTTGTGTCAAAAATCTGGTAAAAAAATGCACATTAAAATGAAAAAAATAACTTTCTAGGACCAATAATAGCCAAGTTATACTTTTTTTTTTGAAAAATCACATCTCTATTGTTTATAAATATTAAGAGTTGAAATTTTTACAGTATGGTGATAAATATCTATATTTTATATGACAATTGATAAGCACCAAATATCTTCTATTTAAAACGAGTAATAACCCTGTAAAATCAAGTTACTCACGCTGACTGAGCTGGGACCGTGTGATATGGAAGAATGTCGGAGTTCAGTTTCTCTAGTCGAGATTTTGCTATAGAAAGTTCAATTTGGAGCGCTTGAAAAATTTTATAATATCTCAGCTTCCAGAGAACGTAGAGCCTTCAATTTTTTTTTAAATTGGGGTAACTCGACGAAAGAATAACAACTAGCTAATTTTCATTGACCGGAAAAATCGGAAAATTCTGGAAAATGGATTTTTTTATTCAACATTCTATTTACAACGTTAACAGTAATATATTTTGATAAACATTTTCATAAAATATTATAAATTTGTGAATAAATATTAAAATATAATTATGGTATCATCATCATTCTCTTTGCCTTATCCCTATGCGGGGTCGGCTTCCCTAATTGCATTTCTCCACACAATTCTATCTTGGGCCATATCAATGTTAATCCCCTTTACCAACATGTCCTGCCTTATCGTCTCCCCCCAGCTCTTCTTTGGTCTTCCTCTCCTACTCCTTCCAGGAATCTGCACTTCAGCTATTCTTCGTATTGGGTGGTTAACGTCTCGACGTTGAACATGACCAAACCATCTTAACCTATGCTCTCTCATTTTGGCATCAATTGGTGCCACACCTAGACTTCCCCTAATATACTCATTTCTAATTTTATCCTTCTTTGTCACTCCACTCATCCATCTAAGCATTCTCATTTCCGCCACATGCATTCGTTGTTCCTCTTTCTTTTTCACTGCCCAACATTCAGTTCCGTACATCATAGCTGGTCTTATGGCTGTTTTATAGAATTTTCCCTTCAGCTTCATTGGAATTTTTCTGTCACACAACACACCACTCGCTTCTTTCCACTTCATCCATCCAGCCCTAATTCTACTGCATGCATCTCCATCTATTTCTCCATTACTCTGTAATACCGATCCTAGGTACTTAAAACTATTGCTTTTTACAATCATTTCACCATCCAAAGATACCATTTTATTTGTAGTAGCTCCATCTTTAAATGAACATTCCAAATACTCTGTTTTTGTCCTACTAAGTTTTAAACCTTTTTCCTCCAGAGCTTGTCTCCACTGTTCCAGTTTTTGTTCTAAGTCTCTTTCACTATTTCCTACTAACACGACATCATCAGCATACATTAAGCACCATGGAATGTTACCCTGTATTTTCGCTGTTATCTGGTCCAAAACTAATGAGAATAAATACGGACTAAGCACAGAACCTTGATGCAATCCTACTTTCACATGAAATTTATCAGTCTCTCCCACACCTGTCCTAACACTAGTCGTTACTCCCTCATACATATCCCTCACAATCTTTACATATTCACCAGGGACTCCTTTCTTATTGAGTGCCCACCACAGAATCTCTCGAGGAACTCTATCATATGCTTTCTCAAGATCAATGAATACCATATGAGCGTTTGTTTCTTTACTCCTGTATTTTTCCATCAACTGCCTTATAATGAAAATTGCATCTGTTGTTGATCTACCCTGCATAAAGCCAAATTGATTCTCGGATATTTCGGTTTCTTCACGTATCCGTCTATCAATTACTCTTTCCCATATTTTCATGGTGTGGCTAAGCAGTTTTATAGCCCTGTAGTTTGTACATTGTTGTATATCTCCCTTGTTTTTGTAAACAGGTACCAGTATACTGCTTCTCCATTCGTCTGGCATTTGTCCAACTTCCATAATTCTATTAAATAGACCTGCTAGCCACCTTGTTCCTGTCTCTCCCAATGCTCTCCATACTTCCCCAGGAATATCATCTGGTCCTACCGCTTTTCCTTTCTTTATTTTTTGAAGCGCTTGAGCCACTTCCTCGTTGGTTATTTTGGTGACCATTGCTGCTACTGTCTCCGTTGACTCTACAGGCTGTCTGTCAAATTCTTCATTTAATAAGCTGTCAAAGTACTTTCTCCATCTCTTTTTGACATCCCTTTCGTGAACTAGTATTTTATTATTTTCATCTCGGATACATCTAATCTGATTAAAATCTTTTGCTTTCTTTGCTCTCTGTTTGGCTATTTTATATATCTTCGTTTCGCCTTCCCTGGTATCAAGTTGATCGTATAGGTTTGAATACGCTTCTGCTTTAGCTTTTGCTACTGCTACTTTCGCTTTCTTTTTGGCGACCATATAGTTTTGAAGATCTATGTCCGATCTGGTTTCTTGCCACTTTTTATATAATTTTCTCTTCTCTTTTATGTTTCCTTGTACTTCATTTGACCACCACCAAGTCTCTTTATCTTCAAACTTCTTTCCTGACGTTTTCCCAAGTATTTCAATAGCCGTCTCTCTAATAATATTGGCCATTTTTCTCCAAATTGTGTTAGGGCTTCCTTTCATGTTCCAACATATTTTTTCTACTATTCTTTCCCTGAATAGACCTTCCTTCTCATCTTTTAGCATCCACCACTTGATTTTTTGTGGTCCTCTCCGATATTTTTGTTTAGTTTCGCTTTTTACTTCGATGTCCAGAACAAGCCGCTTATGTTGTTGGCTTACTGTCTCACTAACTATTACCTTGCAGTCCTTGCATTCACGTATGTCTTCTTTTCTTATCATGAAGTAGTCTATTTGGGATTGATGTTGTCCACTTTTGTAGGTAATAAGTTGAGTTTCTCTCTTTTTAAAGAATGTGTTAACAATCGCCATATCCAATGCTGTTGCTAATTCTAGCATGTCATCTCCAGCTTCATTTCTAGTTCCAAAGCCTAATCCCCCATGTATTGTTTCATATCCTGTCTTGGCTTGGCCCACATGTGCATTGAAATCACCTCCTATTATAACTTTCTCCTCCGCTGGAATATCACTCAGTATGTCTCCCAATTGATCATAGAAAGCTCTTCTTTCATTCTCACCCAGACCTGTTTGAGGAGCATACACACACACAACATTCAATACCTCTTTATCAATTACAAATTTCACTGACATCATTCTATCACTCGTTCTTACAACATCTACTACGTTATCTTTCATTTCACTATCAGCAATTATACCAACTCCATTTCTAGTGTTACTACTCCCTACATACCACAATTTATATCCATCACCTAGTTCTTTCGCCCTTTGTCCTTTCCACCTAGTTTCTTGAATACAAGCAATTTGAACTCTTCTTCGTTTGAGCGCATCCACTAACTCCAGACTCTTACCTGTAAGACTACCAAGATTCCAAGACCCTATCCTGATTTTTCTAACCTGCAATGGTGTTCCCCCTGAGATAGTCCTCACCCGGAGATCCGAATGGAGGCTCATTTTACTTCCGGAACATTTTACCTCAGGAGATGCCATCATTTCAGTATAAGTTTTTATTTCGTTTGGAGAAGGTCTTTTCATTATTATGGCCTGAAAAGATTTTTGGATATTTGATGCCTGAATGCCTTTTCTATCAGCACCATACCCTGCCCTGTCCTGCACGTTTAGCCAATACACCACCAATGCAACCAAAGTGCAGTATTACCCCACACCCGCCTGCATTTTTCTGTATAGGCCAGGATCCCTACTGTAAGGACTGCCCTATAAGCCAATGTATTGTTGCCCGTATCCCGCCACTAGGAGGCACGTACTTCATTCGGGATACAAAAATATAATTATGGTATGTACCTATATATTTATTTATATACAGGGTTGTTCATTTTATTCGCCTCAGTGTTTGTACGGAAAACGACTTGATTTAAAAAAAATTCTTCATAGAAATATACAAAGCCATTAACACTACAATATAAAAATAATATGAATTATACAGGGTGCTTCAAAAAAGAGTGGTATGTCAAAGATATATTTTTTATGGAACACCCTACACCTGATGAAATTTTTGAATTGCTCAAATTGAAACAATATGCTAGCTGCTAGCTAGACTATACCTAAGTACAGGGTGTTTTAATTCATTTAAATTTTTAGAAAAATGTAAAATTTTAGAAAAAAATAAATATTTACGAATCTAAGAATCGTTGACAATTTTTTCTTGGATCTTCATAATAGACTATTTCGCATATTTAAACAGATGTTTATTGTAACAAAATTTATAATTACTTAGGTCCAATTTCACCAACAACAAATAAATCAATGAATGCTATTCGTCCAATAAAATGTATTAGATGTTTAAGTTTATATTTTGTTTCAATTAGTCCTGTCGCCAGGGGGGGTACAACGGCCTCCTTAATTCAGATGGACTAACCCAAGTTTTTTTTATATATTTTGACCCGCAGAATACGAATTTTTTGGTAACAGTTGATCCGGATGTCGATAAGATTGTTATAGACAAAGAACTTGAGGAATTACATAACAGCGATTTCTCGCAAAACGAAATATCTTTTTGTATTTTTTAGGTCATTTTAAGCAAAAAATATTCCTACAAGTTTTTTCGTAGAATGCATAGTTTTCGAGATAACCGCGGTTGAACTTTCAAAAAATCGAAAAATTGTAATTTTTGAACCCGAATAACTTTTGATTAAAAAATAAAGTAGCAATTCTGCTTACCGCATTTGAAAGTTTAAGTCAAATTATATCGGTTTTGATTATTTGCATTGCTACAAATTTATTATTTTATTGTTAAACAAAGTTATAAACACCTAGTATGTGAGTGATGTTTTCAATGATTTCTCATTTAAAATCGAACGAGTAGGTAGATAGAGTAGCTATAAGTGCAAGCGAGGCAATTTCTACGTAGCATGCGTTAAAACGCATGTATTAGGTACGGGAAACACTATGTATTTATAGATTTGTTTAACAATAAAAAAATTAATTTTTAGCAATTCAAATAATCAAAACCGATATAAGTTGACTTAAACTTTCAAATGCGGTAAGCAGAATTGCTACTTTATTTTTTAATCAAAAGTTATTCGGGTTCAAAAATTGCAATTTTTCGATTTTTTTAAAGTTCAACCGCGGTTATCTCGAAAACTATGCATTCTACGAAAAAACTTGTAGGAATATTTTTTGCTTAAAATGACCCAAAAAATACAAAAAGATGTTTTGTTTTGCGAGAAATCGCTGTTATGTAATTCCTCAAGTTCTTTGTCTATAACAATCTTATCGACATCCGGATCAACTGTTACCCAAAAAATTCGTATTCTACGGGTCAAAATACAGTCGAACCCGCTTATTGGAATAGCCTTCGTGCCAAGCAAAAGTATTCCTATAACAGGGATATTCTAATAACCGATCATATGTGCATAGTAAAATCGTTCTGGTATAAAACCGGTATTCTAATAAGCGGGTTCGACTGTATATAAAAAAAACTTGGGTAAGTCCATCTGAATTAAAGAGGCCGTTGTACCCCCCCTGGCGACAGGACTAAATATAATTTTAATAATTTAAAGTGAAACTGGCGAATTTACTTTCTTCTAAATATTTACAGTCAGATTAACTTGCCAATTTAGTCAAAGAGTAAGTATTTTTTTGATAAATAAATAAAATAAGTCTTATTTGACGTTAGTAAAATGGAGATATGTCAGTTTATTGGTCGAATAACTTTAATCATAGAATAAACTACTATTCGTCGTTGGTGAAACCGGCCATTGATTGTACATTTTAAGATTTAAAAACTAATTGGAAACAAAAACATTCTCAAATTAAGAAAAAATATATATGTATAGATTATAATTATTGATCTTCGTTAATTATACACAGTTTATGTACAGATTTATTAATTTCTTAAACATTATCCCTAATTTTTTTAAACAAATCTTCTTCAACTTCACTTTTCTCATCTATAATAACTGTCAAAAGGTTGTAGCATCTTTTTTCATCAGTATCATATTTGCAATTTATGCAAAGCTCGGTACAATTGATTTATTTTAAGAAATTATGGATAATGTGGAGGAAATTGACGAACCTGTACAAAAACTGTGTAGAATTAACGAAGATCAATAATTATAATCTATACATTTTTTTTCAATTTGAGAACGTTTTTGTTTTCAATTAATTTTTAAACCTGAAATTGTACGATCATGTAATTATAAATTTTGTTACAATAAAAATCTGCTTAAATATGCTAAATAGTCTATTATAAAGATCCAAAAAAAATTTGTCACCGATTCTTAGATTCGTAAATACCTGTTTATTTTTTTTTTCTAAAACATTACATTTTTTTTTTAAATTGAAATAAATCAAAACACCCTGCACTTAGGTATAGTCTAGCTTATTGTTTAAGGGCAAATTCAAAAATTTCATCAGGTGTAGGGTGTTCCATAGAAAATATGTCTTTGATATACCACTCTTTTCTAAAGCACCCTGTATAATTCATATTATTTTTAAATTGTAGTGTTAATGGCCCTGTATATTTCTATGAAGAATTTTTTTTAAATCAATTCATTTTCCGTACATACACCGAGGTGAATAAAATGAACAACCCTGTATACATACTATAATTATATTTTAATATTTATTCACAAATTTATAATTTTTTATGAAAATATTTATCAAAATGTATTAGTGTTAACGTTGTAAATGAATGTTGAATAAAAAATACATTTTCCAGAATTTTCCGATTTTTTCGGCAAATGAAAATTAGCTAGTTGGTATACTTTCGTCGAGTTACCCCAAAAAAAATTAAAGGCTCTACGTTGTCTGGAAGGTGAAATATTGTAAAATTTTTCAAGCGCTCCAAATTGAACTTTTTATAGCAAAATCTCAACGCGAGAAACTGGACTCCGACATTCTTCCATATCACACGGTCCCAGCTCAGTCAGCGTGAGTAACTTGACTTTAAAGGGTTATTACTCGTTTTATATAGAAGATAGTTCGTACTTATCAATTGTCATAAAATATAGATATTTATTACGATGCTCTAAAAATTTCAACTCTTAATATTTATAAACAATAGAGATGTGATTTTTCAAAAAAAAGTATAACTTGGCTATTATAGGTCCTAGAAAGTTTTTTTTTTCATTTTAATGTACATTTTTTTACCAGCTTTTTGACACATCCAATTATAATTATTTATCAGAAAAAATGACAAAGATATTCTAATTGTTTATAAGGAAAAAACTTACCATTTTTTTATCGACTTGTTTAACAACATTTAAAAAATAAATATATTATTTTTTTTAACTTACTTAGTACCTTGAGTTTTTAAGTAGTCATTGCACTTTGCCAAAAAGCTCTGAAAACACTCCTTGGGCAACAATGATTGTTTAAATATTCGATGTCTGGGATAAACATTTAATATAACTTGTAAACTAACAAACATATCTTCTTGAGATTTTGTAAACTATGCTAAACTAATATTTTCTGACTTTGGTCTTTGTTTATAAAAAAATGAGGTCGATTTACGAGTACCTCTGTATGTATTATTAATAAACTATATCCCCCTACGATTTAGCACCTTCAAATACCTGTATTGATTTTTACCCTGAAATCGCTCATATTTATTTTTCTACCCTGGTGTATTGTGGAGAAACACAAAAACACATACTTAATATGTGTTTTTGTAGATACACATTAAAACTAGTTTTGGCCCTATAATGAGGTATGTTTTTGTTTATGTTTTCAGTTTTGTTGAATGTTTTTGTTTTTAATTAATTCTTAAATCTAAAAATGTACGATTAAATAATTATAAATATTATTACAATAAATATCTGTTCCAATATGCTGAATAGTCTATTATAAAGATCCAAGAAAAAATTTGTCACGGATTCTTAGATTCGTAGATATTAATTTTTTTTTCTTAAACCTTACATTCTTATAAAAATTGAAATAAATCAAAACACCATGTATTTACGTGTAGGAAACCCTTATAAAAATATAGCTTATTTTTTAAGGAAAATTCAAAAATGGCTCACGAGTAGGGTGTTCCATAAGAGAAAATATAACTTTAATATACCCCTCTTTTTTGAAGCACCCTGTATAATTTTCATTAGTTTTAGATTGTAGTGTTAATTGCCCTGTAAATTGCTGTCAAGATATTTTTTTAAATATCAAGTCGTTTTCCGTACAGAGACCGAGGCAAATACGATGAACCACCCTGTATATATATATATATATAAAGATATATATACTGTACATTTATTATTTATTTACAAATTTATAATATATAATATGTTATGAAAATATTTATTGAAATATATTAGTGTTAACGTTGTAAATGAATGTTGAATAAAAAAGTCCATTTTCCAGAATTTCCCGATTTTTCCGGTGAATGGAAATTAGCTAGTCGTTATTATTTCGTCCAGTTACCCCAATTTAAAAAAAAATGAAAGCTCTACGTTCTCTGGAAGCGGAGTTATTGTAAAAATTTTCAAGTGCTCCAATTTGAACTTTCAATACCAAAATCTCGAAGCGCGAAAGCGGACTCAGAGTTCCTTCCCCCATCACACGGTCCCAGTTAAGTCAGCTCGAGTACCTTCATTTTAAAGGGTTATTACTCATTTTAAATACAAGATATACTGTAGTTATTAATTGCAATGTAAAATATAGATGTCTATTATGATTTTTTGTAAATTTCGACTCTTAATATTTATAAACAATACTGATATGATTTTTCAAAAAAAAAAAGTATAAGTTGGGTATTATTGGTCATAGAAAGTTTATTTTTTGTTTTTAATGTGTGTTTTTTTACCACTTTTCTGATACAACTAATTATAATTATTTGTCGTGAAAAATAACAAAGTTATTCTAAATGTTTATAAGGAAAAAACTCGCTATTTATTAAACGACTTGTTTAAGAGCATTTAAATAATAAATGTATCATTTTTTTTAAATTTATTAGTAGTTTGAGTCTTTAAAAACTCATTCCACTTGGCTAAAAAGCTCTGAAAATACCCCTTGGGCAACAATAGATGTTTAAACATTCAATGTTTTGGATAAACAATTAACGTAACTCGTAAACTAACAAAACGATCTTCTTGATACTTTACACTCTAGTAAGGGCACATAATATCCTCATAATTAAGATATAATATGTTCCTTAGGTCATATTTAGTAAAAGTTATTAACATTTACAAAATAGTGCAAAAAATGTGGTTTTTTGCAATTATCTCGGTTAATTATGTATCGATTTTAACTAATCAAAATTAAAATTAATTGTTTTTTTATGATACACAACTTTCATAATACAACTTTTGCTGTAAACGTGATACAAAAAATGCTACAGGCAAAAAACCATATTTTCTGATTTTAGCCTTTGTTTATAAAAAACTGAGATTGATTTGCGAGTACCTCTGTATGTATTTTTAATTAACTATGTCCCCCCTACGATTTAGCACCTTCAAATACCTGTATTGATTTTTACCCTGAAATCGCTCATTTTTATTTATCTGCCCTGGCGTAATGCAAAATAATTGGAGACAATATGCATTCCAGTCTCACCAGACGTCTACTTTCAATTTACTTTGAGAAATTTTCATTAACACGTACTTTTGCTTATTTATTAGGTTACTGTAATCTATTTTGTTTAATTTCAGAACATTCTTTAATTATTGTTCATGTTGTACTTTGCTTAGTGGTCTAATAATTCTAATAGTTCTTCTTTATCACATAGACACACACATTACATCTTTCTCTTTACAGACAAAAAGTACAAAGTAACACATTACCATGAGGATAAAAATAAAAAAATTAAAAATAACAATTGTTTAAATCATCTGTTACACAGCGATAGCATAGTAAAGTAAATTTGAAACCACATTCCATTCGAATTAATTCAAAAACACAGTTCAAACAATGTATATTTATTAGGTGCATAAATTTTACATCACAAATGAAATTTGCATGTCATTTCTCTATAGGAGTGTAAAGTCGCCTTGTTAAAATCACAATTAGCAAAGTTGAGATTTCCAAGGAACTCCTCATTCATTTTTGAATCCCCTTGTTATCGTTTCTGAACTCGCTTATTGTCTAAAAATAATTGAAATTAAGAACTTTTGAAACTCGAAACGGGAATGCTTTATAGACCAGTAAATCAGGACTCGAATCTAAAATACGCTAATTACAAAAGGTCTCGCATAATTTTTGAAACAAAAAAAAGTTAAAAATAATTTTTATTTTTAGCAGAATGTTATAATAATTAGAGCTTGGGAAATATGCACTTAAAAAACCCTAAAATATGCTTGCAAATATGCACAAAAAACAGAAATATGCACTAGATATGCTTTTATGCATTTAATGCATATAAATAAACAACACGGTAATCTTTGTTTTGAAGGTATTTAATTATTTATTTGATGCCAGTGGACTGTCGAGGCATTTAAGCTAAATAAAAAAATATTTATTTTATGCTTAAGTCATAAAATATATTTATTGACATTTCTATAACCTACATCATTATATTCATTTATTCTTTATATTTATAATCATTCTTTATTAATTATTATTACAAATATTAATAAACTGTATACTATTAAACGTTTTTCTAAATTTTCTACAGAAAAACAGCCATAGATATATCTGATTGTAATTATTTAAACATACACGGAAAAACTTCTTTCTACTTCCAATGAAGTTAAAGTAGCAAACTTAAAATATTGTTTAATTGACGGTTCTACCTATAAAATTAAATTATCCTCACATTTCCCCACCTTAATAATATTTTTTTAAATTATGTTGTGATATTACTCATTTTTCTTTAACGCCGTGCAGAATTTTTGCTACACTTTGTTGGTTTCACCAAGGTGTTTAATTATTTCATATGAATTGATAATTTCAATATTTTGGTCTAAAGAAATGTTTCCCTTTTCTAATTTAGTAATTGCCTAAGAAATATCTATAAAATTGGTTTGGATATGTGTCAAATTACTTTTAAATAACGGTTTTTTTAAAACATCCACACATTTTTCATAGCACCTGAGTTATGTCTACATCGAAACTACAAATTACGTCTCTAATTTTATCAAAATATCTGTTATGAAATTTACAGAATTTAACTATGTTCTCCATCTACATATTTATCACAGGTTCAGGTGGTAAAGGCACATTAGGTAAACGATCTGTATACACCTATACTCGTAGAAGGGCATTTAAAAATATGTTTTTATTTTTGATGGAAGGGTATCGACAATTGGAAATTCCATCCTTACAGTTTTTAGCCTCCTGTTACAAATTTGAAAAAATATTTTTAAATGTTGTCCACTTTTGGTCATATGGCGCAGCATCACTTAACAATAACAAAATGTTTTCACTAACAAAATGTGACTGCATATTGTAGAGTCTCCTTCGTCTCCTTTATTCGCCGCCTTATAAATTGTAAAAGGCAGATATTAAGGATATTACCAGAAAGTGGTTCCACGAGAATTTTCAGAATAATTGTTTAGATCTGAGACATTTCTCTTTAAAATGCATCTATGCAAAAAAATAAAAAAAGTCCAAAAATATGCAATTTTAATAAATGCATATGCACTTACAAAATTCGTCCAAAATATATTTCCCGATCTCTAGTTATAATGTTGCTCTATCGCCTATTTTAGGTGTCTACAAACCCATAACATTTCAAGTTGAAGCGTATTTTTGCCGAAAAAACAAACAGTAAATAAAACGTTGTTAAAGGAAAATCATATTCTCCTTTATCCTAAAATAAATATTATTTATTTTGGACATTTGTTTGAGTTTTCAATGAGGTGGTGCTTTCTTACAAAAAAATGTCAAGAAATAACGTCAGAAGAAGCATTCCAAATTGTAGGTTTAATTGGAGATGGACAATCGCAGCCATATCTTGCTGATGTTATGGGAATCCAGCAATCCAGCGTTTCAAGAGCTTTAAGAAGGTATATAGAAAGTGGAGGTTACACAAGAAGACCAGTTCAAGGTAGTCCAGGTACACGAACCCCGCAGATGAACGGTATTTACATCTGCAAACTTTACGTACACATCACGCTACAGCTAGACAACTGCGAAATGATCTTTTCACAGACCGTAATGTTCGAATAAGTGCCAATTCGATTAGAAACAGATTAAGGGAATTCGAAATCACGGCCACAATGCCTGTAACGGCTTCACTGTTAACGAGTGCACAACGTATTAGACTAAGAGCCGCTATAGGTGAAATTTCTTAATCATTTTAGGCACGATGGGACCCTATAACTTAAATAGTAGAACCTAAAAGAAAAGGTTTGAACACTGTGCCGTCACTTTTCAGTGGCACATGCGTCGACAGTGGCGCATCAAACTTTCCACTTATGGACGGGATAAATAAATTAAAAATTACGCTCCATTACTAACAGAATTCAATTTTTTTTATTTTTTTAAGTTCTATGTGATTAACACAAAAGATTCAGTGTAATTTTAACCCACCACCCCTTCCCCCTGTCCCCACCATCAAAAACTTCATTTTTCATTTTTATTTTTTTTTGCTGGGATGCAATAAATTTTAAGATTTCAAAAAATTCACACGCATAGCTGAGGCTTTTATAAAACATGTCTATTTTTATAGACCCGTAGGTCAACATAACCTCAAAGAATTTAAAAATTTTTTTTGAAAAAAGCGTATAACTTTTTTTGGGGAATAGTTGCAGGTTTAATTTTTCCTTAATCTTGTGCGTTTTATCAAACACAATATTTATAATTTTTTTTCAGATTTTTCCGTAAGGCTCGCCACCTACAAGAATCCGAAAAACTGCTTTTTGGGGGGTTTTGGGGGATTTTCCCTATTTTATAGACTTCATAATACATATATCAAATCAATTTCTATTTTATAGGTTATATGTAACTTGAAGTAACTGAGTCCTTTAGAATATTTAAAAATGGGAGAAACACGTTCAAACCCCCCAAAAACCCCCTTAAAAACAGTTTTTTGGATTTTTGAAGGTGACCAGCGTTACAGAAAAATCTGAAAAAAATTAGAAATATAGTGTTTGATAAATTCTTGATGAAGATTAAGAAAAAATTAGATCTGCAGCTATCCCCAAAAAAAGTTATCTACTTTTTGATGTTATGTAAACTCAACCTACAGGTCTATAAAAAATAGACTTGTTTAGATTGCATCCCACCACAAAAAAAAATCGAAAAATAAAGTTTTTGATGGTGGGAGCAGGGGGAAGGGGCTGGTGGGTTAAAATTACGATGAACCTTATGTCTCAATCACATAGAACTTAAATAAATGAAAAAAATTGATTTCTGGTAGTGAGGGAAGGTATTTTTTAATTTATGTATCCCGTCCATAAGTGGAAAGTTTGATGCGCCACTGTCGACGCATGTGCCACTGAAAAGTGACGGCACAGTGTTCAAACCTTTTCTTTTAGGTTATACTATTTAAGTTATAGGGTCCCATCGTGCCTAAAATGATTAAGAAATTTCACCTATAGCGGCTCTTAGTCTATATAACACGTTGAAGTTTTGCAACGGGTAGTTCTTTCAAGACGAAAGACTCAGTAAAACACAAGTTAAAAATAAAGTAAATATATTAAAGATAATTATATACAGTTTAAAACAAATAAAATTAAATATAATTCCGTCTTCTGGAAAGGAAAAACAACATTAAACTTTATTACATTTATCCGATCATAATAGCAACATTAAAATAATACGATAAACAGTATATTTATATACAATAACAATGTCGCTACGTTAAATCAACATAGCCCTATATTACGATCCGGAGATCATTCCTCGCTACTACCGCCAACTGCGATAACGATCATGGCAAGACCCACGTCACTACTGTGGCGTCCACCTAGGCAAAGTCCCACCTCACATACGGTGCATCTTTTGCCAAGCCAGATAATGCTAGTTCAATACGCTAGCAGCAGCTTTTGAGCCATGGTTAGTTCAATTCGCTAGCCAGGACTGATTTTATCATTCTCCTGGCTCGCCTAAAATATGCTCTTGCTGCCACTACTCCTTCGATTTCCCCCAGCGGCGCTATGCGCCAACACGGATGCTCCTCCGGTTGTCTCTGGTAAAGCAGCTCATCGCTTGTCGTGGCATCACATTGTTACAATGTCTTTTGGGATATTAACGACTGGACCAATATTCTTTTTACCGATGAGTCAAGAATTTCACTTTGTGAATCCGACAGTAACTTTGCATAATTGGATCCACAAAGTGCAAATCTTGACTCATCAATAAAAAAAATATTAGTCCAGTCGTTAATATCCCAAAAGACATATTCTGGTGCAAAACTTAAACGTATCATACGATGTGCCCTCGCAGGCATTGTGGCTCCGATTCAAAATTCCCTTAATCTGTTTCTAACCGAATTGGCACTTTACGAATTAAACATTACTGGCCACGGGCTGTGAAAAGATCATTTCATTATCGCATTATTTGACATATTTCTGATGCAAATAATGCGATAATTAACAGTATTAGACGCTAGTGTAGCCCCAGCATTAAAGTATAAGCTGAGATGGGTTAAGCTGGAGCTTAAAATCGGTTGGTTCACTCAGACATTACTCTTTTTGATTTTGTTAACTTGTTAAACCTGGACTATTACTTTCATTCATAAGCACAAAAAGCTCAACCAAAAATTAGTATTAACATCTATACTAAAATAATTTCTAAAATCTTGTACACAAACGTGACCATTTATGGCAGTTTATTTGTCTTTATAACGTTCCATTTTTTTTGTAGATTGTAACACCATAAAACACAAGAAGATATTGCCTGGTCTAATTACTCAGCATGTTTAATATAAAAGTATTCCAGACAATAGTCCTTAGTTAAACAAGCTTTAAAGAAAATTTAATTTCTAATCTTCATTTAAAATGTATTGCAATATTAAACTCGCTCAGTCAGTCAGCTTTCAGTCAGTATTACTTATGGTAGGGGAGCAAAGTATGCTAAATGTGCAGCCACTCAAGCGCTTTGGGGACCTTTTGGGTTGTGAAGAGTAGGTCCAAAAACCAAGAAAAGTTAAGTAAAGTTTTCCATTTTAGTGGGGACTTTCCATTTTTAATTTTATTTTCCATTTCCAACAATCGTTTTTTTAGATTATAGCGCCATCTATCCATAATTCGAAAAAATGTCTCGAATATAAATTACTTAATTTACGTAAGGAATCCAATCTGCAATAAAAAATGGGGGCCCCATTTTAGATTTTAAAGTAACCCCCACCCCACCTCCGTGGGGGTCGTGTTTGGTGCCATCCGATAGATTTTATCCGATAGAATAAGTGTATTTTTCAGTTTTTTGATCTGATGTTCATTTCGTGAAATATCGCGGGATTCGTATTTAAAATATTAAATTTACCCCCACCCCTCTCCGTGGGAAGTCGTGTTTGGTATCATTCGATAGATTTTTGAAAACTATTGAGTATGTATTTTTTAGTTTTTCAAACTGTCATTCATTTCGCGAAATATTCGCTTTTTTCTTGTGAAACTTTGGGACTCGCCCATTTCCTTACGCCCCGCTCATATCGTCAGATTTTTTAAGTAGGCACTCTTTTGCATATAGTTAACTTACCTTATCTTAATCTGACAATTTCGAGTTTTTCTGAGGATATATTTTTTCGGCCCCCCCTTAACGAACCCCCCTGCATTAAGTGCCAATATATGGTAGAGGTATCTTTTCAGGGTACAAGGTTTCTCCCCATGTAATAATCTGACGCGCTCGAGTAACTGCAAAAATCCCCGCTTGGGCTCCCCTACCGTAAGACTTAAATAGTATAAGATCCCACTGCAGAATCAATA
This sequence comes from Diabrotica virgifera virgifera, assembly GCF_917563875.1. Lineage (NCBI taxonomy): Eukaryota > Metazoa > Arthropoda > Insecta > Coleoptera > Chrysomelidae > Diabrotica > Diabrotica virgifera. The sequence goes on along the minus strand of NC_065448.1, from coordinate 243,820,581 downwards.
CGTCCATAAGTTAGTTAATTAAAATCACATTTTTATATATTTTTAAAATTAGGAGAATATATTGATAACAGGTGGCCGCAAATAATTATAATTAAATTAATAATAATTCATTTTTGAACAAAAAATTGCTTCATGACATAGGACACGTACATATATTGCATATTTTTTATATTAAATTAATGCTATTTTTCAACGAAAACTTTTCGTTTATAAATTTGCAAAAGTCTGTGTGTTATTGCGTTGCCGCTCCTGCAATACGTAGAGCAGGTATATCGATGGATTCTTATGTAGTTTTGCCTTCTGAATCCAAATCTGAAAACGGCATTTCGATATATCTAACCGTCTTCGAGACAATCGACCTCAAGGTCTAAAATGTGACGTCACAATCCGGTTATCTCCTACAGACGCACTAAACGTCAGCTCAAATGGTTGATTAGGAAGTAGGCTACTTTTTTTTTAAATCTCGATTTGCCAAGCATAGGTTATTTACATTTGAGTTTGACACTTCGTGAATGTCAAACTAAATTTTAAATTAAGTATTAATAAAACATCAATGACATTTGATAGTGAATTTAATTATTATATAAAATAAATAAGATGTTCAAAAATACAATTTGAGTATAAATATTTTAAAAGCAATAATTTATTAACAGTTTTAAAAAGGTTTATACCAGTATAAATACGGCCTCCCCTTTATGATAAATGGACTGTTCCATTTGCTATAAAATTAAAATAATATTATGTATACCTAGTCGTTCCCCATAGATGAGGTGTCGTTCCCTAAACTCGACACAACTGGATAGTGATTGTAGAAGGTAATTTTTTTGTTTTTTGAGAATTTTGCCGAAATTGGCAAAATTACTAATTATTTAGTAATATGTAATTATTAACTATTTAGAAATTATTTTTTTGTCGAATTGGCAAAATTATTGACTAAAATCACTAGCCAGTATTGTGTCTGTGTACCTTCTTCTAACGGAAAAAATATTTGAAGATTTTTCTCAAATTATGGATACCAAGAACATTTTCATTTATAACTCTTTTATTTTTAATTTGACAAATAAAAGTTATTCTTCATAAAAAGCTCTTCTTGTTCTAAGATTTATGATGCAACCGTGACCAAAAGTAGGGGAACGGTCGAATATTTCGCGAACTAAACATCGGATGGAAAAACTGAAATAATATTCAAAAATCTATCCAATGACACCAAACACCAACTCCCACTACACCCCCTGGAGGTGGGGTGGGGGGTAACTTTAAAATCTTAAATGGAAACCTCTAGTTTTTCTTGCAGATTTGCATTCGTTACGTAAAAGTAAGCAACTTTTATGCAAGACATTTTTTCGAACTGTGGATAGATGGCGCTATAATTGGAAAAAACGATTTATCCTGATACCATAGGTAAATTATAGAAACGGTCTAATATCTCGAGAAATGCACTTCCAAATAAGAAACCAAAAAACAGGTTTTTAATATTTTTCGAAAACCTATCGATAAACACTAAACATGACCCTCCAACCCACCCCCTGGAGGTGGGGTGGGGAGTAACTTTAAAATCTTAAATAGCAACCCCCACTTTTTATTGCAGATTCGAATTCGTCATGAAAAATTAAGCAACATTTATTCGAAACATTTTTTAAAAATGCTGATAGATGGCGCTAATAAATCGTATTTTTCCAATTAAAGCTCCATCTATCAACAATTCTAAAAAATGTTTCGAATAAATGTTGCTTAGTTTTTCATGACAAATCCGAATCTGTAATAAAAAGTGGGGGGTTGCTATTTAATATTTTACAGTTACCCCCACCCCACCTCCAGGGGGGTGGGTTGGAGGGTCATGTTTAGTGTAATTCGATAGGTTTTCGAAAAGTATTAAAAAAATTTGTTTGGTTTCTCATTTGGAAGTGTATTTCTCGAGATATTAGACCGTTTCTATAATTTACCCATGGTATCAGGATAAATCGTTTTTCCCAATTATAGCGCCATCTATCCACAGTTCGAAAAAATGTCTTGAATAAAAGTTGCTTACTTTTACGTAACGAATCCAAATCTGCAAGAAAATCTAGGGGTTTCCATTTGAGATTTTAAAGTTACCCCCCAACCCCACCTCCAGGGGGTGTAGTGGAGGTTGGTGTTTGGTGTCATTGGATAGATTTTTGAAAATGATTGAACATGTATTTTTCAGTTTTTCGATCCGATGTTCAGTTCGCGAAATATTCGACCGTTCCACTACTTTTGAGACACATTGTATAAAATTTTATTAATTTTATACGAGGTATATAAAAAATATGAATTTCGATCAAGAGTAAACTACCTTTATAGTTCATAACATTTAAATTAGAATGATATACTTGCACATTAAAAAATAATTATTAATTCTAAACTACTTTTCGTAATAGAAATTTTCCATATTATGAATTAAAATACGTAAATATACAAAGTTTTCGTTATGACAATGCTCGCATTTTCAGCTTGTTTCTAATACGATCATATAAGGTTGCTTGTAAAAAATGGCCGCAAACTAGGGTTGCCAATTGCTAGAAACGCGAGCTATCAGAGATAAAGATCAAATAATGTCAACCTTGTCTTCTTCTTCTTCCTACTTTATAAATAGGCTCAATGTCTGTTTTATTTCGGTTTTTAGCCTCAATTGACATTGTCTGACCATATTTTCCTCGGTCGTCCCGATGATCTTCTTCCATTTGGCGATTTGTCTCTTGCTATTCGTACTATTCTATTTTCTGTCATTCTTTCTATGTATTGATTCCATTCTATTTTTCTTCTTTTGGTCCACAAGTTTATTTCTTCTATACCACATCTCGCTCGTATTTCCTCACTTCTTACTCTGTCTCTTAGAGTTTGGTTTGTTATTTTTCACAAGACTTTCATTTCTGCTGTTTTCAGCAGTCTTTGTGTTTTCGCCGTATCTGCTCTTGTTTCCGCTGTATACGTCATTATCCGTCTTATTGTTGATTTATATATCCTGGTTTTCGTTTCCATTGTGAGGTATTTGTTCCTCCAGATTGTGTTGTTGAGACATGCTGCTGCTCTGTACGCCATGTTCACTTGTTTTTGTACTTCTTCTTCCACCTTTCCGTAGCTTGACAGTTTTATTCCCAAGTATTCTGCTTCCATCACTTGTTCTATTATTTTGTTATTTACGACCAATTTACATCATCTCGGTTCCGCTGATACCACTATCGATTTAGTTTTCTCTGTTGAGATCACCATGTTGTATATGAGCGCTGTATCTTCGAATTCTTTAATTATCTTTATAGGTCATCTTCATTTTCGGCTGTTATTATGGCGTCGTCGGCGTAGCAGATTATCTTTATTTCCTTTTCTCCCATGCTATATCCTCTCCTTTTTTTAACTTTCTTTATGATTTCATCCATTATCAGATTAAATATTAATAGGCTCAGCGAATCTCCTTGTCTAATGCCAGTTTTATACTTGATACGTTGCGATAGTTTTCCCCTTACATCTTATCATAGCTATGTTATCTTAATATATTTATATTCTCAATGGTTTTTATTAAATTCAGTGATATTCCCTTCTCATATAGTAAATGTATCACGTCCCGAATTCTCACTCTATCAAACGCTTTCTTCAAATCTATCAGGAACATATATATGCTGGTTTGTTGTATTCCAAGGACTTTTCTTTTATTTGTCTTATTTCAAAAACTGCATCCGTGCATGATCTTCCTGTCCGAAGTCCTTGCTGTTCCTCTTGCAGAGTTATGCGTTCGTTTATTTTTGTCCCTATAATTCTTGTTATCAATTTGAGTGTTGTATTTAAACACCTTGTAAACCATTTAAATATAATAATACTTTCAACATTATTTAAATTTTAAAAATACAGAAAACAGAAACTAGTATAATTATTCGCGACTGTATCACTTTTTTTTCGATGTTTAGTAATTAATTTTTAGATGTTTGATATTTAGTAATAATTTGAAAAAATTGATTTTTTTACTTCCCCTAAAGGGATAGGGTTTTAATTAAATGCATTTTCGTTGTAAATGGTGATTCATTTAGAGGTATTTTTTTTGGTACGGATTTGATGGAGATCGTGCATGTATCGTATCACCTTACGATGCGTTTTTATTCAGTATTGTTTGACATTTCATCCTGAAAAGACTTAGCCCGACACCGCGTCTAGAAATTATTCGGCTGTATTACGATGTTCTATGAGGAATGTGTTTCGTGCACTTAGAGCAACTTATGGTTCACATAATTTGTCTACCAAACGCATAATTCGCTATATTGCCAGTAAGATTGAAACCCAGTTTTCATTACTGGATAACATGCCACCAAATAGACCACATTCAGCACGTACTACGAAGAACATAGCAGCGAAACAGGAAAATAATGAAGAATATTTTTGTTACCGTTTCGAACAGCTTGGCTTGTCGTATGTATACAACAACTTGGCGTATATTGCATAAGAATATTGGTTTAAAAGCATGCAAAATTCAATTATTAGTGCAAGATCTGAAGCCGATCGACGTTCCGAATCGTCACGGTTTTATTCGATGTGATCTTGATAAGCTTGCAGACGATCTACTGTTTTCGAAAAAAAAAAAACTGTTTTCCGATGAGGCTCATTTTTAGCTTAACGGGAACGTACATAAACAAAATATCCATATTTGGGGTGACGGACAACCCAAAGAGGTTCAAGAGTTGCCATTGCATCCAGAAAAAACAACTGTTTGGTGTGGTTTATGGGCCGGTGGAATCGTCGGTTTGGGCTAAGTAGCAGGTTTTGGGCTTGATTTTAACATAAAAAAAAACCAAATACATGGTTATAAGCAAAAATAGGATACCACCTGGTAAATTACTAGTTAACCAACAACCTATAACACAAATCACCAGCTTTTGTTATTTGGGTGCAAACTTAAATGAACAGTGGGACCAAGCGACGGAAATTAAGATATGGATCAAGAAGGCAAGATCAGCTTTCGTCAAAATGAAAAAAATCTTTAACAGCCTCGACATAAAATTGGAAATAAAGGTTCGTTTACTAAAATGCTACGTATTCTCCGTTATTTTATATGGCGTGGAGTCATGGACCTTAACTGAAGCATCACAGAAAAGACTCGAAGCATTTGAGATGTGGTGCTATAGACGCATGTTGAGGATTTCCTGGATAGACAGAGTTACCAACGAAGAAGCTCTACATAGAATGGGTAAAGAGCGCGAACTAGTCGTAACCATAAAACGTCGCAAACTGGAATACCTGGGCCATATAATGCGCAATGAACAACGATATGATCTACTTCGGACCATACTTCAAGGTAAAGTGAATGGGAAAAGAGGTCCAGGACGAAGAAGAATATCCTGGCTGCATAACCTGCGAAAATGGTTTAACTTAACCACTACCGGACTTTTCAGGGCAGCAGTCAACAAAGTCAGAATAGCCATGTTAGTGTCCAACATCCGTAACGGATAGGCACCATAAGAAGAAGGAATCGTCGGTCCATATTTCTTTAAAACAGAGGTAAGTCAAAATGTTATTGTGAGTGGAGACCGTTATCGTGCCATGATAACGGACAATTTGGTGCCTAAAATTGAAGCTCGTGGTCTCGACGACATTTGGTTCCAACAAGATGGTGCCAGTTAGCATACAGCCCGTGAAAGCATGGCTTTACTGCGAGAACGATTCAGTGAGCAATTTATTTCACGCATCGGACCAGTGAATTGGCAGCCTATAAATTTTGGACTTAAATAATTTATAATAAATTTGTCAAATCCAAAATTACCTTCAAACTTATTACGTAAATTAAAAAAAAAGTAGAGCGTCTTTTAGAGAAAAAAAAAATACTTTTCAAGTGATGGGCCACTCGACTACACTTGCATTTAAAAAAAGTGGGGGTCGATGGGAGGCAGTAGGGGGTTACATTTAAGGGCATGAATTTTGCATGAAAATTTGTCCCCCTTCAATTTTTGAAGAAGATCTTGGTTTCTGAGTTTCTGAGGGGGTCAAATTTTCGTTGGAATAGATTGTATATTGTGACATCACACCTTTAGACTTTTACTTTTGAGGCCACCTAAAATCCAAAGTCTGTATGAATAATCCGGCTACGATTGAGACATTGGAGGCCCATACCAATAGAAATGCTCGAACGCGTCATCGAAAGTTGGTACTTCAGAATGGATTTATCTTAACGCAGTCACGGTCAACATTTGAAAAAAAATGTATTGAAGAAATAATTTTAAGGACTCGTTCTTTTGTATGATAATAAAGATTTTCAAATTAAACTAATTTTTCCCTGTTTCTCTTTTTTGAAAAAAGTACCTCACAATGAATCACTCTTACAGATTCAATAACAAACTCAATTGATTTGAAGATGTTTTATCCGTCGTTTTAAGCGAATCCACCCGTACATACATTTTCTTTGAGACCTATTTTCCCACATTTATGCCAGCCTGTTATGCATTTCGACATACAGATTTTTCCTATCTCTCGAGGAGTGTTTTATTTTCATTTTTTTGGATTTTCGTCGTGTAAGCGAAGCGATGCGTGTAGTGATATCTGATTGGTTGCTCTTTAGATAACATTTGGCCAAAGGGTCATTTTATCATCTCGAGTTGCTGAATGTTCATAGCGAAGGACGAGCAGCGATTGGGAAATTTTATTATTTTTCGTCTGCGAGATAGGGAAATGCCGGAAAAGCGGTTTTTGAGGTTTTCATCAGATTTGTATGTTTTTCCTAGTTGTTAGTTAAATAGACGATAATATGTTTGCTGAATTATAACGAGAACATTTTGGTTTAAATGGATTCAATTTTTTTTTATTTAAATAAAGCCACATCCTCCCGAAGGATATTAGCGACATAACGGTTATACTGCAGTCACTGAAGGTTTTCACCTCCGATTTCGTTGAACCTCCATCGATCTTCATAAAAATTGGTGAGTAATTAGAGGATATCTCAAGGAACAAAGGTGACATGATGCCAACTTGCGCTTTTACCCTGGGGGTGGATGCCACCCCTTCTCGTGGGTGAAAATTATTTTATTAAAAATAATACCATAAGTCAATAGAGGGACAAATTATAAGCAAAATTTGTTATATAAAGTTATTAAAATAAATCAACACTTTTTGAGTTATTAAAGGCCAAAGATTTTATTTTTTCGTAAAAAAAATGCACGTTTTAAATCGGATTTTCACGTATAAATCAAAAACTATAAGCATTTTACAAAAAAGGTATTATTTCTGAAAATAAAGATAATAAAAAATAGAATACATTCTTTACATAAAAAACTAAACTAATCTCAGTTCAAAGTGAGTTATTGGCAATTGAATGTGTATTTTTTTCGATGAGTACTCAAATCTAAGTATTCAAGCTTAAATAACGGGAAAACGATGCAATGTATAAAATATTCCTGCTAAACGTTTGTCAAAGTACTTCGGAATACCTATCAAATGAGCTTCAGAACAAGGTAATAGCGTCAAAATTAAGCAAGTTATAATGAAAATAAAAGAACCGTTTCGAATTTTTTAGGAAAAAGTGAAAAATAAAACATACGCCATTTCCACAAAAATTAAAATTTATAGTAATCCTTACAAGAACTTCTTTAGATTAGCATAAGTAATGTTTTCGATTATTTCATTCATAGGAGATTCTGACCAATAGAAAGCTACAGAAATCTAAATTAAACTGATTATTTTTTAATGATTTTAACTTCCAATCGTATAGTAAGATATTTGATCACGTGTTTAATTCTGTCCAATCAGATTAAAATTATACTGAGAATTATCTACTGTAGAAAATTCCCGATAGAATTTTTTTGTTTACCAATTTCCTAGATTTGACAACTGTCACATTTAAGAAAATATCCATATACGTATTAAAAAATAATCTTACGAATATCACACGACAGTAAGAATAAATAAGAAAATAATGCTTCATTTTCTACTGAAATTTGTTGTCATTGGGCAATAGCCACTCGAGCCCTGCGGGCTCTCGTGTCTATCGCCGGACAACAAATTTTCGAAAAACTGTCGCATTATTTTCAATTTATTCTCACTCTCTTGTAATATTATACCCGATAACTTTTTTGATAATTGCCCGTCGTCAAGCATATTCCGTCAGATGCCCTTCGTTGCTACGAAAAAATACATTCAGTGACATTAATGACAAATGTTTTAAAAATTATAAAAGTGATGACTTTCAACCGTCAAATACATATTTATAACAACTGTGTGTTTAATTGTATTAATTTGTACTTACATAAATAAATTACAATAAAATTTTGGTTTTGAACAGTTTTATTCATGAAATAATCGCAACAAATTGCACTCGATCTCTAAAATTAATATAGAATTTTAGAGCTCTTGTGCAATGAGGTACTACTGATAATTTTGACCGGATTAGAATGCATATTTTTGAAAAAAAGATATAATTTAAAAAAATCATAATTTTTAAAATTAAAATTCATGGTGACGTTTCAATTCCAATTCAATTCAAAGTCCTTACGACTAATAGGGTGGTCAGAATCAGTCATATGTTGGAATACTGCTGAATTTGGAACTGTTCTTGATCGTCTTCCTAAGTGAGGAGTGATACCTAAGTGTTCGCAACATCTGACATTAAAGTGACGTCGAGTCTTCCCGACGTACGTAGCTGCACAGCTACTACATTTGAATTGGTATATAATGTTAGATGCGAGATCACTAGGAATCATGTCTTTCACATGGAAACGAGATCCTATCCTTTCCAAAGTTTTGGAAAGGATAGGATTTTTTTTATACAAACATGCAAGTTCTCTAACAGAACTCAGCATCAAGGAGGCATTATCCATATTTCTTTTGAAGCCACCCTTAAACACGCAACAAGACATGGCGTGTTTGAAATTATTAACTTAACCCAATGATTGTCAATGTCATTTTTTACGTTTTCATTAATTATGTTTGTTCCTTTAAAATTATTTAAAAGCATCCGCTCAAGAAGCTTATTATTCTGACGATGATTAAAGTAATAATTGAAACGTCACCATGAATTTTAATTTAGTTATGGGTTTTATCTTTAAGTTTATTATTTTTAAAATTATTATAATTCTCACATTCTTTTGATAATACAGTAGAACGTCAATAATCCGGATTAATTGGGACCGGACCACATCCGGATTATCAAATTATCCGGATTATCGAAATTACCTCAAAAAAAGGCCAGTATACACATTAAAGTACAACAAACGTTTCAAAATTTTATGTTTTCTCTTGTACAGTAAAGTGTCTAGAGGTGAAATTAATCAAAACATTTTTTTATGTTTAAACACTGTATTGTAATTAATTTATAATAGCACCATGTGTACAGTAAAAACATCAGACACTATTTGGGCCTTTAAAAATATGTGTAAAATATTTTTGAACTGCGGTAGAGGTTCGTTTTTCGCAGCGAAGTTCTTAATTTATTTTAAAAGAATCAGATATTTTTGCTAGATACAAATCTGGATTATTGACGGTCCGGATTTTTGACGTCCGTATTATCGACGTTCTACTGTAACTCCAAAAATACTAAATATACGTAAAAAATTATATATAATCAAATTTTAGTTTTTTCTGTGCCAAATATTTTACCTGTTTTACTATTTCTATAGGGTAAAAAATAACCGAGATAGAAACGTTTAAATCTTAAATTTTGCTATGGGAACAATGCAACCGGGGTCATTTAACAACCGGGGTCATTTACCCTTTTATTTTTAAAAAAGTAAGGAGTTTAAAAGATTAGGCTCAACGTGTTTAAATATAAATTGAATTAACTTTCAAACAGTATTTAGATGAACCTGATACCATAAACACGAACGGAGTTATTAAAAAAAAAAAACAATAACATTTTTTGGAAAAATTTTTGAAAGATAAATTTTGAAAAAAATTTAGAGCATAAATTTTAACGCTATCAACATGTTTGGGAGCTCATTTGATAGATATTTTTAAGTACTTTGACAAATATTTAATAAGTTTATGTTATAAAATGCATCAAATTCCCGTTATTTCAGCTTGAATACATTCAATTACCTCTAACTCACTTTTAGTTAACATTAAATGGTTTTTCTAGTAAGGGGTTTATTTCATTTTTTATTAGCTTCAATTTTGATAATAATAACTTTTTTGTAAAAACTTAAACTTTTTGAGTTATTGATGAAAAATTGGTTAAAAACATGCAATTTTCTCAAGAAAAATTAAAATCTTTCATCTTTAATATCTCAATAAGTTTTGATTTATTTTGATAACTTTATATAACAAATTTTGCTTGAAATTTGTCCCTCGATCGAATTATGGGGTTATTTTTAATAAAATAATTTTTATCCCCGAGAAGGGGTGGCATCCACCCCTAGGGTAAAAGCGCAAGTTGACACCATGTCACCTTTGTTCCTTGAGATATCCTCTAACCACTCATCAATTTTCATGCAAATCGATGGAGGTTCAACGAAATCGGAGGTAATAGCTCATATCCACCTTCAGTGACTCCACTATTATAAGATATACAAATAACAGTAATATCTGGTACTTACATGATTAAATTTTGTACAAAATATTGATACAAGATAAATGCCTTATTAGCTTTCTGTAATAAAAGTTCTTTCCCTGTAACAATTGCACACTGTCCGGGATGCCATATAAACGTCTTTCAATACTATATTTAGGACAATCAATTGAGAAATGAACTATACTGTCTGCAAGATTAAAAATGAAACACTTTGAAGCTTCGCTGTTTGTGAATAGGTGTGCGTGTGTATACCTACTATGGCCCAGTCTCAAACGTGTTAGGATTATTTGGGATCTTCTGCTTGCTGCTGTTGGTTGCCACGGAGAAATATCACTTTTAATCAGTTTTAGTTTCGAAGCCGAATTTTGCCACTCCCGGTTCCACGCACTTAACACTTTATTTTTAAAGAAGGCTTTTAAATCACTTATCACACTCCGATGTTCGACCTCCGATTCGTCACTACCAATAGCATCGCGAGCACTTATATCTGCCAATTCATTGCCATCGACACCAATGTGCGAAGTTATCCACAAGAAGTTTACTGTTCTGGAATTTTCTTGAGCTATCTGAAGTTCCAATTTTATTATTTTTTCTATGGGATGTTTCGGATATAGATTTTGCATAGCTTTGGATGGCACTTTGCATAGCAAGTGGGGATATACTTTTTCGAACATATTAATTAGACCGAAGTAATCTTTTGTGTATTATTGAATAATACTCAAGGGATTAGCAGAGCCGGTAATGTTAGTTAGAAGCATAACCAGTTGGTTGTAATCAAGAACGAAAGATGGAGAATAATTTTCAATGAACGTTTTTGTGGGTTCTAGTAGCAGTGATATAGAGTTACTACTACTTTCCGTTGAAACAATTTTAGATTTTTTGATTTTTGGCAGAATTTTAGGCTCACGGAACGACTCGCATTCTGCTGAAGAAGACTCAATTTCAGGTGAAGTTATATCGTCAACGGACGCTTATGAGAGTTAGATACTTGAACAATGTTTGTTATCGGGGTTGTTGTGTTTGAATCGTGGGATGCTAACGTTGGTTCTTCTAATACCTGATGTACATGTTGGGAATCTGCATTGGTGAAAACGTGGGAGACTGACATTTCTTCAGATGGTGAATGTGTTTGTTGCGAAGCTGCATTACCTAGACTGGGTAAAGATTTTTCATTATTTGAATGTTGATCTTCTAGAACTATTGATTCGGAACACGTAGATGCTTTGTGGCCAGGCTTCTTGTGCCATCAGACCAAGCCATCTTGTGATATGAAAATTCTATGATAGGTGTTATTAAACTCAAGTAGAAATGATTCCGGAAGTGTTAAATTGTGGGGACTGATGTATATTTGCCTCCTAAATCTGAGAATATGGTTATATTCAGGTAAGGTGGCACTAATTCTAAGGAATGTCATAGGTGAAGCCGGTACTAAACCAATATTTTGTAATTCGTTGATTTCTATTTTATGAGGTATAGAGGGACTTACGTTGGAGAGGACAATCCTCTCTGCTGGTGTTATTAATTTTCTAGCTCGAACAATTTCGCCTTGATTTTCAATGTATCCTCTGTTGGTCATGAAATCTTCTACCAGTTGTTTGCTAGATAGGTATATACAGATGCGATTGTTAGACAGTCGAGAGCAGAATATAATATTTTTGGGTTGGATTATATTTCCCAAGGGGATGAGGTATTCTTGAAGTTTGGTATTGTCTAGTGCATTAAAAATGATCGAGTTCTCTTTAGAAGGAAACTAAACTTTTGATGTTGCTAAAGAATATGTTTGTGAGACATTTTGTTGATATTCGATATTGGATTGCATTGTGGTAACATTATTTTCCATGGCTAATTAATTTCATTAAACACTCTTTGTCAATAAAAGGATCCGACCCTAACCACCTGCAAAACAGGTATTTGGGTGTGTTTCACGACAGGTGTAATTAAAGTGAAACCACTGATAACGAAAAATTGTTTATAAGAAATTTAACAAACTGTCCCAATATATTAAATTCAACACGTTTTTACAAAGAAATTAATTAGATTTTCTATCAATTAATTAAATATTTGATAATGATCATTATATAAATATTTAATTACTGTCAACAACTGTCAATGTCAACTTTGTTTGGGTTGCTTAAAACATGATTAAGGATTACAATTATGAAATTAGTTAATCAATTATGTTAATAATTGTTATGTTAATTGATTAACTAATCTCATAATTATAATCAATTATGTTTTCAGCAACCCAATCAAAGTTGACATTTACAGTTGGTGACAGTAATTAAATATTTGATAGTGATCATTGTTGATTAGCGTTCGAACAAGCGGCCCTTACAGTTTCGATTATAATTCGGCACAAATTCACAATTAATTACTTTGTTTTATCGCTTAAAAATAACAATTTTATGGAGCCCGTGTTAGGAACAACACTTCTTATCTCCATGCAGGGCCGCCAATCGATTTAATTATAAATATTTAGGCACTCTATTTTTGCGAAAACAAAAGAAAATATTATAGGCCTGGACCAGCGTACCAAAAAAAGTTGATTAATAGCAAGCTGAAAATTTGGTAACACTTTAACGGCGTCTAGTCGGACAAACTTTGATGTCCGGGAACATTAGAATAGGGGAAGTTGTAATTGTGGAACAGGTTAGAAGTTTCGAACGTCAGACTACGAAACGTCCCATGTATTTTGTCGGACAGAACTTCCAATTGATTTGTGACCCTTGCATTAAACTCTCATGCCAAAAACAGACTGCTATTTACCACCAATATAATTCGTGTCATTTGACATGTTTTACGTGCCGGACTTATTAAAATGCCCAACTTATTTGTCGGACAAATATTTTTTCATATATTATATAAAGTTTGCTATTTAATAAATTTAAAAACAACCTGCTAGTTTTCACAATCGTTAACTTGTCAGGATGACACGTTCCACAATTAAAATCACGTTTCACAATTAACACTTGCCCTGTTACAGTGTCCCCATACATCAAAATTTGTCTGACTAGACATCTTAAGCTATTAACACATTTTTTCAGTTTGCTATTAATCAACTTTTTTTTGGTACGGTGGATCCAGGCCTATTATTCTATTCATTAGAAAATAAGCTAACACTGATACCATACAGAGATATAGTATCTACTAGTTATTAGAAAGAGGTTTTGGTTTACCTGTAATTCAATCCAAAGTGGATATAAAGCAAACTGGAAAACTAAATTTTGGAACTAGAAATAGTACTAGAGATAATAATGTACAAAATAGTTCATGAAGGAAACGTCAAAAGGCGCCGGAACTTTCTTCTCCTTGGCGTGCCGTGCTTGTTTTCAAGCGTTGGCTATCGTCGTACTAATAAGCTGATGAAATGTTCCTCGGTTGGCAGCTACTCGTATATGATGCAATTTCTCGGCCGTTCGACCTGTCCATTGTCTAATGTTACGCAGCCAGGACAGTTGTTTTCTTTCAACCCAGCTTTTCCTTCGATTTTCCCAGAATTATCAACCATAATAAGCGATATTTAGGTCCTCTCATTATAAAAGATACAAGTCTTGAAGCTTTCTCATTTTTATGATCAATTTTCACTATTTGTGCATGGCCTCTAGCACACCTTCGTTAGATATGTGTGTTCTCCACGGGATTCTGAGCCTGTGATTGTAACACTACAACTTGAGAGCTTCTAATTTTTTAAGATTTTCTATTTTTGTTGTCCAGGTTTCATATCCATAGAACAAAACCGACCAGACGTACCACTTCAATACTCTTAGACGTGCGGTCAATGACAGATTTCTACTGCACAATACAGAACACCAGCTAATAAAGCTTTTTCGTGCAAGTTATATTCTGATGAAAATTTTCTCACCACTTTTTAACCTTAAAAATAAGTAAAGCGGCGGTATTTCTTAATGACACAATCTGGAAGAAAAAACACCTAAGACAAGACACAAAAGCAAGAATCTATAAAGCAGCAATTAGGCCTATATTGACATACATGGCGGAGACAAGACTTGACATATCTAAAACGAGACAACTACTAGAAACAACAGAGATGAAAATACTTCGGACGAATATCAGGGAAAAGTCTGTTGGATAGGGAGAAAAGCGAAAATATAAGAAGATCATGCAATGTAGAAGACATAAATGGATGGGTGACAAAATGGAAATAGGATGGAACGAACACATTAGTAGAATGTCAGAGGATATGATAGTACGAATAGCACGAGATAAGTCACCAAATGGACGAAGAAGTATTGGCAGACCAAGTAAAAGATGGTGCGATGATTTAAACAATTTAGTAGGCTGATATTGAAGAAGAAACAGGCTTTAAAGCCTACATGCAAGAAGGAAGAAGACTTTTAACCCTGCAGTCAATCATATACACTGCGCGTCATAGAAAACGGGCACCCTAAAAAATGGGTCATTTTTGATGTAGCGTATCTCCTTAACCTCTTTTCCGATTTAAGTGATTTATTGAATATGTTATAGCCTGATTCTTTGTCAATATCCCTGTAATAATATTTTTGCTAGACAGGTAAATTTTCATTGTATACCGGCTGTACGAATCAAACTGTGTTTTTTCTCAAAGTTCGCAACACCCTGTAGAATATTCTAGCATTTATAAAATACTGAAATTAAATCCCGACTATAGCATCAGGTTTTCTGAATATTTTGTTTTTTGATTCATTCTCTTATGTTGGATAATACAAAAGTTATGTACTTTAACAATTAGTCATGTTCTTCATCAGTATAGGTTGTTTGTAAATAAGTGCGACAAACTTTAAGGGGCAAGTCTGCATGAAAAAATAATGACCGTTTGTTTTATAAACTTATGTCCGCAAATGCTTCGTTTACGAGATACGGGATGTTGAATTTTTTTTACAAACTGACGATTTATTTTATTGCCCTAAAACCGGTTGAGATATGCAAATGAAATTTGGTAGGTTCTAAGAGATAGTTATTGCGAATTGTTTGACTTGCAATCAAGAATTTTATATTCACTATTGGCGTGCATACGGGTAATAGGACCGATCATTTTACCCGTATGCACGCCAATGGTGAATACAAAATTCTTAATTGTATGTCAAAAAATGTGCAATAACTACGTCTTAAAACCCACCAAATTCCATTTGCATACCTCAACCAGTTTTAAAGCAATAAATAAATCGTTAGTTTGTACGAAAAAATTCAACATCCCGTATCTCGCAAACGAAGCATTTGCGGACATACGATTATAAAGCAAACTGTCATTATTTTTTAATGCAGTTAATTTTTTTAATTACCCCTTAAAGTTTGTCGCACTTGTTTAGAAACACCCTGTACTGAAAAAGAACATGGCTATTTGTTAAAGTACCTAACTTTTGTATTATCCAACATAAGCGAATGAATCAAAAGACAAAATGTTGAGAAAACCTGAGGCTATAGTTGGGTTTTAATTTCAGTATTTTATAAAGGCTAGGATATTCCACAGGGTGTTGTGAACTTTGAGAAAGAAACACAGTTTGATTCGTATACCCGGTATACAATGAAAATTTACCTGTTTAGCAAAAATATTATTACAGAAATATTAACAAAGAACAAGGCTATAAGATATTCAAAAAATTACTTAAATCGGACAACAGGTTTAGGAGATACGCAACCTAAAAAATTACCCATTTTTTAGGGTGCCCGTTTTCTTTGACGGGCAGTTTGTTTAGCTTAACACAAAGTATATATTTGGTGCCATTTAGTCTTCAAATCGATTTTTTAGACAAATAAACTTTTAGCTGATAAGTACGGACACCTAAAGTACATTTCCTGATCAAATTTCTTTGTAAATGATCAACTTTCTTTGTTAAAATGTTTAAAATTATCATTTTCAATGGCAGCTGTCAAATGTCAACAAGGGACTGATAAAAACAGATTTGAATATCCAACTGTGTCAATCAGCCATAGACATATTAAGGGTAGACAAGGCATACTGAGCAAAAAAGCGTAACGTGGAAACAGTCGATCGGTTATAACCAAGCGATCCCGCTATATTAGTTCTACATCACCTGGACCATCTCAGAGTGGTTGGGGGTAGTTACCCCCTACGATAGGGGTTGATGAAGTAAACACTAGTCACAGTATATTCATTTATTATCAACTCGGAGTACGACTGTAAAGAGTTGGTGTGCTAATGTACGTTCACCCTCTGGTGTATCTCAATTATCAATGATGATTGATCACGCAATGAAATTAGAATGCCTCCCGATGTTTTCTGTGTATAGAAATAAAAGAGAAAGTGTTGATATTATTTATGCTGAGTCGGCTTTGGCCATGAATTAGGAATATGTAATATTGAATCGCTGACACCGCAGAATTGACAACTGGTAGACTTGTGTGGAGTAATCTGGGTCACGTAATATGTATAATAAACAAACGTGTGTTTGTTTAACAAGGACATTTAAATTTTAAAAGATTGTGTCTTGCTCTTAATTGGATGCTTAATAATGGATGCTGTGAATCCCAATACACCGCGCATGTGACAGACAAAGATGGCTAGACCACTCAATCCTTAATATTGCCTAATCTACTAGTTATTATATCTATGCAGTCAACTATTTCTCCTACGCCATAGTGGTTGGGTGATACACACACGCCGTTACGTTTGTAACGTTAGTGTGGCCGTTAAAAAAGTTAAAAAATAATTTCTGGTATTTTAGCAAGTACATTGTAGAAGTTGGCTTCGATGATGACAATCTTGTAGAAAGCGCTTAGCTAAAGAATTAAATATTTCTTACACACTTTGACATACTATTTTTTGACTTTCTTAATTCACAAACAAAATCTATTTAAGGTATTTAAGGTATTTATTTTGGTAAATCCCAAAAAATATAGAAGTTTGAAAAGCAAGACTGTTTTCTTGTTTGAAAGAGCCAGTAAAACTTCAAATCAATACAAATTAGGTTACAACTTGTGTTTATTCCCCAAATGTTGAAAAGCATTAGCTTTTAATGTTTTATTTATTTACCTACACTAATGGAAATCCCTGTATCTATGTTTGCATTTGCAAGTGGTATTCGGAATATATTAAGGCATAGTCCTATTTTTCGATCATTTATTTAAATCGATGTTCGCATCTACCTTTGTTCGAAATTGTTTGAAACGTTAATTGCAAAATAGATAATAATTAAAACAGAGCGATCGATGTGAATTTAACCAAACATGTTTGTGTCACTTGTTCATTGGAAATTAATTCTCGGTTCATAAAATACTAAAGCAATCTGGTTAGTTTGTTTAACGTATTACACAAAATTTATAATTACTTAAATCAGCCTCAAAACCATAAAAGTAGGTTGTCTAAAACAGCATATAATAGGAAAATGATAAAACGCGATAAAGGAAAAATAAGAATAACATAAAGTGTTTAAATTTAGGAAGTATTAAAATTAGCTAGTATAGCTAGTAACACACTAACCATTGGCTAAAATATATTATTTGGCAGCTAGAGATTCAGCATCGAAGCACCTTGGTAGTTTTAAAATCGGCATAGGTCGATACTTTTGTATAATTATTTATTACTAATAACTGTTTTTTATTAACTTTTTTTCATCCAATTTGAAAATTTAGCGCATGCTCTTTCATTTGACACCTCTTTCAAACTCCTAGACACCTTTTTCAAAGAACATCTACTTTTTTACCGTGTTTTAGGTGCACAACTACTAAGTAGTGTTATGTATATAATATTTGATAAAAAATTGTAATATATATGTATAATTTATTATATAAAAAAATTAAAAGTACAATGGAACCCCGATAAGTCGGCCCCCGATAACCCGGAACTCCGGCTAACTCGGAGCGATTTTTATCGCATTCTATTTAAACGTTTCAACAATAAAAATGTATGTAATATAATATTTGAGAGATAATGGGTATTTGTGTAATTTGAACTACATATACCATAGTAAAAATGACTTACGGCACACCACATTCATTCTCGTGTTATCGAAAACAACAGGCACCTGTAGTATCCTTTATTTGTTTGAAACTGTCTTAGCATTGTTTAGAAAAGACAATTAAAATTATTTTTTTAACAATGGTCTTAGTCATCACTGTTATTAAATAACATAACATCAGAGACGGTATTGTGTGTAGTAAAGTCGTATTGTTCGCTTCTGTTCTGTAATCGTTCGTAAATCTATTCAGATTTTGTGTTTGCGTGTTTTTTGTCTATAAGGGCAACAAAACGTAAAAATGTTGTAGTGACAATGGAAAAAAAAACTAGAAGCATTAAGTAGAATTATTGATAAAGGCGAATCTTGCAGCAGTATATGGTGTCGGTAGTCGGTACATCTACAGTATCGGATTGGAAAAAAAATAGAACTAAAATCGAAGAATTTTTTTTTCAAAATGATAACAAAAGACATTTTGGACAATCGGTGCAAAGCTAATAAAGCTAAGAATGAGACTCTTGACGACGCTTTGTATGTGTGGTTTTGTGTGGAATGCGAACGTGGTATACCAGGGTCTGTGTGACAATTATAACGGAGTTTATCTGTAAGCATATCATATTTTATTAATTTTTACCATTTTCTCCGGCTAACCCGGATTTTAGATAACCCGGATCGGCCGCGGTCCCGATTAATCCGAGTTAACGGGGTTCCACTGTAGTTTATAAAGAAAAATTGACGATACTTTTGCATAATTAGTTTTTACTAATAAATGTTTTTTTTATTCACTTTTTTTAAACCAATTTGAAAATTTAGCTCATGCTCTTTCATTTGATAACTGTAGAATGGTTCTAATATCATTTTTTTCTGACTTATGTTATTTCGCCTTGCAATTTTTGTCACATATTAAGCACCAAAGAACCCCCATTTGACAATAATGTACATTAATTTTTGCAATAGTTACTGTGAAATAAATTTTTTTGCAATTTCGACCTTTTTTTCAATTATTTTAACAATAAATAAGTATATAAAACTTTGTAATACGCCATTTTAAAGCTTTTTCCGTGCTCTCGAAGTTGTGTGTACTAAAAAAACCATAAGTTTAATTGTTTTCCATTGATTTGAAAAAAAAAGGAAAAATGTCTGTTTTTTGACACTAAATTGTTTACAAATAAAAATGGCCGCCGAATCCTTCGCAGGAAATAGTTACAATTTGTTCTTATAAGTATTACCTGTCGAAAAAACCCTTAGTACAAGTTACTCTTGACGAATGGAACAGCAAAGTGTTTCGCAAAGTGCAAAACTCGATTGAGATCAAGCCCATGAAAACTAAAGCTTGCGTAAGGTCGGGGTAGGGGTGATATTTAACCCCTTCATAATACTTTTGTGGATTATTACTAATTACTAATACTTTTTTTACTTTGTTTTTGTAAACACATTATACATTCATCACAAAAATGCCTATTTTCACTGCTATTATTTTAAGTACTAAATAGGAACCAAGAACAGCAATTTTTACTCTAAGAAATACAAATAACAAAAATATCATTACAGGTGCAAAGAAAAACTTTGCACCCGAACAATAATGAGGGCTAGGAAAAAGTTTGATTCTTGTTAAAATACGTACGTTTCATAGAGTATATACAAAGTTTCCTACTACTAATTTCTAAAACTTGAACAATAAAATAGTTTTTATTTCTTTCTCTTTCACTGTACCGCTATGTTAAATTTATTTTGTAAATTTATCTCTAGGATATCGATGTTAACTATATACGTAAATATATTTTCTCGAAAGATAAACATGTAATAAAAGAATGTGTGTGTAATGTGTACTTTGTACGCACGTAAGAAGTTACACTTCTATTATATGATTTCAACGAAATAAATATACTTAAATCAGTTTATTTGTATTTCATTTAATTATTAAACTAATTTTGATATTACCAGTTTCAAAATTTTTTTATTAAAACAATACCAAAAATTAAAAAAAAGAAAAAAGAATCGTCTGTGTCCGGATTTGAACCCAAAATCTCCGCGATCTGTAGTCGAATGCTCTACCAATAGTACATCAGGGCTTTGTGTACACGACTTCTCGGACGTAATTACAAACCACGGTGACAAAGAGATCAAGTGAAGTATAAAACTATAAAAATATTTAATACTTATTATCTTACTCCCGATGAAGATAAATCCAAAGACACAAAAATTATAATAAATATATTTACTAAAAACACTAACATATTCTTTTCAAACTTTATTTGCGCTGATACATACATAGCTTGATGTATCACATATCATATATAATTATTTAACAACAAACAACATACTGTCTGTGTGCGCATGCGCCCAGGATAATAAAAATTCACTCTCAATCTCGCCTTAAAAAGTATAACTTCTTATCTACAAAATAATACAGACATGAGAGACCGTATCCTCTGTAAAATTAACAATAGTCAACAGTACAATGATTATTTTGATGTTATTTCCGGTTAATAAGTTATGATCCAAAGTTTGGTAAAAATGACTCAAAATTAGTGAAATATATAATATTTACCAGAAATTTCTTTTTATTTATTGCCCATAGAAGAGTAATTTCAATGAATTCTGATGCACTCTATTGTAAAATCTATAATTAACACAATATTTTTATAATAGTTTTTCTTTTCATGAGGTTTCATTAAGACTCTTCTAATAAGAATTGTAATGTTGTTGTTCTGCGTAACAAATATTTTACTTCAGTTTCACTTGTATTGGATTCTTCATATCCTCATTTATTAAATACTCCAGCTATAGTTTTACTACCAAATATAGTTTTCCATACCTAATTTTTGTAAAATATTGGTAGATAGATATCATTTTTAGGATAAAATCCAGGAGGAAAATAAACTTCCTGTAGCTGGCTGTATACCATAAATCACAAAAATACCAAGTTTCTTGTAAAAGGTATATATTAAAATACCCTAAATAAGGGTCACAATACAAAACGTTTTCGGATTAAGGAATCCATCATCAGTGTTTAAAAGCCAAAATTTGCATGCCTGAGCCACCAAAATGTATCGGGTAAAAACCCTTTAAATGTAAATAATAAGGATGTTTTACATATTTATATAAAATTCATTGGATGGTATAGATAAACCTGGATGTTACCCAGGGCAACACAGGACTCTCCCCACGTGGTTGGAACTTTTTTTGGAGAAAACCTCACATATTGGATTTCAATGGCCAACTGCCATTTCAACCTGAGTTGGCCATTGAAATCCAATATGTGAGGTTTTCTCCAAAAAAAGTTCCAACCACGTGGGGAGAGTCCTGTGTTGCCCTGGGTAACATCCAGGTTTATCTATACCATCCAATGAATTTTATATAAATATGTAAAACATCCTTATTATTTACATTTAAAGGGTTTTTACCCGATACATTTTGGTGGCTCAGGCATGCAAATTTTGGCTTTTAAACACTGATGATGGATTCCTTAATCCGAAAACGTTTTGTATTGTGACCCTTATTTAGGGTATTTTAACATATACCTTTTATAAGAAACTTGGTATTTTTAGGATAGAACCTTTTTCTGCTAAACTCAAGTAATATTTTTTGATCTCTTCTTATATTACACGTAATTCATACAAATCATACAGAATTTACACTCTCAACTCTTACTTATGAAGAAAAACAAGAACAATCAGAAATTAATATTACGACTTACCTGCATATTACATATTCGGTGTCTCACATGATTCCCTCTGCATTTTCCGACTGTGCATGTCCGTAATTGGTGACTTACACCGCCGTCACAAGATCTTGAGCAAGGAGACCATTCAGACCAACTGGACCAACCTTCAGATATGTCGTTTGCTTCCTCTAGCTGTGCAGATAAAGCCTGAAAATAGGTATAGTTTTAAAAAGTCATCTTGTCTAATTTTGTTTTGTAGTGATACTTGTTTATTAAAAAAAATCAGGACGCATTTTCACATGTCTCTCATCTAAAGCAGTATAGATTAGGAGACGCTAAATCTAAAATGCGTAAGAATACACAACTCTGAAAGAACGTAAATGACAATTGGTTCAGTTGGCTGAGGCGCAGTCGATCGACAAATTTAGTGGATTTGCGATCAAGGTTCGAGCCTCAGCCAGGTCATTTGAAATTAATAAAAAGGCCAATGTCGTAGTATAAAATTCAATAGAATCTACGACTTGGTCTGGAATAAACTGGCGTCTGATCGGCCTATGAAGGAGCGGTACGGCAAGGGATAAGGGCTTGAAACTTGGTGATACTCCTCCGTAGATCCATACCGAAGAGCGTTGACGCCTAATAACGATACATTGCTTGTAATAAAAGAAATTGTGTTCAAAAATATATAACCCATTTTCAACACAACTTTTTTTTTCATTAATCCTTTTTGAAAACGATTTTCGGAGTTGAAATCGAAACTCCAAATAACAGTTATCAAATATAATTCTAATTACAATTAACTGTGGTTAATCAGACATGAACATACCTAATAATAATATTATTTAAGTAAAAGATGGTTCTGCTTGCTTTCGCTTCAGAGGGATGCAAAATCGCTGGACAGTTGTTTCTGCCATTGTATGCTTCCTCAACAGCGCTAGCGTGCACACCTCTGAATCGAAAACCAGATAGCCCATCAATTTAAGGGAAATTTTAAAGATCATTGAAATCCCCATTGAGACGCAATCCAGCGACATCTCTTAAGCAAACTAAAAAGTCTCAGATGCAGAATTCAAAATTAAAATAAAAAGTAAAATGGTAAATAGTTATTTAAATCTGAAACTTTTCTTGTTGAAAGTTCTTTCTGGTACATCCTTAATCTGCGACTTTTACAATTTATAAGACAGCAGACGACGAATATAGAAAACAAAAAGGACTCTACTATATGCAGTCATATTCCGTTTTCATTCGTCTAGGAAAAGGACAGAAAGAAACTTCCTAGTACTCAAATCTGAGTAAAGATAGAAAAGTAGAAGATGGTTTTGCTTGCTTTTGATTCAGAGGGATGCACAATCGCTGTATAGCTGTTTCTGCCATTGCAAGCTTCCTCAACAGCGCTAGCGTGCACACCTCTGAATCGAAAACCAGCTGGCCCATCTATTTAAGGGAAATTTCAAAGATCATTGAAATCCCCATTGGGAGGCTATCCAGAGACATCTCTCGAGCGACCCAGCGACATCTCTCTAGAGATGTTGTTGGATTGTGTCCCAATGGGGATTTTAATGATCTTTGAAATTTCCCTTAAATAGATGGGTTAGCTGGTTTTCGATTCAGAGGTATGCACGCTGGCGCTGTTGAGGAAGCCTGCAATGGCAGAAATAGCTGTCCAGCGATTGTGCATCCCTCTGAATCGAAAGGAGGCAAAACCATCTTTTACTTTTTTATCTTTACTCATATTTGAGTACTAGGAAGTTTCTTTCTGTCCTTTTCTTAGACGAATGAAAACGGAATGTGACTGCATATAGTAGAGTCCTTTTTGTTTTCTATATTCGTCGTCTGCTGTCTTATAAATTGTAAAAGTCGCAGATTAAGGATGTACCAGAAAAAACTGTCAACAAGACTTCAGTTTGAATATTATTTAACTTTAAAACGCGTCACAAGAAAACGATTTCATAACCTTTTAAAAAATGGTGGAGGCTCAATTAGTGATATAATAATATTTTTCTTCGCCGTTAAAAAAATTCCTTAAAAATTATCTACATTCTGGAGATTATTTTCTATAAAGTAAACTTCAAAGTTTATCTTATATAAACATACGTGATATTTAAATTATGGTATGGCATAATATAATTTAAATAAAAAGTTATTTGTTTATATAAAATGGTGGATGCGTCGGGTATTGTATAGCTGACTGACTGACTAGGACTAGGCCTACTTGTGCTCCATCTACCAGTAAAGCATGATTCTCATTAGACGTGCAAGGAACCGGACCGGCATCGGCAAGGCACATGCTCGGCAAAGATTGTTTCGAAAATAACGTCGCATCCAAAGCCCGTCGCTTGCCGGTGCCTGGCACGCATAGTGTGAATTACATTCGTGTTGTGCATAAGATTTTATGTAAAATGTATCTTGCCGAGCCGATGCCTTGCCCAAGCCGAGTACATGCCTTGCATGCTAGTGAGAATCAGCCTTAATATTGCGAATGTTACACAGCTCTTCGCCATGTAAGTCTATCCATTTGCAGATTGTTTCGTTTATTCTTTCTTGCAGATCCTATAGGGTAATATGACCCGTATGCGCGCCAATGAAGAATATAAAATTCTTTATTGCATGTCAAAAAATTCGCAATACTACCTCTTAAACCATACCAAATTTCATTTGCCTATCTGAACCGGTCTTAGAGCAATAAACAAATCGTCACTTTACGAATATGTAAACGAAGCATTTGCGGACATGTTTAAAAAGCAATCGGTCATTATGTTTTCATGCCGAATTACCCCTTACAATTTATCGCACATATTTATGAATGAATCAAAAAACAAAATGTTAAGAAAACCCGAGACTATAGTTGGGTTTTAAATTCAGTATTTTATAAATGCTAGAATATTCCATAGGGCGTTGCGAACTTTGAGAAAAAAAAAAGACACAGTTTGATTGGTCTACCCGGTATACAATGAAAATTAATCTGTTTAGTAACAATATTATTACAGTAATATTGTTAAAGAATAAGGCTATAACATATTAAATCACTTTTTGTTTATCAACATTTTTTAATTTTGAATATTCTACCTTAGATATACAGAGAAAGTCTGTAATTTGGAATAAATTCAATAGCTCAAATATTCATTGTTTTTTTGAAAAATGCTCAGACCCGTCGATTAGTATTTCAAATTGTCCCTTTTGACATACAATAATATAGAGATATGACGTCATCGTTGATTTCCTTAAATGGCAACACTGTCATTTTTATAGCTATTTTGATAGAGTGTGTAAAGTTATACACATCTGCAAAATTTCAAATTTTTATTCCCTACCATTTACAAGATAATAAAAAACAACCAAGTTATGAAAAACAAGTAATCAAATAATAATTGAATTTATTTATTTGAATTAAGCAAATACTCATAATGTTGCCCTCAATTATTGTCAATGGGCAACGTTATGAGCATTCGCTTAATTGAAATAATTAAATTCAATTATTATTTGATTACTTGTTTTTCATAACTTTGTTATTTTTTATTATCTGATAAATGGTAGGGAATAAAAATTAGAAATTTTTCAGTTGTGTATAACTTTACACACTGTATCAAAATAGCTATCAAAATGTCAGTGTTGCCATTTAAGAAAATCAACGATGAGGTCATACCTCTAAATTGTGACACCCTGTATACATTATTATTGTATGTCAAAAATGACAATTTGAAATACTAATCGACGGGTCGGAGCATTTTTCAAAAAAAAAATAAGTATTTTAATTATTGAATTTATTCCAAATGACAGACATAACTTTGTTATTTTCTATTATCTTGTAAATTGTAGAGAATAAAAATTTGATATTTTGCAGGTGTGTATAACTTTACACACCCTATCAAAATAGCTATCAAAATGGCAGTGTTGCCATTTAAGAAAATCAATCATGACGTCATATCTCTAAATTGGGACACCCTGTATACATTATTATTGTATGTCAAAAAGGATAATTTGAAACACTAATCGACGGGTCTGAGCATTTTTCAAAAAAAAAACAATTAGTATTTGAGATATTGAATTTATTCCAAATTACAGACTCTCTCTGTATAAACTTGTATGCTTCTTTGTATACTCAAATTAAAGAGCAAAAATTTAAATAGTACAAATGTTAAAAAGCACAGAACAATCAAAACATTTATTTATTTTTAAAACCGTGTTTTACAAGTGCCTATTTATTCCCCACGAACATTTTAATGTTTAATTTATTAAAATTTCTGGAAAGCTTGGTAAAAGTTGCTTTCCGAAAGCCATTTGTGAAATCAACAATGCATTATTCATTCTTAAATCTCGCCTTTCTTATTAATTCGCGCTTTCCTGGTTTCCAAGTAAAATCCTTTCCCTAATTGTGATATAATTTTTTTATCTCGATGAATAAGAAATCTCTCGTTAGGTAGGTAGATTTTTTGGTGATCGTTTTGCAATTTTAAAAAGGTAAAATTGAGAAAATGTGATTGTTTAATGCATCATTTGGGATAATTGACTATTTTTGTTGGGAATAAACTAGACGTCTTTGACTTTAGACCCCTTTGTAGAATAGTCTAAGATAAGTGGTAGAGAAAGAAGTGGAAGATGAACAATTGGACAAAACCGTCAAACAAACGCACTAAAGATTAGTAACAAATAACCAACATTTCTTTTTAAATATCGATACAGTTTTTTCACAGTTCACCAATATTTCTTTTTACGCCTTTATTTCCTTTTGAAATCTGTCAACTAATTCTACAGATTCAGTAGGTAAGTGGATTATACAAAACTTATACAAAAACTAATATTGCACTGCAAGATACCAGACGCATGGAGAAAGAGCATAATGATACCAATATTCAAGAAAGGAGACAAAGAAGACGCCAACAAGTTTAGAGGTATAAATATACTAAGCACCGCACTTAAGCTAACCACAAAAGTCCTAACTAACAAAATCAATAAATTAACAACTTCATCAGATGAACAACAAGGATTCAGATCCGGAAGATCCTGCGTAGACGCCGTATTTGTACTGAGACAACTCACAGAAAAGGCCATTGAGTACAATAAACCAGCATATCTATGTTTTACAGACCTGACAAAGGCTTTCGATCGCATCCAAGTCGAAGACGTCTTATATTTACTGTATAGAAGAAACATACCAATCAATATTATACAAACCATCGAAAACATCTACTTTCATAATCAAATACAGGCAAAGATAAATGGAAAACTAACGCAGTTTATACCAGTACAAAGCGGAGTCAGACAAGGTGACTCATTAAGCCCACTGCTCTATGGACGAAATAATAGAAACAGTACGTAAAGGTCATTGTTACAGAATGGGGAACAAAGAAATCCAAGTATTATGTTATGCAGACGACGCCGCATTAATCTCCGAGACAGAAGACGATCTCTAAACATTAACACACATCTTCAATACAACATAGGTCTGGATCCCGTATTTGAAATAAAAGTTGATTAATAGCAAGCTGAAAATTTGTTACTAGCTTAAGGGTGTCTAGTCGGATAAACTTTGATATATGGGAACACTGGAACATGGGCAGTTTTAATTGTGGAACAGGTTAAAAATTTGAAACGGTCACACCACGAAAACGGCAAATTTATTTTGTCCGACAGAACAGACTTAAACTCTCCGAACAGAGATTAAACTCTCTTGCAAAAATCAGACTGCTATTTATCACCTGTCATAATTCCTGTCATTTGACATATTCTACATGTTCCATTCATTAAAACGCCCATTTGGTGTTAAATAGCAATCTGATTTTTGCATGAGAGTTTAATCTCTGTTCGAAGAGTTTAAGTCTGTTCTGTCGGACAAAATGCATGTACCGTTTTCGTGGTCTGACCGTTCCAAATTTTTAACCTGTTCGACAGTTAAAACGTCCCCTGTTCCAGTGTTCCCATATATCAAAGTTTATCCGACTAGACACACTTAAGCTAGACAACCTTAAGCGGGATCCAGACCTAACAGCCAAGAAATACAATATGATAATATCAGCAGAAAAAACCAAATGTCTGACAACATCTAAATACCCACTACGATGTAAAATCGAACTTGGTGGGAAAATAATAAAGAAGGAAGCAAGGTTTAGATATCTGGGAATTGATATAACCAGGTACGGAGATGTTGAAGAGAAAGTACGACAACCAAACTTAAAAGCCAGTAAAGCGGCGGGATGTCTTAATGACACAATCTGGAAGAACAAACAACTAAGACAAGACACAAAAGCAAGAATCTTTAAAGCAGCAATTAGACCTATATTAACATATACGGCGTAGACAAGGCTTGACACATCTAAAACGAGAAGACTACTAGAAACAACAGAGACGAAAATACTCCGACGAACATCAGGGAAAAGTCTGTTGGATAGGGAGAGAAGCGAAAACATAAGAAGATCATGAAATATAAAAGACATAAATGGATGGGTGATAAAACGGAAACATAAGTGGAACGAACACATGAGTAGAATGGCAGAGGATAGGATCGTACGAATAGCACGAAATAAGTCACCAAATGGACGAAGAAGTATTGGCAGATCAAGAAAAAGATAATGCGATAACCCAAACAATTTAGAAGGCTAATATTGAAGAAGAAACAGGCTTCAAAGCCTACATACAAAAAGGAAGAAGAAGAAAAAGACAGTAAGTGGCATTATTTGCGCTTCAAAACTTGAAATAATACCGCTTACGAATTCGTAGTTAGATCTAATAAAAAATGCTAATTCGGACTTTAACGAAGGTTTTTTAAAACTTCTTGATACTGACACAAATTCGATTTTTCGACACTGAACTATGGGATAAAAGTAAAAGAATATAAATTAACAAATAATCTTAGAATATACCTGAGACCGCCCGATAAAAAGTTTATCATTTAATTTTTATAATTAGTCGAGGAAATGAAGCATTTTGGCTCGCAATTTTTTCGTCCCGCATGGATTTACTTGAAATTTTCACAGAAGGTAGGAAATAGTCTTAGGATCATTTTCTATATCATACTGCTGTACGCTAAAACTTTGGGGGTAGTTGCCACCCCATCTGGTGGGTGGGAATTTTTTATTACATTTTAACCATGTAAATCGATGTAAAAAGTAATTTTAAGAAAAAAATGTCCTTTAAATTTTCTTCGTAAAACTAATATTTTTCGAGTTATTCGTGGTTGAAACTAACAGTTTTTCGAAATCGACTTTTCTAGAGGGTTTTTTGGGAATAACTCGAAAAATATGCATTTAATCAAAAAAACTGTAGTTATTAAAATCGTATCTTTAGTAACACAAATGAAACTGTTTTTCTATAATATTTTTACGACCAATACAAACCGAGATACGGCATGTTAAAGGTTAGCTTTTTTCGTCAAATGCATTATTTGAAATAACTTATACATAATAATTTTTCCAGGAAAACTTTTATGATGTTTTTTCAAACACACAATAAGATCTTTCAAAAAAAGTAATAAAAATTTCTAGCCTAAAAATTGAGCAACTTATGATAAAAAAAAATCGGTACCTGTTTTCCTCTACCAAAAAAAAAACAACAGAGAAAACAACCCCCTAATTACCCTTGTAACTATAAATTGGTCTTCGACTTTCTGTAATTCCTTTTACATTTATATTATCAATACACCCAAGAAGTTTGACCTATTTAGAAGGCCTAATTTTAGAAAAATTGGAGTTTAAAAAAAATTGATTTTTTGCAATTTTGCATTTTTTATCATTTTCTTCAAAATATCTCCGAAAATACTGCATATACGAAAAAAATGATAGACCACTATATTGTAGCTTTTTTAATAGCTAAAATTTCTTTATGCATAAATTTTCATTACAGTGAACAGTTAGTGAGATATAGCTGTTTAAAACTTCTATTTACGAGCAAACATCCCCTTATTCGAGCCATTTAAACCCATCTCAATTAAAAATTGAGGGATCTTATGGAATTAAATTTACACAGTCTTATTACCCTTCAAAAATCCTACAAAACTGTTTTTGAAAAAACTTTTTATCTCTAAAAATAAAGGAGCTATGTTTGTAAAACTAATTTTTTTTTCGAAAAATTCGAATAGTCCCCTTATAGAGCATTTTCAATGTACCTATATAATACCACAGAGCCGGTTCGTATACTGGAAGACTAAAAAACTATTTGTATGTATATTTTAATATATTTGTAAATTCGTATTTTTGTGTAAATAAATGTTTTTATAATTCTTTAATTCTACTTTTTTTCTGTATAGATCTATTAAATTGTCTACTTATAAAAATTGCAATGTTATTAGGGGTGGTTTTTAAAGATTGAAATATTATGATATTATATCCTAAAGCATAAAACAATCATTATTTAACCAGTCAAAACCAAATATACCTATCGTCGTCGACACAAGAAAACCGCGTAACTCCAATTTTTACTTAAAATGAGATTTTACTGCCATCCATTAGCCAATCGCCTATTCTAGCCATCCGACAAATAATACGTCATTTAAATGTAGATTTCTAATTTTAAAATGTATAATAGAAAAGCAGGTATCTCCCTTGTCAAAAAATTATGTTAGTAAAACACGCAACTCCTTCTGCTAAGTCAGTTAAGTGATTATTGCCGTTGATTTGATTTGTTATTTTGGAGTGAAATAAAGGTTTTTAAGTTCTAATTTTACATCTGTAAGGAAGTAAGATAAAGTAAGTTGATTTGGGTAATAAATGTTTTTAGTACGATTTAAAAATATAGGGATTTTTGTTGCTTTAAACTATCGCTGGAGTTACATGGTTTTTCATATTTTATTTTATGAACCCATTTTGGAGTTACATGTTCTTCTAAATTACTGTTTTTTGGCTCTCCTGAAAAATTAAGGAAAATGGAGTTACCAGTTTTTCTTGTGTCGACGACGCTATATTAAAGTTTACAATGTTTTTATATAATTTTTGACAATAAGGGTAGTTTACACCCCTAAAAATAATCAACGCCCTTGAGCATAATATAGAATATAAAGTACAGGGTAAGATGATCCTAACCCCAAATTTTTAAGTAAATTGATGCAAGCCGAAATTATTCTTTTAGGATAAGTAAACTTTTCATATATAACTCCAACAAGGGTGGTTTTAAGGGTTGAAATATTGTGATATTATATCTTAAAGCACAAAACAATCATTATGTAATTAATAAGAAGCAAATGTTGACAATATTAAAGTTTAAAATGTTATTTTATAATTTTTTACAATTAAAGGTGGTTTCCACCCTTAAAAACCAAAAGCGTACAACGGCTCGATATAGAAAATGAACTAGAGGGTGTGATGAGCCTAATTCCAAATTTTTGTACAAATCGATGCTGGACGAAAAAATTGCGAGGTTTTGCCATTTTTTCAGCTTCACTTCCTCGACTAAATAGGATACATCTATAATGATTAATGTCAATTCTTCGCCATTTCAGAATTTTCATGTTATAAACATTGCAATCTGTTATTTATTTCCTTACAATAAAGTAATACCACCCAGATGTTTACCTATTGTATCTAGTGGATTGCCCGGTTGATAGGGTTTATCATCTTCCAGCATTAGGTATTAAACTATTAAAATTTATTTACTTTTCTGAATAATTGTATTTTGGAAATCGGATTTTTTAGAAAATATGCTATAATATTATGTCAAATATTGCAAAATATGCAGAAACAGTAGAAAACGTAAGTATATGCAAAATATGCAACAAATATGCAATTGTCATAAAGACCGATGTCTACAAATACTGATGTTAGAAATACTGATCTTCTTCTTCTTACGGTGCCTTATCCGTAAATACGTTGGCCATTAAATTTGCCCATTCAATCTTATTTGCAGCTGCCCTGAATAGTTCTATGAAGGTCATATTCGTCCATTATCGTAGGCTTTTAAGCCAAGACTTGCGTCTTCTTTCTGGTCCCCTTTTGCTATTAATTTTGCCTTCAATTATAAGTTGTAGCAGTTCATACTTGTGGTTTTTAAGTTGTGACCAAAATATTGTGTTTTCCGTTCTGTAGCACCAGCGTTCGAATGCTCGGATTCTTTTTTGTGTTCCTTTTGTCATTGTCCAGGCTTCAACACCATAGAGCAAGGTAGAGGAAATATAGCTCTTAAGTATTATAGTTCTCAATGAGATATCCAGCTGGCGGTTGTATAGACTTTTTTGCATTTTGTAAAACACTGTACGTGCCTTTTCCAGGCGTGTCCTTATCTATAGTGAGTAGTCCCAAGTTTCATCAAGGTTACTTCTAAGGTACGGTATTTCTGTTACTTTTTTCAGATCTGTTCCGTCGACATTTACCTTTACCCTTCTGGTTTGGTGCTTGCTAATGACCATAGATTTTGTCTTCTTTGTATTAAATTTCATTCCAAATTCTCTACAGGCTGTCGGTACTTGGTCCATTAGGCTTTGCTGTGCTTCAGCATTATCTACCAGAATGAACGTGTCATCAGAATGTCGCAGGTAATTTATACATTGCCTTTTATAATTATGTCAAACCGGCAAACGAATGTATGTTCTCAAAAAAATTGATAGTGTGTAAAAAATATTTTATTATCAGCTAAGTACTTTCAACACATAACGTGCCATCATCCGAGTTTCCTAAAAGAACATTTAAGATAAGATTTTTTTTATAAAAATGAAAGATTGAAAAACTTACGTCCTCTTATAAAACCTTCATAGAAGAGCAATTGCTAAACGATACAATAATAAACATAGATCCGGGGCAAAAGCCACAGATATCGAGTATAACAACCCCTTAAATTTAATAAATTACATCTAATTTCTTTTTTATTTTAAAAAGACAACATGGCTGAGTCAAACCATTTTGAGCCCACGTGAACATCTGAGGAGGACTGTCATTCATTAAAATGATAAAGAAGGAACCACTATCCTATGCGACCTCTATATTCGTAAATAATAATTAAAAATTAATTAAAATTGAAAATGAATAAAAAGCCATGTATAGGTTAAATGAATTTTAAGTTTAGATATTAAATTTTAAAGTTAAATTTTCAAAAAATGACTATTATTAATTGAAATGAAATGTTAACGTGTAAATAAGTTATCAAAATTCTTTTAAAAACAAAACTGTTTAATTTGACAAAGTGTGGAAGAAGTTAGATGAAAGAAAACCTATGAGAAATATCATTTGATAAGTTCAGAGTTCGAAAGCTGTTATTTTATAAAATTAAAAATGTTATTGATTAATTTAGACAAGTCTCACATATTTTACTTGTTTACAAATATGTAATTAATGAAAGAGAATTTAAAAATACCTAAAAAGTAATGTTCAAAAAACTTTGTTCAAAAAACATAAATTGTTGGGCATACTGTATACTAAACCAAAATTACTAAAGACATTTTTTAAAGATATGATCAAATTTACAATTTAATTGAATCTGGGTGTTAACACAGTTTTGAGGGTTTCTTTTCATTTCTCTGCTTATTTCTAGATCTTATAGTAGATTCATTTTGGTATAGTTATTGTTAGGTATGCTATGTAGAAGATAATACCGAAAGAGATAGTAGGATCCTACATAGCATACCTACCTAATAATAACTATACCAAAATGAATCTACTAGAAGATCTAGAAATAAGCAGAGAAATGAAAAGAAACCCTCTAAAATGTCAATACACAGATTCAATTAAATTGTAAATTTGATCCTATCTTTAAGAAATTTCTTTAATAATTTTGGTTTAGTATACAGTATGCCCAACAATTTGTGAAAGTTCTTTGAACATTACTTTTTAGGTATTTTTGAATTCTCTTTCATTGATTACATAATATTTGTAAACAAGTAAAATAATTGAGATTTGTCTAAATTAATCAATAACATTTTTAATTTTATAAAATAACATCTTTCGAACCCTGTAACTTATCAAATGATATTTCTCCTAGGTTTGATTTCATCTAACTTCTTCCACACTTGGTCAAACTAAAAGAGTTTTGCTTTTAAAAGAATTTGGTAACTTATTTACACGTTAACATTTCAATTCAATTAATAATAGTAACTTTTTGAAAATTTAATTTTAAAATTTAATATCTGAACTTAAAATTCATTTAATCTATACATGGCTTTTTAGTCATTTTCAATTTTAATTAATCTTTAATTATTATTTACGAATATAGAGGTCGCATAGGATAGTGGTTCCTTCTTTATCATTTTAATGAATGACAGTCCTCCTCAGCTGTTCACGTGGGCTCAAAATGGTTTGACTCAGCCATGTTGTCTTTTTAAAATAAAAAAGAAATTGGATGTAATTTATTAAATTTAAGGGGTTGTCATACCCGATATCTGTGGCTTTTGCCCCGGATCTATGTTTATCATTGTGTCGTTTAGCAATTGCTCTTCTATGAAGGTT
This sequence comes from Diabrotica virgifera virgifera, assembly GCF_917563875.1. Lineage (NCBI taxonomy): Eukaryota > Metazoa > Arthropoda > Insecta > Coleoptera > Chrysomelidae > Diabrotica > Diabrotica virgifera. The sequence continues at coordinate 243,786,147 of NC_065448.1, read as the reverse complement.
TTATAAGAGGACGTAAGTTTTTCAATCTTTCATTTTTATATAAAAAAATCTTGTCTTAAATGTTCTTTTAGGAAGTTCTGATGATGGCACGTTATCTGTTGAAAGTACTTAGCTGATAATAAAACATTTTTTACACACTATCAATTTTTTTGAGAACATAAACTCGTTTGCCGGTTTGACCTACTTAGAAGTTTGTACAAGTCTTACAGTCTTTTCCTGTTTTATAATTATACCATCCGAGGTGTCTTCTAAAGCTTTCTTAAATATCTTCTCAGAGTAACCGTTGAACAACAAAGGTGACAGGACACATCCCTGTCTTACTCCCTTCTCGATATTGATTTTTCCAGAAATCTCGCTTTTTATTCTGATTTTAGCCTTTGTTCTTGGTAGAGGTTGGAAATGATCCTTAAATATTTATCGTCTATATTATATGACCCTAAAATATCTATTAGTTTATCATGTTTCACCAGGTCAAAAGCTTTCTAAAAGTCTATAAAACACAAGTATATATTATAATCGACATCTCTGCATCTTTCAACTAGCACACGTATTGAAAAAGTGCTTCCCTTTTTCCGAAGCCATTCTTAAAACAAAATTGAGTTTTACTAGTGTGTTCGTCTAGTTTATTGTACACGTACTCTATTTTGTATTATTCATAGGAAAAGCTTCAGTATATAATTCATCTAATGAATCAAGAAATACTGATAGACAGGTATAATTAATTATAATATTACTAAATCTTGTCAGCAGAAATTGATTTGGGTTTAGGGAGACCACATACAGAGCCTGATTTAGTGGGTTTGGTTGTTAGAGCTTATTTCGAGCCTAATAATCTAAAATGGATATTGTATGTAATGTTATTAGGTTTAATTGATCCTGTTATATTCGTAATACCTGCCTGTCGCAAGCTCGGCAATATTTAATGATGTACTTAATTTTATTCAAGTTTATTCAATTATTATATCTTATTTACTCTAAATATCTTTTATTGAAGTTATACTTCTTTACCGGCGATATGAGGGTGAATTTTTATATGTTAAAACCTATGATCCTGGCGCATGCGCATTATAACTTTGTTCTGATTGGATGTTCAAATGACATGTCAAAAATTATTCAATATGGCAGCTGTGGCACAGCTGTAGTTAGATTATTTATGGTTGTTACGTTTTAAAATTTGTGTGAAAAAAACAACAAACAACAATTAGTTAATAGTTATACTGCCTTTTTAAATAGTTTTTATATACCTATATCTTTGAGCTATTTTGGACAACGAAAACTCATTCTAATTTGGTAAGCAGTTTTTATTATAATCATATTGTAATTATATATTTGGATTAGGTTGAAATACAGTAGAGCGTCGATTATCCGAACTAATTGGGGGACATAGGTGTTCGGAAAACCGATTTGTTCAGATAATCGAACTACAATATATTAATACATACTTATAGTCATACATATTTATCCACAAGTGAATAAAAGCCATATTTATATACCTACATATTTATTTATATCTTGATAAAGACAACTAGCAACTAAACAAAAAAGTGCAGTCTTTGCAACAACATAAATATTTTTGGATACAATATTGAAGAAAATTGAAGATATTTTAAGCGTCAATTACTAACGCTTGCTCGGTATTCGAGTGCGGGACGCGGGAGTCGATAGTTCGAATAAGCGGTCGTTCGGTTGATCGACGTTCAGATAATCGACGCTCTACTGTACATTTATTTTCTCAAGAATGGGGATTTTAGAGAGAAATCCCAAATTAGGTCCGAATTTTATTTTTAAATTATGATTTTTTGGCGTAGATTTATTTATCTAGTAGGCATGTAATGCTTTGACTTACATACTTAATTTGATTACCAACAAAAGTTCTACCAATATTCATCTAATATATTGTTTTCTTACTGTTTTGTTATATTTCAATATTTTCTTCTGCAAAATTTAAACTACATAATTTAATTATATTCAAAACAACTGTCAAACAGTAAAACGTTCAGTTACCCTATTTTTCCACATGACAAATAATGTGGAATTGGACGAGTGAGTCTAGGCTTCGATTACGAATCAAAGCGCCCCGAAATTCACGGGTTCGATTCCCGATGCAAGTTTTTATTTTTTTATTTTTTTACGCATTTTATGATTGTAAGTATATTTGTTATATAATTTTTTTTTTCAGAAAATGCGTATTTAAAATTTTTGCCAACAATTATTATCGTTCAGAAATCATTTTTTCTTTGTGGCATTTTTCAATGTGTTTGTGTGCGTTTTATTCTTTTATTTTTTTAAATTTTTGGTATTGTCTTAAAAATCACATAATATGTAGTAGAAGTATAACTTCTTACGTGCGCACAAAGTACACACACATTCTTTTCATTTTTGAATAGATTAACCGATGCCCGTTAACACTTTAGTTTATTTTTGTAATTTATGTTAACACAGTTTTAGTATAATATATAAGAAATGTTTTCGAAATATACCACAGAGTTTGTCAATGTTATCTCGGTTTCACATCTGATGAACCTACACTGAGTGAGAAAGGCAAATACCTATATATATTTATCCTCTTCTTTTTCTCCTTTTTGTGCAGATATGATAGTCTAGTCTGTTCTTTCAAAGTGGCTCCAGTAAGTTGTAGTTCCATAGTTTCTGTGGTCTTCCAACTGATCTTCATACTAATGGAGTACCGGCCCTTTGGCAACCTTAACTGCTCTATTTGTTTTCATTCGGCTTATGTGGTCGTTGTATTCTACTTTTTTCTTTCTTACTTAGTTAATAAAAATATTCTCCACCTTGCATCTCCGTCTTAGACATGTTAGTCTATCTCTGTCCGATTGTGCTATACCATCGATTTTTCGAAGGGTTTTTATTTCTGCCGTTTCTAGCATATTTTGTCCTCTCTTTCTCAGGTAGGGTTTCTGCTTCGTATATCATTATTGGTCTGATGATTGCTTTATAAATTTTGTTTTTCACTTCTTTTTCGATATTTTTATTTTAACATTAGGTGTGGTAACTGCGGGGTAGATCGAGTAGCTATGCGGATACCACAGAGCCGGTCCCAATCCCGGATAAAATGTAGAGGGCGATTGCCATAATAAGCAACCTGCCAATCCTAAAAGCAAATACTGGTCAAAGACAAAACAATATATTTATCCGATTATAATAATTGTTGGTATGCTTGTTCAGTGTCCGTTACTATTACTATAACTTAAAAATAAAAATCGAACTGTTTCGGGATTTTTCCTTAAAGTCGCCGGTTTACGAAATAATAAATTTATTCCTTTCATTTGCACCATACTGTCGGTGGAAAATAGTGTCGCGCACGCTTGATTAGCAATTAAAAAACAAAGGAGATTTGAATATTGTATTGCAAAAAACTCTTCGGGATTTCATTAATCGATGTTTAAAGAATATCTACCTACCTTGGCAACATTCAAATTTTCAGTATTTCACATAGTTTTTGCAGTGGCGGCTGGTGGGGTAAAATTTTGGGTAGGCCAAGCCAGCAAATTACATATAGCTATGTATAATAATACATAATATGCAAATATAAATTTATTTTTATGTATAATAGTGTAGGTGTAGGAACCAGCGGTTGAACCTCGCAAAATGGACACAAGTCCGGTTTTTTTTTCTGGTATATCAAGGGGTGTCGTTATGCAACTAATTTTTTCTTAAACAATTTCGCCCCGGAACCCCCTTTTCATCCCTTTAAAGGGAGTAATTTGTGGTTTTTGCGAAACGTAGCCCTTCCTGTACGTTTTGCAAAAAAATTACTTAATAGTAAAATGAAGAGGACTATATTTCCTACTATTTATTTTCCGACAGCACATGTCTATCACCCACCGTTTAGCGGGGGTAGCACCCCAACGTTGACAAATTTTTAAAAAAGATGTTTTAAAAAAATATTTTTCCCTAACTGTAATGAAAATTAAGAAGAAACCCTGCGGCAATTAATCACAAATAAGTGGCTGATTTTTTAATATAGGTTTAATTTAAGGGCAATTGCAAATTTTTTAATTACAGGGTGTTACATTTTAAAAAACCCCTTTTTATACAATTTGAACTGCCTATGCTAGAGTAAAAAAAACTTTCAGCCATTATCGATGTACTAGTGTTATTTACAAATTTGTATAATGCACCCCCATATTTTCCCCGGAACTACAGAAAAAAAGGAGAATTAATTAAGAAAATAATAAAAAATTGTTTTTGGGCCACTACTGTGGTTTTAAGGTGCAAAGAAAATAAAATATGCATAAGTCATAATGTGTATCAGACAATGTGTTCTTTTATTTTCCATAAGTACGTTATCCATAAAATGAATAGGTGACGAAAAAAAAAAAACAAAAACTGGAGCACGCCAAAGCATTTCTGAGGTTTGCGGCGCCGTTTGCTGTGCCGTAACGTTTGCTGATACGAAAAAAATGCATAGGACCTTATTTGTTGAAAAAATAGTGGTCTTTAATTCTGTATAAGTTTGTTTTAAAAAAATGCATAGGTAATGAGAAAAAGGGGGTTTTTAAAATGTAACACCCCGTAATTAAAAAATGGGCAATTCCCCTTAAATGAAACCTATACCAAAAAATCAGCCACTTACTTGTGATTAATTTCCCTAGGGTTTCTTCTTAATTTTCATTACAGTTAGGGAAACATCATTTTTTTAAATATCTTTTTTAAAAATTTGTCAACTTTGGGGCGCCACCCCCGCTAAACGGTGGGTGATAGACATATGCTGTCGGGAAATAAATGGTAGGAAATATAGTCCCCTTCATTTTACTATAATTAGGGCTACGTTTCGCAAAAACCCCAAATTATCCCCTTTAAAGGGATGAAATGGGGGTTCCGCGGCGAAATTTTTTAAGAAAAAGTTAGCCTCACAATAAGCTCCCCTTGATATACCAGAAATAAAATAAAACCGGACTTGTGTCCATTTTGCGAGGTTCAACCTCTATTTCCCACACTATAAAAATACTTAGAAGGTAACTGTAACAGATTTACATTTAATTATATTTTAAAAACTAAATCAAATTATGAACTAAAATATACAAATAGTTTACATATTTTATTATTTATAGAGCAGGTTTATTCTTCTCTCTTTGCTTTGTGCAAATTTGTCAGTTACAATTCGATAATTCTGTTATCGGCAACGAAGCCCGGCGAAGTGTGAAGTGAGCGAAGGCCAGTTTGAATCGGGCCTATACACCAGGCATAACACGACAATATAAAAATCGTTGTCCTGCAAGCTACTTCACTTCGAACGCTTTTTGTAGGGAGATCTTATGTGAGCGGAGTCGGCCAGCTCCGAGCGGGCCTATGATATTTAAAATACGATTCGATGCTTTCTGTGAATGTGGTAATAACAAAGTTGTCTTAACGGACGCTAATGTATTGAGTGATTTAATACATTTAAAAGTTATTTACATGCTTTAACATAATTTTTGAATATGTCTTTTTCTATTTCAAAGCTCTTAAAATTATTGGGTAGGCCCGGCCTATCCTGCCTACCCCCAAAAGCCGCCACTGAGTTTTTGAGAGTTAAAAATGGCCTATTTCGCAATTTTTCAATTTTTATTCGCTTATATGTCAAAAGCTATCATTTTTAGAGAAAAGTCACTAAAGACCTTTTCTGTTTGGAATGATCCAAAAAACCAAAAAATAACTTTTTTCCACCCAAAAAAAAAAATAATTTTAGGAAAAAAAGAAAAAAAATTGTTTAAAAATTTTTGACCACCTTTTGGTCCTCGCAACATGCAAATTTGTTAAAAGGAGTCCTTTTTGAGTAAGATTGTGCAAAAAATCCGAATCAGAATATTTTTCGTAGCGGATGCGCAGTGGCTTTCTGGACTATGTTAATATGTTCTTGATGTGTTCTTCGTCCGCGTTTGACTATTTTAGGTTTTTTTTCTAGATTTCAAGCATTTTTCGTATTATTTTTGTTTTTTCCATTTAAATCCTCAATATGATATATCAAATGTTATATCAAACCAGAGGCTTCAGTAATCCACGGTCAGAACAGTCTGATAAAAAATATCCTCATTCAGTTATGATATAATTTTATTGCACTTATATCGCTTGGGTCAAAAGGAGAAAGGTCCGCTGATATTGTCAACATATTATCCCAACGATATTAGGCCAGTATATTGTCTCATTTTATGACTATAACTTTCGTGGGGGTTTCAGTAGAGAAAAACGTCATGATATTGTATTTTGTAGTGTATATAAAACAAGACTTTCGATATAAAAAGATTATTAGCAAATTGGAAAAGTTACGATGATGGTACAAGTTTCTCGGAAGCATTTTATAGCTTTTGTTAACAATATTAGCGCTCTTATGGTTGAAATTTTTAAGAGGGACATCGAGTACAATGTTCGAAACTTTTATGTATTTTTAGACTTATACTTTTAGAAAATTCACAATAGGTAAGAGCGGAAAAATCATAAATTGTGGGCATATCGATTCGAAAATTAGTGTATAATTATGGGAGAGGAAAATATAACAAATTATAGTAAACATTAATAAGCATATTAATTAAGGGCTTGCGTGCAAAATTTCGACTCCAATGATTTTAAATCTATTCATGTTTTTATAATCCTGAGAAAACTGATAAGTATTTTTGAAAAATTTAAACGGAAATTGAAAGATTACGTTATTAACGAGGACCGAAAGTCCCTGAAAGTTTCTATAATGTTTATTTTAATAAACTGCAGGGGTGCAAAAAAAAACGAAAATTTAGAGTGATTTTAACTTCAAATATCTTTCAAAAGAAAGTTTCTGTTTATTCTAAGGGACTTTCGGCCCTTGGTAATAGTGTAATTTTTCATTATATTTACATAAAGATTATGTAATAAGGTTTAAATTTTACAAAAATATTGATTAGTTTTCTCAGGATTCCAAAAAAATAAATGTATTTAAATAACACTGAAGCCGAAATTTTGCGCCTACGGCCTAGTTAATACTAGACCCGCGGAAGTTGTTGCTTACGTAGAATCATTAGTTGGATGTTACTAAATGGTATTTGTTGAACTATTTCTCTTTTTCTTAGAGTACCCTCTCCTCAATGAACCTGGGATACTAGAATAATTGCAAACTTTTGTACAAAAAATTGTTATCATAAGTACGTTGTCAATAAAATGAATAGGTGACGAAAAAAAACAAAAACTGGAGCCCGCCAAAGCATTTCTGAGGTTTACGGCGCCACTGTGCCGTAAGGTTGCTTATACGAAAAAAATGCATAGGACCTTATTTGTAGAGAAAACACTGGTCTTTCATTCTGTATAGGTTTTTGTTTTAAAAAATGCATCGGTAATGAAAAAATCGTAAAAACATGCTCTCCAAGGGAGGGGGTAGTTTCTGCAGTTTATTTTCAAGGATAGAGGTAGTTTCCTCTATCATGTATATTTATTAAAAACCCTATTGATGGAGCATATGTCCATATGCGTCAAAAAGCAAAAAAAAATTTTTTTCCAACCCCACCTTTATTTTATTTTTTTTACTGCAGGGGTTGCATCAAGAAATCGCTTTTGGTGTCCATGCATGGGTTATAAGAACGTGCAAAAAATGATATTTGAAGCATAAAATTAACATGAAGTAAAACTCCCTAGTGTAGTTGGTATATTTAATAAAAATTCTAAAAAATTTTTAAAAATCCAAACGGATTACGTTCAAAACGTTTTCGGACTTATCAGTCCATCATCTGTGAACTCTCTGTCCTTGCTAAATAGCCACAATGCCAAACACTAGTCAAGATGTATGTTCTAACTACATGCTGAAATTTGTTAAACAATTTGGCTTACATTGGATGCCAACGGATTAGTACTAGGTACATGATGCTCTACTCCATTAATTAAGAGATTTTTTTTATATATGAATAGGTCTACATTGAACTACGTTTAGTCTGTCAATCCTATTGACAGACTAAACGTAGTTCAATGTAGACCTATTCATAAAAAAAAATCTCTTAATTAATGGAGTAGAGGATCATGTACCTAGTACTAATCCGTTGGAATCCAATGTAAGCCAAATTGTTTAACAAATTTCATCATGTAGTTAGAACATACATCTTGACCAGTGTTTGGCATTGTGGCTATTTAGCAAGGACAGAGAGTTCACTGATGATGAACTGATAAGTCCGAAAACGCTATGAACGTAATCCTTTTGGATTTTTAAATTTTTTTTAGAATTTTTATTAAATATACCAACTACACTAGGGAGTTTTACTTGATGTTAATTTTATTTAACTAGATGGTATACAGCCAACCTTCGGGTATTATCCCGTTTTATTTGTGATATATGAAGCATTTGAATAAAGGGCATGGTGTGTGAAGGATTCCAAAAAAATCACTTTCTTTATTAATTGTCCTTTTTTTTGGGGTTGTTTCGGAAAAAAGGGGGTGAATTATAGAAATTTGTAAATAACACCAGTATATGGATAATCGCTGAAAGTTTTTTTACTCTAGCACGGGCGCGGCGGTTCAGATGGTATAAAAAGGGGTTTTTTAAAATGTAACATCCTGTAATTAAAAAATTGGCAATTGCCCTTAAATGAAACCTATACCAAAAAATCAGCCACTTATTTGTGATTAATTGCAGTAGGGTTTCTTCTTAATCATTACAGTTAGGAAAAAAACATTTTTAAAGTCATCTTTTTTAAAAATTTGTCAACTTTGGGGCGCCACCCCCGCTAAACGGTGGCTGATAGACATATGCTGTCGGGAAATAAATAGTAGGAAATATTAGTCCTCTTCATTTTACTAATAAGTAAATTTTTTGCAAAAGGTGCAGGATGGGCTACGTTTCGCAAAAGCCACAAATTACCCCCTTTAAAAGGACGAAAAGGGGAGTTACGGGTCGAAATTTTTAAGAAAAAAATAGTTTTATAATAAGCACCCCTTGATATACCAGAAAAAAAAAATAAAACTGGACTTGTGTCCATTTTGCGAGGTTCGACCTTCGTTTCCTACACTATAGGCTATTGATTATGTATTATAGAAAGGAACTACAACGTTAACGGGGTTTTATTGTTTAATATAGTCAATGGACCTCTAAATATGAAAAAACCGTGGAGTGCTACCATTGAAAGAGGTGCGTTTTTGAGAAAGGGGTGAATTAGTCCCTAGGCACAGGGCGAATTAGGGTGAGTTCTATGCACTTTTGGTACAAACACGTCTATATGAAAATTGTTCCAGGTTAAATTTACTATTGAAATATCATATTTCAAAGTGAAAAATATTGTTTTTTGCAAAAATATATTCAAAAGAAAAGCAAGAAAACAACACGAAAGATAGCAATTTTGTTTTTCACCCCATAACTTTTTCCCATGGGGATATAGGTATAAGTATTGCTTCACAGAAAAATAACTTCCATCCTTTCTCTTTAAAATGGTGTTTGATAGAAGTATCTATAGTTTATATTTTCTAAAATATGATTTTTCAAACTTCGCTACTCACAGCGATTTTGACCTATTTTCCTTGTTACTTCGCAAACATTGTTCTGTAACTTTTTTCTACGCAGCTTTAGGTATATGCAATGGTACATTTAGTAGGAAGAAAAGTCAATTCCCTTTAAAATAGTCTAATGTAGAAGGATGTATGACTATTTTTAATCAAGGTATGGTTTTTGAAAATTGTATACTTTTAATAATTTTTAATATATTTTTCGATTATTTTTAAATTTCTCATTATAACTTTTTTTATTATATATTTAGGTATATACATTGTGCAACGAAAAAGAAAGCCTATTTTCTTTACTTTAAATTGGTGTATTGTAAACAATTCTAGGACTATTTTTAAACAAGATATGCGTTCTCAAAATGTGACATATACACAATACACATGCCACAGGTCCCACTAAGCTGGAACCATATGGAAACTTTTTTATTATTAACTTTATGAAAAAAATTGTTCTTTATAAAATGCTCTGCATAATCTAAAACCTGAGATGCAACCATCAGATATAAAATTTTATCAATAGTGTACGAGGTGTGTTAAAAAATATGAATTTCGCTCAAGAGTGAAGTGAAGAATGAAGCTCAAGAAGTATATTTCACAATATCTAAAAGTGTTATTAAGAAAAGTTATTTGGAATTAAAAATTATGTAATAATATCCAACTATGTTCTTCCAATTAAAAAAAATAAAAAAATTTTAAAATTTTTCTCAAATTACGGATACCCTTGGATATTCTACGGATATCTTGTTTAAAAATTGTCCTAGGATTTTTTGCAATACACCATTTTAAAGTAAAGAAAATAATCTCTTTTTATTGCACAATGTATATATTTAAATGAACAAGAAAAAGGTCATAATAAGAAATTTAAACAATAATCATAAAAAATATCAAAAATCATTAAAAGTATAAAAACTTGAAAAAGCATAACTTGCTTAAAAATAGTCGCACAACCTTATACAATAGATCATTTTAAAGGTAATTGACTTCTATTTCTACTAAATGTACCATTACATATACCTAGAAATGCGTAGAAAAAAGTTACAGAACAATGTTTGCGAAATAATGGGGAAAATGGCCCTAAAAATGCAGTGAGCGGTGAAATTTGAAAAATCCTATTTCGGAAAATATAAATCCTAGTAACTTCTACTAAAAGTCATTTTAAAGAGAAAAAACTAAAGTTATTTTTTACTGAAGCAATACCTATACCTATATCCATGAGGAAAAAAGTTATGGGGCAAAAAACAAAATTGCTTTCTTTGGTGTTTTTTTCTTGATTTTCTTTTGAATATATTTTTGTAAAAAAAAACTATTTTTGACTCTAAAATGTGATATTTCGATAGTAAATTTAATCTGGAATAATATTCCTATAGACGTGTTTGTACCAAACGTGCGTAGAACTTACCCTAATTCACTCTGAGCCTAGGGACTAATTCGCCCCTTTCTCAAAAACGCACCTATCTAAATGGTAGCACTCCGCGGTTTTTTCAAATATAGAGGTCCATTGACTATATGAGATTATAAAATCCCATTAACGTTGTAGTTCCTTTTAGCTCTCTTATTTTGAACATAATCAATAGCTGTTGTTCTGAAGCTATTTTCTTGTGGCATTTTTATAATCAAGTATATTCAAATGGGAAATAAGCCACAATTTTACCTAAAAATGATTTTATTAACGTTTCGACGCCCAAGTCGGGTGTCGTTGTCAAAATACAAAATAATACTAAATAAATAAAATGTTGTTGCTTAGTAAAAAATTCTTCTAATAATTTATTTAATCTGACTCATTTATATCGGCAATTCAGACACGTATTATACATTTTAAAGTAGACGACTTTAAAAAATGATATTGCCAATATTGATGAGTTGCGTTCCTGGTATATGATAGTATCACGAGGTTTTTCCTGGTTTTCCCTCGTGATTTACTATGGAATTTCTAACGCGAGAATTTCAGTGCCACCGTTGCATTTGGTTGTCTTTTTAAAGACAGATCACATGCTATGATTTTTTGTGGCGGATATTCTTGAGTTGGGATTGATTTCATGTAATCGAATGAACTATCTTTTAGTAAAGTCGTCCCAGGAACGCAACTCATCAATATTGGCAATATCATTTTAAAGTCGTCTACTTTAAAATGTATAATACGTGTCTGAATTGCCGATATAAATGAGTCAGATTAAATAAATTATTAGAAGAATTTTTTACTAAGCAACAACATTTTATTTATTTAGTATTATTTTGTATTTTGACAACGACACCCGACTTGGGCGTCGAAACGTTAATAAAATCATTTTTAGGTAAAATTGTGGCTTATTTCCCATTTGAATATACTTGATTATAATCAATAGCCTACTAGTAGCATTTTGATAAATGTAGTCTTTCGAGTTTTATTCGGGAATGACATAGAAATATTTTGTTATAAAAAATGAGAAACAGTTCTGTTTGTTCTTAATTCGTATTACATATTAAAGCTTTATTTTTTGAGTCTTACCTGGTCTGAGTCATCGGAAGAGATCAGAGATAAGTCGTTAGGAACTTCTTCATCATATGTGTGATTGTTTTGTAAGGAACATATTGGTAAACAGCACGTCACCTGTAACAAAAAAGATTATAAGTGTGATTTTACAATAAAATATTTAGTACATTCTTTCACAGTTTTTGCTGTAAATTTTAAAAAACCGTTTGGATTGACATGAAATTTGGCACACGGATAGCTAACATGTCAAAGAAAAAAAGTGATATTGTGCCGATGTGTGCTTTTGCCATGGAGGTGAATTTCACCCTCTATAGTGGGTGAAAAAATATATATCCAAAATAAATCCGGAAATGGATAAGGTGACTAATTCTAAGCAACTTTTATTCTGTAGAGTTTTTTCACCAAGTCAATATTTTCGAGTTATTTGCGAGTGAATATTTCATTATTCAACAAAATAACCACGTTGTTCTGAAGCTATTTTCTTGTGGTATTTTTATATCAATTAATTATTTTAATGGGAAATAATCCACAATTTTACCAAAAAAATGATTTTATTAACGTTTCGAAGCTCAAATTGTGTTTCGTTGTCAAAATACAAAATACTACTAAAAGAAACAAAAATGTTGTCGCTAAGTAAAAAAATTCTTCTAATTTATTTAATCTGACTCATTTATATTGGTAATTCAGACGTATATTATACATTTTAAAGTAGAAGACTTTAAAATGATATCGATAAATATTTAAAAATATTTCCCTCGTGATTTACTATGGAATCTCTAACGCGAGAATTTTACTGTCATCGTTGCATTTGGTCGTCTTTTTAAAGACAGATCACATGCTATGATTTTTTTGTGACGGATATTCTTTAGTTGGGATTTATTTCATGTAATCGAATGAACTATCTTTTAGTAAAGTCGTCCCAGGAAAGCAACTCATAGATATTGGCGATATCATTTTAAAGTCTTCTACTTTAAAATGTATAATATACGTCTGAATTGCCAATATAAATGAGTCAGATTAAATAAATTATTAGAAGAATTTTTTTACTTAGCAACAACATTTTTGTTTATTTTAGTAGTATTTTGTATTTTGACAACGAAACCCGATTTGGGCTTCGAAACGTTAATAATATCATTTTTTTGGTAAAATTGTGGCTTATTTCCCATTAAAAGTAATAATTACTTTACAATTATTGATATTAAAATAACCACGTTTTTAGATGTTTTTAGATGTTTTAGATGATTCTTAGCAAAAATATAGCCTGTAAAAAACTGAAAAAAAAGGTGTATATGTTAGGGCTCTATACCTAGCAGAAGCAGAGTTATATCTAATGAAAAATAGGTTCATATTCGTCATATTGCAAATCGAATATTTTATCGTGAAATATCCAAAAAATGAAGCATTTTTTGGGGAAAACTCATTACAACTTTTTTAAAGTGTTAAAAAAAATTTATTTTCATTTTATAAAAAAATTTCTAGCATCAAAAGTAAATAAGTTACGCAAAAAGTAAATAAGTTATTTTACGTAAATAAGTAAAAAATAAAGATGGTCCCTTTTGTTTTGGCAAACAGAAATCGGGAAGGTCACTCACTAATTAGCATCTTAAATAAAATTAATCGTTACCGCTTCACAACTTACTTTACTTATGTTGTATTTATATGATCTGTAATTTTCATTAATTCAAACTGCTTATTTTTGAAAAAATTTGGTTTTAGAATATATTTTAAAAAAAATTTAATGTTAAAAAACATGGTTTGTTTCTTAATTACTTCAAAATTGTCAGAGATACCAAAAATCTTAAGGAACAAAACAAAGTCGTCTATGCTTTTCTGAATATTTTGTATTTTTTTGTTTTTATGTAAGACACAAACTGGTTAAGATTTGGTGTTTCTAAATTTGCATACACTCGTGATTAGTGACTCGTTCAAATCCTTTTAACTGCAGCCCTTTCAAAAATAAAAATTTTGAACCGATGAGACCTACAGATCATAAAAACAATACATCTACGAGTAAAAGAAACTTGTGAAGTGGTAACGATTAAGTTCATTAGATACGCTAATTAGGGGTGATTTTACCGATTTTTTTTTCAAAACAAAAGGCACCAACTTTATTTTGAGCGTAACTTGTTTACGTTTGAGGCTAGAAATTTTTTTATAAAGCAGATATAAAGCTTTTGGTTTTTTTTTTGTCGATCTAGACGGTCCAGTTAGCTGAGGCGCAGTCGATCGACTTTAATGGATTTGCGATTTGTGATCGCTGGTTCGAGCCTCAGCTAGGTCATGAAATTAATAAAAGGCCAACGCCGTAGTAAAAAACTCAATAGTTTGTAGTCTACAGCTTGGTCTGGACTATACTGGCGTGTGATCGGCCTATGGAGGAGCGGTACGGCAATGGATAAGGGCTAGCGGCTTGGTGATACTCCTCCATAGATCCCTACCGAAGGGCGTTAACGCCTAAGAACGGTGTGCAATCGAACCCGCTTATTATAATACCGGTTATTTGAATATCCCGCTTTAAGGAATATAAATTTTTGGTCCCGAAACGTTTTTACTAGCCACCAATGATCGAATATTGGAATATCCCGGTTATAGAAATACTTTTTCTTTACATAAATGATATTCCAATAAGCGCATTCGACTGTATATATCTATAAATAAAGCTTTTTGTAAACACTTTTAAAAAGTTAAAATGAGTTTTTCCCAAAAAGTGCTTCATTTTTTGATTATTTCTCATTGAAATATTCGATTCCAAATTTGACGAACATTAACCTATTTTTCATTAGCTAAAGCTCTGCTTCTGCTAGGTATAGAGCTGTAACATATCACACCATTTTTTTTTTCAATTTTTTACAGGCTATATTTTTGCTAAAAATGTTTTTTTCTAGAAAATACATACTTTTTGAGTTATTTGCGAAAAACCGTCTAAAAACGTGGTTATTTTGTTGAAAAATGAACATATTATTCACTCGAAAATAACTCGAAAAGTATTGACTTGGCGAAAAAACTCTATGGAACAAAAGTTGCTTGAAATTAGTCATTTTATCCATTTCCGGACTCATTTTGGACATGTATTTTTTCACCACAAAGAGGGGGTGAAACTCACCCACAGAGTAAAAGCACACATCGGCACAATATCACTTTTTTCTCTGACGTGTTAGCTATGTGTTCGCCAAATTTCATGTTAATCCAAGCGGTTTTTTAAAATTTAGAGGTTTTGCAATATTTTACAGTTAAAGAAGGTACTATATTAAAAAAATGTTTTTCGTTCCAGTTTTGTGTCTTGCTGGAATCTTTAATATCAAATTTCTTATCACCAACCAATATCATATCGTACAAATCCTTGGTACGAACTTCGAAGGAAAAATGGGACCATTTCCTAAAAATCAAACGTAGAATAAAGAAAGCAAAATCTGCATACTAAAAACTGGCTGAACCATTCAAATCTCACGATTTATCAATACCCATAAAAATCTGGTTAATACGACGTTATATATTTCTTATATTGATGTACGGAGGTGAGTCTTGGACTCTCAAAGACGCCACCTGCTAGAAAATTGAATTTTTCAAAATGTGGCTCTAACGTCGAATTCTGAAGATATCTTTTCTTTACCACGTTACTAATCAGGGTGTTTTATTAAGAATACAAAAAAAAAAGAGCTGTCAACCACAATAAAAACAGTCAAAATCGAATACTTTACGCAATGAGGAACTGTGAGAGATATTGACTGTTGCAACTAATTTTACAGGAAAAAGAAGAAGTAAATTAAGGACCAGGAAGGCGAAGGATTTCTGGGATTAAAAATCTACGTACGTGGTTCAATACAACCACAAATCTTTTTAGAGCAACAGTGTGCAAAGTATAGATTGCCGCGATGGTCGCCAATATTTAAAACGGATAGGCCCTACAAGAAGAAGAAGATTAGTGTACCACTTTTCTATTTTTTTTTAAACGTACTTGACCGAAAACCTAACATTTGATAATTCGTAATTTTTTACGGATTGGAATTGGAAGCTCTTTTTTTAGCTCAATTTTTATACTTTTGTTCGACTTCACCTTCAATTTATAACTAAAAAAAAGTACTTTGTACGCACGTAAGAAGTTATACTCCTATTATTATGATTTCAACGAAATTAATATACTTAACAGGTTATTTGTATTTTGTTTAAATATTAAACTAACTTTCTTTACCTACCACTTTTAAAAAAAATTTATTAAAACGATACCAAAAATTAAAAAAAAAGAATATGAATCGTCCTGGATTTGCACCTGGGACCTCTTGATCTCCGGTCACACGCTCTACCACTGAGCTACATTCCTTTTGCTTTGACAGGTTACAAGATTTCTCATACATACTGACAAATTTAATAGACCAAGTGAAGTATACAAAAATATTTTAAATAAATATACTTACTATTATTATAAAATATCTTATTCCCGAGGAAGACAAATCCAAAGACACAAAAATTATAATAAAAATACATTTACTAAGAACACTAATATATCCTTTTATATAATATAATATGACTTATTTGCACTGACAGCGCTGACACATACATATCTTGAAATATTAGCAACGAAATACATACTGTCTGTGTGCGCATGCGCCCGGCATTATAAAATTTCACTTTCGATCGTAAAGAAGTATAACTTCAATTACATTTTTTTTAATAATAAACAGAAACCTACTTTACAAATACGGCATTAATGACATACTCTACTCATATCCTACACCTCAAATACTCTAAAAATCAAGTTTATTAAACGAAAACTTGGGTCTGAAAGTAATGCCTCGGCAGCTACTAAAGAAATGGCGAGAGATATGAACATTGACCTAAATAGAGGGGGCTGTCTTGGATTACCAAGGAGGGTTGATGAAAGGAGTCATTGATTATTGATATGAAGGGTAATACGATATCTCTTGGCGTTTTGTTAAGTGATTGTGTTGATTGAAGCGAGAAAGTTATTCCGATAAAACGATTACGTGAAATTTATCGGTCGAAAATTGAAAATACTATTTTTCACCTTCTGAAAATCAGTATATCAGCTGAATAGGTATTTAGTTGTAAAATTTTTCTCAAGTTATCTCGTTCCATGCCCTAATTAGTACATTCTTTCACGGCTTTTGCTGTAGATTTTAAAGAACCACTTGGACTGACATGAAATTTAGCATACGCATAGCTAACATATCAAAGAAAAAAGTGATATGGTGCCGATGTGTGCTTTTGCCCTGGGGGTGAGTTTCACCCCATCTCGGTGATGAAAAAATATATGTCCAAGATAAGTCCCGAAATGGATAAACTGACTAATTTTAAATAACTTTTGTTTAATAGAGTTTTTTCACAAAATCAATACTTTTCGAGTTATATGCAAGTGAATATTTGCAAGTGAATAACCACGTTTTTAGACGCTTTTTCGCAAATAACTCAAAATGTAAGCATTTTGTAAAAAGCTATAGCCTATAAAAAAATGAAAAAACGATGTATATATATTAGGTCTCTATACCTAGCAAAAGCAGAGTTATAGCTAATGAAAAATAGGTTCATATTCGAAAAATTCCAAAGAGAATAATTCAATGTGAAATATCCAAATAATGAAGCATTCTTTGGAAAAACACATTACAACTTTTTTAAAGTTTTCAAAAAAAGCTTTATTTCTATTAAGCAAGTTACGCTCAAAATAAAGTTGGTCCCTTTTGTTTTGGCAAAAAAATCGGGAAGATCACCCCCAATTAGCAACTTAAATGAAATTAATCGTAACTGCTTCATAAGGTACTTTACTTATGTTGTGTTTATAGGATCTGTAAGTTTCATCGATACAATGTGCTTATTTTTAATAATACTAATAATACTTTTTTAATAATAATTAATACCATATGATCAATACATACACGAGTAAAAGACTTGAGAAGTGGTAACAATTAAGTTCATTTGAAAAGCTAATTAGGGGGTGATTTGCCCGATTACTTACCAAAAAAAAGGGACGACCAACTTTATTTTGAGCGTAATTTGTTTACCTTTGATGCTAAAAACTTTTTTAAAAAACAAAAATAAACATTTTTTAAATACTTTAAAAAAGTTAAAATGAGTTTTCCCCAAAAAAGTGCTTCGCTTTTGGTTATGGCACGTTAAAATATTCGATTTGGAATTTGACGAATATTAACCTATTTTTCATTAGCTATAACTCTGTTTCTACTAAGTATAGTGACCTACTGTATACACCATGCTTTTCACTTTTTTACGTGCTATAGTTTTGATACGAATTTTTTTTCGAACAAATACTTACTTTTTGAGTTATTTGCGAAAAGCCGTTTGAAAACGTGGTTATTTTGTAGAAAATTTAACATATTCAGCCGCAAGTAACACGAAAAGTGTTAGCTTGGTGAAAAAACTTTATAGAACAAAAGTTGCTTAGAATTAGTCATTTTATCCATTTCCGGACAAATCTCGAACATATATTTTTCACCCCCAAAAGCCGTGCTTTTTTGACCACCCATAAGCCAGCTGTAGGACTTGGTAGGTACAAAACGGCATATTTTGTGGTGGTATATATCTTCGGTTCAAGAAGAGACAGAAGAACCGCAAACAAACCAAATCAATAGTGTTAAGCTTTCAAATGGTGTTTAAGACGTCAGAATCAGACATACCTACAGCTCAGTATAGCCGAAAAACTAAAAAATTAAACTTTGAAAATTTTGGTTTTTCGACAATTACTCAAAATTTCAACCTACGAATTGCGCCAATAACTGAGCATTTGTATAAGGACTCTAGACAAATCTGACAGTGTATACCTCATATCCAGGAAAATTCGAATTTTTAAGTTATAGGTTTCATAAGTATGATCAATTCTATTTCCTATGGGAAAACGGTTTTTCAAGCTCAATAATTCTTATAGTAGCTTCAGTTATCATAGTTGAACTAGATGCATCAGATACTACTGGTCAATACGTTTCAAATTCATGTTTAGTGATCAAATTCGGTTAAGCGGTTTAGAAGTTATTAAGCTACAAAAGTATAATCCAATAATTAACGATTATTCCCGAAATGGTTTATGTAGTTGTAGTGGTTACGACGCTAAATTTGATCTGGCAACGGGCAATCAGAGTTCATTAACCGGCCATCCCAAAAAAAATTTGGTGTACATTCGATGGACACTAGATCATTTGGGAGATAATGCGACAAAGGTGACCATTTATAAAGCTTAACGTGTAATCGAGAAGCATTGTATTCAACTTCATACATTTAGTTTATAAATAACTTTGAAAAACTCCTGATACAAGAATAAAAAACCGCTAAACGCCGTAAAAATGAGTGGCGCATACAATATTCCAGCTACAAAAGGTCTGATATGAATATTACGTGGCGCGAAAATGTACTTTCATTTTGATGCAAAACAAAATTCTAGTTTTATTTTAAAATATTTTTCCATAATATTTGCTAAATTTGAAATAAGCGCTCCACAAAAGAGTTTCAAAGTGTATCAAAGTTGCCCTTTTGTGGCGCGTTTTAGTTCAAATTGAGCAAATATTATGGTAAAATCTTTTTCCACCTACCTCTACCGAAAGTATACCTTTCCGGACCTGATTGTAAGGAGCAAAGTTGTACTTTTCCTTCCTAGGGAGGAAAAGTAAAAGTGACGTCATGGTATTTTATTCACGAAATATAAGTTATTGACGCCCTGTACAATATCTATTTTCTATTACGTAAGTATCTATACATTTTAACGCTTATTTATAAAACACCCTGTACTTTGCAGAATGGTAAAAAACAGTAAATTGTTATTTTGATTTAACAATTTTTACATTAATAATTTGACTTATATTTGACAGTTGACAGTTATATTGTACCTACTTGTTAGTTTTAGTTTTAATAAATTTTGTTGGTTAGTTACATAAATAAATTAAGTAAAAATGAAAAATGACTTGTTATTTATTTGAGGAAGGTGGAAAAACAATATGTATAACATGGGAGTAAAGTGCCTTTTCCTCCCTTGAATGAGTACTGTACCCTTGACTGATTAGTAAACTTCATTCTCGGGAGGAAAAGTAGCACTTTTCTCCCTTGTTATACAAATAGCTATTAAAATAAAAGTATAATTTTGTTTTGGATCAAAATATAAATACATTTTCGCGCCACGTAATATTCACATCAGATCTTTTGTAGCTGGAATATTGTATGCGCCACTCATTTTTGGGGCATTTAGCGGTTTTTTAATCTTGTATGAATTGTGCGCTAAAGTTTCAAAATAAGAACAAAACTTTATTTCAATTTATTTGGTTTCCATAATTAACTATAATATTTAGATATTTCTAATAAATTAAGATTTTTAAGTATTTTTAAGGTATTAATCTTACAACACATTCTACTTTGCTGCTAGAAACGCTGTTCCAAGCAGATCTAATTTTGACTTTATTGTCAAACTCAATACCACTCCATTTTTAATTTGATATATTGGAAGAAACGTAAGACAAATATAATATTAAATAAAATCAAAACCGCAAACCTTCATACAACCAACAAAATTTCTTGGCGATTGTCTCGCCAGTAATTCCGTTACACTTTGACTTCCGTCTCGACCAACGTCTCTATCCCCTAAGGGGAACGATCCAGTTTTGTTTTGGGGGCTTTGAGGAGTCGGCGATCGCATTTTGTTTTCTGCTTCGCGTCATATATGAGACCTTCTTGTTGTGTCGATATGGATAGAGCGACCTTGTGGAGAGCGAGATAGTTCGCTTGATGAAACTTTGAGCCAACGGATAATGGCCTCAAGTCACTTATAGAATGACGGAGGGTAAACACTGACCCAGATAAGGGGGGATTTCTTGGATTACGGACGCGGTTTTATGGATGGAACTATTGTTTGTATGTTAAATAATAGACATTTGTAGATGTAGGACTCTTTGTACTCGAAGAATATATAGTAAGATTTTATTAACTTCTCATAATTGTAGTTAATACTTTGATTAACATTTTAATTTAAGAAACACAAAAAATACGTGTTAAATTTAGGATTAAGACAGTCTGTACTTAAATACATAAAATAAAAAACGTAAACTACATTTAAAAAACAATAAAATTGTAACGTTACAAACGTCAAATTTTTGCTATTTTATTTTTAAATAACTATTTTACTTTATTTTCTTTAGTATTTCATTAATCATTATCTTCTGTATTCGTTTTAACTTGTTTCCCGTTAAAAACTTGTTTGGCGCCCGTTCTATAGGCAACTCTCTTTACATCTAGTCATGATAGTGACACTTTGTCTCTCAATTCTCAAAATGGTGGTGGAAAATTAATTTCGCTATAAAAGCCAAAGAAGCTTCAAAAATAGCTATTTATTTCAAGACTTTGATATTCTCTTGGGGTGAGTTTTTATTCTTATCATATTAATTACATTTCTACATCTACTTTTTATAATATTTTTTTGTTCGCTAACCTTCAAATGTCCAACCATGTGCTTGGTTTCTATATTTCTTTTCATGTTTAATATGCTTTTTTCTACGACCGTTTAATAACATGCTCATTATTCGCTATTTTTCATAGATAATAGCACCCATTACTGCACCCGTGAGTAATAGTTCATTACTCACGGGCTGAAGTTACTCGCGGGTCATTACTCACGGGCTGAAGTTAGATTCAAGTGGCGCATGCCACTTTTAATATTAATCGTATATAAACTGCAAATAAAATTACTTAAACTTGTTTATTTAATACAATAATTATTGTAATTTATACCAATCATTAACTTCGAAAAATTTTTAAAGGAATTTTAACTGTAACAATGTCAGTATACAGGGTGTAACAAAAATACAGGTCATTAATTTAATCGCATATTCTGGGACCAAAAATAGTTCGATTGAACCTAACTCACCTTAGTACAAATGTGCAGGGAAAAAAGTTACAGCCCTATGAATTTACAAATTGAAAATCGATTTTTTCCAATATATCGAAAACTGTTAGATATTTTTTATTTAAAATGTACATGTGGTATTCTTATGGCAGTAGTATTTAAAAAAAATTATAATGAAATTTGGACACCCCATAAAAATTTTATGGGGGTTTGGTTCTTTAAACCCCCCCAAACTTTTGTGTACGTTTCAATTTAATTATTATTGTAGAGCCATTAGTTAAACACAAGTTTTCAAAAACTTTTTTGTCTCTTAGTACTTTTTTCAAAAGTTAGTTTTTATCGAGATATTTGAATATTTGTCAAATCCACCACATATTTGTAAATGGCAAAGTACGGTTATGGAGACTTGTAATAATATGAAAATTTATTTATGATTTATATTTTTAAGTATATTTTGAACCATATTAAAAAAGAAGCCACATCTCGATAAAAGATGCTTTATCAAAAAAATACAAAGAGGCAAAAAAGTTTTAAAAACACTGTGTTTAACTAATGGTACCGCAGTATAAGTTTAATTGGAACGTACACAAACATTTGGGGGGTTTAAAGGAACAAAACCCTCATAAAATTTTTAAGTAAACATATTAAAAAAGAAGCCGCAACTCGATAAAACCTGCCTTATCGAAAAAATACTAAGAGGCAAAAAAGTTTTAAAAATATTAAATTTAACTAATGGCACCACAATAATAATTTATTTGGAACGGACACAAAAGTTTGGGGGGTTTAAGGGAACAAAACCCCCATAAAATTTTTATGGGATGCACAAATTTCACTATAATTTTTCTTTCCATAGATGGTCTTACCATAAGAATGCTACATGTCTATTTTCAACAAAAAACGTCTAATAGTTTTCGACATATTCAAAAAAATCGATTTTCATTTTGTAACTTCAAAGGGCTGTAGCTTCTTTTGTGTGCATATTTGTACTAAGGTAAGTTAGGTTCATTCGAACTATTTTTGGTCCCAGAATATGTGGTTTAATTTAATTTATGACCTGTATTTTTGTTACACCCTGTATTTTGTACGTTTATATATTGTTTACTAACAATTTTGACGTTTATCATTTAATTTAGTGACAGTGACATTAGCGCATTTTGTTTATGTTAATTGGAATTTATAGCTAATATTGTGTTTGTTTTTTAAGTTATATTGCGTTAAATATGTTATAACATATTATGTATCGTTAGTTATATATTATTATATTATATATCAGCGTTTCCCAATCGGTTGGCCGCGACCCACTAGTGGGTCGCGGGCAGATTTCAGGTGGGTCGCGACGTGGCTCTTACAGTAGCTGAATAACGTACATATATATCATCATGGGTGAGGGATGGGTCGCGAATATGAAAAAACATCATAAGTTGGGTCGCCAGATATAAAAGGTTGAGAACCACTGTTATATATATATAGTTAAAGGTAAATATACATTATAACTATATATTATGAAATACGTCCACCGACAACAGCCATTTCCTATTTATTAGATTCATTGGCACTAGGTACAAATTTAAGCTTATAATTTTTCGGAAACGAATATAACTTATATTGACTATTTCTAGTTGTATTTTTTACAACAGAGGTAAACAGCATTTAGACATTTCTGTAAATTATTATAATTTAAATCTCGAGTAGTCAATAATTAAATTTTTTACTAATTAAAATAAAAAAAGTCGTAGAAAAAGTATAGTATTTTACTCGCATGTAATGGCTATTACTCTGATGAATTACGACACTCGCCTACGGCTCGTGTCGCAAACTTCATCATCGTGAGTAATAGCCATCATTACATGCTCGTTGAATAATATACTATTAGTAATCAAATTTTAACTAGTAATATCAATATACTGTTGAATGAATATATCAATATCAATGAATATACTGTTATACCCCTATATTCATCAATCAACGGTAGTACGCTACTATACAGGATGTCCCGAAAAGATTGGTCATAAATTATACCACAGATTCTGGGATCAAAAATAGTTCGATTGAACCTAACTTACCAGCACAAATGTGCTCATAAAAAAAGTTACAGCCCTTTGAAGTTACAAAACGAAAATCGATTTTTTTCAATATATCGAAAACTATTAGATATTTTTTGTTGAAAATGGACATGTATCATTCTTGTGGCAAGAACATCTTAAAACAAAATTATAGTAAAATTTGTCCCCCCCCCCCATAAAAATTTTATGAGCGTTTTGTTCCCTAAAACCCCCCAAAACTTTTTTGTATGTTCTAATTAGTTCATTATTGTGGTACCATTAGTTAAAAACGTTTCTAAAACTTTTTGCCTATTAGTATTTTTTCGATAAGCCAGTTTTTATCGAGATGCGGCTTCTTTTTTAATATATTTACATACAATTTTTATGGGCGTTTTGTTTCTTTAAACCCCCCAAATGTTTGTGTACGTTCCAATTAAACTATTATTGTGGTACCATTAGCTAAACACAGTGTTTTAAAACTATTTGGCCTCTTAGTCTTTTTTGATAAGTCACCTTTTATCGAGATGAGGCTTCTTTTTCAATACGAGTATACCTAAAAATGTAAATTATAAATAAATTTTCAGATAATTAACAGGTCTCAATAATAGTACTTAACCATATACAAATAATATGTGGTGGATTCGACAAATATTCAAAATATCTTGATAAACACAGGCTTATCGAAAAAGTACAGAGGCAAAAAAACTTTTAAAAAGACTTGTTTAACTAATGGTGCCACGATAATAATTTAATTGGAACGTACACAAAAGTTTGGGGGTTTAAGGGAACAAAACCCCTCTAAAATTTTTATGGGTACTTACACAAATTTCACTTTAATTTTTTTTAGATGCTGATGCCATAAGAATGCCGCATGTCCATTTTCAATAAAAAAATCTCTAAGAGTTTTCGATGTATGAAAAAAAAAATCGATTTTCATTTTGTAACTTCAAAGGACTGTAACTTTTTTTGTGTGCACTATTATTGTATATAGGTAAGTGAGGTTCAATCAACCTGTTTTTGACCCCAGAATATGTGGTATAATTTATGACCAATCTTTTCAGGACACCCTGTATAAACGCATACGATCGTATGCGTTTAGAAGCGCAACGTTGCCGGCTGTATTTGTTTTTCTGTTGACAATTATCAAATGGATGAATTTTTTTGAAAACTGTTGACTTTCCAAAAATATTATAGGATTTTTTTGTTTTAAATGGTGTACTCCACCCATACCGTTAAGGAACGCACTATTTTCCAGGACACCCTGTAGGTATATATAGTCCGTCCGCTATAACTTTTTCCATGCGATACGATTCATTTTCAATCAAATTAAGTCAAAAGAGAAAGTGAAACGTACGCCGATGTGTGTAGTATATAGTATAGAGTATAGAGTATACAAAATGTATATACACATCGACGTTCGTTTCACTTGTTTTGACTTAATCTGATTGAAAATGAATCGTACCGCATGGGAAAAGTTATAGCGGACGCACTATATATTTATTTGTCATTATACCGATATTTTTATATTCAGAAAAATAACTAGATTTCCATATAAAAATAAATTATATTCTTTATAAAGTGACCTGAAAACACCTCATTTTTCATGAAAATCATTCAATTAAACGAATTTTTTGAGTAAATAAAGAATCCGGTAAGTATTACATTTTCCTTTCTGGCTTTGCACAGATTGCTAACGAGCTCTATCAAAAGGTTGACACTAAAAATTAAGTCAAGCTAAGAATCAATATTGATTATTTAAATTTGGAACCAAAGCTTCCGCTTTCTGTTCTATTTCAACGAATTGCAGTCAATATAGTTATATCAGTTTCAAACGGTTTGAAACCATCAGCGAATAGTGGACCAGCGCGAGTAGAGGGGATAGCACTGGTGACTGTATTATGTTCTCTCACTGATAATATGACCTACTATTTGCTGACGGTTTCTGCCTAGTTTGACTGTTTGCTAGAACAAACCTATTATGTATAACAAACAAAAAATCAATAAACAGGATTATAGACACAAAACAATAACGAAGATGAAAAAGCTTACTTTTATATACATTCGTCTTCTTGTGGTCTTTCCATATTCAGTAGAGGTTGTCAACTACACTGAAAAATTTGTCTCTGGACAATCTTCATCAAATCTTCGCCTGGATGATCAGTTGCGCGGAGCGGTACTTTTCGTTTTACATTATGTGTTCCAAGTAGGTAACTTTTCCAAAGTTGATGATATTAAGCAGCTCTCTGTCTGTACCTATTCTCTTCAGGACATTTTCTTTGGTGGTGTGGGTTGTTCAAGGTATTTTGAAGATCCTTTTATAAAGACAGAGTGCGAAGGCTTCTAACTTGTTCATCAGCATTATGTTGGCAGTCTAGGCCTCCGTTCTATATACACTCTGGGCCAAAATTAACCGCCCCCTTTATAAACGTATTTCCGCCAATGCCTCGTTTTCTATATAGAGGGTGATAAATTTTTTCTTGCAAACTCAAGATTTATTTATTTATTTGTTATTTATTTATTTTCCTATTTGCTTTAAAACCGGTTGAGATATGCAACTGAAATTTGGTGGGTTTTAAGACGTAGTTATTGCACACTTTTACATTGCACATACAATTAAGAATTTAATATTCACCATTGGCGCGCATACAAGTAATATGACGGCTCATATTATCCGTATGCGCGCCAATTTTGAATATTAAATTCTTAATTGTATATTCATATATTTTCAATGGGATACAAGCCACAATTTTACCATAAAAATGATTTTATCTACGACTGATACATAATATATGTATTATACTTGTGGTGTTTGCAATATAATGCCATATAATAATCCCTTAGGGATTAATAATGCGGGATTAATAGCTATTAATCCCTCTGGCACAAAAATCACAAAATTCACCACGGAAACAAAATAATCAACCTCAAAAAGTGTCACTGTCAAACGAATAGTATATTTGACAGTTTGTGTTGAGATGGACGAAAATGAAGAATCTTTTAAAACTAAAAATTATTTTTATTTAAAATTGGGACATGTAAAAGTATAGTACTTAAGGTACTCTCAAAAAACTTTTCAGCCAAAAATATTCATTTTTGTAGAGTTGACTACAATTTTTCGACAACAGTCATTTTTTGCGGTGGGCAGCATAACTAAGTCCAGTCTCATCTGAAATCAAAAAATCTTGAAGTTTCTTGTAGTTTATACCTTTCGCTAGTGAATGAACGAAAGAATTTAAAAAAAAAATGAAAGTTGAAGATTTTACATAAGTATAAACACATTTTTGCCCCCAATTTTTCTCATTTTTTCAAAAATGACCATTTTAAAAACTACTTTTAAAGTAGTTTTTTTTATAAAACAAAAACAACTTCACCTAATAAAAATGCCTTCGTTCATTAACTAGCCAGAGGTATAAGCTACATAAAACTTTTGATTTTTTGATTTCAGATGAGGCTGAACTTAGTTATGCTGCCCACCGCAAAAAGGGATGTTGTCGAAACATTGCAGTCAACTCTTAGTGTCACTGAAGGTTTTCACCTCCGATTCCGTTGAACCTCCATCGATTTTCATGAAAATTGGTGAGTAATTAGAGGATACCTCAAGGAACAAAGGTGACATAATGCCAACTTAAGCTTTCACCCTGGGGGTGGTTGCCACCCCTTCTCGGGGGTGAAAATTATTTTATTAAAAATAATACCATAAATCGATAGAGGGACAAATTATAAGTAAAATTTGTTATATCAAGTTATTAATATAAATCAACACTTTTTGAGTTATTAAAGACCAAAAATTTTATTTTTTAGTAAAAAAAATGCATGTTTTAAATCGGTTTTTCACGTATAATTAAAAACTATAAGCTTTTACAAAATAGTTATTATTGCTGAAATTGATGATAATAAAAAACTGAATAAACTCCTCACTTAAAGAACTAAACTAATGTTAGTTCAAAGTGAGTTATTGGCAATTTAATGTGTATTTTTTTCGACGAGTACTCAAATCTAAGTATTCAAGCTTAAATAACGGAAAAACGATGCAATGTATAAAATATACCTGCTAATCAGTTGTCAAACTTCTTCGAAATACCTATTAAATGAGCTTAAGAACAAGTTAATAGCGTCAAAATTCAGCAAGTTATGATGAAAATAAAAGAACCCTTTCGATTTTTTTAGGAAAACGTAAAAAATAAAACATACGCCATTTTAACAAAAATTAAAATTTATAATAATCCTTACAATAACTTCTTTATATTAGCATAAGTAATGATTTCAATAATTTTGACCGGTTTATAATGCATATTTTTGAAAAAAAAATATAATTTAAAAAAATTATAATTTTGAAAATTAATGTAATTTTCATATTGTTTTGATAACAACTCCAAAAATACTCAATATACGTAAAAAATGATAAATACCCAAATTTTAGTTTATTCTGTGTCAAATATTTTACTTGTTTTACTATTTCCATAGGGTAATAAATAACCGAGATAGAAACGTTTAAATCATAAATTTTGCTGTGAAAACCATGCAACCGGGCCATTTAACCTTTTATTTTTAAAAAAGTGAGGGGTCTAAAAGATTAAATTCAACGTGGTTACATAGCCCTTGGATTTAACTTCCAAACGGTTTTTAGATTAACCTGATATCTTAAAAATAAACGGAGTTATTAAAGAAAACAATAACATTTTTTGGAAAAATTAAAAAAAAAATAAATTTTGAAAAAGTTTTGGTGCATAAATTTTAATGCTATCAACATGTTCGAGGGCTCATTTAATAGATATTTATAAGTACTTTGACAAATGTTAAATACGTTTATGTTATAAAATGCATCATATTCCCGTTATTTCAGCTTAAATACTTAGATTTTTTTACTGGCCGAAAAAAATATATATTCAATTACCTATTGAATCGAGTTACCTATTCGAGTTAAAACTAAAAGGTTTTTCTATTAAAGGATTTATTTCACTTTTTATTAGCTTCAATTTTGGTAATAATAACTTTTTTGCAAAAACTTATAGTTTTTGAATTATTGATGAAAAGTCGGTTAAAAACATGCATTTTTCTCAAGAAAAATTAAAATCTTTGTTCTTCAATAACTCAAAAAGTTTTAACTTATTTTAATAACTTTATAAAACAAATTTTGCTTAGAATGTGTCCCTCTATCGAATTATGGGGTTATTTTCAATAAAGTAATTTTCACCCCCAAGAAGGGGTGGCCTCCACCCTCAGGGTAGAAGCGCAAGTTGGCACCATGTTACCTTTATTCCTTGAGATATCCTCTAACTACACACCAATTTTCATGCAAATCTAAGGAGATTCAACGAAATCGGAGGTAATAGTTCATATCCACCTCCATAGTGACTGCACTATCTACAAAAATGAATATTTCGGCTGAAAATTTTTATGAGAGTACCTTAAGTACTATGCTTTTACATGCCCCAATTATAAATAAAAATAATTTTTAGTTTTCGAGATATAATTTTTTTAAAAAGTCACTTTTTTTACCCGCAAGACCTATGTAACCCCTTAATTGTATGTCAAAAATGTGCAATAACTATGTCTTAAAACCCTTCAAATTTCATTTGCATATCTCAACCGGTTTTAAAGCAATAAATAAATAGTCAGTTTGTAAGAAAGATATGACACAGGAAATATGAGACATCAAAAATAAGCCATTTTTAAGGTGGGCGGTTAATTTTGGCCCAGAGTGTAATATAGTGTATGTCGGAAACGAAGCATTTGCGGAGAATATGTTTATAGAGCAAACTGTCATTATTTTTTCATGTAGAATTATCCCTTAAAGTTTGCCATACTTATTTAAAAACACCCTGTATTGATAAAAAACATGGCTGGTTGTTAAAGTACCTAACTTTTTTATTATCCAACATAAACGAATAAATCAGAATATTGAGAAAACATGATGCTATAGTTGGGTTTTAATTTCAGTATTTTACAAATGCTAGAATATTCCACACGGTGCCGGTGATGCGAATTTTGAGAAAAAAAACACAGTTTGATTGGTACACCCGGTATACAATTAAAATTGACCTATTTAGCAACAAAGTTATTACAGCGAGATTGTTAAACAATGAGGCTATAACATATTAAAAAAATCACTTAAATCGGACAACAGGTTTAGGAAATATGAGACATCAAAAATACGACAAAAACTCGAAAAGTTACACAAAATTGAAATTTTGCTAGAATCTTGTGTGTGTCCCCTCTCACGCGATCATAGCAGAGCATTATTATAGGGCAGTTAATGAGGGTATTTGGCT
This sequence comes from Diabrotica virgifera virgifera, assembly GCF_917563875.1. NCBI lineage: Eukaryota > Metazoa > Arthropoda > Insecta > Coleoptera > Chrysomelidae > Diabrotica > Diabrotica virgifera. The sequence goes on along the minus strand of NC_065448.1, from coordinate 243,756,066 downwards.
CCGAATTCCATCCTACTACATCGATGTACTTGATATTTTCACAGTAAGTAGGGAATAGCTCACGAAACAAAATCTACCCTATATACTATGGCGCTTTTATCTTGGGGCAATTCCCACCCCTTCAAGGGGGTGGAAAATTTGTTGGTCAAAATAAGCATGGAAGTGGCTAGAGAACCTATTTTTAAGCAAACTGATCTATACTTTTTTTTGAGAACTCAATACTTTTTGAGTTATGCGAAAATTGGCCATTTTCATTCAAAAATGACACGTTTTCGGACGGTTTTTTGTGAATACCTTAAAAACTATGCACCAAACTAAAAACACTATATAAAAATTTTTTAAGATTATAAATAAAAAAAAGATTCGTTCCTTCGTAAATTTTCTATTTATAATACAAAAAGAGATATGGTAGGTAAAAAGAGTTTGTTTTTTGGTGCATGCTCATATGCTCAAAGTGCTCATGCTTTTGTAGTGTTTAAAAAGGCCTTTAAAACGATCACCGCTAAATGTCGGTTACATTCAAACTAAGCGAGATATGGTGCAAAAAAAAGATATGACTAATGTACTTTAAGGAAAAATGAGAAGTACATACATTTAACCCCTCATTCACCAGAATTTAAATGCATTGTTTTTCTTTTGCAATACCTCTTAATATAGTGTTATTACTACTTTCAAAAAGTTGGACGGGTGAAAAAAATAAGATCAAATTATAGAGCGCATTTTTAAATTTTCTTAAAATTCTTTCTTTTGCTCCATGCAATTCGAAAATAAAAATGTTTTATCCCCGAGAAGTGGTGGGAACCGCCCCCATGATAAAAGCGCCATAGTATATAGTATATAGGATAGACTTTGAATTAGGAGATTGGGCTTTGGGCTACTCCCAAAATTTCATTACAATCCATGCAGTAAAATGCAAATATTGTAAACTATTAATTTCTCAGAAAAATGAACTAATTTGAAATGAAAGTATGACTAATATTCTATTGATTTATGCAATAATCTATAGTGTGTCCCCGGACATTTTCTTAAATGCAGGAATTAATGATGCGTAGAACCATAAAACATTTTTAAGTATACAAGGTGTTTCTAAAATATCAAAATAACGAGTAACTTTGTTATTTTTATAGAATGCCAGTATCTAGTACGATAACGATAATAGATCGGTACGATAAAGTTCTCGGGCGGCCCTTCCGTCCAGCGTTTTGTTTAAATAATTATTAATAAACATAAAATTTTTTTTATTGACTATTCGTGTATTGTTCCGCAAATGCATATGTCTGCACATTTTCAGTCATTTGTGTTGAAGAAAAGGCAGTCAAATTAACGTCTAAAGATTTGACGCAAACTAAAGAAAAGCTTTTAAAAACTCATTTTTTTTTTTCAGTGGGTGTGACTTCTTAGACTTTGTTTAATTTAATCATAATCTGTTATTTTGAATTTGAACATGTTAAAGTCAAAGAATTTCTATTAAAAATAAAAAACGATATCTCCTCCGAACGCTTACAAATGTTTTCGTTCCTTTTATGCCAGCAATTCATCCCAATTCTTTATGAGGCAAAGCTAAAATTCAGTCTCTACATCGTCAAGAATTTATATTTGATGAAAAAATATTCCACAAAGAAAGCCATTGTTTGAAGTCGATGACTTTTGAAAGGGAACGCACAGGGAAAAGATTTCTAACCACATAAGAGCAACTGTGGTTTGGTTCCTTATCGCTCCAGACTAATCCACTTTGAATTTTATCTTTCTGGAAGCTGCTGGCTCATATATTCTGGGTATTCAATAGAAATAAATTAAATTCCAGAGAACTTGTAGATCGGAATGAACGACTTTGCGATAAAAAGGAAAGAAATAAATTATATACTAGTTCCTTCTTTTCAGAGGGGCTAAAAGAAAATCTGAGCAATTTATTATTGAGCCTGGTTGTCTTGACAAATTTTATAACCGCAATAATAGTTAGTTTGACATAAATTTCCAAAGATTTGTCATTGGGGGATCGTAAAAGATATAAATAATATAAGGTATAATACACGTAAACTGTTTTACGAAAAGTATCTAATATAAATTTAAGAATTAAATAGAATATACAAAAAATAGATAACAACTTAATTTTTATCGACACACCTCATAGACCAATGCATTTAAAACTAATAACACTAGAATAAATCGATTTTTAAATATTAACGGTAAAATATTACAAAACCTCTAAATTTTAAAGAACTGCTTGGATTGACATGAAATTTGGCATACACATAGCTAATAACTCAAAAAAAGGTGATATTGTGCCAATGTTGTGCTTTTTCCCTAGAATAAAATTTCACCCCTTTTCGGGGGTGAAAAAATATATGTCCAAAATAAGTTCGGCATTCCATAAACAGACTAATTTTAAGCAACTTTTGTTTTATAGAGTTTTTTTACCAAGTTAATACTTTTCCAGTTATTTGCGAGTGAATTTGTTCATTTTTAAACAAAATAACCACGTTTTTAGACGGATTTTCGCAAATAACTTAAAACGTAAGTGTTTTGTCGAAAAAAATATTTTTAATAAAAACACAATTTATAAAAAATGAAAAAAATGGTACACATACTAAGTCTGTAGACCCAGTACAAGCAAAGTTGTAGCTAATGAAATGTAGGTTCTTATTCGTCAAATTCCAAATCAAATATTTCATCGAGAAATTACCAAAAAACGGAACACTTTTCGGGGAACACTCATTTTAACTTTTTTAAAGTGTTTAGAAAAAGGTTTATTTTTGTTTTTTAAAAAACTTCTAACCTTAAAAATAAGTGAGTTATGCTCAAAATATTGTTGGTACCTTTTATTTTTTGGTAAAAAGAATCCCGAAAAGCACCCCCTAATTAGCATATCAAATAAAATTAATCGTAACCGCTTCACAGGTTACTTTGCTAATTTATTCTTTATACGATCTGTAAGTCTCAGCTGTTCAAAGTGCTTATTTTTGAAAAGGCTGTAGTTAAAATGGCTTGAACGAGTTACTAATCCCGAGTGTATGCGAAATTTGAACAGCCATAGCATAACCGATTTTTGTCTAACAGGAAAACAAAAAGTCCAAAATATTCAGAAAAGCAAAACGTAGATTTTAATACTTCTTGAGATTTTTGGTATTACTAATAATTTTTAAGTTATTTCGAAAAAGACCATTTTTTTCAAAATTAAAAATTTTAAAATTTTTATTTTAAAATCATTTTTTTTTCAAAATAGGCACGTTGAATCAATAAAACTTACAGACCATATAGACACAACATAAATAAAGCAAAATTTGAAGCGGTAAGCATTCATTCTATGTATTTAAGTTTTTAATTAGGGGGTGATTTTCCCGTTTTTTTTATGCCAAATCAAAAGGGACCAACTGTATTTTGAGCGTAACTTGCTCACATTTGATCCTAGAATATTTTTTTAATAAAAATAGGCATAAAGCTTTTAATCTCTTTAAAAAAGTTGTAATGAGTTTTTTCCAAAAAGTGTTTAATTTCTTGGTTATTTCACGTTAAAATATATTTATTTGAAGTTTGGCGAATATGAACCTATTTTTCTTTAGCTATAACTCTGCTTCTACTAGGTCTGGAGACTTCAAGTATACATCATTTTTTCACTTTTTACAAGCTATACTTTTGCTAATAATGTTTTTTTCGATAAAATACTTACTTTTTGAATTATTTGCGAAAAATTGTCTAAAAAACGTGTTTGTTTTGCTGAAAAATGAACATATTCACTCGCAAATAACTCGAAAAGTATTGACTTAGTGAAAAAACTGTATAGAATAAAAGTTGCTTAGAATTAGGCATTTTATCGAATTTAGGACTTATCTTGAACGTATGTTTTTCACCCCCGAGAAGGGGTGAAACTCACCCCCAGGGCAAGAGCACACATCGGCACAATATCACTTTTTTTCTTTGACATGTTGGCTATGCGTGTGCCAAATTTTATGTCAATCCAAACGGTTCTTTAAAATTTACAGTAAAAACCGTCAAATAATGTAGTACTATACTTTCAATTTTTTGCATTAAATTCAGGATGATGCCAGAAAAAAAGTCTACAATATAAAAATGAGCGGAAATGCATTTTAAAGTACATAAATACGTCTAAAAGTGCATAAACATAACAAAATCAGTACATTATGGTCCCAATTTTATAATTCGGGGGGTTTTAGGGTCACTGAACACGACCCTTATGCATAATGCATAAAAAATACACCCTTATGCAAAACCCTTATACAACTCGTGTTGACATATGAATCGGAGATATGGACCATCTCCAAGGCAGATGAAAACTTTTTACTTATATTTCAACGAAGGATCCTGAGAGGAATATTCGGTGGCATCTGTGAAAATGGTGTTTGGAGGAGGAGGTAAAACTACGAGATATAAAACAGATATAAACATATATTTGTTGGTAAAGAAGTAGTATCCCTTATACATATAAATAGGAATATTAAGATGGGCAGGACATCTAGAAAGATCACAGCAGAACAACCCTTCCAGAAAAATCCTTTACAATATGTTTGATGTAGAAGTAGGGATAGGCCAAAACTCAGATGGAAGGATGGTATAGAAGAGGATGGTAGAAAAATAGACGCAGCCAATTGGCAACAGTTGGCAATGGATAGAAATGACTGGCGTAATAGACTTGGGAAGGTCGAGGCTCTTTTATAGGGCTGTAGGAGTAGAACCATTGATGATAATAATGAACACGAATAGCAACCGGATCCAATCACTGAAGCACACTTGGTGCTTAGGATTACTTTTAAGGCACGACATCTGCAGCCTTATTAATAAAAATTGCTTAGTCTGACGTTAGTCTCGGATTACTTAGTCCGAGATTAAGCGAGTACTAACTTCATTTTAAGATTGTCATTAATAAACACGGACTAAGCTCGGACTAACTAAACCTTCCTTAGTCCTAGTTACAACAAATTTATGTTGGCAACCCTTACGAAAAAGAAGAAAAATGTAGAGAATTTTGCGAAAAAGAAGAAAATGTAGAGGATTTAACCTCTCTTTCATCTAAACCGAACAGCTGTTCGGTCGGTGCCATTTCTGCATAAATTTTAGTTAATTTTTGTTGGACTTCGTTCTGAGAAGGTGCTACCTGGTGTTTCATATTTTATATTATTGTATTATTGTTTTGTATTTCATATTAACTGCTGTACCTTTTGAAAATCGGTATTTGACTTTAAATTTATTAAAAATACCTTCTAATTCCTCTAAACTAAAGATTTTTTTATAATTTTGTATATATTTTGATGTGACTCACAAGAGGAATAGGTATCGTTCCGCTGATGTCTATCCTCATTTAATTCGTATATTAATTATCTTAAATCATTAATAAAATAATATCTCTCCATTATCAATAATAACATAATAATCTTATTATATATTATAAAAGCAAGCAAAAGCAAATAATGTATTTAGCAAGTTTGTAAGGTTATGAATACAAAACGTCAAGTTAGTCTCGGTTTAAACCTACTATTACCTCGGATTAAATTTTAGTCCGAGACTAGAGAGGGTTTAGCTTAGTCCATCGTTAGTCGCTGTTTATCAATAGGGAAAATGAATGGTATTGACTTAGTCCTCGGACTAAAGTTAGTCAAGCGTTAGTCCGTGTTTATTAATAAGGCTGCTGGAGTTTAGAGGGTTTTTGGCACTAAATTGATGCAAAGAGTTACTCGAGGATTTTTGGGATCCCGGAACATGAATACGTCATCTTATTAATAAGGCTGCTGGAGTTTAGAGGGTTTTTGGCACTAAATTGATGCAAACAGTTACTCGAGGATTTTTGGGATCCCGGAACATGAATACGTCATCTGAACCGACCTTCGGAGCACCTGGTTCAAAATCGCACTGCTGAGTCGCGTCATCTTCTGTAATTTGGGTGATTTAAGGCAATAAATTATACAAACAGATTACTCGAGGGTTTTTTTGGGATTCAGACACGAATATGACATCAGAAACGACCTCGGAGCACATAGTACCAAGGTGACTTATATGCACGTCAGCTTGGGAAATCTATAGGGTTTTCGGTTTTCGAAGGTCAGTTCTGATGGCGTATTCGTGAATAAGGTATATGTGTGGAATTAATAATCTTAGAGAGTTACACTAGTTTACAACCAATTTGCGACTCGAATGAAAAATGCTGTTTTTTGTTAATTTTTGCTTTCTGAATATGATTATGATGGTAAAAAATTCCTAACACGCAAGATTTTTGAGTTATGATTTTTTAAAAAAAAATCAATTATGATTTTTAAGTTGTGAGTATTTTACTAATTTTTTTTAACAGTCATTTGTAATATCTTGGGGCGTGATCTTTTCAAATTAACGTTTTTACTAAAAATTGTGCATAATTTTGCAACACTTGGATATCTAATGTTTACGAATAACACATTAACATTTAAATAAAGAATAAACCAAAGGTAATCCTTAATCAGTAAACGTAGACATTTAAACTTATATAGTATATAGTTCTAAACCGTTTTAACGACTGTTACTCCTGCATGACAAAAGTGCCTGGGTTTTCAAGGAAGAGCAAGCATAAAATTGAATATCCAGATATTACCTCAGCAATATAACCAGTTTTTCATGGAGAAGATTTACCAGTTCCAGGACCTCGGCAAATTGGGAGAAATATTTGGAAATATATGGTGATAAAAGTGAATCTGATGATGTATCAGAAAATAATAATTCTTATTTTCCTGAAAGCGACGAAATAGCACCTTATTGCATCCAATAAGCCGAATTACATGATTTAGTTCCAGACCTTCACTTGTCCAAAGGACATGCTTAATCCTTAGGTTCTAGATTACAGTAATGGATCTTTTTAAATGGAATTTACTAGCCAGTACAACTTATAATATTTAGGAACCGTAACCAGGAGCTATCTTCGTTTTTTACTATGCAGGATAAAATGTGTGTTTGTGTTAATCCAAATAGTGTTATGGGAAAATTGTTAGTATACAAAAGAGTTACTACAGTTTTTGTTTCTAGTTCTGAACTTATGTGTATATATTATATAAGAATTTTTATAATAAACAGCAATATTTGATCCATTCTATAACTCCAAATCTAACATTTCACCTGACCAGACAATGTACTGTGGACGCCTACGCAGAAATGCGCGGCACTTTGAGAAAAAGATAACCCAAAATGTATACGTGGTGGAACATTTTGGTGTTTGAATTCGCATTCAGGACGCTTTAAACTCCCCGGTACAGCCATTTTCACATCAGTCGCAACTTTTTTTTGTTTATTTGTTGACTAGTGTTATTTGTCCTGTTTTTTGATAGATAGGGAGAATAAAGAAATATACGAACAATATTGAAAACCAACGCTAGCACACTAGTCTGTAGTGGTTACGGTGGGCACGGTGGGTCTGGATGTATGAGTACAGAATTTACAAGAAATGGCTAAACGAAAGCATGCTAGGAGAAAGCTATTTTTAAAATAATAAAAGAGGGGAACTAAGTAGATGAGAATGCCAAAAACCTCCTAAAAATACGATCATGGAACAAGTATATCGAGATCTTTGGAGAAGCTTACTGAAGAAGGCCAAGGTCCGACTTGAATAACATTGGATTGGATGTTATAAATACTGCTGAAAAATTGTTAAACAAGATGGTATATTATGGAAAGAATGAGAATCGTAAATTTTTAAGAGATAGTAAAAAAAAGTAACTTATAGGTAAGTTTGTGAATGCAAAGTACATATAGTAGAAACAGTGGCATTTCAGAAAAGAGCTTTTTATTGACACTTTATTGAATATTTATCAGAATAATTTAAAAAACTTAATTTCCTTACGAATTTTGGTCTATAAGTACCTATATCAAATATGTATAAAAAATCAATGTGTGTGTACTTTGTACGCACGTAAGAAGTTATACTTCTACTATATTGTTCCAACGAAAAAAATTACTTTAGGCGGTTTATTTTTATTTTATTTAAATATTATACTAATTTTACTACTTACTACTTTCCAAAAATTAAAAAAAAGGTAGCAATTGTCCGGGACCTCTCAATCTGTAGTGGAATCAATGACCCACGACTCCACGACCTCACTGTTTTTACGGTTTCTCGGACATTATGACAAATCACGGTAACAAATAGACGAAGTGAAGTATAAAATTATAAAAATGTTTTAAATAGGTATTATTTTATTCCTGAGGAAAACAAACCCAAAGACACAAAAATTATAATAAATATATTTATTAAAAACACTAATATATTCTTTCCACACCTTGTTTTGGACTGATACATACATAACTTAACAGATTTAGCAAAAAATATAGACGTTAAGAGAGAGTATTATATATTCTTTGGATTTAACAACGAACTCCATACTGTCTGTATGCGCATGCGCGCAGAATAATAAAAATTCACTCCAATCACACTCAATTCACCAATCGCGCCTAAAGAAGTATAACTTCAAAAATTTGAGTTTTTTGTAGAAATACAAAAATTTAATGCCTAAATATTAAAATCAACTTTGCAGCACTTAATATTCGCTTTTCAAATAAGAAAATTAAATTATACAGGGTGTTTGGTAAAGAATGGCCTTAGCTTAACCTCAGGTTCTTGGGGTTAAAATAGGCCGATTTAAGCTAACTTACCTTAGTACAAAGTTTATAAAAACCGAGATAGAGGGTGTCAAAATTAAACTTTTTTTTTATTTATTATTGAATATTTCCTGACAGGTATGAGATAACAACATGAAATTTGTTATGTGGGGGTTTTTTGGGTCGAGAAAATTAAATTCCTTACCAAAAATTATGTATTGCTCAGAGGGCGCCACATACGTCTTTCAGCACTCATTTATTACGTTCAATTTTTTTTATTCCTCACTCTTTATAATTTTGACATTAAAATTTTTATTCTCCTATTAGTGTTACTTAAAAAAGGTGTACTTCTTTCATCTAACTAAACTCAACCGGTTTCGAGATAAACGCATTTTAAGTCTGCGATACACCATCATTTTTAGCAAAATATCATTGTAGTTACACCCGAAAAATAACTTAAAGCCATAATAATTGTGCCAGTTCTCAAATTTATGTCATTGAATCGCAAATTCCATTTGAAGAAATTTGCGATACATTTTTGGATAATTTTATGGTTTTAAGTTATTTTTCTGGTGTAACTACAATGATATTATGCTAAAAGTGATGGTGTATCGGAGATTTAAAATGCGTTTGTCTCGAAAACGGTTAAATTTAGGGAAATGAAAGAAGTATAACTTTTTTAAGTAAAACTAATAGGAGAATAAAAATTTTAATGTCAAAATTATACAGAGTGAGGGATAAAAAAAATTGAACATAATAAATGAGTGCTGAAAGGCGTATGTGGCGCCCTCTGGGCAATACATAATTTTGGTAGTGAATTTAGTTTTCTCGACCCAAAAAACCCCCACATACCAAAATTTATGTTGTTATCTCATACCTGTCAGGAAATATTCAATAATAAATAAAAAAAAAAAGTTTAATTTTGACACCCTGTATCTCGGTTATTATAAACTTTGTACTAAGGCAAGTTAGCTTAAATCGGCCTATTTTAACCTCAGGAACCTGAGGTTGAGCTATAGCCAATTCTTTACCAAACACCCTGTACACACTAGCGTGCATCTTTCATATTGCGCAGTTAGAAAATTATTCAGTTAAAATTTCTGTATTCCGCGTCAGAACCTTTTGAAACTAATTCCTTTCATGGCCTAATTATTATTCCGGTAGCTACTCACATGACGTAAATAGGCATATTGCATCAATTTAACTACCTCCAGCGAACAACTCTATTCTCGTGCATAATTCATCTTCCTTTACAAATCGTTACACATTTTACATGACTCGTCTGACTTTCTGACGCGGTGCCCCGTCTTTCATTAGGAAGGAAAGTAACCTGAAAGACGAGGTATCGAGGGAGAGATGAAGAAGCTTGTCGCCCCTGTAATTCTCACTCTCATGTGACGTCACGACCTACTGTCAACAAGAGTAACATCCCCTGTAACTTATAACAGTAACTTGTACTCGACAAGTAAGTAACAATATTTAGTCTCTTCTTCTATTTGTAGCTTTCTTAAGAAACAACTTTATTTAGATCGGCTAGCAAAAAAACGGTAGTTACTCACATTACCTCAGATTGAACTGTAAATCAAATCGACTAACCATCGACCTGCTGTATAATCAACTTTATTATGATGAAGGCTGGAGTAGCGAGGATTACGAGACTTAATTTTAGAAGAAATTAGCTTTTCGGACTTTTGACACGTTACAACTTTAATACGTTATCAGAATAATACTAAAAATTTAACAAATGCCTTATGAATTTGTCTATGTATTGAATATAAAATATTTAGTTTTAATCTTATTTTTTTTTGGAAACATGCAAAAACTGAGTAAATTCAATCAACTTTGCAGCTCTTTATTAATATTCAGTTTTCAAATAACAAAATTAAATTATACAAACTAGCATGCATCTTTCATAGTGCACAGTTAGAAAATTATTCAGTTAAAATTTCTGTATTCCGCGTCAGAACCTTTTGAAGCTAATTCCTTTCATGGCCTAATTATTATTCCGGCAGCTGCTCACATGAAGTAAATAGGCATATGGCATCAATTTAAATACCTCCAGCGAACAACTGTATTCTCGTGCACAATTCATCTTCCTTTACAAATCGTTACACATTTTACATGACTCGTCTGACTTTCTGACACAGTGCCCCGTCTTTCATTAGGAAGGAAAGTAACCTGAAAGACGAGGTATCGAGGGAGAGATGAAGAAGCTTGTCGCCCCTGTAATTCCGTTACATTTTGATATCCGTCGCAACTTGAACGTTCTCATTCCCATGTGGCGTCACGACCTACTGTCGATTTTTTGCTCTCTTCGTTTTCTCGCGAATTTTCCACCTTGATTTTTCGTTTGTCGGGTTTAACGGCAAAAGGCAGTTTTAGCTTTAGGCAAACTTAGTCTTAAATTGAAAAAATCTAATTATTTGAAATGCTTTAGAGACGCGATAAAAGGTCGTAAATGTAAACTGCATAAAATTTAAATCGTCATAATTTCTTTAATCGTTGTTTATCACATAAATAAGGAAATTCAATTTTTTGAATGCAGTTGACTCAGATTGAATGCCCTAGGTGAAACAAATTGCCTGCAGAAGTATATACCTAATTTATTTATTACATAGTGGTTTGTAACGTATAGTTAACATCATATTTGAGATAAAAAACGATTTATAATTCAAACTAAAACCACCAAATTGGTGACAATTTGTATTATATATTATGGAAGGGGAGAACAAGCGGGTATTTTTGTAGTTACTCGAGCGCGTTAGATTATCACATGGGAAGAAACCTTGTACCCTGAAAAGGTACCTCTACCATATTGGCTCTTAATGCAGGGGATTTCCTTAAGGGGGGCCAAAAAAAATCTATCCTCAGAAAAACTCGAAATCGTCAGATTAAGATAAGGTAAGTTAAGTACATGCAAAACAGTGTAAATTTCAAAAATCTGACGATTTGAGTCATAACCCGCGGGACGAGCGAACTGAAGCGGGTTAACATATGCATAGATAGCCAAGCAGCCATTGGGGCTCTTATAAGCCCTAAAGTGAACTCTAGGCTAGTGTGGAAATGTCGACAAGAACTTGACAGACTGGCGCAACATAACAGTAATATACTGGTATGGGTTATAGGTCATTGGGGTATATACGGCATCGAAAGAGCTGATGCACTGGCCAGGATAGCATCAGCTATAAAACACCTGGGTCCAGAGCGGGCCGTGGTAATGCCAAAAAGTGCCGTCCCCGAACGTAAAAAATCCTGGATCCGAAGCCAACATAACTCACACTGGGAGGGTATAATATCCGACCAAACACATGGCAAGATGTATATCGGACGAAAATGTGCTAGTAGAGCTGAACTACGGCTGAAAACAAGCAGGAATCACCTCAGAGTCCTAACAGGTTTCCTTACTTAGACCGGGCAGTATCGTCGCCCCCGCTAGCGCAATTATTCCGATTCGATTTTTTTGCACAAACTTACTCAAAAAGAGGTCCTCATAACATATCCACAGGGTGCCGGGCGGTGCCGTGGTCGAAAAATTTTTTAAACAATTTTTTTAAACAAATTCACAAAAATAATTTTTTTATTTCCAACAATTTTTTTTTAGATAATTTGGGTCATTCTGAGCAAAAAAATGTCTCCTGTCATTTTTCTCTAAAATTGAGTGTTGTCGAGTTATACGCGATTAAATATTTGAAAAATGCGAAAATGGCCATTTTCAAGGCTTCATAACTCGATTAAAAATGATTATTATGAAATTCAAAAAGTGACAAAATCAAGACTCAAATACCTTCTTCAACATCCTGAAGAGATTTTTGTCACTATTTTATTACAAAGCTCCTATTTTTAGTTATTAACAATTAGCGGTATAGTCCAACTGTATCGTCGCCCCCGTTAGCGGAACTATTTCGATTCGACTGTTTTGCACAAACTTACTCAAAAAGAGGTCTTTTTAATATATCCACAGGGTGCCGGGCGGTGCCGTGGTCGAAAAATGTTTTAAACAATTTTTTTTAAACAAATTCACAAAAATAATTTTTTCATTTCCGACAATTTTTTTTAGATAATTTGGGTCATTGTGAGTAAAAAAGGTCTCGAGTTATTTTTCTATAAACTTGACTGTTGTCGAGTTATATGCGATTAAAAATTTGAAAAATGCGAAAATGGCCATTTTCAAGGCTTCATAACTCGATTAAAAATTATCATTATGAAATTCAAAAAGTGACAAAATCAAGATTCAAATATCTTCTACAACGTCTTGAAGAGATTTTTGGCATTATTTTATTACAAAGCTGTTACTTTTAGTTATTAACAATTAGCGCTATAGTCCAACTGTATCGTCACCCCCGTTTGCGGAACTATTTCGATTAGATTTTTTTTGCACAAAGTTACTCAAAAAGAGGTCCTTATAGCATATCCACAGAAAGTATCCAAATCAAAGTTTAAAACACTTCTTTCAAGATCCTGAAGAAATTATTTTATTACAAAGATGTTATTTTTAATTATTAAAAATTAGCGCCAAGTGTGAAATTATTTTCTGGTGTTGATGTTGTTAATGGCAACTGCTATCGTCAAGTAAAAAGCCGAATATTTTATTTAGAATCAATTATGTCAATTATATATATTGGTAATTAAACATATAGGTACATAATATAATAAATAAGTAAATAAGTAAATACGTTGATGAAGGTATTTGAAACTTGATTTGGCCACTTTTTGAATTCCATAATAATAATTTTTAATAGTTGTTAAGCCTTGAAAATGGTTATTTTCGCATTTTTCAAATTTTTATTAGCGCATAACTCAACAACAGTCAATTCTAGAGAAAAATGACAACGAGACCTTTTTTGCTCAGAATGACCCAAATTATCTAAAAAAAATTGTTGGAAATGAAAAAATTATTTTTGTGTATTTGTTTAAAAAAATTGTTTAAACAATTTTTCGACCACGGCACCGCCCGGCACCCTGTGTTATAAGGACCTCTTTTTGAGTAAGTTTGTGCAAAAAAATCGAATCGAAATAGTTCCGCTAACGGGGGCGACGATACAGTTGGACTATAGCGCTAATTGTTAATAACTAAAAATAACAGCTTTGTAATAAAATAGTGACAAAAGTCTCTTCAGGACGTTGAAGAAGGTATTTGAATCTTGATTTTGTCACTTTTTGAATTTCATAATAATCATTTTTGATCGAGTTATGAAGCCTTGAAAATGGCCATTTTCGCATTTTTTAAATTTTTAATCGCGTATAACTCGACAACAATCAATTCTAGAGAAAAATGACAACGAGACCTTTTTTGCTCAGAATGACCCAAATTATCTAAAAAAATTGTTGGAAATGAAAAAATTATTTTTGTGTATTTGTTGAAAAAAATTGTTTAAACAATTTTTCGACCACGGCACCGCCCGGCACCATGTGGATATGTTATAAGGACCTCTTTTTGAGTAAGTTTGTGCAAAAAAATCGAATCGGAATAATTGCGCTAGCGAGGGCGACGATACTGCCCGGTCTAACTGGGCATGCGCCAGTTAAAGGTAACCGCATACAGTGGGGCTGTTTCATGGAGACTTGAGCTGCAGACTCTGTGACAGAGAACCTGATGCAGTCAACCATATCTTGTATGACTGCGTGGCATTATGAAATGACTCAAAATAATATGGCACCCACCCACTGGACCTGTATAAGCTGGTACAGGGTTCCAGAATTCTGGAATGGGTGTCATAAACGAATGGAAAACGTAAAATAAGCCAAATGGCTGCAGTAAGACCGGTTTACAACAGACGGCTTCCAGGAAAAAAAACTACTCAAAAAATATACGAAACAGGCCATATACCAACAGACTAGCTACTGTCAACATTTATAATTATACCGAAAAATACGCTAAAAAATCCAGTGATGTGGCTCTAAAAATGTGGCTAGCCGCTAGGCGACGTAGAATAAGATGTGAAAGATCTAAGTACTAATGAATGACAATAGAAGCATTGGTCAAAATCTCAACAGGGATTGTACAACTTTATCTGTGAAATTCACCTACTCCATAAATCCAGATCAAAAAACTACCCAAAAAAACATTGAGTGTTAAAGAGAACAGAAAAATTTTATTGTGTTTGAAAAATATGAAAGTTCAAATCAGTAATACCTAGTTATTTATAAAACAGTTCGTGAAGTATGCTTTTTGCGAACACACGCGATGTTTAGAGCACGAGCGACAGCGGGGCGAGTGCTATACATCGCGTAAGTTCGCAAAAAGTACTTCAAGCACAGTTTCATACAATATTTTATCTACGATAAACAAACAAAAAAACTGTAATTCCTCGTAACTGGAATTCATTTCTATTCTACAATTTTTAGAACTTTGACATTTAAAAATTCTAACTTCTTTCAAACCACAAAACTGTTAAAACTTCTGTTGTAATGTATTGCTCACATGTCATCACCATGACAACGCGAAAGTTAACGATATTTGATTATATGAAAGTGTGCCAAAGAACAGTGCGAAAAATAAATCCCACTTAAAATACATTGTTACTTCACGCACACTTTAAATCCTTCACGCACTGAATGACAGTTTTCACAAACTAAAAACTTATAATACATAATATGAGATATATGTAGTAGATAATAGTTATTTATGAAACAGTGCGTGAAGTATGATTTTTGCGAACGCACGCGATGTCTAGAGCACGAGCGACAGCGGAGCGAGTGCTGTACATCGCGTAAGTTCGCAAAAAGTACTTCACGCACAGTTTCATACAATATTTTATCTACGATAAACAAATAAAAAAACTGTACCACTTCGTCACTGGAATTCATTTCTATTCTACAATTTTTAGAACTTCGTCATTTAAAAATACTAACTTCTTTCAAATCACAAAACTGTCAAAACTTTTGATGTAATTTATTACTCATTATGTCATCACCACGACAACGCGAACGTTAAGGATATTTGATAATATGCAAGTGTGTCAAAAACAGTGCGAAAAAGTAAATCCCATTTAAAATACACTGATACTTCACGCACACTTTAAACCCTTCATGCACTGCTATCTACATATAATGACAGTTTTCACAAACTAAAACTCTTATACATAATATGACATAGAGTAGATAAAAGTTTTTTTAAATTTAACATTTAGTTTTTTTAGAAATTATTTTTAATTAAATATTAATTTTTTTATTTTTAATACAATATAATAATTTTGATTCAACTATTTACATTTTAATAATAAAAGCATACCGTTTAATTATTTATTTCCTACGTTCGAGCGTTCCATCAAAAAAAGATAAACTGTATTTTAGAACAAAAACCAATATTTATTTTGCTAGACTGAACACTATGGATTTTAAAATCTAAAACGTCAAATAGATATATAATGCCTTAAGCCTTTGGTTAACTCTGCTGTGCCGTTTTTGTTTGAAATAAGCGCGGTGCGATTCATTTCAATTTATTTTTTGTTTCATGGACAGAAAGAAGTAATGCTCTATACACAAAACATTTTCCATTTTCTCCATATCCAGAGTCAACCTGGCTCAAATAGAGTATCAAGTAATTGAATATTATATTGGCTGATATAATATTATTACATAATATTTTATATATTAAAAATACACTAGTTGAAAGAATACACCAATAGAAACCCACAAGAATAAAAATTACAGCGATTATTTCATTCATCGGAGATTCTGACCAATAGAAAGCTACAGAAATAAAAATTAAACGATTATTTTTAATGAATAACTATTTAGATGGGAAATAAGCCACAATTAAATTGAAAAAATAAATTTATTAACGTTTCGAAGCCCAAATCGAGTTTCGTTTTCAAAATACAAAATATTAATTTATTTTTGTATTTTGACTACGGCGTCTGAATTGGAAGTCGAAACGTTAATAAAATTATTTTTTCAATTTAATTATGGCTTATTTTCCATCTAAATAGTTAATCATAAAAATGCCAGAAGGAAATAGGTTCAGAACAACATAATTTTTGATTATTTCATACATAGGAAATTCTGACCAATAGAAAACTACAGGATTAAAAATTAAAGTGATAATTTTTGATAATATCCCGTCGTCAAGTATACTACGTCAGATGCCCTTCGTTGCTAGCAACAATACATTCAGTGACATTAATGACAATTAATGTTTTAAAAAATTATAAAAGTGACGACTTTCAACCGTCAAATATTTATAACAACTGTGTGTTTAATTTCTTTCAAACTTATTTCAAACCACAAAACTGTCATAACTTTTGTCGTAATTTATTGCTCATTATGTCATCACCATGACAACGCGAAAGTTAAGGATATTTGATTATATGAAAGTATGTCAAAAACAGTGCGAAAAAGTAAGTCCCATTTAAAATGCATTGTTACTTCACGCACACTTTAAACCCTTCACGCACTGCTATCTATAATGACAGTTTTCACAAACTAAAAACTTATACATAATATGACATATAGTAGATAAAAATGTTTCTTACACTTTTTTAGTTAAATGCACAGATTTTAAGTTATTCGCAAAAAATCGTCCGAAAAGGTGTCACTTTTCAATGAAAATATCAAATTTTCAATCAAGAATAATTCAAAAAATAATGAGTTTTAAAGCAAAAATTATAGAACATTATTTGCTTAGAATTAGGTTGGCTAACCACTCCCGTGGACATTTTGACCAAAAAAAGTTTACCCCCGAGAAGAGATACAGGTAGATAAAGGCATAAAAGTGATAAAAGCATATTTGACATGGGGTAGACTTTGCTTCTTGAGCTACTCCCTACTCACTGTGAAAATATCAAGTAAATTGATGTCTTAGGACGGAATTCGGAGACAAATACCCTCACTGACTGCACTAATATTGATTTTAAAGTAAAAAAATAATAACAGTCCAGGAACCGAAGCTTTTCACCTCGTAATTTTAACAGAATAGATCGATTTGCTTGAAAATTTGAGAATAAGTAGTGGATAGTCTATGGATCAAAACCTATATGATGCCAAAAGGCGCTTTAATCATGGGGGTGGTTGCCACCCCATCTCGGGGGTGAAAAATTTTTATTATATTTTTAATTCTGAAGAAAATGGCATTTTTTACCAAACTACAAAAATTCCTTATTCGCTTTTAACTTCAGTTTTTTAAAAACTAATCATTCTAAGCCAGTCAAACTTCTAGAATCTATTATTAATACATAAAATAAAATAGAATGAATAAGGTCAATGACTAAAAACACCGCAAACTTACATTATTATGGTTCCAAATGGATTTATCCTTTTTTTTTCAAAAAATATATTGATTTCTTAACCGTAACTTTTTTAATTTTTATTTTAGAAAGTTTAGAAAAAGAATTTTGTAAGATTTTGCAAGATCTATAAGCTTATTAATATTAACTCTTGTTAAAATCCTCAGTCGCCAAAAGAAGTGACATTGAAAGGGTTGGTAAAGGTGGTTTTTGCATATTATTACAAGTTTTAATTGTCAATACCTCACTCAACTTTTGATACAGAAAAAATTTGTTTAAACCAAGTTCTTGGGAATAAATAAGCTGCAATTTCATATTTAAACATTTTTTTCGTATCTCTGGCGCTAATCTTTTTATTCTGAAGAAAAGGATATTTTTTCCAAACTACAAAAATTCGTTATTCGATTTTAACTCCATTTTTTTTTAAACTAATCAATCTAAGTCGGTCAAACTTCTGGAAAATATTAATAATACATAAATAAAGAAGACCAAATAAGGCCTCTAGCGAATTTTAATTAGGATGGTGATTAGGGGGTTGCTTCCGATCACTTTTTCGCTGAAAAACATAGGGACTGAGATTGTTTTCATTATAAGTCACTTAATTTTTGAGCTAGATAGTTTTTTTCTTATTTATGGAGATAGATATTTTTAAATACTTTAAATTAGTTTGAACAAGTTATCCTCGAAAAATGCATAGTTTTCCCGTCTTTCGACTTTGAAACTACAATATTTAGCATTTGACGAAGAAGAGCTAACTTATAATAAAATATAGCTCGATAACTATTGGTCTTAATGAAAATTAAAAAAGACGGTTTTGTTTATTTTTTAAAAAAGGTACTTTTTTTAAGTAAAGTTGTTTTGATAAAACGAAAACTTTTGGAGTTATTAGCAGAAAACTTATTAAAAACATTGATTTTTTCGATATAAAACTAACACTTTCAATAGCGAATAAACTGAAAACTATTAATTTTATCAAAAAAATGTATAGAACGTTTTTTTCTTAGAATGAATGTTTTTACCAAGTTTTGCGGTCAAAATAAAATAAAAAAATTTAGACCCCCGCGATGGGGTGGCAACCACCCCCATGGTAAAAGCGCCTTTCGGCATCATATAGATTTTGATCCTTGTACTATCCACTACTTATTTTCAAATTGTCAAGCAAATCGCTCCATTCTGTAAAAATTGCGAGATTTTGTTGTTAGAGTTAGAATGACAAGTTCCTGTTCTCTGTAAGTCATGTTATATCATAATCAAAGAAGAAAAAGAAGATTGTTTATTGATAGACAGTTACCCTAGCGTGAATTTTTTTTATCTTGTCATGTTTTTCCCACACCAACCAAAATTGCCAGTTAACTACAGAAGAAGAAGAAGAAGAAGAATCAAATTGTGCAATGTACGAACTCCAAACTGTAAGTGAATAAGGGATTTTTTCTTTATTCCGAGATGATGAGCTGGCCAAATACCCAAGTAGGTGGAGGCCAATAAACTAAAGAAGAAGAAGAAGAAATATAGAATAATAATGTCAAGAAAATGCATCGCGCCCGCGTCCTTTTTATATTAAGGCTATGGGTACATAATTCGCAAATATTTTACGTGTATCCCTACTTTTTCTGTCTTTACACGGCAAATTACGTGTAGTAAAATTCACATTGGTATGGATATGTAAACATTACTAGAATGTCATTCTACTTGAAAATGTCATAATTAATTTAAAGAGATGGCTTTTGAATGTTCTTGGATAACTGTTATTTTTATAATTGCAAATTATTAATTCAGTTAATAAATGTGATAATTTTTTCACTAACTATGTTTTCAGTGATTGTAATAATTTATTTGTACAACTAAAACTAATAATCAATCGAGAAAAGAGGAAAAGTGTTAAAGTGATTTTTTAATAATATGTTGTTATTTTGGAACGCTTACAATTTTGAACATCTCTAACAACAAAATACTTGGATCACAGGATATATCTGATGTATTCTCTGCTTGGATCTTCCACAAATAATACACAATAAATAACTTTTTATTAAGTTCACGTCTTAAATCAATTATTTATCAAATACACTATACAGTGATGAGCGCGCTAATAACCGGCAAAATAGCTCAAAAGATGGAAAATGTATTAAGTTGTAAGATAAAAAGGAATGAAACTACTGGAGGTGGGATTTTACCGGTATTAACTTATAATTTACATTACCATTATGGATAGTTTCCACCTTTATACCTTTAAACGTCAGCTAGTTAACTTCGGTCATAATTCTACATAGTATGACGTTCTTTCAAACCTAGTTTCAATAGGTTATGTACGTCTTCTTCTTCTTTGGTTTATTGGCCTCTACCTGCATGAGTATTTGGCTAGTCCATCGTTTTGGCATAAAGAAAAAATCCCTTAAGGCCCCGTCTCACCATCAAATAATTGACAGTTAATTTGATCAAACTTGACAGTTAGTGACACAAAGTGACAGTTAGTATGTATAGTTTGTGTCACTAGTCAAGTTTGACTGTCAAGTTTGATCAAATAACTGTCAATTATTTGATGGTGAGACGGGGCCTTTATTCACCTACAATTTAGAGTTGGTATCGGACAAATACAACAAAGGTAAAAACTTTTCTCGTTCAGGGATAACTGTCGACCATTACACAATCTGCCTCTACTTCTTCTTCTCGTTCTTTAGTTAATTGGCAATTTTGAATTATAATGGGACAAATACAACAAAGGCAAAAATCTTTCTAGCTCAGGGGCAACTGCCGATCATTACAAGATTCCGTAATGTGGCCTCGGTTTCCTTATCCTTTTTCATCTTTCTGATGACCTCAACATTTGTTATTCTATCTACCCAACTTATTTTTAATATTCTTCGCCAGGTCCACATCTCGAATGCTTTAGTCGATCGCTTATGTCTTTCTTTAAGGTCCAGGCCTCCACCCATACAGCAACACTGAATTATCTAGTCGTACGTAATTTTTGACATATTGTTCAAATTATTTATTATTTTATCAATTTCATTTCCAATATTTTGCTTTCCTCATAACTACGTTTGACGTTAATACGACATTTTTTTTTCGCATAAAGCAAAAATCAATTGAAGACAATAGGGCTTTTCATTCACAGTCATTTGTTTCTAGCTGTCATATGTCGTATAATCTCTGTATATTAATATTATACACAGATTATACAAAAGCTCGAAACAAATGACAATCGATGAAAAGCCCTATAAAGCAAATGTAAATAAAAACAGTTTAATTCATAGTAATTTTTTTATTCTAAAATTAACTTAATTTCTATTTACCATGATTTTAGACGTCTCGCATTCACTCCTGTCACTTCAGAATTGTCGAAGTTTGTTTCAAATCCCACATTTATGACTTTATTGCAATAATTAAATATTAAAATTTGAAATTATGCAGATATTGTTTGCTTTGAATTACTTAACATTTGTGTTAGTCTTTATTAGAAATGTTTAAAGTCTTCTTCTTCATTTTATGTAGACATGACTCTGTCTGTTTTTCAATGTGCCTACCGAAGTTGTCGTTCCATCTTTTTCGTGGTCTTCCCACTGATCGTCTTCCTATTGGGAAACCGTCTCTCGCTGTCCTGACTACTCTATTTGTTGTCATTCGGCTTATGTGGTCGTTCCATTATATTCTTCTGTTTTTCACCCAGTTATTAATGTTGTCCACCTTACATCTCCGTTGTATATCTGCAGCACTGAAGTAGTTTAAAGTAAAACATGAAACGCTTACTGAAAAAACAATGTCATACTTTCGAAAATAAAAAATTCTACAAAAATAAAAAAAAAGTCCTAAATGAATCTGTTTACAAAAAATGTTCAAATAAGCCACCATAAGCAGCGGAACAATAACCCAGCCTATTGTAAAAATTCCGTCTAACATTAGATAATGTTTCTGGACTAATACCTCTCATTGTATCAGAGATCTTTTCCCGTAATTCTTGGAGAGTATTAGGCCTATCGTCCTCAATTCCATATAGTTTGGACTTAATATACCCCCACATAAAAAAATCACAAGGTGAAAGATCAGGTGATCTTGCAGGCCAGAAAATATCTCCGTGGCCACTAATCAATCTATTAGGAAAAGTAGCACTGAGATATTCCCTGACGATGCGTGAATTATGTGCAGGGCAACCATCTTGTTGAAACCATATGGAATCGAAAGGTATTGGTAAATTACGAAGGGCCGGGACAATTTGATTTTGCAGAAGTTCCAAGTATTTCCGCCCAGTCAACATACCGTCTATAAAAAATGGACCTATGACATGATTCCCTATTATGCCTCCCCAAACATTTACTTTTCGAGGACGCTGAGTACGAGCGACATAAATCTGACGAGGATTTCTTCGAGACCAATACCGAGTGTTCATTGAATTGTGACGTCCATGCAGTGAAAACGTACATTCATCGGTAAACAAAACATTCTGTAAAAAATGTTCATCTTGATGTGACATTTCCATTGCATTTTGACAGAATTCTAAACGTCGATATTGATCTCCAGGGAATTGTTCGTTGGATTTATGTAACTTGTAGGGACGGTATCCATGCTTTTTCAAAATTTTACCTACTGTAAATCTTGAAAGTCCAAACTGTTCTCCGAGAAAAGATGTTGATTGAGTAGGATTTTGTTCAATACTTGCACAAATCAAAGTGTCCCTTAGTTCTAAATCTGGGTTTACCTCTCGTCGTCTACGAATTCCTCTTGGAGTAAACACGGATCCATAATTTAAAAAATTACGTACAATAGACTGAATTGTCGATCGTGTTGGTGTTGGCCTATTTGGGTACATATCTCTAAATTGTTGTCTGATCATGTTCTCTGGTAATCCATTAGCATGCCAGACAACAATTTGCACTTTTTCTTCTACCGTTAAAACCATGATTTCCACGAATTGTTTTTTCAGCAAAAAGTTTCTGTTTACCGTAGAAAACCACTTCTCGAACTCGAAGTGTTATAGTTTAATTTAACGTTCACTAGAGCCCACTTCAGTAGTTGTATGGAGGAGAATCAGATTAGAAGTTCGGGAAATGCTTCTAAGAATCAGTGCAGCATTTTCATGTGGCAGTTTATGGAATTTAATATTATTTATTTTATACTTAGTTAATTGGCACTCAGTCAAATGGTTTCGTTATAGGTATTTGTGAATTTGGAAATGTTTAGTTTTAGGACCTGATGCTTCTTGTGTGTTTTATTATTTTAGTTTGGAATAATCGACAGTTTTAGTTTGAAATTAAATTTCGGTTTGACGTCTATTTGTGTCAGATGAAAGTTTTTACCTCTGTTTTATTTGTGCCATAACAACCTAAAATTGCCAATTAATCAAAGAAGGTGAAGAAGAAGTAGAAGCAGATTATGTAATAGTCGGTAGTTATTCCTGAGCGAGAAAAGTTTTTAACTTTGTTGTATTTGTCCGATATTAACTATAAATGTAGATGTAGATTATTAAGGGATTTTTTCTTTATTCTGAGAGAATGAGCTGGCCAAAATACCCATGCAGGTAGAGGCCAATAAACCAAAAAGAAGAAGAGGTACATAACCTGATAAATCTGAGTTTGAAGAAACGTCATACGTAGAATTAGAATTATGACCGAGGTAAACTAGCTGACGTTTAAAGGTATAAAGGTGGAAACTATCCATAATGGTAATGTAAATTATAAGTTAATACCGATAAAATCCCACCTCCAGTAGTTTCATTTCTTTTTATCTTACAACTTAATACATTTTCCATCTTTTGAGCTATTTTGCCGGTTATCAGCGCGCTCATCACTGTATATCAATAATATTTAATCAATTTCTCAAAATATTCCCGATGCAATGTCAAATATTTAAAATTGTCACTGATTGTCAGTGTCTGACTGACAATATATGCTGACAATATTATATTCGGTTGAGTGCGTTGTAAGACAAAGACAGATTTGGAAAATATTACCACGGCATTGTGTTAATTTTTTTCAAATCCTGAAAAAACCAATAAATATTTTTGAAAAATTTAAACGCAGAATGAAAGACTAAATTATTACCGAGGGCCGAAAGTCCCTTAGAATAAATAAAAAGTTTATTTTGAATGAGATATTTGAAATTAAAAATCACACTAAATTTTCTCTTAGTTTTTTCACCCCTGTAACTTATTAAAATAAACATTATAGAAGTTCTCAGGGACTTTTGGCCCTCGCTAATAACGTAATCTTTCATTCTGCGTTTAAATTTTTCAAAAATACTTATTAGTTTTCTCAGGATTTGAAAAAAATGAATCCCCATTTGAATAGCATTGCAGCCGAAAATACGTACCGATCCTCTTAATAGTAATATGTAACACGCCTAATATAAAATAAAGAATATATTTAACACATTTCCAAACATTGTTTTAAGAACCTAACATTTGTACTATTTTAAGCTTGATTACTTGGACTATAATAATAATATGAAAATTAAATGAGCTCAAATAGATAACGTAGACCGATACCAAAATGGTGGTATACCTAAAACATGAACATTTTTCGTTGAGTTTAATTTTTGAATGTGACATCTTTACCCATCAGTGAACACTATAACCCGGTCTATATAGACATTTGAAATAACAAAAATTGCCGGAGAGCCAAATTTTGGTGGAGAGCTAGGGTATACCATAACAAATAAAGTTTAAAAAGTCCCCATCGATCCCATGTGTGCAACAAAAGTTATTCGGGGTCAAATGTCAAAATTTGAGATTTTTTGGATTTTTTTCGAAAACGGTAAGTTTTATCAAAAAAGAACCTTAAACCAAAGTTGTAGATCTTAAAATTCTCTACAAAAATAGTCCTTACTATTTTTTTCCTAAGAGTTGCCACTCCTGAGATATCGCGATTCTAAGAGTCACATTATACATGATATGCACACGTTTCCACACCACCTGTGAGTTAGTGTACTCGGTGCGTTTTTTTACCGTGGTTTCCCCTGTATGCCTACTCCACTAACTGTTTTGACAATTTTAGGATAATTTAAGGAAACAATACCGGTCAAGTTCTAGATATTACCTTATTATTGATATTGATTATTGATATTGCTATTGATTATTAAGTTAACTATTGTTTTGATTTCTTTAGATATTTTAATCAGATTCATATTCTTGAAAGTCTACTTCAGCAGTTCAAGTCTTCTTCAATTTCATCTTTTTCCTTTTCCTCTTCCTCTTCCTGGATGTTAAAAAATTGTTCAAATGTGACTGAGCCATTGGTCTCTTCATTAAAATCACAGGAGTCTTCCACTGTTGTACTAAACTATACATTTGAGCAAGACTGACCTTGGCAGTTGGTACACGCTAGAGAACACAGCAACCTGACTTTTTTACATCCACATTTGGCACTACAACCTTTTTTGCAATTGCAAAAAATAGTGTTAACTGTGATCGGATCCAGAGTATTATCTATTAATTTCCAACCCCAGTCTTCTGGATTCAGTTCATTGCCTAGCCATGTTTGAACTTCATAATATACTCGATACAAATGTTAAAAGCAGATGAGGATGTTGGAGGAAGACATGATAGTTGTACTTGTTTCTTTTTTCGCTTATTTTTTCTACAAAAGTTAAGTATCGGTATTTATCAAGACAGCTAATTTTTTTGGAGCTCCATAAACCGCAAGAAGAAAGCAAATTCCTTCCGTAATTATTGTTTGCGGTGTGGAATCAAGTTCTGTAAAAACTTTACAGCAGTCAGTAAAATCTTTTTTTCAAATAATTTAAGTACTGACGTTTTGCCCCTTCTGTACATTGCTGACGTAGTGTCGCAGCTGGTTATCGCATGTAAAAATAAAATGTACTTTTGGTATTTGGGATAAGCCGATAAACTTTTCGAAGAATATATCTCTGTTCGCTGTCGAGCCCTTCCAGGTTTCAGAAAATAAATAACTTTATCTACTGGAGTCCAACTACAATTGTTGTGTTTGTTGCCTTAAATTTTTCAATTGCTCTCTCAATTATAAGGACATCTGCGTCATTTTTAGCTTGTTTCACTTCCATATTCGCAGCTGTTAATTTGTCAGTTAACATGGAAATGAAACGAGATTTATTATTAATGTTAGCGAAAAATTGTTGTTGATTCGCTGGAGCTGCTATATTTTCATCAAAGATAATCTCGGAACCCGATGATGTTTTTGTAGTTCGACGACGTTGTTCTGCAGCTTTCTGTCACTGTAAGCCCGTAATGTCTGCTAAATGGTAGACGCTTGTAATAAGTACTTATATGCACTTGAACTGAACCTTTAGCACTAAAAGAAACATATAATATGAACAAGACCTACGGACAATACTGTAGCCATTGTTTACAATAGACAATCTGTTCCTTTTTAAACAATGGTATAGTATAGGCAAATGTTTTTCAAGGCCACGTGGATAGAGGAAATTCAGTTTGGGACTGATTATCTTTTAAAGAAATATTTTCAGAATAGTATAATATATTATATAAAAGTGACACAAATAGGCATTTATACTTGTCTGAAGTGCCACATTATGTATATACGTGGCTTATATGTGCATAATACAATGTATAAAGTAACTTTTAAAATCGCGACATCTCAGGAATGGTAACTCTTAGGAAAAAAATTGCAAGGACTATTTTTGTAGAGAATGTTAAGATCTACAACTTTGGTTTGATGTTTTTTTTTGATAAAACGTTTTCGAGAAAAATCCAAAAAATCTCAAATTTTGACCTTTGACCCCGAATAACTTTTGTTGCACACATGGGATCGATGGGGACTTTTAAAACTTTATTTGTTATGGTAAACTCTAGGTCTCTACCAAACTTTGACTCTCCGGCAATTTTTGTTATTTGCCAACTATTTTGATGTCTAAGTTGACCGGATTACTATTTCAGAATTTATAAAATTATTTATAGGGTCCTTTAAATGTACCGAACTGTTTCTGGGACGGACCAGGCCATTTATGTAAGTTACAACATTTATATCTGTCATTTCGTCTGGGATTTTTTTTCCGAATGGCGGCGCCCGCTAAACTGTGCGGTAATGGTCGGTCGACTCCCTCGAAACTCTTGACATGCACAAAAAGGGTAAGTACTGTAAAGTAATGGGTGGCATTCATTCGTTTGCGGCAAACGTGTTGTGTGGCTGATACACATACGCAGCCACAGCCACATGCCTGTAATGTAATGTATGCACTCTCACGGTAGGACATCCCTCATTGTCTTTGATCTTCGGTGCAGGATTACAGGGAGATTTTCTATGTGATATATTACCGAATATACGTGAAACCGCTTAAAATTCATCACACGTGTGTGTATTCGAACTTTGTAATAGAAATCAATAGTCACATTTAAGTAGGCGTATCCACTATCAAATATTTAATATATTATTAAACGCTTTTCTTTACTTCAATAGTAGACCAGTAAGGATCTGTGAAAAAACGTGTATTTTTGGATGTGAGAGGTGACATTCGGATTTTTGCAGATAAAGTTAGGTGACACCTTCAGTAATAATAATTAACTTATGCTCCTTCTCAAATATACCCGGAACATTAATAAAAAAATTAAAATATTTAAAAATTTCGAAAAACATCGATTTTTTTCTGTTTATTTGCTTATAACTTTAAAACGATTCGTTTTGGAACAAAGTGGTAGAAAAATAAAATAAATATAATTAAATTTTATATGATATACGACTGGTCAAAAATGTCTTAACGTATTACCTTTTCTGCAATATAGCAATAAATACAAAATAAGGGGGCAAAATACGCCTGCTGTTATTCAATGTTTTAACCACTTTGGTGGCACGTAGAACCTTAATAATTCGCTTAGAAAATTCTTATAACTTACTAAAATGGTCTACCAAATTTCATTAAAATCAACCTAATAGATTTTGCATAATAAATTTGCAATCTAAATGTTTTTAAAAAAGTTCAAATTTTTTAAAATCTTTCTGAACAAAAAGTAGACCATTTAGAAGTTGGCTAATTTTTTACATATAAAGAGGTGCTCTACCTATCTAATTCACTTTACAGAATTAAAATCGGATTATTTAAGGGGCCTCAGCAATGTTTTAAACTTATAAACACTTTTTTGGCTTATAAACAAATAGCTTTGTTTAATAATAAAAATATTAATTTTTAGCAATGCAAATAATTAAAGCTGGTAAACTTTCAAATGCTGTCAGCAGAATTGCTATTTTATTTTTTAATCAAAAGTTATTCGCGTTCAAAAATTGCAATTTTTTGAAAGTTCCACTGCGTTTATCTCAAAAACTATGCATCCTACGAAAAAACGCGTAACAGCCGATTTCATAATCATTCGAAAAAGTGGACTTTAGTAAAAGGAGGCTTTATGTTAAAGTGGACTTTAAAGCGGCTGTTAACGAATTTGATTTCATAATTCGCTTTAAAGGATTCTTTTAGTAAAGTGTGTTTTAATAAAATTTTATACTGTTGGTTAAACTGAATTATGTTATATTTGAACTAAAATGGAAATAATGACATTTGAATGTTATGGTAGGGGAGCCCAAGCGGGGATTTTTGCAGTCACTCGAGCGCGTCAGATTAGCATATGGTGAGAAACCTGGTACCCTGCAGATGTACTTCTACCATATATTGGCTCTTAACACAGGGGAGTTCGTTAAGGGGGGCCCGAAAAAAAATCTATCCTTAAAAAAACTCGAAATTGTCAGATTAAGATAAGGTAACTTAAGTACATGCAAAAGAGTGTACATTTCAAAAATCTGAAGATTTGAGCCGGGCGTAAGGAAATGGATGAGACCCAAAATTTCACAAGAAAAAAGCGAATATTTCGCGAAATGAATGACAGATCGAAAAACTAGAAAATATGTGCTCATTATTTTTTAAAAATCTATCGAATGATACCAAACACGACTGTCCATGGAGAGGGGTAGGGGTAAATTTAATATTTTAAATACGAATCCCGCGATATTTCGCGAAATGAACATCAGATCAAAAAACTGAAAAATACACTTATTCAATATTTTTGAAAAATCTGTCGAATGGCACCAAACACGACCCCCCATAGATGTGGGGTGGGGGGTTACTTTAAAATCTTAAATAGGAACCCTCATTTTTTATTGCAGATTTCGATTCCTTACGTAAAAATAAGTAACTTTTATTCGAAACATTTTTTTCGAATTATGGATAGATGTCGCTATAATCGGAAAAAACGATTGTTGGAAATGGAAAATTAAATTAAAAAATGCCAAGCGCCCACTAAAATAGAAAATTTTACTTAACTTTTTTTGGTTCTAGGACCTACTCTTTACAACCCAATAGGTCCCCAAAGCGCTCGAGTGACTGCACATTTAGCATACTTTGCCCCCTACCATTATACATTTTGCAAGTTAGTAGGATACTCCTCCTGTAATTATTGTTTTTTACTACAAAAAGTTACTTATTATTATTTAATTATTATTATTTAATTATTATTAATTATTGTTATTATTATTTCTATATATTTATTATTAATCTACTTTCCTTTTTAATCACCTAATACTTACTTTTTCATTTTATTATTGTATAGGTAATACTATTATTTAATAATTATATACACCTACTATTTTACTTAATTACTCATCAATAAATAGTGAAATCTAAAAAAATGGACAGATAACGAGATAACAACAAATTACTTCTACAAACTTTAGCAAAGAGGAGGAACTTCTTTTGTTACAAAAGATAGAAAGTTATAGAAATATAACAAATAAATGTGAAGAATAAAGGAAAGGTCGGTACAATATTTTATTTGTTAAAAATCATTTAAATTATCCAAATAATTGAGTATCATGTACAGGCAAGCTAATGTTCATTTGCATTGCATATTTGCAGAACAGAAGAAAAAAAGGATAGAAAGGGAAGAGGCAGAATATAAAAAAATAAAATTATTGGATTTAAAAATAAGACTACCGAATAGGCCTGGATCCCGCGCACCAAAAAAAGTTGATTAATAGCAAGCTGAAAATTTGTTAATAGTTTTGATAGTTAATAGACAAACTTTGATGTATGGGAACACTGGAACAGGGGAAGTTTTAATTGTGGAACAGTTTAAAAATTTGGAAAGTCATATTACGAAAACGTCCCATGTATTTTGTCGGACAGAACCAATTGATTTGTTACCCTTCCATTAAACTTTCATGCAAAAATTAGACTGCTATTACTAACCAACATGATTCCTGTCATTTGACATGTTCTTCGTGTTCCACACATTAAAATGCCCAGTTGGTGATAACACCAGTCTGATTTTTGCATGAGAGTTTAATGAAATGGTAACAAATCAATTGGAAGTTCTGTCCGACAAAATACATGGAACGTTTTCGTAGTTTTAGGTTCCAAGTATTTAAGCTGTTCCACAATTAAAACTTCCCCCATTACAGTGTTCCCATACATCAAAGATTATCCGACTAGACACCATTAAGCTATTAACAAATTTTTAGCTTGCTATTAACCAACTTTTTTTGGTACGTGGGATCCAGGTTTATAAAAAAATGAGATAAACTACAATAAGTAAAAAGTTAAATTCCAGGCATATTTGAGAAGGAGCAAAAATCAATTATTATTAACGAAGTTATCACCTAACTTTATCCGCAAAAATCTGAATGCCACCTCTCACATCCACCTAAAAACAGATCCTTACTGGTCTATAGTTTGCATCAAATCTTTAAACGTTAATTTGACTCACTTTCCTTCAATGCAAATGAATGAAAATTTGCAGACATATGCGTTCGCGGGAACAATACACGAAAAGTAAATAAAAAATTATGTTTAGGTATTAATTGTTTAAACAAAAAAAAAACTATTTTTATGGAAAGCGCTTAAATTCTCTTGTATTTTACAATGTAGAAACTTTTACGGATTGTAGCTAATGATATGAACTATACATAATTTCACTTTTTACGTTAATTGCTTACGTTTTGCTTCATAAATAAACAATAAAGTTTTAAATTTTGAACGCTCATATATTTGTTTATATATAAATCGGCGTTTATTCGTGTCAAATTCCAATACCATACGAAACAAAATTCAACCAAAACTCGAATTAAAAAAATTCGTGTGTTTATCGTAGTCTTTAGAAAAACCACCGGTAGAGACGTTTTGTGCTACAATTAACATTAGAATTCGTTTTGTCGTATTAATTAATTAAACGCTTTTCTTTAGTTCAATCGTTTCAATCGTTCTTTAATTCAATTTCTCTAAAGCATTGGATTGTGTAAACCATAACATCTTGACTGACAAATTACAGCACTATGGATTTAGGGGAAAGGCTCTTAAATGGCTTAAATCATATCTTAACAAAAGAAGTCAGTTTGTAAGGGTTGACACGAAGACGTCTTATTGCATGCCATTAGAATGTGGGGTACCTCAGGGTTCAGTTCTAGGCCCTATATTGTTTCTGATATACATACATGATATCTCTAGTCTGAACATTAAAGGTAAAATATGTCTCTTTGCAGATTAGTATTACTTGGAGTATCCCTAGTATTACTTAGAGTAAAACGGATATTATGGATCTTCGCAATACCATAGCTACAGACCTAGTCACCATTAAATCGTGGTGCGATTCGAATCTCCTGTTATTTAACGTTTCTAAAACCAAAGTCCTACCTTACAACAGTATGATGCAACCTTTAGTACTTAATAACAACAGTCTAGAGGTAGTTGAATCGGTGAAGTTCTTAGGGCTTATTGTGGATAAGTCTTTAAAATGGAACTTGCACATTGATGCCTTACACAAAAAATTAAGTTCTGCTTGTTTTGCGCTAAGATCAGTTGCTACGGAAATGAATTTGTCAACATCTAAGACCGTTTATTATGTCCTTATTGAGTCTCATCTTCGGTACGCCCTTCCATTCTGGGGTACGTGTTGTGCGACTTAATTTGAGCGTATTTTTAAACTACAAAAGAGAGCTCTTCGTTACTCCCTGAGACTCAATAGCAGAGTTCATTGCCAAGAATTCTTTAAAAAATTTAAAATATTAACTCTTCCTTCTTTGTTTGTTTTTGAATCCGTTTGTTTAATCCGCAAACATGCATCAGAAGGTCCAGAGAGACCCACTCACAACTATCCCCTTAGAAACGTGGAGCATAATCTTTATCTGCCAACCCCACGTTCTGAGCTGGTTAAGTGCTCTATACTATACAATTCGAGAAAAATGCACAATCAGCTGCCATCTAACATCAAATCTATTACAGCATTTCCCGCTTTTCGCAAGGCCTTGAAAGCTTATTTGCTAGAGAGAGCTTTTTATACAGTGAATAACTTTTTTATAAACGATTTGAATTCAGCAAATTGACTTGCAGGATTATTACTTTCGAGTACGTTTGTACATATTTGCAGCGGCATAGAACTTTTGATTTACTTTCCCTTTCCCTTTTCCTTGTTCGCCTTCTTTTTGCTCTGATGTTGTATACATATTGTTTGCAAAATTTTTAATTTTTTAATGTGTACTTAATAACTGTACAATTATATTAAGTAGTATAACTCACGCCATTTACTTGGTTTCTGTTTTTGTTTTGTCTGTAGTTTTTTATTATTTTTTTTATTGTATTTTTTTTGTATTTTTTTATTTTGTATAAGCTTTGTCCACAAATTGGTAAAATTTTATGACAATAAAGCATACCTTACTTACTTACTTACTCGTTTGGGTCAAATATTTGGACGTTAATTTGACTGACTTTTCTTTAATGCAAATGACTAAAAATTTGCAGACATATGCATTCGCGGGAACAATACACGAATAGTCAATAATTTTTTTTGTTTATTAATTGTTTAAATAAAAAACGATTTTAACGGGAAATGCTTAAATTCTCTTGTTTTTTACAATGAAGAAACTTGAAGCTTTTACAGATTGTAGCTAATTATATGAACTTAACATAATTTCACTTTTTACGTTAATTGTTTACGTTATACTTCATAAATAAACAATAAAGTTTCAAATTTTTTGCCGATTCCTACTACTTTTCATGTTTGTACATCATATGTTTTATACATATTTTAATAAACATGACGATGCATTTTAATGTTTGAAAAGTGTAAGACTAAAAAGTAAAAAATAAAAAAATATAAAAAAAACATTTTTAAGAAACGCTTTTCTTTAATTACGAGTGACTAAAATTAAACATATAAAAAAATCAACTAAAAAGCAAAAAATAAAAAAAAAATGAAAAATCTAACACATTCGTTAAAGAAAAGCGTGGTGCGAAAACCGTTTATTCGATGAAGACGCGCCATGCTTTTCTTTGACGATTGTGTTAGATTTTTTTATTTTTTTTTATTTTTTGCTATTTAGTTGATTTTTTATATGTTTAATTTTAGTCACCCGTAACTAAAGAAAAGCGTTTCTTAAAAATATTTTTTCATATTCTTTTGTTTGTTAAATACTTATGAATTCAAATAATATTGGGGTCGTAAGAATCGACAAAAATGGTATTAATGACATAAGATTTGGGCAAAATATCTAGTTACAAAAAAACTGGAAGCTTGACATCATCATCATTTAATCTTAGCTCATCCAGTGCTGGCCATAGATCTCCCTCATGATTTTTCATCTGTTTCGATCTTTTGCCTCTTGCATCCAATTCCTATGATAACATCATCAGTCCAACGTGTTGCTGGACGACCTCTGCTTCGGTGGGCATCATATCTTGGTCTCCATTCCAGTATCCGCTTTGTCCATCTGTTATCTGTCATTCGAACTACGTGACCTGCCCAGTTCCATTTTAGTGTTGCTATTCTCTATACTGTATCATCCACTCCTGATCTTTGTTGTATCTGGCGGTTTGGGATCTTGTCTCACAGTGAAATGCCTAATATAACACGCTCCATCGCCCTTCGAGACACACGGATCTTTTGCACTGTTCTCCTTGTCATGGTTAACGTTTCCGCACCGTAAGTCAACACTGGCAAAACACACTGATTAAATAGTTGAGGAAATGAAGCTGAAAAAATGGCAAAACCTCGCAATTTTTTTGTCCAGCATCGATTTGTACAAAAATTTGGGATAAGGCTCATTACACCCTCTACTTCATTTTCTATATTGAGCCGTTGTACGCTTTTGGTTTTTTAAGGGTTAAAACTACCCCTAATTGTAAAAAATTATAAAATAACATTTTAAACTTTAATATTGTCAACATTTGGTTCTTATTAGTTACATAATGATTGTTTTATGCGTTAAGATATACTATCATAATATTTCAACCCTCAAAACCCACCTTGTTGGAGCTATATATAAAAAATTTACTTATCTTAAAAGAATAATTTCGGCTTGCATCGATTTACATAAAAATTTGGGATTAGGATTATCTCACCCTGTACTTCATATTCTATATCATGCTTAAGGGCGTTGATTATTTTTAGGGGTGCAAACTACCCTTTATTTTCAAAAGTTATATAAAAACATTGTAAATTTTAATATGGATAAAATTTGGTTTTGATTGGTTAAATAATGATTGTTTTATACTTTAGGATATAATAATCATAATATTTCAACCCTTTAAAACCACCCTTAATAACATTCCAGTTTTTATAAGTAGATATTTTAATAGATCTATACAGAAAAAAAGGAGAATTAAAGAATTACAAAAACATTTATTTACACAAAAATACAAATTGACAAATATTTACAAATACAAATACAAATAGTTTTTTAGTCATCTTCCAGTATACGAACCGGTTCTGTAGTATTATACATACATTGAAAATTATCCATAAGCGGACTATCCGAATTTTTCGAAAAAAAAAATTGGTTTTATAAACCAAAAACTATAAAAGATTTTTTAAAAATGATTTTGTAAGATTTTTGAAGAGTTATAAGACTGTGTAAACTAACTTCCGAAAGATCCCTTAGTTTTTAATTAGGGTGGGTTTAAAGGGCTCGAATAAGGAGGTGTTTGCTCGGAAATAGAGGTTTTAAACAGCTATATCTCGCTAACTTTTCACTGTAATGAAAATCTATATACAAGAGAATTTTAGCTAGTAAAAAAAGCTACAATTTAGTAGTTTATCATTTTTTTTTCGTATAAGTAAAAGGTAGAAAATGGGATATTCCAAAAAATTAATTTTTATTTAAACTCTAATTTTTCTAAACTTATGCCTTTTAAATAGGTCAAACTTCTTGGGTGTATTTATAATACAAATATAAAAGGAATTACAGAAAGGTGAAGACCAATTTTTAATTAGGAGGGTAGTTAGGGGGTTGTTTTCACTGATTTTTTCATAGAGAAAAGCAGGTACCGACCTTTTTTTGATCATAATTTGCTAACGTTTCAGGCTAGGAACTTTTTATTATTATCTTTTGAAAGGCCCAACTGTGTACTTGAAAAAAGGTTTTTTAAGTTTTCCCCGAAAAATGCAAATTTTTTCCGTTATTTTACTTCGAATACTTCAAATTATGCATCTGACGAAAGAAGCTAACTTTTAATATGCCGTATCTCGGTTTGTATTGGTCTTAAAAGTATTACAGAAAAAAAATTTGGTTTGTGTTACCAAAAGATACAATTTTGATTTCTACAGTTTTTTTGATTAAATGCATATTTTTCGAGGTATGCTCAAAAAACCTTCTAAAAAAGTCGATTTTTTCATCGAAAAACTGTTACTTTCAAGCACGAATAACTCAAAAAATATTAGTTTTACGAAGAAAACTAAAAAAGGTTTTTTTCTTAGAATTACTTTTTACATCGATTTGCATGGATAAAATGTAATTAAAAATTCCCGCCCCCCGAGATGGGGTGGCAACCACCCCCAAGGTTTTAGCGTACAGTGGCATGATACAGAAAATGATCCTTGGACTATTCCCTACCTTCTGTGAAAATTTCAAATAAATCCATGCTGGACGAAAAAATTGCGAGCCAAAATGCTTAATTTCCTCGACTAAAAGGTTTTTCTTTCAAGACATATTGGTATGTCGGATGATTTGAAAATATATCCGAAGACTACCTAAGGCCCCGGTCTCATGACAGGTGCTTAACGCGCTTTTTGACAACGTGCGGTTACAACTACATACATTTTACTTTAGACTGTTCCCATGCCCACGGTTCTTAGACATTACTACGGTTAACTAAATCGACTAACCAATGAACATTAAGGGTGAGATTACGTCACGAGAGTTTACTGTCATTTGAATCGTAATATGATTTTTTTCGAATCCTGAGAAAACCAAGTATTTTAGAAAAATTTAAACGCAGGATGCAAGATTACATTATTACCGAGGGCGGAAAGCCCCGTAGAATAAACAAGTAGATTCTATTGAATAAAATATTTGAAATTAAATATCACATTTCTCTTTTATTTTCAGCCCTGTAACTTATTAAAATAAACATTATAGAAGTTTTTCAGGTACTTTCAGCCCTCGGTAATAATGTAGTCTTTCATTCTGAGTTTAAATTTTTTTAAAATATTTATTAGTTTTCTCAGGATTCGAAAAAAATGAATACAATTAAAACACATTGAGAATTTTGACATGCATCAAAATTTTGCATTAACTCAATGTAAAATTCTGAACTGTTGAATTCCAGCTTCCCTAATAATTATTGTACATCAAAAGACATTAGAAACTATTTGTAGAGGATTGAAATCTGTATTGGAAATAACTGTTAAAATTGGTCTACGTAATTAAACATATTCCAAAATTTTGTAAAAATGTAATACATTTTAGTTTTCAGCCCAAACTTAGGCCACACACAATGCAATAATGTTCACATTTTTGAACTGTCAATATCTTTATTTTATCATCTATTGTTTAAAAACAATACAGTTGATAAGATACCCTCAGTTGCGGAGAAAGGATTAATAATAAAGATTTTTTTATTCAGTCACTGGTGTGAGCACTGTCAGTTAAATAGTAACGTGTGGCCTTATTTTTACACGCATGCCTATTGTGGCAAATGTATCATAGTTTTCAAAATTTTGAAATGCATTTAAATCGTAGAACAATTTTAACTTTTGATTTTAATACAGATTTTAATTCTCTACAGGTATTCTCTCATGACTTTTTATGTAAAATAATTAGGGAAGTAGGAATTCAACAATTCAGAATTTTACATTGAGTTTCCTATGGCCCTTTTTACGATTCACCACCCAGTATAAGATAAAATGTGTACTATTTGTCTAATTATTTCATAATAACACAAATAATACACATATATACACAATAACACACATTGAATGATCGAAAATCATTTAAAAATATGGGAATGTAAACTCTTGTGACGTAAAGTCAAAAATATAAGTCTCCCCACCACCGTCGGACAAGACAACCGTAATAAAGTCTAATAACCGTGTCCCATGCCAACTCGCATTTTAATGACTTAAAACGCGCGTTAGCATGTGAACGGTCTCAAGTAAAATGTATGTAGGTGTAATAGCGCTTTATCAAAACGCGCGTTAAGCGCCTGTCATCCGAACGGCGCCTTAAGGAAACTTGACATATCGAGATAATATTCTAAATATTTCTCATATTCTAAATATTTCTTAAATATAAAGCAACCTAGAGTGTTAATTCACGTTTCTTCTTCTAAATTAATGACGATTATCGTTTTCTGGATACGTGCTGGCTACTGCAATCTCTGTCTTGCATGTGTATTTATGTGGTTGTTCCATTCTTTTTTTTTCTATTTAGTGTCCATTCGTTTATACACTGTACGTTACATTGTCTTCTACTGTCTTCACCCCTCTTTCGATCTCTCAGTGTATTTCCTCCAATTCTTTTAGCCGATGCCGCACTGCAGGAAGTTTGGTAGGATGGTGGATGGTAGATACCTGCCTGGCGACCATCCAGCTACTTATACCACGAATAACAAAACGACGGTAGCCGCAGTGGCCTCCCACTACCATCTAACCATCCGGTGGTTCACCAGCCGTCTATCCACCCAAATCAGTCGTGTTCGATATTCCATTATTCCATCCGGGTAGCCTCGCTATGAAGGAAAGCGTAATAAAATCAATGGGAAAATCCCAATAGTTGGCTGTATAGCATAGTTTAAAAAACTCATACAGAAGTAAAAACTTCAAGTTGTATACTGATATAAAATTGTTTATTAAAAAACTTCATAAAATGTTGTGCAAAACGTTTTCGTTCTAATTCAGAACATCTTCAGTGCCTAGAATGAAGTATTTCCACGTTAGATTAAGGCAAAAAGATTAATAAGAAAACATGTGGAGAATGCTTACATTCTGCTAAGTAATTGTAACTAGCACAATATTTTAACTCTCTGTAAAATCTTGGGTTACTCTGTAACTCAGAACATTTTAACGTTAAACCAAAAACACTCAAATATAAATTTTCCTCGGAAAATTCGGGGTAAAGAGTTCGGTTCAGGGAAAGCGTAATACGTGCTGTGCATAAAAGAAGGGCAATTTTGGACCCAGCAGGCCCACTATTTGACGAAACATGGCTTAAAATATCTGTTTTACTTATTATTTCAAACAAACGATTCCTCAGAAGTCAGTTGGATACTGACTTCTGACTTCAGTTCACTTTTTCTGAAAATTTGTTAATAGATTAACGGTGTCTAGTCGGACAAACTTTGATGTACGGGAACACTGAAACAGCGGAAATTTTAATTGTGGAACCGTTTAAAAATTTGGAACGTCAGATTACTAAAACGTCCCATGTATTTTGTCGGACGGAACATCCAATTGATTTGTTGCCCTTTCATTAAACTCTCATGCAAAAATCAGATTGCTATTACTAAACAACATGGTCATTTAACATGTTCTTCGTATTCCACTCATTAAAATGCCCAGTTGGTGATAAACACCAGTCTGATTTTTTCATGAGAGTTTAATGAAATGGTAACAAATCAACTGGAAGTTCTGTCCGACAAAATACATGGAACGTTTTCGTAGTCTGACGTTCCAAATTTTTAACCTGTTCCACAATAATTAAAACTTCTCCTGTTTCAGTGTTCCCATACATCAAAGTTTGTCCGACTAGACACCGCTAAGCTATTAACAATTTTTCAGCTTGCTATTAATCAACTTTTTTTTGGTACGCGGGATCCAGTTCTAAAGGTATCTTATTTCCGTTACTTAGTTAATATTGCTACCATCAATTTCTATTTTACATCTGATTGGTTCTTTAATGATTACTATTGTTTTAGTTTTCTGAGACGAAATTGTCATATTGAATTCTTTTGCTCTTATGGTAAATCTGTGGACTAGTCTTTACAGATTATCTTCATCTTGAAATACAAATGCTGCGTCGTTTGCGTAACAGAGTATTTTTAATGTTGTTCTGATGATATTTCTTTGTGGCATTTACATGATTTATTATTCTAAATGGTAAATAAGCCACAATTTAACTAAAAAAATAATTTTATTTTAACGTTTCGACGTCTACATCGGAGTCGTTGTCAAAATACAAAAATAAAATCATTTTTTGAGTTAAATTGTGGCTTATTTCCCATTCTATATCCTCTTCCTTTGTTAATGATTTCACCCATGATTAAATTGAACTTAAAATTGGGGGGGGGGGGAGACTTCCCTATAATACAGAAGATGGATTACATCTTTGAGTCTTACTCTGTCAAATTCTTTCTTCTTCAAGCCAATCAGGCATAGAAATGCTGGTCTACTATATTCTAGTGATTTTTCAGTAATTTGTTTTATGACTATTATTGTATCTGTACATCAGCTTCCAATACGAAAACATCGTTGTTCATGTGTTTGTTTCCTGGCTTACAAACCTGAGCAATGTGCGCTTTATTTTGGAACACTCCGGCAAGCGTTCGCAAATAAAGCTCATATTGCCATGGTGGTGGCCAATGTCCAGAACAGATAGGAAAAATTAAGAAGAATGTCTAGAGGCAGTACAAATAGTAGTAACTAAGCAAATTTTTACATATTAAGATTTTGCAGTCATATTAAAAATTTTCAAAATATTGTTGTAGAATTGTTTTTTTTAAGAAATTCAAAAAAAATTAATTTATATCAAAACCCATAAGATCATAGTTTTTCATCACCCTGTATATGACCAAAATTGTATAGAATTTAATTTTGCTATTAAACAAGTGTTTCGGAAAAATGAAAACGATTAGTGATAATGATTCGACGAAATGGACGGGACATTAATAAACAATTCGGTGATTAGAAAGTGGACAGAGCGTTGACGGGAACAATAACGTTTTTAAGATCTTTCCGGGAAGGTTTTAATTTGGTAAACAAATTGTATTAGTTTTTAGTTGTAAAAGCAGAAAGTAGAAAATAACTAATTATGATATTTCTTGAAATTTGACAAATTGGAAAAGTTATGTGGAAGAATATTTGGTTTCTTAAAAAATACATGGTTTGAGAGAGGTTGTTGTTTATTGGATGGAAAATATCGGGAGAAGGGATAATGAATGTGGGAGTCTGGATTTGAGAGAGAAATAAGCGGTACTGTGTAATGAACATCGATAGAAGGCAGTCGAGTTTTAAAAGTGTGTAATCAGTGTAGAGTGGTGTGATCAGCCTTTGAGAGCAGAATCAAGTTGAAACCAAACTGTCGACCGGTTGAAGAGTTAATTTTCCTGGTCCGAGGGAGATTCCTTTGTTTTGTCTAGAACGAGTAGCTGATTGTTTTCCTTCTGTGCACAAGATATCGAGCAAGGAAAACTGAGTAAT
Organism: Diabrotica virgifera virgifera; assembly: GCF_917563875.1. Lineage (NCBI taxonomy): Eukaryota > Metazoa > Arthropoda > Insecta > Coleoptera > Chrysomelidae > Diabrotica > Diabrotica virgifera. The sequence goes on along the minus strand of NC_065448.1, from coordinate 243,715,686 downwards.
AGAATTCGAGCAAGTCCTGTGTGTTTTTCTTGGAAGCAGTTTTGACAAGAGGGACTTTTTCGCAACAACCAGAGAGTACGTGTTGGGAGAATCAAGGATGGCGCAATCCAGAAAACGAGGGAGTGAAGAAACAAGAGGTTAGTCAAATCATTTGCCGGAATGGAGAAAATTTGTTTATATTAAAACCATATTGGTTTATTTGTTTATTGAACATTTTTTTAACGCAGTTAGTCATTTCAAATTTGAGAAATCAATTCAAAAGAAGAAAAGTAAAATTAATTCAATTTAGTATGATTAAATAAGAAATTAATTAAATAAATTTTTTTGTCAAAACACGGAGATATCAGAGTTAGAGTTTAATTTATTAAGTTAGAGATTGTTGCAACAAAGTTAAATTTTAGTATTTTTTGAATCATATGTACACGGCTTATTTGCTAAAAACAATATATTACATTTATATGATTTTGAGTGTTTTCAATTTCCCTGTTTCCATCCTGGAAGGAGTAAGCAACTAGAAATAGTAGAAGCTACAGATCAGAGGTATTGTATCAAATACAAAATTAGCCCTAAGAATAAAAGTGATTGGAAAATTTAATTTGAATTTAGTTGTGTTTTTACATAGGCAGTAAATAAAATAATTGAATAATCAATTAAATTAAGAATTTGCTAATCAATCTAAATAAATAGATAAAGTAGAGCATAACAATATGTTAAATAAGTTATATTAAAAAATTAAGTATAAAAATGTAAATTTCAAAGTTCTTTTACATAAATAAGGATTTTACTGGAGATTAAAATATGTAGTAACAAATGCAAAATTTATGCAGAATTTTCACAATACATTGTTAGGATAACAATAAAAGCTACAAGCAATATAACGGAGTAAATATGGTCATATAACCCCTGACTATCTTAAATTTAATCTTTAAAAGGACACAGTACCAAAACAAATGGCATACAAGATAAAAAGTGTCTATTTGGTTTTACAACTTACACTGAAACGTAGGCACTTAATGATAGCCTTTACATTTTAGAAATAACACACTCTTCTTTGTCCCTGGTTGATAAAACGCCAACAATTAATCTTTGGAAATGTCTGTATTTATTTACTGTGAGAACTCTGTCCACCCACCTAAAATACACCTTAAATTGTCCAGTGATTCATGAGCTATTCGACAAGAGAAGTAAATGGGAGAAATGTAGTGAGTAGAGTAAACAAATAAAGTTTAAACAAATAATTCGAACGAACGACATAATTCTTTTCAACACACGAGCAAATTAAGTGGCATTTGAAAAATGTAGGTAACGGTTAATAGGGTTGATTTCTACTTATTTTCTTTTACTAGTACTATTACCCTAGTCGTCTTTTACTTATTTCATTTGCTCTTAAATTTATACTATAGTGATGAGCGCGGTAATAACCGGCAAAATAGCGCAAGAGATGGAAAACATAATACATTGCGGAACAAAAAGAGATGAAACTAGTGGAGGTGGAAATGATCGTTATAAATGTATAAATTAACATTACATTACATAGTTTCCCACGTTTAGACGTCTGTGACAGCAGTATTTTATAAAATTCCACTATCACAGTGACAGTTGTCATACTCCTCTGATGCGTTAAAAGTGGGAAACTATGTAATTTAATGTTAATTTATACGTTTATAACGATCATTTCCATATCCACTAGTTTCATATCTTTTTGTTTCGCAATGTATTATGTTTTCCATCTTTTGAGCTATTTTGAGCTAATAACCAGCAGAATAACGCAAAAGATGAAAAACGCATTAAGCTGTGAGATAAAAAGAAATGAAACTAGTAGAGATGGGAGAGTTTTAGCGATAAAAACCTGTAAATTTACATTCTACTTATTGTTTCCCACCTTCAGACGTACCGGACGAGTTTGGCAACTGCCACTGTGACAGTGACCGTTTTAGTTGTCATACTCCTCTGATACGTCTAAATGTGGGAAACAATAAATATAATAAAAAAAATCAATGGGAAAAACCCCAATAGTTGGCTGTATACCATAGTTTAAAAAACTAATACAGAAGTAAAAACTTCAACTTGTATTCTGGTATAAAATGGTTTATTAAAAAACTATCAAAAAAGTCATCCAAATGGATTGAAAAACGTTTTCGTTCTCATTCAGAACATCTTCAGTGCATTCTGCTGAGTAGTTTGAAACTAGCACACTATTCAAAGTGGTAATCCCATAATATATGGTTTAAATATCTTATTTTAGCAAAACGTGGTGACTAGAAGTCGATGTTATTAGATATAATAGAACACATGGTCAAAGGGCAACATGGTTCCCTGCTCGAAAATGCTAGGTACTTGCCAGTTCAATGGGCACAGACCAACTGAGTTTTCCTCTACAAGTATTTTCCATTCTCTTTATTTCTCGCTTTCCAATTGACTTCTCTTCATTTTCATGATCTCTTGTTTCTCTCGTTACAGTTCTTCCTCAGCTATTATCGGGTCTTCCTCTTCTTTTTATTTCGTCTGGTTGGTATTCAGTGCTTATCTGGTTATATTATTTCGGTACATCCTTAGAGTATGTCCAATCCATTTTGATTTCCTTCTTTTAATCGTAACTGTTATTTTCTCTTGCTTTGTTCTTCTCCATAGCTCTACGCTTGTTATTGTCTCCGGCCAGTAAAATTTTTATGATTTTTCTCAACGATTTATTTATAAAGGTTTGTGATTTTCTGAGAGTTGTCTCTTCCTGTTTCCAAAATTCTGCATTATGGTTTACTTACATATACCTAATAAACATAAAAAAATCTAACGTTTAAAGTTTACTGGCAATTATTTATAATATTCTTGGAGCAAAATATTTAACTTAAAGTTGCCTTATTGTTTTTGAAGTAAGAACATTTGACATTTAACTTGCTTCTTGTTTCACACTTAATTCGATAATTTATATTCGAGTTGAATTTTATCTTTGTAAATATTTTTAACTAGCTGTAAGCAGTACAATTTCCGAACATCAAGAACCTGAGTTTCATAAAAAAAAGTTGGTCTGAGGGACATGTTTTTACTCTTACGAGTGCTAAGAGTACGAGACGAAGGATAGGAAGGAGTGCAAACTGATTCTAGAACATTCCATGGCCCACCATCGATCGGTTGTAGAGCCAACGATGATGGTGAAATCCCATTTAAGGTGCCTGTAAGTTAAAACTCCTAATTATTTTATGTACTTCGATTCATATGCTGGTTGTTATTTATTTTTAATGAAGTAAAAGTTTTAATACACTAAAAAGAACAAAATTTTTGTATATTGCCAAAGGCAAATATTTATTTTTTTCATAGTTTAAAGTTTGTTAAATCATGATTTTTACAATTTTGAAGTCTTTTCTCTTATAATTTTAAGATCTTCCCAATTATCGGCCTTATAAAAAATTGCAGTTTTATCAGCAAAACTAATTATGTTTCCAATAGTTTTTAGTTTGAGCATATCATCAGCATAATATGGTGTAAAAAGAAAAGGACCTAACATTACCATCCATTCAATATAGCCCAAACTAAGCCTGGGCCTCTTTCAGCAAGTTTCTCCAATCATCTCGATTTACTGCTGTTCTTTTCCATGAAAGCGTTTTTAGGAGGTTTTTGGAGTCCTCATCTACTTCGTATTTCCATCTCGTTTTTGATCTTCCAACAGGTATTTTTCCTTGCATTCTTGCATTTAGCAATTTTCTGAGAATTATGTTCTAATGCATGTGGACCACGTGCCCTGCCCACCGTAATCTCCACATTCTAGTTAGTCTAGTAAAATAAAATTACACTACATGTAAATCAAAATGTAAATTCGTACAGGTTGAAACAAATTTTATATCAAAGTTTAGGTGGGTACAAAAGATATTTTCAAGAAAGTATCCAAATCATACAAGGGGATCATTGTTTAAATAATTAAAAAGGGGTCATTTTTGCAAAAAAATTATTTTTTAGCTGCTGAGGTCATTCAATTACCAATGAAGGTCTATGGGATTTTTTTTTCTCCAAAGTTGAAGGGTAAGTCTTTCACATAAGTTTTACTTAATTAAATTTGACCCCCTATTTATTTAAATAATGGTATATAAAACTTTAAAGACAAATTTTTAAAAAAATTATTTTTAGCGTTTTAAATAAGCACTATAAAATAACTTATTTTACAGAATAAGTGGCACTATGTTATCAGTATTGAGCAAAAAAAAATTGGTCCAAAAATATTTAATAATTTTTGAGATATTGAATTTGTTTATTAAATGTTACTCTATTTTCTATTGCAAAAACGCGGTTGTTGCCAAAGAAATATTCACCTGTATTAAATCTTATTATTTTTATTTTTATGTATATTTTTGATAAGTGTATTGATAAATTCAAATTTCAATTAAACTTCCCCCTAAAATGGTATTTGAAAATTATTCAAATTTGTTTATAATTTGTTTTTTTAATAACGTCGCGGGGATTAAATATTTTGAAATGCCGTTTCGATAATTGGGTTCCTGGTAATTTTTCACTAATTAACAATTTTTTTTGTCTTTTTTTCCTCTTCTTTTTTTTTCTTGGAGTTATATTATTACTGGCCCTTTTAGGGTTAAGTTTCATTAAGAATGTCGAATCTCTAAGTTGTAGATTCTAGACATAAAAATATTAAGATTGGTCTAAAATCACTTAAATAAAATGTGGCTACTTACTGAGTTACAGGGTGTTTTATTTAAAAATTTAAAAATTATTTTTACCAATTACTTTCAAACTATTTGACGTATCCTTATCATAATTGGCAGAAAGTGTATGTACTATACAGTCTACTAAATTGTGTAAAATAAAAGTTTCTAGCTACTACCAGAGGCGTACGACAGGGGATAGTTAATGGTTGACCCTTCCCAAATTCTACGCCACTGAGGGAATTACTATTTTAGCGAAATTTTTCGATTCTCCAATACTTTCTATGTAAATAATATACTCTTTACTGGTAACGATTAAGTCATTAGTTTTCGAGATATTGGACGTTAAAAATGAAACGGTATAGTTATTTTGATTCATTCATTCATTCATTCATTTTAAACTTCCAATATCTCTCAAACTGATGGCTTTATCAATACCAATAAAGTTATTTACATACAAAGTATTGGAGAATCGAAAAATTTCGCTAAAATAGTAATTCACTCAGTGGCGTAGAATTTGGGAAGGGTCAATCATTCACTATCCCCTGTCGTACGCCTCTGGCACTAGCTAGAAACGTTTATTAATCACAATTTAGTGGGGTGTATAATAGCCACTAAAAAGCCATTTGAAGTACTTGGTAACAATAATTTTTAAATTTTTAAATAAAACACCCTGTAACTCAGTAAGTAGCCACATTTTATTTAAGAGATTTTAGTTAAATCTTAATATTTTTAGGTCTAGAATCTACAACTCAGAGATTCGATATTCTTAATAAAATTTAACCCTAAAAGGGCCCGTAGTAATGTAACTCCAAGAAAAAAAAGAAGAAGAAAAAACGATAAAAAAATTTTGTTAATTAGTAAAAAATTTCCAGGAACTTAATTATCGAAACGACATTTCAAAATACTTAATCCCCGCGACGTTATTAAAAAAACAAATTATAAACAAATTTGAATAATTTTCAAATGCCATTTTAGAGGGGAGTTTAATTGAAATTTGAATTAATCAATACATTTATCGAAATATACATAAAAATAAAAATAATGACATCTTAAGCAGGTGAATATTTCTTTGGCAACAACCGCGTTTTTGCAATTTAAAATATAGTAACATTTAATAAACAAATTCAATATCTCAAAAAATATTAAATATTTTTGGACCAATTTTTTTTTGCTTAATACTGATAACATAGCGCAACTTAGTCTGTAAAATAAGATATTTTATAGTGCTTATTTAAAACGCTAAAAACAATTTTTTGCAAATTTGTTTTTAAAGTTTTATGTACAATTATTTAAATAAATAGGGGGTCAAATTTAATTTAGTAAGTCTTATGTGAAAGATTTACCCTTCAACTTTGCAGAAAAAAATACCATAGACCTCCATTAATAAGTGAATTACCTCAGCAGTTAAAAAAGTATATTTTTTGCAAAAAGACCCCTTTTTAATTATTTAAACAATGATCCCCTTGTATGATTTGGATACTTTCTTGAAAATATCTTTTGTACCCACCTAAACTTTGATATAAAATTTTTTTTAACCTGTACGAATTTACATTTTGACTTTTTTTTATTTTATTGGGCTATTATTAGTGTATTGTGTTAGTGTTGATTCGGTATATTCGCTATATAAAACTGTCTCTTGCGGTACGCCGTAATTAATTACTTCAGGATCACTTTGACTCTATCAATTTCTGCAAATTGTTTTCTGTCAGTTAAATACCTTTTTAGTAATGTAAAAACATGTTCTCTTAAGCCATACGTCTCAAGTTTTTTCAACAAAATCTCGTGAGATTTTGTGTCAAACTACATTTATTAGAATTAAAAGTTTCTGATATATGTGATGTTAGTCTGTAAAAAGTAAGTAATAAAGCTATATTAGCAGTCCGATACTGCACTAAACCTATAAATGCAAAATATAAAATATGACGTCCTAGAAGGATATATCTATTTAGTAAGTCCTGGGGAAATATGTTTAGTTTGCAACTTACTACACCCTGAGATGCTGTAACACCTAGTTTATAACTCTCTAATGAATTACTTAACAGGGCAGAGATCAACTTAGACTGGGTGTGTTTGAACTCGTTTAAATAATATTATACATATCTTTAAATTTTTTGAAGTTATACTTCTTTAGGCGCCTTGGGAGTAAATTTATATGTGCGCGAATTCATCAAAATTCTTGGTCCTGGGTGCAGCTCAAACGTTATGCGTGCTCTGATTGGGTAATTACAATGACCTGTCAAAAATTGCTCAATGTGTCGGTTATTGTATTAATACGTCAATAGTTATGGGTAAACAAATGTTGTGTATATTAGTTTTTATTGTTGTGAGGACACAGACAAAAGCAAGTTTATAATTGTGGTGACTTTTTAAATAGTTTTTAAAAGCAACAGGTACGTAATTGTAAATGTTTCAGTATTGTAATAAAAAATTACATAGGTAGGTAGGTACTTACCTATTTGGAAAATGGAAAATGTACCTACCTAGTAGGTAATGCTTTGATTTACATAATTTGATTACCAACAAAATTTCTACCAATCTACATCTAATATATTGTTTTCTTACTCTATGTTTTATTGTATTTTAATATTTTATTTCCACAAAAATCAAACTAATTTGATTAAATTCAGAACTGTCAAACAGTAAAACTCTTAGTTGGCCTATCTTCCCACATGACGGATATGTGTAAGTGGGTAAATGAGTAGAGGCTTCGATTACAAATCTAAGTACCCTAAGATGCGCGGGTTCGATCCCCAATGCAAGTTTTTATTTTTTTTTTATTTTTTTTATACATTTTATGATTGTTAGTATATTTGTTATATCATTTTTTTTTTCAGAAAATGCGTATTTAGTTAAAATTTTTGCCAGCAATTATTGTTCAGAAATCATATCTTTGTGGCATTCTTCAATGTGCTTGTGTGTGTTTTATTCTTTTATTTTTTTAATTTTTGGTATTGTTTTAATAAAAATTTTTGGAAAGTAGTAAGTAATAAAATTAGTTTAATATTTAAATAAAATATAAATAAACTATTTAAAGTTCATATATCAATTTCATTGAAATCACATAATAGAAGTATAAATTCTTACGTGCGTGCAAAGTACACACAAATTTTTTTTTAAAAATACTATTATTTTTAAAAAAAGAATTAATTTATCCTTTCTATTCTTTACGATTTCATTTGGCTTATAAATAAACAAGAACCATTAAATAGCAGAGCTATTTAATGTAGCTATTGAATGAGCCGAGCTATTTTACAAATTTAAAATAAATTTCCGTTATTATTTCTTTGGTGTGTATCCTCAGAGAATATTACAAAATCTCCAATCGCCTCTTTGCATCTGAAAGTGTAGCTGATTTCACACTAACCCCAGCTTTGGCGGGTAACAGAGCAGTGTAAATTAGCTACACTAATTTTGGTTCGTGACATTTAAAATTGTAGCACAGTCTTTCTTATACAAGAGCGCTTATTCTTGATTTGTCTGGGTTAAGAACAATTTTCTCTGCTCCTGGAACTTAAAATCCTAAGAACAAGTACCTATGTTTAAAATTTTGTTGGTTTCAGAAGTTTAATAGAGTAATTCACAATTAGCACCAAAATAAATGAGTACGTGAAAACTTGGAGTTAAGGGGGGGGGGGTATGGTTTGAAATCAACATATCAAGCACATTTTTGTGAATTTTTTTCAAAGCTATGGTAGAATTATTTTATTTTTAAATTAAATAAACATATGAAGTACAACTCAAAGAATATTTAAGAAAAAACTCAATCCAAAATATTAAAAAATAAGCCATTGGTGACAAATTTTGGCAGGCAGCTCAAAAAAAATGGATTTTGCGGTGGACATCAGAACTCATCACTGGATCATACGAAACAAAAAATTCAAAAAGATTTAATTAGCTTATGAGTTTCACGAGGTAATAACGTTGAGTTTTTTATTTTTAATGATTTTTAAATTTTTGATATCACTCAGAAGTCAAAAATACGAAATTTTTGATAAAAATTTTGTGAAAACCAACAGATTTAATATTGTTGAAAAAAAAATAAGCACAAAACGAAAAATATCTCGACGTTGTTACGTCACGAAATGTCTAAAGAAAATCTATGCAAAATTTCAGGTAGACCGGTCAAGTAGTTTTTCAGTTACAATGTCCACCGCATTTGAAAAAGCAGTTTTGAGAAAAATGCGTTTTAAAGTTTTAACAACTGCATCTTCATCTTCTTATTTGTCTGCCAAATCGTAAAGTGATGAACATTGAAATATGTTTTTTGAATTGCGGAGTAATCCACAAAAGAGAAGGCGAACGGTTGTTTAACGTTTCTCACTACGCTCAAGCGTGCTGGCGCGAAGCCGCGGCAAAGCGGGTTGATGGTAGGGATATTAAACAGTCTGTATCTCGGGTAATTTTACTCCGATCAATCTGAAATTTTCAGAGAGTATTCTTGAAAGTATGCACTTTCATTTGAAATTATAAAAAAAATTAAATATTTCAAACCATACCCCCCCCTTAAGCACTCTTATTAATAAACACGGACTAATGTCCGACTAACTTTAGTCCGAGGTTTAAGTCAATAGCATTCATTTTTCCTATTAATAAACAACGACTAACGATAAACTAAGCTAAACCTTAAGTCTTAAGGCTCTCTAGTCTCGCGAAGAACCTTCTGAGGCCCCAGGCAAACACAAGGCTAAAACGCCATACTTCAAGCAATCTACCAACAAGATTTTAAATTTAATTTTTTTTTAAATATACTTCTTTAGGCGCGATTGAGAGTAAAATTTCATAATACTACGCGCATGCGCACACAGACAGTATGGCGTTTAGTTGCTAAATCTTTCAAGTTATGTATAAATATATCAGTGCAAGAAAAGGTGTGAAAAGGATATATTAGTGCTTTTAGTAAATATATTTATTATAATTTTTGTGTCTTTGGATTTGTCTTCCTCAGGAGAACATTTTATTGTATATTTATTATACTTCACCTTGTCTGTTTTTACCGTGAATTGTCATTAGGTACGTCCGAACCGATACAGACACAGTCCTCGTAGCGTATTTGGTATAGCATTCGGCTAGAGATCGAGAGGTTTTGAGTTCGAATCCGGAGCAATCATATTTTTTTTATTTTTTTGAAAGCGGTAAGCACAAAATTAGTTTGGTGTTTAAAAAAAATTAAAACAAACTGTTTTAAGTATATGTATTTTTAAGAAATCATATAATAGAAGTATAACTTCTTAGGTGCGTACAAAGTACACACACATTCTTTTTTTTTTAATTTATGATACACATTTTTATTAGTCACAAATATTTTTATTAGTCACAAATATTTTTGTTTAATTACAATTTCTTAGGTTATTGTGACTGGACAATCTTATATTTTTATTAGTAACAAATATTTTTGTTTAATTACGATTTCATAGATTATTGTGAACTGGACACTCTTCTGCAATTCTTTTATAATTTTTAATTAAACAATTTACTTATTGTATTCATTATTACAGATTGTAAAAAAATGGGATTTAAAAAAAATTTAATAAAAAAATCGTTTGACGCTCAAATTGGACAATGTCTATTAACTTTCTACCCAATACGTAATGTTTTTCAAAGCTTTAAAAATTCTAGCCCCATCTCAGCTTCCTATAAAGAAACTTTCGCAAATTAGTTTAGAAGGAACAGAACAAAATAAAAACATTTATCTTAGAAAAGGCCCTATACGTTTAACTTAAGACTGACCAAAATATATTCTCAACAAGAAACTATACAAAAGAATTCCCGGCTGTTATCCAGTTATCTAGAAATAGGGTCAAACATCTTTTTCAGATGTCACTGTGCTTCTTATTCCGCCTAGACGGAGTCTCCGGATTCCTTTCTTGAACATTTGATATTTCTCGATTATTTGATATAAAGCTGTAATATTTCACTATTTCGAACTAATTGAATACTTATAGTAGAGTTTATGTTTTTAAAAATTTTGGAAATACATAATTATTATGTTTTGTAAACAGTATTCATTTATTTGTCTATTTGTTTTTTTTTTATTTTGTAAACAAATAAATTTTATATACAGCGAGTAAACACCTTCTCACCAAAGCTATTCAGCACGATTTTAGAACATACAATGGAACCCCGATAAGTCGGCCTCCGATAACCCGGAAATTCGGCTAACCCGGACCGATTTTCACAAAACAAAACAAACATTTTTTCAGTTTGACTGAGTTTTTACCAAGAAATGAACAATAATGTATACAACTGTACATAATTTAGATGTATTTTGGATATGTATTTCATGATTTTGGAATTATAATGGAGTTTATCTGTAAGTATACCGTATTTTATTAATTTTTATCATATTCTCCGGCTAACCCGGATTTTCGATAAGCCAGATCGGCCGCGGTCCCGATTAATCCGAGTTATTGAGGTTCCACTGTACTAAAAAGGCAGATCTGAACGAATATGGTATCAACATAAATGGAGATATACTCAGTCATTTGAGATTCGTAGATGCCATCGCCCTTGTATCTGATCGAATGGATGTTACAATAATAATGTTGAACAAATTATTTCACGCTTCCTTTAAAGATTACCATGAACAAGACACAAATAATGACAAATATGGTGTTAACAAAAAACACGAGCCAAAGGAATCATTCGATCAAAGAAAAGAAAATAAAATGAAGGTAAATTCAAACTCATAGAAAAAAGTTTTAAGAATAAAGAAATAAAAGCTAATACCTAGCAGCAAAACGAAAAAAAGGATCACCAAAGGAAACTTGCACACTGGTACACTACAAAAGCAAAACTGGAAGAAATTTGATAAGTGATGAAGAAGAAGAAAACTGAAGAAAAATGCGAATTAAGAACTAACAGAGGAAAGTGCGCATAATAAAAAAAAAATAAACGAAATAATAGAGAAACTAAAGAAACTTAAGAGCACAGGAAATTATCAGTACTAATTAAGCATTTGGAAAAATTGCTGAGAGAAATGTAGAAAAAATTTTAGTTCAGTAGATCAAATTTTTCTGCTATGAAATACAAGCCAAAACTACGAATATGAGAAATATACAGTAGCCCTAATCATCGAATATAAATAAGTTTTTGACAGAGTAAAGTATAAAGAAATATACTAAGCATTGCGTGAAATGGAAATTTGTAAAAAATGAGTACTAATGCTAAAAGTGACACTCAGAGAAACAGAGGATAGTGTTAAAATAAATAAGAAAGAAATATAAGTTTGAAACCAATGAGAGGGCGCGACAAGGGAACTCGCTATTATCATTGTTTCGTTAAACCCTCTGTATATGAATCGGTAGTGCACGTAGCTACAAAAGTGTTATCTACTTTGATAGCTATGAACGAACACACTATTTTAAAAATACTAAAATAATTTTGTAAGTACAAATTACTATTCTTAAAAAAATATCAGGTATAATAGCAAAGAGATTTTGTTTTCTTTTATTTTCTACTTATTTGCTTAAGAGCTTGACTAAAACAAACTGGCCGATAAAAACGGAGCAGTAAAGCTGTAGCGTCTTTAACTTATTTAGTTTGTTGGAGACTAAATTTTCTCAAAAGAAATAAAAACGGAAGTTCATCCTGAGAAAATAGAAGGTTGAGTGGTATTTGGAAAGACAGTTTTACGAACGAAGCTTACGTATGTTTCGCTACATAATACGTGTGTACACGAGGAATAAAAAAGAAAGAAATAATAATTAAAAATCAAGAAAATTACTAAATATTATAAACAAATCTATATCCAAGTTTAAATAATGATTGTTATTCTATATGTTCGGAATGAATTAAAATTAGAAAATTAAGAGGTAATAATCACCCCAACATCTCCACTAGTGCAGTCACTGAAGGTTTTCACCTCCGATTTCGTTGAACCTCCATCGATTTTCATGAAAATTGGCGAGTAGTTAGAGGATACCTCAAAGAACAAAGGTGACGTGATGCCAACTTGCGCTTTTACTCTGGGGGTGGATGCCACCCCTTCTCGGGGGTGAAAATTATTTGGTTAAAAATAATACCACAAATCGATAGAGGGACAAATTCTAAGCAAAATTTGTTATATAAAGTTATTAACATAAATCAATACTTTTTGAGTTATTAAAGATCAACAATTTTATTTTTTCGTAAAAAAATGCATGTTTTAAAGCGGTTTTTCACGTATAACTCAAAAACTATAGGCTTTTAAAAAAAGTTATACTTACCAAAATTGAAGATAATAAAAAATTAAATACACTTCTTATTTAAAGAACTACACTAATGTTAATTCAAACAGAGTTATGGGTAATTGAATGTATATTTTTTTCGACGAGTACGCAAATCTAAGTATTCAAGCTTAAATAACGGGAAAACGATGCATTTTATAAAATATACCTGCTAAACACTTGTCAAAATACTTCGAAATACCTATCAAACGAGCTCCAGAAGAAGTTAATAGCATCAAAATTAAGCAAGTTAGGATGAAAATAAGAGAACCCTTTCGAATTTTTTTGGAAAAAGTGAAAAATAAAACATACGCCATTTCCACAAAAATTAAAATTGATAGAAATCCTTACAAGGTTTTCTATATATTAACATAAGTAATGATTTCAACAGTTTTGACTGGTTTAGAATGCATATTTTTGAAAAAAAATAAATAATTTAAAAAAATCAGAATTTTTCAAATTACCTTAATTTTCATTTTCTTTTAATAATATCTCCAAAAATATTCAATATACGAAAAAATTGATATATGACGAAATTTTAGTTTTTTCTGTACCAAATATTTTACCTTTTTTACTATTTCTGTAGGGTACAAAATAACCGAGATAGAAACGTTTAAAGCTTAAATTTTGCTTCGAGAACCATGTAACCGGGGCAATTTAACCTTTTATTTTTAAAAAAGTAGGGGGTTTAAAAGATCAAATTTAACGTGGTTTAATTTCAAGCGAATCTGATATCTTAAAATTAACGGAGTTATTAAAAAAAAAACATAACATTTTTTGGAAAAATTTTTAAAAGATAACTTTTGAAAAATTTTTGGAGCATAAATTTTAATGCTATCAACTTGTTCGTAGGCTCATCCGATAGATATTTTTAAGTACTTTGACAAATGTTTAGTAAGTTTATGTTGTAAAATGCATCATTTCCCCGTTAGTTAATCTTGGATACTTAGATCTGGGTAGTCGCCGAAAGAAATATACATTCAATTACCTATAACTCACTTTTCGTTAACACTAAAAGGTTTTTCTAGTAAGGAATTTATTTCATTTTTTATTAGCTTCTATTTTGTTAATATTAACTTTTTTGCAAAAACTTAAAAAATCGGTTAAAAACAAGCATTTTTCTCACGAAAAATTAAAATCTTTAATCTTTAATAACTCAAAAAGTTATGATTTATTTCAATAACTTTATATAAAAAATTTTGCTTAGAGTTAGTCCCTCTATCGAATTTTGGGGTTATTTTTAATAAAATAATTTTCACCCACGAGAAGGAGTGGCATCCACCCCCAGGGTAAAAGCGCAAATTGGCACCATGTCACCTTTGTTCCTTGAGATATCCTCTAACCACTCACCAATTTTCATGCAAATCGATGGAAGTTCAACGAAATCGGAGGTAGTAGCTCATATCCACCTTTAGTGACTGCACTACACAGGAAATAGGCGAATTAGTCAGGAAAATCTCGCCAAACAAAGTACCTACCTGGACCGGAAGAAATCACAAACAGGCTTTTAAAGTATTTTCCAATCCAGGCTACAATTTGAGTTTATTTAATAAATATTATAATAAATATAAAACTGAGATACAGGCTCTTCTCAAATCGATGGAAAGAAGCCCATTAGGTGATGATTCACATACCATAGTCTAGGCGCCATATTTTTTATGTATTTTTGACTGCTAATGAAGAATTTCGAGGGTGGATTTCAATCTGACTGATCAAAAATTGTTATAAACAATTTAATTGGTTATAAATTGTTTACAAGTTTCTAGCTTATAAACTAAAAGAAAGAAAAAATGTTCAAATAAAATTTGTTCCAAAAAAAACCTGAAGATATTGTAAAATTAGTGCAGAATGTAAAATTGCAAAAACGCGTTTTTTGAAACATTTTTTAAGATTTCGGTTTAGATTTTTTGTTTCGTATTATTAATGTCCAATTTTATGGCAGTATATTATTGTGGTCTAGTCCCTATATTGTAAAGCTTCGATACTATTACTAGATATCGACGTATTTATAATCTACTCTACTGGATGAAATTTAGGTACCTGATAAACTCGAGAGTCCTTTTTGGGCGTAAATTCGTTAATTCGTAGTATTAATCTGCGGCTGTTTATCTTTCTGCTGAATATCCAACAATGTTAATCAGCCAGAATAAACGTCATCGGTTAAACGGAGCATACACAATCTATCGTGATGATGTGCAAATATTCCAACAGCTCGTTCCTCGTTCAGTTGTTTGACATATATCAGCGAGAACTTTCAATTTAAACCTCATTCTGAACTAAGTGACGTCACTGCTAACTGCACAACTTCTATCTAAGCAATACATTCAGATTTGGAACTGAATTTTAGTTAATTAAACCGGGAAATGTACTTGTTCTTAGTTTATTGCCAATGTGTTTTACTTGGAAAACAGAATAGATGCGCTTCCTATTGCTTCGGATTTCTGAAATATGTGTTATAGCAAAATAATTGGTTCTTAAATTTTCAGTCGGCGGAATCTTTCTATGTAGAAATTTGACAATTAAGGGGTTACATAGGTCTTGCGGGTAAAAAGTAACTTTTTAAAAAAATGATATCTCGAAAACTAAACATTATTTTTATTTATAATTGCAACCTGTAAAAGTATAGTACTTATGGTACTCTAAAAAACATTTTCAGCCAAAAATATTCATTTTTGTAGAGTTGACTGAAATTTTTCGACAACAGCCCTTTTTTGCGGTAGGCAGCATAACTAAGTCCAGTCTCATCTGAAATCAAAAAATCAAAAAGTTTCTTGTAGTTTATACCTCTGGCTAGTGAATTAATGAAGGAATTAAAAAAAAATGAAATTTGAAGATTTTACATAAGTTTAAACACATTTTCGACCCCAATTTTTCTAATTTTTTCAAAAATGACCATTTTTAAAGTAGTTTTTTTTTATAAAACAAAAACAACTTCACATAATAAAAATTCCTTCGTTCATTCACTAGCCAGAGGTATAAACTACAAAAAACTTTTTGAATTTTTGATTTCAGATGAGACTGGACTTAGCTGCCCACCGCAAAAAAAGGGCTGTTGTCGAAAAATTTCAGTCAACTCTACAAATTTTTTTGAGAGTACCTTAAGTACTATACTTTTACATGTTCCAATTATAAATAAAAATAACTTTAGTTTTCGAGATACAATTTTTTTTAAAAGTCACTTTTTTACCCGTAAGACCTATGTACTTACCCCCTTAATAAAAACTTTAAAAAATACAAAAATTTCTCTTCTCTTTAAAATAAAAAGAGAGATTATGAACTAATACCCCCAAGGATTCAAAATTGCATTCTAAACTTCTCTGAAGAGGTGAAATACCTTGGTATTACCCTTGCCAGGAAGTTAACATTGAACTCCCATTTAGATGGTAGTACTAAAAGAGCATAATATAGTGCCTATGAGCAGTGTCGACGAAAGATTGGATATACATGAGACCTGAGTGATAATTTGAATCTACACTACTGTAATTAGACCAATGGTAACTTACGGAGCTATTGCTTGGGTACCAAAACTGTTACAGGCAACAGAGATCAACAAACTAAAAAAAATTGAACGGATGACTTGCTAAATATACAGGGTGTCCCAAAAAATTGGTCATAAATCATACCACAGATTCTGGGGTCAAAAATAGGTTGATTTAACCTAACTTACTTTTGTACAAATGTGACCATAAAAAAAGTTACAGCCCTTTGAAGTTACAAAATGAAAATCAATTTTTTCCCATATATCGAAAACTATTAGATATTTTTTATTGAAAATGGACATGTGGCATTATTATAGAAAAAATATCTTAAAAAATTATAGTGAAATTTGTGCACTTTTATGGGGGTTTTGTTCCCTTAAACCCCACAAACTTTTGTGTACGTTCCAGTTAAATTATTATTGTGCTACCATTAGCTAAACATAATGTTTTTAAAACTTTTTTGCCTCTTACTACTTTCTCGAAAAGCCATCGTTTATCGAGATATTTTGAATATTTGTTAAATCTACCACATATTTGTATATGGTTAAGTACGATTATAGAGACCTGTTAATAATCTTAAATTTATTTACAATTTACATTTTTAGGTATATTTTGAAAAAGAAGCTACATCTCGATAAAAGGTGACTTATGAAAAAAAGACTAAGAGGCAAAAAAGTTTTAAAAACACTGTGCTTAACTAATGGTACCACAATAATATTTTAATTGGAACGTACACAAACACTTGGGGAGTTTAAAGGAACAAAACCCCCATAAAATTTTTACGTAAAATATTGAAAAAGATCTCGATAGCATCTCGATAAAAACTGGCTTATCGAAAAAATACTAGGAAGCAAAAAGTTTTAAAAACGTTGTGTCTAACTAACGGTACCACAATAATGAATTAATTGGAACGTACACACAAGTTTGGGGTGGGGGGGTTTAAGGGAACGAAATCCCCATAAATTTTTTATGGGGTGGTCAAATTTCACTATAATTTTGTTTTAAGATGTTCCTGCCATAAGAATGATACATGTCAATAAAAAATCTCTAATAGTTTCGATATATTGAAAACAATCGATTTTCATTTTGTAACTTCAAAGGGCTGTAACTTTTTTATGAGCACATTTGTACTAAGGTAAGTTAGGTTCAATCAAACTATTTTTGACCTCAGAATGTGTGGTATAATTTATGACCAATCTTTTTGGGACACCCTGTATAACAGGTGCCATGAAAAAAACACCAACTCTTATAATGGAGTTGCTCATTGGCATCACCTCTCAAGACTTATCTGACAATGATGCGACTGAGCTCAGCGATGTTCTTTCGAAGGCAATTTTACTGCGAAGGTAACACTAAGGAACCTTGGGAAGTCAGAATCAGAAAAATGCTTGGGAATGACCAAGAAAACCCACGCTTGCCAGTTGATTTCTTAACTGGTCATTGCCAACTAAGCAAACACCTCCACACATTGAGGCTATTAGACACACTTATGTGCAGGAAGTATGAACGAGAAAACGAAACTGTCGAGCATGTCCTATGTGAATGTCCGGGGTTATCGTCAATACGAGAGTACGGGTGCTGGCCTATACCTGCCCACATAAGGGAGATATACTCTGGTCACTTATCCATCTTTCTGGCAATGATCCCCAGAATATCCCCAGCTCCCTGGGAGGATGTACAATGAGTCAATTGTGGTTTAAGTGCTTTGGGACTTGGGACTTGACTCGGCCTCCATACTCTACATATACAGATGCTAAAAGACAATGTAGGCTTGTAAAAGCCTATCTCTCCCTGTACATTATTAAATAATGAGAGTAGACTATTTTATTATACTCCTTATTGATCTCCACATGAGATAAAAGTGTATACAGCGACTTGATATACCATTAAATTACAAAACTAAAGGCAATTAAAAACAGTGACTATTTAAAGTATGTACAGGATATATATCTGTGAGATAGGTAAAATATGGATTACTACGATATTCTAATCTACGTGTATCTTACTAGTTTGGGACACCCTTTGTATGAGCAATCATAAGTTTTCACTTATTTGTGACTAACCTGTGTTTGTGATTTTGTCTGTCTTATCCCTAAGTGTCAGCTTCATTTGAGCAGCCTTAATACGACTGAATATTTGTTCCATTATTTATCTACTAACCCTTAGATATCTTTGGCATCGAACAGGCAAACACTTGTTTATAAAACAGATTTTAGAACTTCTTGAAAGTAATCGTTTGTTATTGTTAATTTTCGTCACTCTTTAATAACATGTTGTTTTTCTTATACATATTATATGTCTTTACTATAAGTCTAAACTTAATATCTTTCACAAAATTATCGCTATTGACGAAATCCGTCGTAATTGCATTCTACATTACCTGGAATCCACCGTCCTTCACCTTAACCTTAATTATTTTGATACGATGTATTTTTACATGAATGTGTCACAACAAGTCATTTGCAGTATTTTTTTTAATTAATTGCAAAACAATAATATATGCTGGTGCAATTATAAACTTTTAATAGTAATAGACTGTAAATAATAATATTTAATAAAATTTGACCTCCTGTTTGTTGATTGAAACCTATACCAAGACAACATTGTAAAAAATGAGAAAGGTTATGGTTAATTCTATTTTTATAAACAAAAAGATTGTTAAAATTCTTATTTGAAAAAATTATTAACACGTTGGCGGACAGTGCGTCAAATGTATAAGCAAGTGTTGTGACACTATATGTATTTTGCAAAGTAAAATAGGGAAAAATGCCTATACGTCATGCCTAGACGTAAAACGTCTATAGACGTTGTGTCACAATAGAAATTAGACGTCTCTAGACGTTCTGTCCGTCAACGTGTATAAAGTCATTGTATAAAATCATGTATAAAGTAATTTATAAAATTATTCTTCTTATTATACCATGTGCTCGGCTGCTCGTTGGTAGTTGCCTGTTTGTACCCTTCATACCATTTGTAGTTACAGGACGAAGACAGTTAACGAAGTAGTTACAGGACCTGACATAACTATGGACGAAATTGAACAAGCAATAAGATTAGCAAAGACCAGAAAAGCGACGGGACCAGACGAAATATCGAATGAAATAATAAAGCTCTTCGAAAATTCAGGTAAAAGATCTCTCCTTCATCTTTTTAATAAAGTTTATCAAACTGGCTATATACCAACGGATTGGCTGCTGTCGACTTTTGTGACGATACCTAAAAAAGCAAACGCGAAAAGATGTAGTGACTACCGAACCATTAGCTTGATGAGTCATGTTTTAAAGATATTTCTACGAATTTTGCACTCTAGGATGTACCAAAAAATAGAAGAACAGCTTGGTGATATACAGTTTGGATTCCGCAATAAGCTTGGGACCAGAGAAGCACTGTTTAGTATTCAGGTTATGGTACAGAGATGCAGAGATGTCGGACATCCGGTTTATATGTGTTTCATTGACTTTGAGAAGGCCTTTGATCGGGTAAAACATACTGAAATGATTGCTATTCTTCAGAAAGTGGGTACTGATGATAAAGACTTACGCATTATCAAAAATCTTTACTGGCATCAACGTGCAAACATCAGGATTGGCTGGGACACGTCTGAAGAACTTCAAATACAAAGAGGAGTAAGGCAGGGCTGCATTTTGTCCCCACTAATATTTAACATCTATTCTGAGTTTGTTTTCAATAAAGCAGTGGATAATGCTCAATGTGGTATCAAAATGAATGGCGTCAATATTAATAATTTGAGATATGCGGATGACACGGTGTTAATTGCGAGCAATTATGAAGAACTTCAACATCTGATTAATAGGATTACCACAACGTGTGATGAATATGGACTCAAGCTAAACACCGCAAAGACCAAGGTGATGGTTGTCAGTAAGACGCCAATACAACCGGAAGTAGTAACAGATTATGGTGAACAATTAGAGAGAACTAACAGTATCACCTACCTTGGTTGTAATCTAAATGAGAACTGGGACATGAGCAAAGAAATTAGAATACGTATAGAGAAGGCCAGAGCTGCATTCTTTAAGATAAAGAAACTTTTATGTGGAAACAACATTACTTTGAATCTTAAAATTAGATTAGTGAGATGTTATGTGTTCTCTACTCTTTTGTACGGTGTCGAAGGTTGGACTTTAACAGATACTTTTCTCAAGAAATTGGAAGCCTTTGAAATTTGGGTATACCGAAGAATCCTACGAATAAGTTGGGTGGATAGAGTTCGTAACGAAGTTGTTTTGCACCGGATGGGAAAAGTCACAGAAGTCGTCAGAACAGTTAAAAATCGAAAACTTGAATATTTTGGCCATGTTATGCGACACCCAGAGAGATATAATATACTCCATTTAATAATTTAAGGCAAGGTAGACGGAAGAAGTGGGCCAGGTCGAAGAAGAACGTCATGGCTTAAAAACCTGAGAGAATGGTATAACAGATCCTCTGCATCCCTTTTCCGAGCTGCCGTTAACAAAATTGCTATAGCCAATTTGATAGCCAACGTTCGATAATCGAGCACGGCACATGAAGAAAGAAGATACCATTTGTAGAGTGCCGTTGTCAGCTCTTTTGAATATTGTGGCTATTACACCAATTCCTTACATTTCCTAGCCAAGAATGTTGTTCCCTTTCTTGGACTCAGTGCTCCTGTATCTTTTCTTGTGAGATTAGTTTGAGAATATAGTATTGGCTTCCCCTAATGGTAGGGGAGCCCAAGCGGGATTTTTGTAGTTACTCGAGCGCGTCAGGTTTTCATATGGGGAGAAACCTGTTACCCTGCAGATGTACCTCTATCATACATATATTAGCTCTTAACACAGGGAAGTTTGTTAAGGAGGGCCCGAAAAAAAATCTATCGTATATTTCAAAAATCTGACGATTTTAGCGGGGCGTAAAAAATGGGCGAGTCAAAAAGTTTCACAAAAAAGCGAATATTTCGCGAAATGAACGTCAGATCCAAATAATAATAATACGTCTTCAATATTTTTCAAAAACCTACCGAATGGCACTAAACATGACCGCCCCACGAAGAGGGGTGAAGGGTAAATTTAAAATTCTAAATACAAACCCCGCGATATTCCGCAAAATGAACTACAGATCGAAAAACTGCGAAATACACTCTCAAAATGTTTTTGAAAAATCTATCGAATGGTACCAAACACGACCCCCCACGGAGGTGGGATGGGGGATTACTTTAACTTTCAACTACACGCGCTGGCGTATTTTGTACGCCAGATATAAGAATTCTACTGCAAATATATTTAAAAATTTTATTTTTGACCTTGTTTATCTATCTAACCTATCACTGGAATGTCCTTTACAATTGGTTTTAGTTTCGTTATAATCGGCGTTCTGGGAAGATCGTAATTTACAATTTATTATTTGTTGTTTCCGGTGGTAGACAATATACGCCACAATTATAATAATATAAGTAGTAATATAAGTACATTTTTCAATTGTTTTTTAGTCATTATGGCACAAAATATATTTTTCTTTATAAACAATCCTTTTTCTCATTCAAAAATCACATTTCAAAAAATATTTTGTTAGTAATTTTATTTAACATAGAATCAGATTGCAGTTATAAATTGCAATTGGCTTACTGAGAAGGAACTCCAAGTATTCGCTGATGCCGAATAAGGTTTATAACAAACAACTAAGTGTATTTAAAAAAATAAAAAAATAAACAAATCGCTGTTTTTAAGTGTATTTTCTTGTGGCGTATAGAGTACGCCACGCGTTTAGTTATGGTATAACTTGATGCGCGGGTAGTTAAAGGTTAAAACATTAAAAGGGACCCCCAAATTTGTATTGCAGATTTGGATTCTTTACGTAAAAATAAGCAACTTTTATTTGAGACATTTTTTCAAATTATGGATAGATGGCGCTAATCGGAAAAAACGATTGTTGGAAATGGAAAATTAAATTAAAAATGGAAAGTCCTCACAAAAATGGAAAATTTTACTTAAGTTTTTTTGGTTTTACGGCCTACTCTTCACAACTCAATCGGTCCCCATAATGCTAGAGTGACTGCAAATTTAGCATACATACTTTGCTCCCCTACCGTAACAACATAGCCAAGGAATTCTGCTATCTCAAACTCCTCTACTAGTTCTACTAAGCCTCTTTTTATATTACTTGTGTCTATGTGTTTTGGGCTTTTAATTTTTTGATTTAATTTGTTTCCCCATTGTTTAGTTTTATTAATCAAATACAAATACAGATGAAAAAACTGTACCTTTCAAAAAATAATAGGAGATAGGTACTAATACAAACTTTGAGACACGATTTACTTTTGCGATACTTTTTGTGACAAGCGTATATAATTTCAACAGCAAAATGTTGGGTAAAAGCTATAAGGAATAAAATATGTATGTTTAATAGATAGAGATTACGTAGATAAAAATAAAACCTTTTAAAGAATAGTTGCTTGGAAACATATTATTTTAAGACATATATATATAATACACAATCTGCAATAAAGAAGCTTTAGAGTTAAAAACTGCATCAAATATAAAATGTAGAAATGGCTGTAAAAAATGTATGCTTACTTACGTACTGCTTTTATAGTACTTAGTAAGAAAAGTTTTAGAAAGCTACATCAGTTCTAATAAAAAAAATTAAATTTGCATTTCCAGCACGGTTTGAAAGTTTTAATCCTTCCTAAAACATAACTTTCGAGTGAGAAGAAAATTGTGTCAGGAAAATCTGTATATAATAAATCAGAGGTATTCGGTGGAGCGATATATTAATGGCAGCGATCAACCATTTTTCCAACAAAAATATGTTTTCGTGCTCCTTTTATACTCGATCAACTCAATAGTAGATTACTGTAAATATATGGCAATATTTTGATAAATTATACAGGCTTGGATACAAATTTTTAGCGAAAAATTCAGTAAAATCTAAATATTTTTCATTTATTGTTCTTTTAATTTTGCGTTTTCAATCATTTTGTTCATTAATACATGTAAGTACATATATAAAAAAAGACGTATTATCAAACGACGTATTATCAATGTTGTTCTGAAGCTATTTTCTTGTGGCATTTTTACAATTTTAACTATTTAGAATGAGAAATAAGCCACAATATTATTAAAAAATGATTTTTTTTAATGGAGTTATTGACATTATGTATTAATAATACCTATTTTCAACTAAATAATGAATTTTATAAACAAAATTTTGGTCTAGCAATGGGCTCCTCTTTATCTCCATTATTGGCTAATATATTTATGGAGGATTTCGAAACTAATATCATTTCTAAACAAAATTTAAAACCCACTGTATGGTGGAGATATGTAGATGATGTGTTTTCAATATGGCCTCATAGATCAGAATTGTTGGATACATTCCTGAATATTATAAACGATCAAGAAGAGACAATAAAATTTTCAATGGAAAAGGAATATAATAACACCCTGCCTTTTCTCGATGTTTTAGTCTCAAAGATTAATACTGGATATGAGACTCAAGTGTATAGAAAACCAACACATACCAACAGATATCTCAATTACAAATCAAATCACAACATCAACGTTAAAAAGGGAATCATAAAATCCTGATATGACAGAGCCAAAATTACTTGTTCTAACGAAAATTCATTTTTAGAAGAAAAACAATTCTTAACATCTGTTTTATTAAAAAATGATTATCCTTTATCGTTTATAAATAAGGAATTGTCAAGATTGGATCGAATGGAACAGAACAACATAGAACGGGATCCTACAACATTCATAAGGAATAATACGAGGAAAATATCAATACCATACATAAAAGGACTATCCGAGAAACTTAAAACAATAGGAAATAAATTCAACATTTCAACAACATTCAAAACAACCAACACATTGAGATCTATTCTATCTAAAACTCAACCTAACAATGAACAAGAAAGGACAAAGAATTGTATTTATAAAATACCCTGTGAATGCGAACAGTTTTATATAGGTGAAACATCAAGACCATTAAACGTTAGAATAAGTGAACATCAATCTTATATTAAAAATAGAGAATTTGATAGATCTCAAATATGCCAACACGCATGGGATAATGAACATAGAGTTCAGTGGAGAGATTCAAGTATAGTCCTGAAAGAAACAGATAGTAAAAAGAGAAAAATCAAAGAAGCGGCTCTAATTATGCTAAACGAAACCAATTGTGTCGCAAATTCCTCGGTGGAATACAGTAGGATGTGGATACCCATACTGAAAGAGGAAGTCAATAGAAAGAAAATACCACAATTAGTAAGTCAATAGTCGAGTTAGTACATATTTTATATTTTAGTATTACTTATATATCCATGTATTATTGATATTATTTATAATTTAAACAAAATTATAGTAAAGTAAGAATTTGATATTAATTTTGAGAGTAAATTAAATGTAAGACCAAATACTTACGATGTCGGGATAGTATCACGGACCGCATATGAAATGCCTCCCGAAAAAGGGTTTCTTACCTGTCGCTAAAATGGTCACACACGAATTGCCTCCCAAGCTTTAAATAAATTACATGCTTCTAATCTTTATGTGAAGGTGAGACGTTGCCACATCTTCGTCCCTTTGTAAATTTTTGGCAAAATTGGTATTTTGTTATTTAATTTATTTTATTTTCAACTGTATGTATTTTACATTATTCACACTAGGCGGTATTTATAAATTTTAACTAACTTATACATATATAAATAGTTTTATATCCATTATAATATATTTTATAATAACCATTATTTTTTGTTACTAATAAATTAACAAAAAATACAAAAACATAATAAGTATTTTATAGATTTATTAAAAATAACATCACAAAAACTTATTTGAAAATTACAAAATATTTTTCCTAATGGTAGGGAAGCCCAAGTGGGGATTTTTGCAAATACTCGAGCGCGTCATCGAGGGCCCGAAAAAAAAAATATTCTTAAAAAAACTCGAAATTCTCAGATTAAGGTAAGGTAAGTTAAGTACAAGCAAAACAGTGTATATTTCAAAAATCTGACGATTTGAGCCGGGCGTAAGGAAATGGGTGAGTCCCAAAGCTTCACAAGAAAAAAGCGAACATTTCGCGAAATGAACGACAGATCGAAAAATTAAAAAATATATGCCCAATATTTTTTAAGAATTGGTCTTGACGGTCCAGTTAGCTGGGACTCAGTCGATCGACGAGTTTTAGTGGATTTGCGATTTGCGGTCGCTGGTTCGAGCCTCAGCTAGGTCATGAAATTTATAAAAGGCCAACGCCGTAGTATAAAACTCAATAGAGTCTACGGCTTGGTCTGGAATAAACTGGCGTCTGATCGGCCTATGGAGGAGCGGTACGGGAAGGGATAAGGGCTTCCGGCTTGGTGATACTCCTCCATAGATCCCTACCGAAGGGCGTTGACGCCTAAGAACGGTGTATACATACATTTTTTAAGAATCTATCGAATGATACCAAACACGACTTCACACGGAGAGTAATTTAATATTTTAAATACGAATCCCGCGATATTTTGCGAAATGAACATCAGATCGAAAAACTGTAAAATACACTTATTTAATATTTTTGAAAAATCTATCGAATGGCACCAAACACGACCCCCATGGATATGGGGTGGGGGGTTACTTTAAAATCTTACTTCATTTTTTTATTGCAGATTTGGATTCCTTACGTAAAAATAAGTAACTTTTATTCGAAACATTTTTTCGAATTATGGATAGATGGCGTTATAATCGGAAAAAACGATTGTTGGAAATGGAAAATTAAATTAAAAAATGGCAAGCGCCTACTAAAATGGAAAACTTTACTTAACTTGTTTTGGTTTTAGGACCTACTCTTCATAACCCAATAGGTCCCCAAAGCGCTCGAGTGACTGCATATCTAGCATCCTTTGCTCCCCTAACATAAATTTATATGATACTACTTTAACAAATTCTAATCTATTTATTTTACATTCTCTTAATTCTAAAATATTTTCATTTAGAAATTTATTTTTGATCTACTTTCCACAACAATTTTTTTTTGGTGTCGAAACAGAATTCATTTTAATGTAAATATTTATTTGAAATTGTAAAATTATATCAATAAAATTATTATTGTTAGGATGAGGGCAGTAGAAAGAAGAATCATACTTGGAATTAAAACTTTCGCATGGGTTTGTGGTTCTTTGTAAAGATAAAGAGTGCTCGGCCCAAAGACAAAGATGTAGAGGAAATGTCGAATTTTCAGATATGTAAACTCAGAGAATATAAACTCGTATTCAGAGAATATAAACAAACAAAAAGATTAAGGTAAAAGTACCTATTTATGGAATCATTAAGAAGATATTAGAATCAGAATTGGAATTACCCAGAAAATCTGGATATTAGATTGTCGGGTAACAACTTTCTTTTCTAAAAAGAAATATGTCGTACTGTTAAATATTTATGTGAAACAAATTTCGTCGGTGATTCTGCAAAAACCTCGTATACTCCGTTGAAAAATACTAATGTTAACGTAATGAAAATGCCAAGAAACCCAATTACGTTAACATAGTTACGAAATTACGTTTTCATTACATTGACATGTGTAATTTTTACGGAGTTTCAGACAGGGCAAAAATCTAACTTCTGGGAAAAAATAGATAGATACTACCTATTTAAATTATGATTTGGCAACATTGTGTCATTATACAGAGTTAAATAGACAAAATATCAGCCTAAATGATTAACGAAACGGAGGCATTTCGATTGTACCTGGGAGGCATTTCATGTATATAAATATTTACCTGAAAAAGTGGGAGGCATTTCGATAACGCCGGTATCACGAGGTTTTTCCTGGTTTTCCCTCGTGATTTACTATGAGATCTCTAACGCGAGAGTGTTAATGTCACCGTTGCATGTGGTTGTCTTTTTAAAGACAGATCACATGCTATGATTTTTTTTTGTGACGGATATTCTTGAGTTGAGGTTGATTTCATGTAATCGAATGAACTATCTTTCAGTAAAGTCGTCCCAGGAACGCAACTCATAAATATTGGCAATATCATTTTAAAGTCTTCTACTTTAAAATGTATTATATGTATCTGAATTGCCGATATAAATGAGTCAAATTAAATAAATTATTAGAAGAATTTTTTTACTAAACAACAACATTTTTGTTTATGTTAATAGTATTTTGTATTTTGACGATCGGGTGCCGGATTTGGGCGTCGAAATGTTAATAAAAATCATTTTTTAATAATATTGTGGCTTATTTCCCATTCTAAATAGTTAAAAAAGACGTATTATCAAACACATAGTCGAGGCATTGAAGGATTGAAGTGTCGATTTTTTTGCAGTAAGACGGATTTTAATGCGGATTGGTGCGTTGGATTCGTGAGAATGTCATGAAATTTTGTGAACTAATGTAATGAATAAGAAATCTCAAATTGCATTTGTGCATAAGAAAAATGTATTTCAAAAGTGCATTTTGAAATAGGCAATTATTATAAATTTGCAACTCGGTAAATTTTCTTACTCGGGGGTTTTTGGGGTCGCTGAAAACGAATATGAGGTCGGCGAGAGTGTGTAAACTACTTGGTGCCTGCAGCGGGTGTAATAAACGTCTTCCTCTGGAGAATTATGGTAATTTGTTAAATAATTGGCCCAAACTTGTAACTCGGGGGGTTTTTGGGATCGCTGAAAATTAATATGAGGTCGGCGAGAGTGTGCAAAGTATCTGGTGCCTGCAGCGGGTGTAATAAACGTCTTCCTCTAGAGTATTATGGTAATTTATCATATAATTACTTTAAACTCGTTACTCGGGGGTTTTTGGGGTAATCTATTTTCTTCGATGTAACTATAGTGATCGAAAAGGGTGGTATTTTTATTATAAATAAACATAAATTTTTATTATTATAATATATTTATGGTTAAAAAAGTTCATTATCATCTTCTTCTTCATTATTGCCTTTCCCTCTCGAGTCCAATGCAATATTTGTGCAATCAGAGCCTGCACGATTTTTGCAGGCTAAATTACAAACTAACCCATGCTTCCTGCACCCGCATGAGTTGCCGCAGTCTGACTTACAACTACTTACAGGATATTAAATTTAAAATGTTTGGAGGACCAGGTGGCTAAGTCATTCTAACTGGAATTAATAAATTATTTTGTAATTCCCATCCCCAATCGGTTAGGTTCATTGTAATTCCCATCCCCAATCGGTTGGGTTCATGTTTCTGTCCTCTCCATGCAGCCAAATTTGTGTTTGTAAATATACCCGTTTTAAATGCTGGGTAAATGCATCAACAGATGAAAGAATTTTTCCAATGACAATCTTTCTATTTTTGGCAATAGCCATTCAGTACATTCTGTATCGGTAAGTTTCAGCTAATTGGATATTACTCAGTTTAAACTGATCAGGAATATTCCGTTTCCTGAAACTTATCGGGGCATTGTACATAGACATAAGAAGTTGGCAGCCGTGGTCAATAATTTCATTAAGGGGTACAACATACAGTAAACCAAATGTGCTTGAGAGTCTGGCAAAACCTCTGGAATAGAACAAACTCAAAACTCCATAATATTCAACCCAGAATACCTGCCTTAAAATACCAGCAATTTGTAGAAGGGACAAAGTTGTCATCCGAAGACTAAGAATTGGACATTGCCGTCTTACACATGGTTACCTGATGAGCCAGGGAAATCCTCCTTGGTGTCATACCTGCAACACTCGTGTCACCGTCAAACACATACTAGTTGAGTGCCAGCTATACACGAACACCCGAAGACAACATAAACTGGAGGAAGACCAAACCACCACTCTTAGTGATAATAGTAACTTTAATAATGTGATAATGTTTGTCAAAGACTCTCCGTTATACTAAGCCATATAAATGTTGTTTTTTATCATTTTGCTGATGTTGTAATTTCTTAATTTAAATTCTTAATTTTCTTAATTTTTGTAATTTAAACATATTGTAAACCTTACTTTTGTAACCGTTTCAATCGCCTGCGTTGCTGAGACACGTTTATTTAAATAAATAAAAAAATATTTTTTACACTTGTTTAAAATAAATAATTTAAATAACAGAAAAACAAAATAAGAAAAAAAAACGTGTTCTGTTTTGCTTACAGTGTAACCGTTTTATTAGTGTATACAAACGTGTGAGAGAGAAAGGCAATAAATCCTACATGAGATTAGTCAAGAATGTATGAATACTGCCAACATAATTTTAAGCGCCAAATTAAAAAAAATGGAGATCCTGAACAAAATAATCATGTTTTTTTATAATATCCTATGAAATTAGAATTTAGTCGTTGCGATATTTATTTTCAGTGACCCCAAAGACCCCCGAGTAACAAGTTTGGGCCAATTATTTAACAAATTATCATAATAGTCCAGAGGAAGACGTTTATTACACCTGCTGCAGGCACCAGACAGTTTGCACACTCTCGCCGACCTCATATTCATTTTCAGCGACCCCAGAAACCCTCGAGTAATGAGTTTAAGCCAATTATATGATAAATTACCACAATACTCCAGAGGAAGACGTTTATTACACCCGCTGCAGGCACCAAGTAGTTTGCACACTCTCGCCGACCTCATACTCGCTTTCAGCGACCCCAAAAACCCCCGAGTAAGAAAATTTACCGAGTTGCAAATTTTTAATAATTGCCTATTTCAAAATGCACTTTGAAATGCATTTTCCTTATGCACAAATGCAATTTGAGATTTCTTATTCATTACATTAGTTCACAAAATTTCCTGACATTCTCACGAATGCAACGCACCAAACTGCATTAAAATCCGTCTTACTGCGCCAAAAATCGACAGTAAGGCCTTTTTTTGTGCTTCAGTGCCTCGACTAACAGTAAAATCAACAAACCTTAAAAATAAAAATTAAACAAGCCGAATCCTAGCTCCAAAATCCATGAAATGAAATATAAGACCTCAAAAAACTACGACAGTTTCAACTTCCATAAGAAACTAAAATAATATGTAGATACTTAAAAACGCAGACGGAAAAATTTGTCATCATGAGCCATAGTGCACAGAATATAGACCTGGATCCCGCGCACCAAAAAAAAGTTGATTATAGGCAAGCTGAAAATTTGTTAATAGTAAAATTTGTTAATAGCTTGCCGGTGTCTAGTCGGACAAACTTTAATGTACAGGAACACTGGAACAGGGGAAGTTTTAATTGTGGAACAGTTTAAAAATTTGGAACGTCAGATTACGAAAACGTTTCATGTATTTTGTTGGAAAGAACTTCCAATAATTGATTTGTTACCATTTCATTAAACTCTCGTGCAAAAATTATACTGGTGATTATCACCAACTGAGCATTTTAATGAGTGAAACACGAAAAACATATCAAATGACAAGAATCATGTTGGTTAGTAATAGCAGTCTGCGTAATTTTTGCATAAGAGTGTAATGAAAGGGTAACAAATCAATTGGATGTTCTGTCCGACAAAATACATGGAACGTTTTCGTAATCTGACGTTCCAAATTTTTAAATTGTTCCACAATTAAAGCTTTCCCTGTTCAAGTGTTCCCATACATCAAAGTGTGTCCGACTAGACACCGATAGGATATTAACAAATTTTCAGCTTGCTATTAATTCAAACCGATGTGGTCCTTCTTCAACAGCCACAACCTCTGTCTTGGTTTAAAAGTAAGAATCCTGAGATGTCTTTTGTGTTCTGTTTTAATTGTGTTGAATCGTGGACCTTAAACGAATATGTGTGTAGAATATTGAAACCGTTTGAGATGTAACTATGTATATCAGAGAATACTTAAGATCCCATGGACTATCAGAGTTATAAGTGAGGAGGTATTCAGATGAATTGAGAAGAAACGAGAGGTACTGGTAGAGGAACTACCACCAAATCTCGGAAACTACAAGACTTTGGACACATTAGGTATGCTAAGTGAATCCAGATATGCCCTTTTACAAGCCATCCCGCAGTGAAAAATATTTGGAAAGCCAGGTCCATGCAAAAGAAGGATATCATGGTTATAGAACCTCAGAACTTTGTTATCTCTTTCTCAGATCCTAAACAAAACATTAGTTCTAGAAAGTCTATAGTACGTTCTTTAAAGGTAAAATATTGCAAAACCTCTAAATTTTAAAGAACCGCTTTGATTGACATTAAATTTGGCATACACATAGCTAACACGTCAAAAGAAAAAAAGTGATATTGTGCCGATGTGTGCTTTTGCCCTAGGGGTGACTTTCACTCCCTTTTGGGGGTGAAAAATATATGTTCGAAATAAGTTCGGAAATCGATAAAATGACTAACTCTAAGCAACTTTTGTTCTATAAAGTTTTTTCACCAAGTTAATACTTTTCGAGTTATTTGCGAATGAATATGTTAATTTTTCTACAAAATTACCACGTTTTCGGACGGTTTTTCACAAATAACTCAAAAAGTAAATATTTGGTCGAAAAATAGTACATTGTTTACCGGGTAGGAAAAGCTTAACATTCCTGGACGACTGTGAAGATTGCTAAGTCGAGGCGCAAGCCGAGACTTAGCAACACAGAGTCCAGGAATGTGGCTTTTCCTACGAGGTAAACATACTATTTTTCCGCAAATCGTTTAAAATTCGACAGATATTGATTGATTTAAAAAAAATGCGATAATTTTATTCCCAAATAAATGGTGCTTTGAAATTCCTAATAAAATTACTTGGGTTACTATGGAAACGTATTGAGGTTGAATTGTCAAACTTGACAATGTTTTCTATCATTTATGTAGAACACTAACAACTGTACGGAAATATCATTTCCTTACAGTAAGGAAATGACATTTCCTTACAGTAAGGAAGTCCTGACTTTTTCTTCAAGAAATTTTGACAGGAATGTCAAAATTTCCTGGCGATTTGCGGAAAAAATTCTTATCAAAAATATAGCACTTAAAAAAGTGAAAAACATGGTGTATATATTAGGTATATTTAGTAGAAGCAGATTTATAGCTAATGACAAATAGGTTCATATTCGTCAAATTCCAAATCGAATATTTTAACGTGCCATAACCAAAAAAAGCACTTTTTTGGGGAAAAAATGTTTAAACTTTTTTAAAGTGTCCAAAGAACGCTTATTTTTGTTTTTTAAAAAAATTTTTTAGCATCAAAATTAAACAAGTTAAGCTCAACATAAAGTTGGTCCCTTTTTTGGTAAGAAATCGGGAAAATCACCCCCTAATTAGCATTTCAAATGAACTTAATTGTTACCACTTTACAAGTTTTTTACTCGCGTATGTATTGATAATATGATATGTAAGTTTCATCGCTTCAAAATGCTTATTTTTGAAAGAGCTCTAGTTAAAAGGGCTTGAACGAGTGTATGCAAAATTAGAAACTCCGAATCTTAACCAATTTTTGTCTTACAGAAAAACAAAAGAATACAACATATTCATAAACGTAAAGCTGACTTTTTTGTTGTTTAAGATTTTTGGTGTCTCTAACAATTTTTAAGTTTTTTGAAAAAAGCATTTTTTTCAAAATTAAAATTTTTAAGAAATTTTAATTTTAAACCAAATTTTTTTAAAAATAAGCACTTTCAATTGATGAAACTTACAGATCATATAAACACAACATAAGTAAAGTAACTTGTGAAGCGGTAACGATTAATTTCATTTAAGTTGCTAATTGGGGGTGATCTTCCTGATTTCTTTTTGTCAAAACAAAAAGGACCAACTTTATTTTGAGCGTATCTTGCTTAAATTTGATGCTAAATTTTTTTTTATAAAAACCGAAATAAGGCTTTTTTAGAACAAGAATGCTTCATTATTTGTATATTTCACATTGAATTATTCTATTTGAAATTTTTCGAATATGAACTTATTTTTCATTAGCTATAACTCTGCTTTTGCTAGGTATAGAGACCTAAAATATATACCATTTTTTCACTTTTTGATAGGCTATAGTTTTTCTAAGCTAAACCGTCTAAAAACGTGTTTATTTTGTTGAAAAATGAACATATTCACTTGCAAATAACTCGAAAAGTATTGATTTGGTCAAAAAACCCTATGGAACAAA
This sequence comes from Diabrotica virgifera virgifera, assembly GCF_917563875.1. Lineage (NCBI taxonomy): Eukaryota > Metazoa > Arthropoda > Insecta > Coleoptera > Chrysomelidae > Diabrotica > Diabrotica virgifera. The sequence continues at coordinate 243,682,361 of NC_065448.1, read as the reverse complement.
AGTTGCACACATTTTTTCACCCCCTAGATGAGGTGAAACTCACCCTCAGTTGCACACATCGAGACCATATCACTTTTTTTCTTTGACATGTTAGCTATGCGTATGCCAAATTTCATGTCAATCCAAGCGGTTCTTTAAAATTTACAGCAAAAACCGTGAAAGAATGTACCAGTCAACGCGATAGCTACAACATTAATATTTTTCAAAATATTTCCAGTACTCCATTAAAATGTTACATTTTTTAAGCCGCATTTGTTAGAGGAGTCAATTTTATTTCTATAATGTGTAGGGGGGATCCGTAGAAGCTTAAGTTCAAGTTTTTGGGGTCGCCACCCTTGTCCTCCGGCCGCCATATTGGAAAAACATGCAAATAGTTTTCGCGCTGTATCTTCTAAACTAGCTATCCTACAGAAAATTTAATTTTACATAAAATGTAGCAAATTAAATTTTCTACAATTTTATGTCTATTACTTTTTATCCTCAAGTGGCCAACAAAAAAGTTATAAATAAAAATATGAGAAAATTTTGTCAAATTACTTGAGTAAAATTCAAATTTTTTGACATACCTCGTATAATATTCAAAAAATTTAATATTTGATGGTTAAATCTTAGGTTTTGGACCATGTAGAGCATTTTATAAAGAATAACTTTTTTTCGTAAAATTAATAATAAAAAAGTTTTCCATATGGATACAACTTACAGGGACATACTGTATAAATAGAAAAGTTTTTTTTTATTGTATTCCTATGAGAATTCGAGAATCTGGTTAAGATTGGAGCGCTGTGAAACCTAGATAATAAATTAAATTAAACAAACTGTCGAAACCCAAATGACTCCATCTTTAAACAAATAAATGTTTAAAAATAATAAAATCTTTGGATTTCTTGGTTCGGAAGCAGATTCTCTCTTATACCTATTCCCCATCCTTCTAAAAATTGCAAGGAATAAAGGGTGATGAATGCAGAGACATGGGGAGTCTACATAGTTGCACTCCACAACATATCAATTCACCGAGGTAAAGATCAACAAATCTGCTTCGTAGTACTCGATACGTAAGTAAAACCGTGGGTAGATAAAAGGCATTATATTTAATTTCGATTCAGATTAAACAACTTCATAGCGAAAATTGTTCATTGAAAAATCCTCTACAAAATCGCTATGATGTTATTTTATTGTGAAATTAACGGAAAAAAGTTATAACCTCCAAAAGGAAACTTCTTACAAAATTTTCTCATATTTTTATTTATAACTTTTTTGTTGGTCACTTGAGGATAAAAAGTAATATATATAAAATTGTAGAAAATTTAATTTGCTACATTTTATGTATAATTAAATTTTCTGTAGGATAGCTAGCTTAGAAGATACAGCGCGAAAACTATTTGCAAGTTTTTCCAATATGGCGGCCGGAGGACAAGGGTGGTGACCCCAAAAACCTGAACTTAAGCTTCTACTGAACCCTCCTACACATTAAAAAAATAAAATTGACTCCTCTAAGAAATTCAACCTAAATGTAACATTTTAATGGACTACAGTGATTAAGTAAACAATTTTTCACGCGATTGACAAGCAGCATAGTGTTACATAGGAACAATAAACCAGACAATTTTCCGTTGTCGCTTGTTTGATATATACGCGACCAAAATCATTTCTCTAAACTTAAATCGAGAGCATAAAGGTTCCAGAAACGCATCAGAGCGAAGATAATATCCCGACGGTATATCCCAGCTAAGAATCACCCTCAGGGAATGTGCCTCGGTTAGGGTTTTTACCTTTCTGCTGTTTTATTAAAGGACCCCGATGTATTTTCCAGAGCGGTTTCCAGGCGGTCGTGCCTTATGGCTAATAAGAGCCTCTCGAACTTTTCGTCTCTCTTGGTTGGCAACATTCACGTGTAAATGATTCAGTTCGTGCAGATCGTATCGAAAAAGTTATGATATTTCTGGTGCTTCATCGAGAAATCTTACGTCGGATTTTCTTGTTTCGTATACATTGAAAGGGGTTCGATTTGATTATGGCAACCACAAAATATAATCAATACTGAATATTTTATTTGTTTTTTTTATTAATTTAGCTTAGGGGAGAGGAGAGGGTATGGTTTAAAAATTTTGTAATTTTCGATATTTTTATTATTTTAAATGCAAGTATATTTCTTCAAGAATACTCTCTGAAAATTTCAGATCGATCGGAGCAAAATTATCTAACATATTCATCATTATCCAGCCTCAAAATTTCACTGCTGAACATAGGCCTCCTCTCCTCGTTTCCAACCCCATCTATCCTGAACCGCTCTCATCCAGTTTTTATTTAGCTTTCCTAAGTCGTCAGTCCATCTTGTAGGCGGTCGACCAACGCTTCTCTTGTCTTCTCTTGGCCTTCATTCCAATAACCTCTTCTTCCATCGCCCATCTGTCATTCTGGCTATGTGTCCTGCCCATCTCTACTTCAACTTGGCTATCCTCTCGCTGACGTCAGTCACCTTTGTTCTTCTCCTGATTTCTTCGTTTCTGATTTTGTCTCGCAGAGTTATTCCTAACATTGACCGCTCCATTCTTCTCTGCGTGACTCTTAATTTGGTAGCCGAGGCTTTAGTTAAGGTAAGTGTTTCTGATCCGAAAGTCAAGACTGGGAGGACGCACTGATCAAATACCTTTCTCTTTAGGCATGTGGGCAACTCACTTTTAAAAGTTTCTCTAAGTTTTCCAAATGCTGCCCACCCAAGACCGATTCTTCTCTTCAGTCCATGAGTCTGGTTATCCCCGCCAATAGTAATTTCATGTCCCAGGTATTTATATCTATCTACGAGTTCTATTTCCTTTCCACCAATACTGATGTTCTGGTTGGGTACCAAATTTTTCATTATTTGTGTTTTCGAGATGTTCATATTTAAACCTACATTTTCTGTAGCCATAAAGAGTTCTTGTACCATCTCTCTTGCCATACCTAGATCCTCAGCTACTACGACTATATCATCGGCGAAACGTAGTTGTTTAGGTATTCTCCATCTATTTTTATTCCCTTTGTCATCCAACCCAAACTCTTGAAAGCATGTTCTAAGACCGTATTAAAAAGTTTAGGTGACATTGGGTCTCCTTGTCTAACCCCCCGTTCTATTTTTATGCGATTACTGAGTATGTAATTTGACAGTGGTTGTTGCTTGTAAGTATATTTTATGTAATAATTTTGTATACCTATAATCTAGCCTGCATTCTTTAAGCGCCTGCAATATTTTGTTAAGCTCAACTGTGTAAAAGGCTTTATGAAAATCGATAAAAACTATAACTAGAGGTCTATTGTTTCCACTACTTTCTTTATTAGGGTGTTTATAATTTGTAGACGGTTATTTATTTTATTCCGTAACTTTTTTGGAATCCTGCCTTTTCTCTTGGTTGATAACTTAACTATTATTCGCGCAAATAACATATAAATGGCTGAGGAGGCTAATCGGTCTGTAATTCTCTAAATTGGCTTTGTCTCCTACTTTGTGTAATCTCCTCATAGTAGCAATGTTCCAGTTTGTTGGAATATTGGCGTTGTGAAGGCAGATATTGAAAAGTAGTTTAATTTTTTCAAGTAGTATATTTCCTCCAATTTTTATTGCTTCTGATTCTATTCCATCCTCGCCTGGGGTCCGATTATTTTTCATTTCCTTTAGAGCCTCTTTGATTTCTGATTTTGTTGTATCGGGCATTAAATCTGATCCTTGATGTAATACCCCAGTTTTTACTGTAATTGGAGGTTGCGTATTGTCATCTTTTTTTCTTGATTTATATAACTCTGTGTCGAACTCCTCGACTATTGTTCATATTTCATCTCTGTTTGTAGTTTCTTTTCCAGTTCTGTTTCTAAGTTTGTTGATTTCTATTTTTCCTTGTTGTACGCTTTTCTTCAAAACTTTCATGTTTTTATTATGCTCTATTGCTTGTTTTGTTTTTTCTACATTGTAGTTTCTTATGTATTTTCTTATTGCCTTTGTGAACGTGTTATTTATTTGATTAAGCGCTTCTTTGCTGGAACTGTTATCTCCTTTAATCTGTCATCTTGGTTCTACAAGTTAATATTTCTACATTCGACTCGTTTTGTAGCAGCTTTGCACCAGCGCGCTTAGCGTACTCAGAAACCTCCAAGAGCTGTTCCCCTTCTCTTTTGCTAATTACTCCGCTATTCAAAAACATATTCCGGTATGCATCACTTTACGATTTGACAGACAAAGAATAAATTGAAAATAAAAGTTATCAAAACTTTAAACGTGTTTTTCTCAAAACTGCTCTTTTAAAAGGCGGTGGACATTTTAATTCAAAATCAACTTATCCCATCTATCTGAAATTTTGGATAGATTTTCTCTAGATATTTCATCAGATAACAATATAGAGATATTTTTGAAGTTATACTGCTTTAGGCGCGATTGAGATTGAGGGTGAATTTATATTGATCTGCGCGCATGCGCACACCGACAGTTTGGTATTAGTCTTTATACGGGTTCTGATTGGGTGTTCTGTCAATAATTGTTCAATATGGAGGTTATCGGTAAACAAAAATGTTGTATATTATATTAGTTTTTATTGTTGTGAGGACAGAAATAAAATCAAATTTATAATTATAGTGACTTTGTAAATAGTTTTGAAAAGCCACAGGTACGTAATTCTAAATGTTTCAGTTGTATTCCAATAAAAAATTATCTTCATACCTATTTGGAAAATGTAAAAAAAATAATGTACTTACCTAGTACTTGCTATGCTATACCCCTAGTAGGCAATGCTTTAATTTACATAATCTGATTACGAACAAACTTTCTACAAATTTTCATCTAATGTATCGTTTTCTTACTCTATATATTGTTGTATTTTAATTCGACAAAAATCAAACTAATAAAAATTCATATAAACAAAATGTCAAAAAGTTGTTCAGTTTGTGTATAGCCCCACATGACGTATACGCGAAGGTGGTGCAGTTTGAAATCGCTTCGACTCTCGTACGGCGGGATATACGGGAAGTAGGTTCAAGCCCAATGCAAGTTATATCATTTTTTTACTTTTTTTATAGATTTTATGATTGTAAGTATATTTTTAATTAATTTTATCAGAAAATAAGTATTTAATTACAATTTTTGGCAACAATTATTGTTCAGAAATCATTTGTGGCATTTTTCAATGTGTTTGTGTGTGTTTGATTCTTTTATTTTTTTAATTTTTGGTATTGTTTTAATAAAAATTTTTGGAAAGTAGTAGAGAAACTGTTTAAAGTATATTGATTTCGTTGAAATCATATAATAGAAGTATAACTTCTTACGTGCGTACAAAGTACACACATTCTTTTTTATTTTATGCTCATTTTTTGTTTAACAATAATAAATATATTGATTTTTACCCTTTTTTTACAGAAAATTTCTTTATTTTGACTTCTGAGTAATACCAAAAACTTAAAAAATCGTTAAACCTAAAAAACTCGACTAAAATCTTTTTTAATTTTTTGTTTCACAGGATACAATGACGAGTTCTGATGTCTACCGCAAAATCCTTTTTTTAGGAGTCTCTAAAAATTTGCCACCGTTGGCTTATTTTTCAAAATTTTGCCTTTGAATTGTACCGAATGTGTACCTTGCGTGTGTACCAAGTTTCAAAAAAACCTCGAATCGAAAAAAACCTGTAAAAACTCCTTATCTACAGAAGTTTCTTAAAAGATTTATTTATCGACCACGTGAGCGGTATTCCCAGCGCAACATAAGAGAGATGAGATTGTTTAATGGAGGCTCTGTGATGTTTTGGGGTGGAATCTCATTGACAACAAGAACGTATTTGGTGTTTTAAGTGGAGGCTCTTTAAATAGCGAAGGGTGCATTATAAAAATGTTGTTTCTTTGAACACTTTGTATCTCTCGCACCTTAGATGGGAAGTAATTTCATCTTAATGTATAATAAGACAATATATCGTCACGTAACCGTCGTTACTTAATAAAGGGTGATTCATTTAGAGGTACTTTTTAAAAAAAAAGAAAAAACAATGAAAAAAATGAATTTTATTTGACACTCTTTATTGCCGTAAGAAAGAACCATTCCTTATAATTACTTCTTAAAGATAATTTCTTTTAAATGTTGACCATGACTGCGGTTGAGACGGTCCATACTGAAGGTCTAATTTACGATGACGCGTTCGAGCTTTTCGATTGGTATTTGACCAGTCACTCGAGTAATACTGGCCTCCAGTGCCTCAATCGTAGCCGGTTTATTCATTTAGACTTTGGAATTGAGGTGCCCCAGAGGAAAACAACTAGACGTGTGATGTCACAGGATATAGGCGGCCAAGTCACTTATTCGAAACGTGAAATAAATTGCTCTCCGAACCGTTTTCTCAGTAAAGCCATGCTTTCACGGGATATATGACAGTTGACGCCACATTTTTGGAACCAAATGTCACTTAAACTACGAACTTCAATTTCTGGTACCAAATAGTCCGTTATCATGGCACGATAATGGTCTCCATTCACAGTAACCTTCTTGAACCTCTTTGGGTTGGTCATCAACCCAAATACGGGCATTTTGTTTATTCACGTCCTCATTAAGCCAAAAACGGGCCTCATCGGAAAATATTTTTTATTGCCTATTTTCGTAATAGAGCTAAATAATTCCTAGACGTTGTGCCGAGTTAAGTCTTTCTAGGATGAAATGTCAAACAATACTGAATAAGAAAGCAACTTTAGGTGATACCATTCATGCACGATCTCCCAACAAATCCTCACCAAAAAAAGTACCTCTAAATGCAAGTAAAATTTAATAAAAAAATTTGTCCTGGTAAAAGGTATATTAGTTTAAAAAGCCCCTATAGGGCTACAAACATATAAACAAAACGTTTTCGCTCTGTAACAAGAGCATCATCAGTGTTACAAGCACATGGTGAGCCACCCAAAAATACAAAAGTTGAAACCTTTTACAAATAGACTGAAAGTCTTATATAAATATAAACATCCTAAAATCCAAAGGATGGATAAAATTCCTATGGATGCAGCTTTAGGGCAACATATGACGCCCACAGGTGGTAAGTGGGTCAATTAATTAGGTCATTGTGTTATAAGAGGTGACAGGCCTTTCTGTCAAATAAGAATTATCGGCAATGAAGAGGCAGATAGAGGTACTCGTAAAGCAGCAATCAAGTGCGGAATCTGAATTAGTGCGCGAGTGTGTTTGTAATGATCTCAAAACGTTTTTTTTTACAAAAAGTGATTGGTCATTTGAGGGTCCAAAATATCAAAGTGAAGGTTCAATAAACAATCTACCAAACACCCTACCAGCTTTTTCAGGAGAAAACTGTATAGGAAAAGACTTACTATCTAATCTAAATTAATATTTTTGTACCAAATCTAGCTATTTGTTATTTGTTAAAAATCATTGTTAACATTTGTTTATCCAGTAATGCCGCTAATAACCCGTTGGTGGATGCGGTAACTTTTCTTTAATAAAAAAACCCTAAATACACTCACCGGCACAAATTTCCGCCACCCAAATTTTTTGATTAAGTTTGACAATCTATAACTTTATGATTTGTACTCCGATTTTCAAGACTCTTGCATCAGTTTGTAGGTACATGTGTTGATGTCGTTTTTTATTATTCCGGTAACAAAATTTTTTTGCTTACATGGCATTATACGGGGGTGAATAGAAGCGTTGCATTTTCTTTAACTTTAACTTGAACTTTAAAAAATTCTGTGGAAAAATTTTGAGGGTTGATTTTATTTCATACTCCTCTTGTATTATCCTGGAAGTATCACTAAGGTTTTTAGTCTGGGCGCCAAATAGAGGTCACCGTGTCATTTTCAATTCTGATGGACAAACTCAACGGTTTCTTATGGATTTTGGGCTGCTGATTACGAATTTCGAGGGGGGATTTCGATCGGAGTGGTCAAAAAATTGTTATAAACAATTTAATTGTTTATAAATTGTTTATAAGGCTTTGGCTCATAAACTAAAAGAGATAAAAAAAATGTTTCAAATAAAATTTGTTCCCTAATAAAAAACGAGGAAACAACCGTTTACTAAACTTAAATCCGACATTTAGTACACAAGATATTGTAAAATTAGTGCACAATGCAAATTGCAAATTGCAAAATAAGTATTTTTCGAAGCTTAACCCATCGTAACTCGGCTTCTACGCATGCAAATGAGCCTTATAAGGTGTCCTTTTAAAGCTTAATTAAGAGGCTTCCAAACAAAGTTTGTTAAATTATTTGATCTTCGTTTGTTTTAAAGTTATACCCGTTTGAAATTATAATTTTCTTAAAAAAATTGTACATTAATTTGTTTATAAAGGTTTCAAGCAAACTTGAGCTATAAACATTTATACTTTAATTAACAATAATGATAAAACAACTCAAAAGGGACAATTTGAGCTTACGAAAATGTTCGTAAGTTTATTTTTGGCTAAGATGTCGATATTTTAATGGCGCGCTATGAGGCGCAAGATTGGCTCACAGTCAAGTAAGTATGTATTCTTCGACGCTTTATCGATCGTAACTCGGCTTCTACGCATGAAAATGAGCCAATATGTGGTATCCATATAAAAATGGATCGAGTTCTTTTGCAGCATCATCATTGCATATAAAACGAGCATTTATGATGTGGCGGCATACACACAATTGACGGGTCTTGATGATGCTGCAAAAGAACTAGATCCACTTTATATGGATATCATATTAGATAATTACACTCTAAAGCCTCAAAAAGTTTTAGTTTTACTGCCTACAAGAACAGACTTGTACCACCATGTAACTGTTAAAATTTCGCTAAGAACTTATGCAGATGTAAAAAAGCTGATATTCCCTCTATATCTCTATGCAGATTTGCAGATGCATGAAAAAAAAGTTTGTAAAAATAGTATTAATAAATAATATCAACTTACTTTTTAGTTATACTTCTGAAATATTAGTTTTTAATGTTTTTTTCTCATTTAGTGCAAAAAATAGAAGACAATGTAAATAGAATGAAAGGTGATACGAGGTACAGAATGATGATTTAATTATAATAATTACATGATAAAATTTTATTAGGATCTTCAAAAATGAAAAATGAAGATAACGTAGGTATACATAGAAATTATAATTTGCATCGAGAAATTAGCGCGTGAACCTTTACGCGGTGAGCCGATCTTGCGCCTCATAGCGCGCGCCATTAAAATATCGACATCTTGGCCAAAAATAAACTTATGAACATTTTCGTAACCTCAAATTGTTCCTTTTGAGTTTTTCTATCATTAATGTTCATTAAAGTATAAATGTATATAGCTGAAATTTGCTTGAAACCCTTATAAACAAATGAATGTACAATATTTTTAAGAAAATTGTAACTTCAAACGGGTATAACTTTAAAACAGATGAAGATCAAGTAATTTAACAAACTTTGTTTGGAAGCCTGTTAATTAAGCTTTAAAACGACATCTTCTAAGGCTTATTTTCGTGCATAAAAGCCGAGTTACGATCGATAAAGCTTCGAAAAATACTTATTTTGCAATTTGCAATTTGCATTGTGCACTAATTTTACAATATCTTGAGTTCTAATTGTTAGATTTAAGTTTAGTAAACGGTTTTTTCTTCGTTTTTTATTAGGGAACAAATTTTGTTTGAAACATTTTTTTTATCTCTTTTAGTTTATGAGCCAGAGCCTTATAAACAATTTATAAACAATTAAATTGTTTATAACAATTTTTTGACCACTCGGATCGAAATCCCCCCTCGAAATTCGTAATCAGCAGCCAAAAATCCATAAGAAACCGTTGAGTTTGTCCATCATAATTGAATATGACACGGTGACCCCTCTGGCGCCTAGACTATTTGTTTTTTGAACTATCCAAATATCTCTTTCCTTGTAAGAGCTGTAAATAAAAACACTGCTTTGAAGGTTTTTTTAATTAAAAATATCAAACTCACTAAAATTAACAAAACAAAACAAAATTAATCACAAAACCAAACAATTCAATAGCGGGTATGTCCACCTCTTGCAACAACGAATGCTCGCAATCTGTTTGGCATCGAATAAAGATGAAAAAATATAAAAAAAATATCCTTGCCTCGGGAATAGCCTGATATTAGTCTACCAGGGTCATAACTGTACCAAATTTTCTGGAGGCCTAGGATGACGGCGAATAGCTTTTTTTAATTCATCCCATAAATACTCAATAGGATTGAGATCTGGGCTGCATACGGTCCATTCTAATTTTATCAATATCAATCCAACCTCTATTTTATGAGTCAATCAGTGTTTTTATTTACAAAAAATGGTACAACTCTTAAAAAAAAGAGATATTCAGATAATTCAAAAAACAAAATTTTAGTGATTCCTCCGGGATAATATGACAGGAAATACAACACTTCCATTCACCCCCGTATAATGCAATGCAAGCAAAATTATTGTGTTACCGGAATAATACCAAACGATATCAATACATTTACCTACAAACTGGTGCAAGAATCTTGAAAATCAGATTACAATAAAGTTATAAATTATCAAACTTAATCAACACATTTTGGGTGGCGGAAGTTTGTGCCGGTGAGTGTATAATTGAGTGACGTCAACGAGAACAGTCGAAACAATTAAGACGTTTTATAAAAATTCGTTCAGCATTCCTTACCTGTTCCAATAAACGTGTAAGGATTGAAAATTTGTTCTTTTGTCCTCTTAAAATAGCGAAAACACTCCTCAGGCTAGGTTGCTTGAGAGATGTTTTCTCGTTTTAAAAGTACAAAAGAACAAATTTTCCAGAATTTAATAGCGAGCTTACCTCGTCGAATACAAACAATTATAAGTCGCCAAGAAACTACTATGGATTATCAGGATACAATATTTTTATTTTTAATTATATTTTTCATTTATTTTGTACACAATTGTCAAGTTTTAGTACAATAAACTTCGCTTAAAATGTAATTAAAACAGTGAATAATAAGAAATTTAATAACAAAAACATAAAAAGAATACAAAAAAAAATTACAAAAAAAGAATGTGTGTGTACTTTGTACGCACGTAAGAAGTTATACTTCTATTATATGATTTCTTAAAAATAAATATACTTTAAACAGTTTGTTTTATTTGTTTAAACACCAAACTAATCTTGTGCTTACCGCTTTCAAAAAAATAAAAAAAAGTATAGGATTGCTCCGGACTCGAAATCAAGACCTCTCGATCTCTGGCCGAATGCTATACCAAATACGCCACGAGGACTGTGTCTGTATCGGTTCGGACGTACCTAATGACAATTCACGGTAACAAACAGAGAAGGTGAAGTATAATAAATATACAATAACATGTTTTAATAATATTCATCTTACTCCTGAAGAAGACAAATACAAAGACACAAAAATTATAATAAATATATTTACTAAAAACACTAATATATTCTTTTCACACCTTTTCTTGCACTGATATATTTAAACATAACTTGAAATATTTAGCAACTAAAGGTCATACTGTCTGTGTGCGCATGCGCGCAGTATTATGAAATTTTACTCGCAATCGCGCCTAAAGAAGTATAACTTCAAAAATATGGAATGTGTAGTCGACTATTTTGGATTAGAGATGAAAGTTTTGATGACCGAATGACTGCATTTCAACTTAATGGTCAAACACACCAATATCTATATAGAAGGGTTGTTGCATAAAAATATACTTTACAATCAAAAAAATTAAGCTCTGCAGCCTTAGCTAAACCTTTTTCACAGAAAATAATCATGCTTGTGATTTTACACATGTACTGATTTGAGAAAGGGAACAAAACAAGAACAAAAGAAAGTATACAATTAATTGCATGTAGAAAGATCAAAGTTGTATCAATAATAAAACCGATATTAAGGATATCTCCAACATATATCACAACTGAATTAAATGAATCGTTTGCCATTGTGCCATTGGTAGATATTTTAAATACCACCCTGATCCAATAGTACTTTTCAAGTGTCTGCCATGTGGCTTTAGGGTAAAATATTGCTTTTGCATTCCATCGCTAACTAACTTACTTTTACATACTTCGAGGCTTGATCTGACTACATAGTCTAAGAGCTAGTGAACCCTCCGACTAACTGTCTTCCTGTAAGGCTACAAATTTGTATAGTGATAATTAATTGCACACCAAGACTAAAAACCATGACCTGGCAGGCATCAGCTCTGCACGTGTATCTACCAGGTGAATCGAAAAGTGCATAGTTTAGGGGAAAAATAAACTTTTTTCTGTAAGGTTTAAATTTAAGTATGTATTTGAGTAAGTCATTTAGAAGAAATAATATGTACAATGACAGGCGATTCTGAACAACATAATAAGACCTTGCCAGGCGAGGGGAAAGATTAGGGGTTTTTCCTAAAATTATTTTTTTTTGCATCGAACAAATTTTTTTTAGGTTTTTTGAATCATTCCAAACAGAAAAGGTCTTTAGTGATGTTTCTCTTAGGTTAATGTTTTTTGTTATATCAGCGATTAACAATTTAAAAAATTGCGAAATCGGCCATTTTTAACCTTAAATCGGACATTTAACTAAAAATTTCAATGTCGCCAAGGTAAGTAGATATTCTTTAAACATTGGTTGATCAAATCCCGATGAGTTTTTTGCAATACAGTATCGGAAACCCCTTTGTTTTTTAATTGCTAATCAAGCGGGCGCGACACTGTAGTATAAGTGAGGACGTTTGAGTTTGCATAAATTCATTATCTCGAGAATGGGCAAAGAAGATAAATCCTCAGACAGGTCGATTTTTATTTTTAAATTAGGACTTTTTGGCATATATATATATATAATACTAGTGATGTCATCCATCTGGGCGTGATGACGTAATCGATGATTTTTTTAAACGAGAGTAGGGGTTGTGTAATAGCTCATTTTAAAAATTATTTAATTCTCTATTTAGTAATATACACATTAACATAATTATTTATACAGAGTGTACAAAAAATTTTCAACGAAAACTTTTCGTTTATAAATTCGCAAAATCTGTATGTTATTGCGTCGCCGCTTCTGTAATACCTAGAGCCGATTTACCGATGGACTCCTATGTAGTTTTGTCTTCTGAATTCAAATCTGAAAACGGCATTTCGATATATCTAACCATCTTCGAGATAACCGACCTCAAATTCTAAAATGTGACGTCACAATCCTTTTATTTTCTTCCGACACACTAACCGTCATCCGAAATCGTTGCTATTAGTAGGCTAGTTTTAGTCTGAATTTGTTAAGCAACGAATAGGATATTTGGTATTTACATTTAAGTTTGACATTTCGTGAATGTCAAACTAAAATTTAAATTAGCTATTAATAAAATTTAAATGACATTTTATAGTGAATTTAATTATTATATAAAATAAATAAGATGTTTAAAAATACAATTTGAGAATATTTTGAAAGCAATAATGTATTTTAACAACAAAGGTTTGTACGAGTCTACTGCCTCCCCTTTAATGATAAATATACTGTTCCATTTTTAGGCGAGCGGTAGCAACTCTTAAAATTACGTTATACCGATCACGAAAATCAACTTTAAGATGAATGACCAATTTTGGTAATTTTTTATATATTCGATACCGCTGAATATGAATATGAAATTTATTTTTTTATCTAGACTTGGTGGTAATACATGTTAAAAAATAAAATTTTATGCAAAAATGTGAAAAATCAATTTTAATGATTTTTCGACTTTACCTCGCTGTACCTTTGGTCACTGTAAATATTTCTTTTTGAAAATTTTACTGTGTCATCTTCGAAGTATTTAAATAACAATGTGCTTTATCCAAACTGTTTGAACAAATTAAAAGAGGAGTTCTTAATTTTTAAACATTTTGTCGTCAGATTTCGTTAGTTTCATGTTTACTTAAAAAAGTTGAGTGACAAACTTTTTAATTTATAATCTTCACCAACACAGGAATAAAATATAATTCACGAAGAAGTTTTTTGGAAAATTTCAAGTCAAAATATGCAATAAGAAAAAAGTTATGTGACTTTATAAACGAGTGGCACTCTTAAAATAACGCTAATTTTCGTCTAACCTAAGGTTTTGATGGTGCTGAAAACGAAAATAAGGTTTATTTTAAATCATCATTTTCATTTATAACTCTTGCATTTTTAATTTGACGAAGAAAAGTTATTCTTCATAAAAAGCTCTTCATGGTTTAAGATTTATGATGCACATATAAAATATCATCACATATAAAATTTTATTAATTTTTTACGAGTTATATAAAAAATATGAATTTTGAGTAAAGTATCTTTATAGTTCACAAAATTTAAATTAGAATGATATAATTGCAAATTGAAACATAATTGTTAATTCTAAACAACTTTTCGTAATAGTAATTTTCCATATTATGAATTTAAATACGTAAATAAACAAAGTTTTTGTTATGATAATGCTCGCATTTAAATACGTAAATAAACAAAGTTTTCGTTATGATAATGCTCGCATTTTAGCTTGTTTTTTATTAAATTAACTTTGATTAAATTTGACAAAAAGAAAAAACAATTTTTTTGTTTACCCTTTATAAATTAATTATGTTAATGTTTATATTACTGAATAGTGAATAGATAATTAAATAACCTCTCAGATGAGCTATCACACAACCCCTACTCTTATTTAAAAAAATCATCGATTACGTCATCACGCCCAGATGGATGACGTCACTAGTATTACAGTAAAACCTGTCAATAACGGTCACTAAAAATGACAGAACTATTGGCCGATATAAAAAGGTGGCCGCTAATACCAGGATTTGTAGTCCACAAATTTTGGTTTGGGGAACTTTGAAACTGGCCGGCTAGTTCAGGCGGCCGGTTTTGACAGGTGGCCGTTAACACAGGTTTTACTGTATATACATGCCAAAAAGTTCTAATTTAAAAATAAAAATTGACCTGTCTGAGGATTTCTCTTCAAATTTGCCCATTTTTGAGATAATGAATTTATGCCAACTCAAACGTCCTCACTTATACTACAGTGTCGCGCCCGCTTGATTATCAAATAAAAAACAAAGGGGTTTCCGATATTGTATTGCAAAAAACTCATCGGAATTTCATCAATCAATGTTTAAAGTATATCTACTTACCTTGGCAACATTGAAATTTTTAGTTAAATGTCTGATTTAAGGATAAAAATGGCCGATTTCGCAATTTTTAAAATTTTTAATGGCTTATATAACAAAAACTATTAACCTAAGAGAAAAATCACTAAAGACCTTTTCTGTTTGGAATGATTCAAAAAACCTAAAAAACTTTTTTTCGATGCAAAAAAAATAATTTTAGGAAAAACCCCAAATTTTTGTCCTCGCCTGGCAAGGTCTTATACTGTTCAGAATCGCCTGTCATTGTACACATTTCTTCTAAATGACTTACTCAAACACATACTTAAATTTAAACATTACAGGAAAAAGTTTATTTTACCCCTAAACTATGCACTTTTGGATTCACCTGGTAGATATACGTGCAGGGCTGATGCCTGCCAGGTCATGGTTTTTAGCATTGGTGTGCAATGAATTACCACTATACAAATTTCTAGCCCTACAGGAAGACCATTAGTCGGAGGGTTCACTAGCTCTTAGGCTAACAGTTTTTCTGCCTACTATCGAGCTACGTATACACCGTTTGTATTTGCGAGACATAAATAATCGAGGATGCACTGCGATGGGCAAAGTCTCCACTCTCTCAGGTGATTCACATTCTATATTTTCCCACATTCTCAAAATTGCGTCGTTATCTGTTTTTATACCTTATTTAATGAGGTCCTGTTTTACAGGGGCAACACCTGTGCATATGCCGATGAGTGTCCGCTAGGTTCTCTAGTCCAGGTTCATTCCATTAGGTCGTTCTGGGTGTAGGAAGAACAGTTAGGGTAGTTAGACGCTGACATTTCTCATAAACCTTTTCCTTGATTTAAGTCGGCTGATTCCTGGCGGTTCGTCAAACCCGTATAATTGGTGTTTTTCATCAAAAGTCTGCCTGAACTTCTCCACATATTGCGAGGCGCATCTACGGTCGTCTGGTGATGCGGATCATCCAGCTGCCCGGTACAGTAGGAATAGAGGGGTAGATAGCATACAGCCGATAGTTATTCTGCATCTTCCTTAAATGCCGTGGTGACCTGTTGTGTGTATCTAGATCTACCCCGGACGGGACAAACAAATTCTCCTGCTAAGGAACATAAGGCCTCAGCTGTTGACTTTAAGACCTGTGGGTTTGCACCCCACTTGCTCCCTACAAGTTTCAGGAGGAGGTTGTTTCTCGTAGAAATCTTTTGTTTTATACTCTGACAATGGAACTTATATACTAGTGACCGGTCTATTATGACTCAAAAATATTTGGGCCTATCAGTATGTTCTAAGTGTTGTCCCTCCCAAAATACATTCAGTTTCACATGCGCCAAATATTTATTTAGATGTAATGTACATACTTTGGTTTTAGTAGGGTTTGATTATAATAATTAAGGTGGTAGTAACTTGGCATCATGTTTAAAGCCTCTTCCATTGTCGACTCTACTTATGTGAGTGTTTTCCCTTGTATGACGATTCCAAGTTCGTCAGCGTAAATTAAACGGCCAGTTTGGAAGTGCATGGCTGGTCGTTGGTGTAGATGTTAAATAAGAACAGTGCCAGAACACTTCCTTGAAGTAAGCCATATTTTTAAATTTTTCAGCTGCTCTTCTTTCCATTTAGCACAGATTAGAAGCGTCTATTAAACAACAGCAGATAATGCAACTGCAAACATAAATATACAATGTATTTAAGTACTATGTATATAATTATTCTTCTTCGACTTATACTTGTTGTAGATCGGTCAATTTATTAATTCCGACGTTGAAGTATTTTTTGAGAGGTAGACTGCCAGCTATCTCTCCATCTTTTTGGTGGTCGTTCCGGTAGACGCTTGCCAGCTGGTTTTCCTTCTAGCAAAATTCTTGGTAGCCTGTGCTCCTCCATTCTTTTTACATGACTGAACCATTCTCTTCGTCTTTGCCTACCATATCTTATTATATCTTGCACTCCACATTGTTCCCTGATGATGTTGTTTCAGATTGTATCCCTTCTTGTCTTCCCTGCTATTGCTCTTAGTGTCTTCATTTCTGCTGTTCGTATCATGCTTTTGGTTTTATTGGTGTCTTCTTTTTATTCAATGCCATAGGTCATAACCAGAAAAGTTAAAATTATCGAAATTCAAGAAGTAATCAAAAACCTAAATACAAAAAAGCACCTGGATACGACCTGATAACAGGAATAATTCTCAAAGAACTACCTGAAGAAGCAATAAAGCTACTAATGTACATATACAATGCTGTCCTAAGATTGTGCTACTTCCCCTCCCAATGGAAGGTAGCACAAATCATTCTAATTCATAAACCAAACAAAGACACAACCCAACCTTCATCCTATCGTCCTATTAGCCTTCTGTCTTTACCCACCAAAGTGTTTGAGAGGCTTCTCCTGAAAAGAATAGACACTGTCATTACAGAAAAAAACCTAATACCTCATTACCAATTCGGATTTCGACAACAACATGGCACAATCGAACAGGTCCATAGGGTAGTCAGAACCGCAAGAGATGCACTCGAGAACAAGAAATATTGTGCAGCAGCCTTCCTGGATGTCTCCCAAGCCTTCGACAAGGTATGGCATAAAGGTCTAATATCAAAACTTAAAAGACAATTACCTCATCCAATCTACATGGTCCTACAATCATACCTCATCGGCAGATCGTATCAGATAAAACTAGGGGAGGCCCTCACTACTCTACATCCCATCCACTCTGGCGTACCCCAAGGAAGTGTCCTTGGACCCACACTGTACCTCCTGTTCACAGCAGATATACCAACTTCAGATCGTACAACAATTGCAACATATGCTGATGACACTGTCCTAATGGCTTGCCACGAAAATCCGACCCTAGCTTCACAGATACTACAAAGTCACTTAATTTAATATTTAATTAAATATGGTTTAAACTGTGGAGAGTCAAAGTTAATAGCTCCAAGTCAACACTCATTACGTTTACACTAAGGAAGGGGATCAATCCAGCTGTAACCTTCACCAACACATCACTGCCAATAAGAAGTGACGTCAAATACTTGGGGATTTACCTAGACAGCCGCTTAACATGGCAAAAGCATATTTGGAACAAACGACTGCAACTGGGACTCGTTTATAGAAAGATGTACTGGTTCATGAATCAAAAATCACGCCTAAGTCTAGACAATAAACTTCTGATCTAAAAAAGTGTACTGAAACCCATCTGGACGTATGGCATCCAAATCTGGGGAACTGCCAGTGAAACAAATTTACTCAAGATACAGCGCTTTCAATCAAAAGTTCTAAGGCAACTGTGCCAAGCTCCTTGGTACATTTCCAACGATAATATACATAGGGATCTCCAAGTCCAAACCGTCAAAGAAGAAATTGTTTCTCTGTGCTCCAAGTACCACAATAAACTACAGATTCACCCAAACATATTGGTCACCAATCTCCTGACACCCCTATAGAACAGAAGACTAAAAAGAACAGACACTCTTGACCTCAACACTAACTAATCATTCCCACTTATTACTATTGTATTACTATTCAAATTAACTCAATTAATTTATTAATAACTGTACTAATTCAATCATTATTGTACTCTTTTAGATATAAAATACTGACTGTGTCACACTCTTAACACTCATATGTATTGTTATTGTTTATTATTTTTTATAAAATAGATTGCAATAAAATGGATGTCAAAAAAATATATATATGGGTTATTCCAGAGCACATCCCTCAAACCTTCGGACATGACTGCAGCCTTGTTTATTTTTCGTCTTAAATCTGTGGTTGGGTCATGAAAACTTGATAACTTTTGTATATAAAAGGCTTAAAGGAAAAAGTTTTTATTGAAAAATTTAAGGTCAGGAAATAATAGTAGGGGAGCAAAGTATGCTAAATGTGCAGTCACTCGAGCGTTATGGGGACCTCTTGGGTTGTGAAGAGTAGGTCCTAAAACCAAAAAAAGTTAAGTAAAGTTTTCCATTTTAGTTGGCGCTTGCCATTTTTTAATTAAATTTTCCATTTCCAACAATTCTAAAAAATATTTCGGATAAAAGTTACTTATTTTTTCGTAAGGAATCTAAATCTGCAATAAAAAATGGGGGCTCCTATTTAAGATTTTAAAGTAACCCCCACCCCACCACCGTGGGGGGTCGTGTTTGGTGTCATTCAATAGATTTTTCAAAAATATTAAATAAGTGTATTTTACAGTTTTTCGATCTGATGTTCATTTCGCGAAATATCGCGGGATTCGTATTTAAAATATTAAATTTACCCCCCACCCCTCTCCGCGGGAAGTCGTGTTTAGAATCATTCGATAGATTTTTAAAAAATATTGAGCACTTATTTTTTAATTTTTCGATCTGTCATTCATTTCGCGAAATATTCGCCTTTTTCTTGTGAAACTTTGGGACTCACCCATTTCCTTACGCCAGGCTCAAATCGTCAGATTTTTGAAATATACACTCTTTTGCATGTACCTAACTTACCTTATCTTAATCTGACAATTTCGAGTTTTTTTAAGGATAGATTTTTTTTCGGGCCCCCCTTAACGAACTCCCCTGTGTTAAGAGCCAATATATGGTAGAGGTACATCTACAGGGTACCAGGTTTCACCCCGTATGATAATCTGACGCGCTCGAGTAACTGCAAAAATCCCCGCTTGGGCTCCCCTACCATGATAACCAGTATCTATTATACATTAGTTATATAACATAATATAAAATTGAACACGAAGAAACCGTACAGAAGTTATTGATTAAGGGTTTTCACTTAATCCCTTCTTTAAAGACCAAAACCCGATGTAGATACTTTATCCCGTTGATTTTCTTTGTTACATTCTACCTCTTTCTCACATTGTTGAGCGCAATGTTATAAATGCCCGAGATTTATATTTTAAATTAAACCGACAAATTTAATTAATTTACAAAATTTGATTAATCACGTCTCTACTCCTCAGGTGTACCATAAAATTGTAAGCCATCAAATGGAAACCCTCGGAAATTTTATCGTTTATCACAAATATAATGGACCTTTGTGATATTTTAGCCAAATTAATTTGGTACAAAGAGGGTTTGCAAATTAGGTACACTTTCGTTCATTACCTTTGTTGCTAACTTTTTTGAGTGTAATTAATTTTATTTGACGAAAGTGAACTTCCTTCAAAGTATCCAGGAAATAGAAGCAAATAATGTAATTAGATTAAGGGAGATAAAGTAAACACAAACAAATTTAAAGGAATGGGTTACAGTTACGGCTACAAGAATCCATCTATTTATACTTCTCATTATGTTCGATTATGATTAGAAACAAATTTTGCTTTTCTGAGTTATAGCAGCCCTTACTTTTATAAAATTTTGTACAGCTAGATATCTATATGGGTGTTTTTCAAGCACATCTCACAAGTGACCAACAAAATGTATAACTGCATACCAGGAATTGATAAATTTTAAAACTCAGTTTCATAACAAGATATATGCGATTGGGCAATACCCCAACACGCAGGTATGGAGGAGAACAAAACGGACTGATGCCCTGACGAGATGAGGCTCATGCACTCTGCCTGTGGGACCCGAACATGTCATTCGGGTGCCCAGTACTGGTCTGAGCAATCTCAACCAGTTCTTTCTGTGGAGGTTCCAGGATTCCTGGGCTAGTTGTGGAGGTATGAGACAGGCCAGGCTCCACATAGTGAACCCGCCCAAACGTCTCAGTACCAACTTATTCTTCTAGAGCGAATAAAATGCCCCCTGGTGGCCAGTATGCTCACTGGCCTCTGTAGAGTCTGGACTCCTGGCACCTTCATTTGTTTGGATTGGTGGATGGCACAAGGTACCGTCTATGTGTTGACTATGAGGACACCTCCTAATATATCCTCTGGAAGTTTTCGCATTGGCCTATCAAAGGTGGCACACCCTGGGGTCGGCTTTTGTGCAGCTGAGCCAGATGAGGGAGTGGCTCTTGAAGAAACTTAAGCTATCTTGAAGGGTAGCTTTATGTGAGACCATAAGGTTGCTGAACAATCAGACATTCGGGGTGGCAGGAGGAGCTGAAATTTGCAGCCCCTGCTGATTCTGACAGAGCCCGGTGCGCATCTAAACATTCCGTATACAGTGAGCACGTAAATGTTGGAATAAATTCATTTTCTCGAGAATGGACGATTGTGAAAAAAAATCCCGAAACAGGCCAATTTTTATTTTTAAATTGCGACTTTTTGGCATATATATTATACTAGTGACGTCACCCATCTGACCGTGGTGACGTCATCTATGATTTTTTTTAATGAGAATGGGGGTTGTGTAATTGCTCATTTGAAAGGTAATTCAATTCTCTATTCAGTAATATAAACATTAACATAATTATTTATACAGGGCGTTCAAAAAAATTTTTTAAATTAAATTAATTGGCATAAAAGGAAGAATCTGTGTAATTTATTTAACTCAAAAATACATTTTACTGCTATCAGAAAACAGGAAATATTGTTTATTTGACAAATAAATATTGTTTTTTGCTTAAATTCAATATTAAAGCAGCCACTCACTCAGCTTCCTCTTGACAGTTTGAACATGGAATTTAAGCGAAAAGCAATGAATATTTTTCAAATAAACATTGTTTTCTGTTTCCTGAGAGCAGTAAAATGTATTTTGAATTAAATAAATTACATGCATTCTTCTTTTTATGTCAATAAATGTAATTCAAAAAAAAATTTTTTGGACACCCTGTATAAAGAATTATGTTAATCTTTATATTACTGAATAGAGAATTGAATTACCTTTCAAATAAGCTATCACACGACCCCTATTACCATTTAAAAAAATCATCGATGACGTCATCACGCCCAGATGGGTGACGTCACTAGTATGATATATATGCCAAAAAGTCGTAATTTAAAAATAAAAATTGACCTGTTTTGGGATTTTTTTCCAAAATCGTCCATTCTCGAGAAAATTAATTTATTCCAACCTTTACGTGCTCACTGTATGTATTTGGCACCTAAGAGTTTTCTATTGGTTCCTTGTGGTACGCGGCCATATTTCAAGCAATAGGCGGCAAGGTGCCATTCACGTATACGGAATGTTATTCGGTGCGAAATTCATATACGGGATGTTAAATATTCGTAGACTGAAAAAATCAACTTTTTATTAGAGTCGATTAAAAGGATATTGATTTTAAAATACTTGAATGTATTATTAAATAAAAATAAAACAATTATTATAGTATTTGATATGTTATTTGGTGCGAAATTCATATGCCGAATGTTTTCATAGACTAAAAAAGAAGAATTTTTATGAACTTAGTTAAAGAAGGCTGATTTTAAAATATTTTGTTAATGTATTATTGAAGAAAATAAAACAATTATGACCTATATGGAATGTTATTTGGTGCGAAATAATGCGTATTGTAGGTATAGATTTGAGAGACATCCTTTTTTTATTTGACTAAAGCGCTGGTTTCCTCGAAAGCGGTGCCGACAAACTGCGACTGTAACACTGCGATGAATGACGTCATAAAAAACTGTACCATGCAAAATAATAGCGGTGGTTTCCAAGGATGCGTTGGAAGCCACCGCTTGCTGAGTTTGCACATTCCATTGCCGCAGTGAAGAACCTTGAATTTTTCACCGTAATCTGACGTAATTCATCGCAGTGCTACGGTCTCAGTTTGTCGGTGCCGCTTTCGAGGAAACCAGCGCTTAAGGTTTCGCTTTCGCAGAATTTTTAATGACTGGCACGTGTTGTTTAGTATGTTTAGATATGTTTCAGCTATTCAATTCTTTTGAAGTTTAGGGCTGTGTGCTACCAGACGAAAATAGTCGTCTTTTTTTATCTACGAAGTACGAACATTTAACATTCCGTATATGAATTTCGCACCAAATAATATTCCATATGCTATAATTGTTTTATTTTTATTTAATAATAATAATACATTAACAAGTATTTTAAAATCAATCTCCTTTTAATCATATCAATTCATAATAAAAAGTTGACTTTTTCCGTCTACGAACATTTAACATTCCGTATATGAATTTTGCACCGAATAACATTCCGTATACGTGAATGGCACCTCGCCGACTATTAGTTGAAATATGGCCGCGTGCTGCAAGGAACCAATAGAAAACTACTAGGTGCCAAATACATATACGGTCTGTTTAGAGGCGCCCGGTGCAGCCTTGGACAAAAAAAGCTGAGAGCAGGTTCTTATGGAATAAGCCCCTATGCACCTATTGGGCAACATTCCAATACACAGGTGTGAAGGGAAACAAACGAGCTGCCACTCGTTTTGTACCACTTGGTACCAAACAAAATCTCTATCATCAGATGGTATGTATTTTCTACGTTATTAGGCAAAGTGCAGGTCTGTACATTTTCTGAAGCGCCTTTAAAAACACTCGCTGCCTTCGAGATGTGGTGTTATAGACGTATTTTAAGAATTTCGTGGGTGGCATGTAATGAGCAAGGACTGCGAGATTATTAACACAATCAAAGAACTCAAATCAGAATACTAGGGCTATTTTACACCGTTACAAAAAGAAGAAGATTTGTAGATGTTTATTTTGCAGCATGTCCCATGTCCAACAAAATGTGTAAAAGAAATATCCGTAAACGAAACAGGGGAGTAATGTGTAGTGTGTGTGTTGAGTAAATGTCTTGTTACTTAGTAAAGTCGACCGAACATCTGCGGTTCGTCATTAATAAAATTATAATTAACAAAATTCTGTAGTCAATCTTTATAATAAAGTATTGATATATGAACAGATTTTCAGCCTTAGTTAATTAATTAATTTAAGGTAGCGCCGGCGCCGGTGCCATGTGCCATTCCACTGCAACACCATTTATTTATAATATCTTACCGTCACGCAAATGTGGGCTTCAGGTGTCAATGGTATTAGCACAAACGCTTCATTAGTATTGAATTTAACCAATTTAATCAATTTATGAACCAGAACTCTCTTAAATTACTTAAGATTCCCAGTAATCAGCTAAATTTGCATTTTAAAGGGACTGCCTTGACAACTTTGCTCGAATCTACTAATATACGTTCCAGAATGAACATGACATGTGTTTCGTGACGTTTAAAACAAGGTCTTCATCTTCATGTTAATTACCTTTTACATTTAAGTAAATACGTAAGACATATCTCATATATTTAAATTTTTTGTTTCTTTTTTGGTCGAAATTTATAAAACTTCAAAGTAACCAAACCTTAGTTACTAATAGTGTTATTATAATTTGGTAATCGTAATACAAGGAAAATTGTCTAAAAATATCCATTTATTTTTTATTTAATGTATTGGAGAACCTCATAAAAAATTGTATTAACATCACAATCCTCACACTGGCAAAGAAACTTCTTTTTCTTCTTCTTATACTTATTGTAGATCTGTCGATGTCTAGGTATCTGTTAATTCCGACGGTGCATCTAAGCATTCTGTATATGTATTTGGACCATAGGAGTTTTCTATTGGTTCGTTGCAGCACGCGGTAATATTTTAACCAATAGGCGGCGAGGTTCCAGATGCATATACGGAATGTTAGTCACTCTTTTATAGATTAGTATTTTTAAAGTCTTTTAAAAGGAGATTGATTTTAAAATACTTGTTACTGTATTATTAAATAAAAATAAAACAATTATAGTATTTCGAATGTTATTTGGTGCGAAATTCATATGCGGAATGTTAATTATTCGTAGACCAAAAATGGGACTTTTTATTAATCAGTTAAAGGAGACTGATTTTAGGATACCTATTTTATTGATGTATTATTAAAGAAAAATAAAACAATGATTAGGTACCTATTTGGTGCGAAATTCATAAATGGGATGGTATAGATTTGAGAGACATATTTCTTTATTTGACTAAGGTTTCGCTTTCTCAGAATTTTTAATGACTTGCACGTGTTGTTAAGTATGTTTAGATCTGTTTCAGCTATTCAATTCAATTCTGTTGAAGTTTAGGGCTGTGTGCTATCAGACGAAAATAAATGTTAACTTGGTTATAACGTTTGCGGTTGTGTTTTAAATATTATTTATTCTGGTTTATATATTTATTTTGGTTTACGAATAATTAACATTCCGCATATGAATTTCGTACCAAATAACATGCGAAATACTATAATTGTTTTATTTTTATTTAATAATACAGTAACAAGTATTTTAAAATCAATTTCCTTTTAAAATATTCTAAAAAAGCTTATCTTTTTCGGTGTACGAAATGTAACATTCCGTATATGAATTTGAGACCGACTAACATTCCGTATATGCATCTGGAACCTCGCCGCCTATTGGTTTAAATATTACCGCGTGCTGCAACGAACCAATAGAAAACTCCTATGGTCCAAATACATATACGGAATGTTTAGATGCCCCCGGTGGACGCTTGCCTGCTGGTTTTCCTTCTAGCGCAATTCTTTGTAGTCTGTGCTCCTCCATTCTTTTTAAATAACTGCAAAGAAACTAACCTACCTAAAGACCGACAATAGGAGAACACGATGATATCCATAATATCTCAAACGATAAGATGGGCAAAGGTTTGTAGTGTAGACATAGTATCGGCTAACAACATAATTGCAAAGCCCGCTCATGTTCTAACATAAAAACATTCATAAACTGACTTGAGTCTCTAATGACACCTCCACACAGGACCAAATTGATAACGTAATTGTGGAAGCTAAACATGAAAGTAATGTTCTGGATTGAGATGCGGACCATCACCTAGTGAAATAAAACAACGTATAAATATAGTAGAGTAGAGCAATGATGTCGAAAGTACATATTATACTATAGCAATAAATGGAAAAACCAATTACAGAGACATCAAAATTATTATAGATTAAACTATTAATAAAATATTAATTCAATATTATGTTTAAACAAGAAACAACAGAAAGCAAAGGAAATTATACAACTGATGAAAAGGTCGATCGGATAGCTCAGTGCGACTAGCGGCTGACACGCACTTCACTTCGCTGTGAGGTACGAGAGTTCAAGCCCAAGCCAGGCCATCGGAAAAACAAAAAGGCTAACGCGTCAGTATAAAATTCTAAATATGAATCTGGCGCTTAGACTGGAATATGCGGGCATCTGATCGACCTATGAGGGAGCAGTACGGCAAGGGATAAGGGCTTGCGGCTCGGTGATACTCCCCCATAGATCCCTACCGAAGGGCGTTGACGCCTAAGAACGGTGTATATACATACATGAAAAGGTTGCCAGTGCAGGACCATTATATTATTGTATCCAACACAAAATTTCTAACTTGGTCGAAAGTACTTAAAAGAATAAGAACAACAACTTGCAAATACATTCATAACAATAAGACTCAAAGAAAAAAGCAATAGGGAACTTGCATAAATTTTTAAATATTAAAATGATATTAAAAAACATAAGGTAACATGATCTTAAAACGCTTGCATGCGAAAAAAACAAATATTTTTAACCCGTACGCTAATTACGACACTTTGAAAATGCTATAAAATTCAAATATCTTAGGAGGCTCTTGAACGTCCTTCTATTGGTTCGACGTCACGGACCATGGGCCTAGCAGTCGGAAACAACGCGATTAGGGTAGGTATCGCAGGTATATTACATTTTAATCGTCTTTAATGGAAAGTTCCTAGGTAATATTTATGTTCATCTTAATATATTGTAATAAGTAGTTCCCCAATCAGCTTAGCTTTAAACTGAAATTGATAAAGTTTAGTGCTACTTTGTAAAGAGTTTAAAACGCATAATATGACGGACGAGGGTTTTTCAAAAGGTCAATCTGACTAACTTACCTACCGTTGATGTCTTCATGGTGGCAACTTTTATAAAATGTAGTGAAAGCTATTCTATTGGAGAAATGCGAGGTGTCAAGGCAAATAAGTAAGAGTTATTAATAAGCATGTTTAAACCGTTTATAACAATAGTTTGGTACCATTATATTATAGTATGCGGTTTGCCCCGTGGGTTTGATCTACCTACCTCTAATCAAAGGATTTCGTATATCCTGGAAAAGATTACGGTGTAATTTGCATTATAATAAAGATTATATTTTATTGTAATGTTTATTAGTACTTACTGGAGCCTTTCATTATTTTGTTCAAAGCCTTCTGAGAAAAGATTATGGTGATTAGCAGACGTACCGATAGAACGTGTACATAGCCAACAAAATCCTTCTTTACAAAGTTAATAATCCGCATAAATAAGAAGAATCATTATTGTAATTTTACAAGTTAATATCTTTATCATCTCAGCTTATACTTACACGGCATCCCTCGGTAGACCGCAAACTATAGTAGAAACCCGACTGTAGACCGCATACTATAGTAGCACCAATACTTTTTAGTTACTCTTACTTTTATTACTAAAAGTTTTGTTTATTTTTAAGTTACTTGTTTCTTCTTTGTTTTTCAACACAAAAAACGACAAAAGTAATTTCATAAAAAAGAACTTTTTGATACATGTCAACAGAGATAAAATGTTAATATTTTGCCTGTCACAGAAAAACTCATTTTTGCCACAGAGTAAAACAAGATATTTCAACTATATTATTATTTATCCATGTGCAAACTGCATCAAATTGCATTAAATGCAATATCCCACTGAACGGGCAAACGATACGAGTGGCCTGTGACGTCAGAGCCCAGCTCTCGCTTTTGAAGTTGTTTGAAACGGAAATTTTAGGCGCGGAACTTTGACCATATGTTGTACGTATACTATTCATTGTTAAGACGTAATATTTTGAATATAACATTTTAAAACATAAATTAACAATTTTATGCAAACAAATTTTTTAGTGCAAGTTCCCTATTACAGATTGGTGTATACAAACAAACAAAGAGACACGTGTGGTGACTGTCAAAACTTACTTCGGACAAACAGGCAGAATTTTTGTCAAACGTATAGTAGAACAAAAAAGGTCTTTCAATAACAGAATAACAGGGTCTACGTAAGCACTCCACTCCAGATCATAATCATTCTTTTAATTTACAGTTTCAAATTCTTCATATTCAAAATGTAAATTAATAATAAAAATACAGATAAAATTCTGAATGATCAACTTGAGACCAACACGAATTTATTATACCGTGAAGCAAACAACTCCCCAATTCACTTCTCAACTTGTTCAGTTAGAGATCAGCATTACTTCTTGAGAAAGGCACTCTACCGAAAAAACTGTAGTGATCTTAACTTACTTATCTCTTATAGATATCTGGGAATAGATATAACTAGTTACGGAGATGTTGAAGAAGAAGTACGACAACAAAGGTTAAAAGCAAGTAAAGCGACGGGATCTCTTAATGACACAATCTGGAAGAACAAACCCCTAAGACAATACACAAAAGCAAGAATCTATAAAGCAGCAATTAGACGTATATTGACATACACGGCGGAGATAAGACCTGCCACATCTAAAACGAGACGACTCCTAGAAACAACAGAGATGAAAATACTTCGAAAAATATCAGGGAAAAGTCTGTTGGTTGGATAGGGAGAGAAGCGAAAACATAAGAAGAGCATGCAATATAGAAGACATAAATTGATGGGTAACAAAACGGAAACAGGAGTGGAACGAACACCTTATGGAATAACAGAGGATCGGATAGTACGAATTGCACGCGATAAAGCGATAAATCACCAAATAGACGAAGAAGTATTGGCAGACCAAGAAAAAGATGGTGCGATAATTTAAACAATTTAGGAGGCCAATATTGAGGAAGAAACAGGCTTTACAGCCTACATAAAAGAAGGAAAGCAGAAGATCTTAACTTATTAATTAATTAATGAATTAATGAATTAACTTATTAATTATTTAACTTATTAATAAATTTTTTGGAAGTATTGAGAACAAAATTTTTTAGTGACTTATTTTTCGATAAAATAAATTTCCATCAAGGAATGGTCGAATCCATCAATTATGTAAATGAATAAGATAAGAAATCTAAAGACACTACTTTATTTGTCACGAAACACGTGTCTATTCCGGCATATAACATATATTAGCAGTTTCAAAAAGACTTGTCTTTAAAAGGTCTTTAATATGCAAATTTACCTGATTACTTTGAATCTTAAGTAAATTTAAGACAAATCTGGTTAATAAATTGATTAAATTGGTCAAACTGCTTTGAAATCGGATACGGTTAACATATTCGTGCCAGTGCCACTGATACTTGACACCTACATTTGCGTGACACCAAGATATAAATAAATGTTGGCGCCAGAAAACGGTGCTGACTTCACTAAATTAATTACTTCAAGCAAAACTGTTAATCGCGAAAAACAATTGTTTACGAGCGCGAGAGTGAAAATATTGTTGAAGGTTCAGTGGGAGTGCATGATCAGATTCACAGATTCGCGGAAATATATACATATCAGCAATATTTTTACTTTTAAACCACTTTTGGTGAAGTGAGGGGAGTCCGCGGAGCATTTTTATTGTATAATCGAAGCGAGGATCGGTGGGATATGCGCATTTTATCGATGAAATTCGATATTTTTAAGATATTCCAGAAGCAGCTACAGATAAAATGTTTTAACAACCCATTAGTCATTCAGACTTAGTCGACGGATATTAGTACAGTTAACCCTGCTGTCCCGTTCGAGTCAACTACACAAATGTACTGTTCGGGTCAATATGACCCAACTATAGTTTACGCTCCTTAATCGAAATAAAATAAGTTAATGGTGATAAATAAAACTTTATTAACAAGAAATTATGGTTAATTAAACAAAAATTATGTTGTTAATGTAAAGTAAACTTTATTGACAAAAACAAAAGGTATTTTTTCTTTCAAAAAAGCCTAGTAACAATTATGTATGTACAAAAATTTAATTCAGTTTACAACTGGGACAGTAATAAAAAGAATAGATTTTACAAATATGTTTGTGATATATACAACATAATAATTAGTCTTGTTATCGGTTTTAGGGCAAGTTTACTAGCAGGCGGAGTTAGATTGTCCATAGACGGTTCACTAACATTTCCATCTTGTCTACTTGTTCCTGCTCATGTCCTTTTTACCAGTTCGTAAGAGCCTTTAGTTATTGGTATATTTTTTCTGGAAATGATGACTGGTTTCATTAGTTTTTTCCCAATTCCTCAAGAAAAATTCGCCGTTTCCCCAATTTGTTGGTATTCCATTGGATATTTATTGATGCCCATAACACGAACGCGTTGTGGGCAGAAATGTCCAGCAGATTAGAAAAAACAATCATTGGCCAGCGATTTATCTCTTCTTACATGTATACGTGCCAAGAAGCTAATCTATAGTATCCACTGCTCCCTTATTGAAATTGCAATCTAAAATAATTTGGGGCTTTTTCATTTGATGAAAGCGATGCATGATGCATCGATTCATGGTGCAAAGTACTCATAAGAACAACATTTTTATTATTTTTAGGAATACTGTAAAATCTTGCATGAAGCAAAAAAGACGAGCTATGAACTTCTTTATTCGCGATTTTTGCTGAAAATTCCGGTTTATTTTACTTATAATCCCCGGCATTGTATTTACTTGAAATTGTACTTGTTTTAGAAGAAATTGTTCTAAATTTTACGATGTAAAAAAGTTATTACACGTAATATTGTGGCCTTCCAAATCACTACTCAAATCACACATCACACGCATTTCTGTATAGATCTGCAATTTTAGAGCATAAGAAGTTTTACTGTTCATAATTACATAAACACCAAAGTTTTGTGCCATATTTCGCTGGCTTGCTAGAATGTACCATTTGAAGGGAGAGCGGCCTATAAAACTGGTTGCTTATCGACGGTAACATTGTCATCAGCGTTAATTTTTTTTTACATTTTCTACCCATATTTCAAAAATTTCACGTATTGCCGCAAGTTTATCAAAACGTCTTTTATCCTGTCTAGTAGTTTTGTTATCACAACGTATTACTTGCAAACTTTTTGTAAATATATCAAGCGACATTGTTGATCGAAATATAGTACGACCCGTTTCTTCATTTCACAAACTTTTAGTTGATTCACCATGGGACTTATGAACTCGAGCTAAAAATAAAAGACCAATGTATGCTTGGAAACCAACTTTATTCATGTCTTTCCAGTTGGTTCCAAAGACATGCTGTCCGTCAATGTTGGCCATATTTATAATTTGGTTTGCAACATCGTCCACCTATAATACTACAGTATAGCTTGCAGAAACCTGTTTTTATTTACAGACTATCCGGCTGACAAACACACAGGTACTGGTAATATAGAATACTGCCAACTAAACACACATACACAGGTAATTTTTAACGGTTTAAATACGCGGGTCACATTGACCCGAACGTACCCTAGGTAACAATTTCATTTTTATCAAAAAAATCAGGAAGTTGATTATCTATCTCATATGCAATTGAAAGACCTCATATTAGGTAATAAAGTCACGAAACACCAAATCGTTACGTCGCGTAATAAATTGTAAAATAAGAAATAAATTATTTTTCCACCTACCTCTTCCGAAAGTATACTTTTCCGGACCTGATTGTAGGGAGCGAAGTTGTACTTTTCCTCCCTAGGGAGGAAAATATTTTTCCTCCCTAGGGAGGAAAAGTAAAAGTGACGTCATGGTATTTCATTTATGAAATATAACTTATTGACGCCCTGTACAATATCTATTTTCTATTACGTAAGTATCTATATATTTTAACGTTTATTTAAAAACACTCTGTATTTTGCAGAATGGTAAAAAACAGTAAATTGTTATTCTGATTTAACAATGTTTACATTAATAATTTGACTTATATTTGACAGTTGACAGTTATATTGTACCTACTTGTTAGTTTTAGTTCTAATAAATTTTGTTGGTTAGTTACATAAATAAATTAAGTAAAAATGAAAAAATGACTTGTTATTTGAGGAAGGTGGAAAAACCATATGTATAACATGGGAGTAAAGTGCCTTTCCCTCCCTTGAATGATTACTGCCCTCCGCTACGCGTCGGGCAGTAAACTTCATTCTCGGGAGGAAAAGTAGCACTTTCCTCCCTTGTTATACAAATAGCTATTTTGGGTCAAATAGACCCGAACAGGACAGCATGGTTAAAATAATTAAGACGATAACTGGACGATAATGATTTAATGAGTGAAATTTAAAGTTTTTTGTACTTTAATGACAAAAAAGAAAGCTCATTAACAAAACCCAATTAAAAATTATTTTGCACATCATATTTGAAACATTATTTGGTTGCAAAATCTCATTTTTGTTGGCAAAAAAATAAATTAAAATGGATATGTTACAATCAACATTCACACAGTGTTGCCAAACTGATTTTTGTTATTTTGAGTGTAAATTTTCCGAGCAATCTCCGAGGGTATACTATCTTCAAAAAGTAGCCTATATCAATTTTTTGCCCTCTAGGTGCTCCTGGGCCTGAGATATGCCCCTCTAAAAGGTCGAAATAGCCCTCTTCAGTGGCGTAACTAACGCCAATGCAACCAATGCGGTGCATTAGGGCGCAGGCCTTAGGGGGGCGCAAAAAACTGATATTCTGAAAAAATTTTAGCAAAAAAATATGTTGAAGCAAAACTCCCTGTAGCTTCCCGAAAATAAAAAATGTAAAAAAATATCGTGGTATTTTATTCCGTTCACTCACTTCCGTTCAGTCACAACAGAATGTTGGTGACTCTTTTGTTTACTATTATCGTTATCTTATCTCCTCGGCGCGACGATGCACATCTGTGTTTATGGCTTTCTCATCACAACTGCTTTTGTTTATTTATCGTTGTTAGCTACAAAGATATTCAGATAAAATATTTTAGTATTATTTTAGTAACTAGGACAACGTGTCCCTGTCATGTGTCAGTCCTTGTTGTAAGATCGTACGGTTCAGTAGTTTTTTTTGTTGCATAAAAATACTTACAAAACAAATTTTGTCGTTGTATTTGTTATACAATTGAAATAAGTGGACCGGTGCGTTTTAGTGGATTTAGTGTGAACAAAATGAACGGAAATAAAAGAAAAAGACCTAGTGGTGCTGAGTTCCGAAAAAGGAAAAAACAAGAAGATGAAAAAGTCAAAAAACTACCAAAGATTGACATGTTTTTAAAAGTGAGCGTGGGGACAAAATATCCACGATAGAAGAGATCGTCGCATTGCATTTTCTTGCCGATAACCAAAATTCAGAAGTCCACCAAAACGTGAGTAAGTCTGCTGATTTAAATATTACATATATAGCTCCTTCTACATCAGCACCTGGCATAAGTAGTACAGTACAAGAAAATACTGATGACATAGGTATAATCTGCAATGTAGAGAATACAGACAGAAAAATAATAAAGAACTACTTAAGGAACTCTATGTCCAATACTAGACTGTGTGATCTTAGTGTAATTAGTATTGAACATGAAAGAGCTCGGTGTTTAGATGTAGAAAAGTTAGCAAGACTGTTCCTAGAAACAAAGAGCCGCAGGGGCTTTGTCAGGGAATAGGAATTAACGTACAGTGTTGTTCCTATGAGCTGTAGGTAGGTTTGACTCTAAGAATGCATCATCTAGTAAAATGAATCAAAGTTTGAGAAACGGAACATAAACAATATATTGTTGCTTGCGATATCATGTATACTATACTGTATAGGGCACTGAATAAATAAAAAATGTTGAGTAATGTTGTTCTGAAGCTATTTCCTTGTGGCATTTTTATGATTAATTATTTATATGGGAAATAAGCCACAATTAAAATGAAAAAAATAATTTTATTAACGTTTGTTAATAAAATTAACACAATACTAACGTTTGTTAGTATTTTGTATTTTGACAACGGCACCCGATTTGGGCGTCGAAACGTTAATAAAATTATTTTTTTCATTTTAATTGTGGCTTATTTCCCATATAAATAATTAAATGTTGAGTAAAGTAAGTAGTGTATATTTTATCGTCCTAAAAAGTACATTAATGAACTGTAAGTATATAACGTGATCCTTACTTCAGTTATATTATTGGTATTTGGAAATGTTCAGTAACTTAAGGGGCTATCCTAGTGTAAAAGTACGAAATTCATATAAGTACTTTTTTTTGCGAATTTCTAATATAAAAAGTACTGTGCCAATTGTTTTGAAAATTGGTATAAGCATGTACTATAAAAAGAAGTAAAACAATTTTCATTAAAAAATATTAAAAATTAAACGATTTATGCGCCAAATACTGGCACCGTGAAAATAAAAAACATAAAAAATCCAGGAGGAAAATAAACTTCCTGTAGCTGGCTTTATACCATAAATCACAAAAATACCAAGTTTCTTGTAAAAGGTATATATTAAAATACCCTAAATAAGGGTCACAATACAAAACGTTTTCGGATTAAGGAATCCATCATCAGTGTTTAAAAGCCAAAATTTGCATGCCTGAGCCACCAAAATGTATCGGGTAAAAACCCTTTAAATGTAAATAATAAGGATGTTTTACATATTTATATAAAATTCATTGGATGGTATAGATAAACCTAGATGTTACCCAGGGCAACACAGGACTCTCTCCACGTGGTTGGAACTTTTTTTTGGAGAAAACCTCACATATTGGATTTCAATGGCCAACTGACTGAAGTCTGAGTCAGTTGGCCATTGAAATCCAATATGTGAGGTTTTCTCCAAAAAAAAGTTCCAACCACGTGGAGAGAGTCCTGTGTTGCCCTGGGTAACATCCAGGTTTATCTATACCATCCAATGAATTTTATATAAATATGTAAAACATCCTTATTATTTACATTTAAAGGGTTTTTACCCGATACATTTTGGTGGCTCAGGCATGCAAATTTTGGCTTTTAAACACTGATGATGGATTCCTTAATCCGAAAACGTTTTGTATTGTGACCCTTATTTAGGGTATTTTAATATATACCTTTTACAAGAAACTTGGTATTTTTTAAAAAACATAAGTTATTTCCTATACCATCAACTATGATTTTTGAAAATTATTAAAATTTGGGAAAATGACAAAGTGTTGAAAATTTTTTTAAAATTAGCTAAAACATTTGCAGTTTCAGAAACCGCCAAATTGACATATTTTATCCGATCAAATACCCCTAGTTGATGGTATAGAAAATAACTTATATTTCAATAATATCTTTGAAATTTCATGTTTCAGGGTCTCTATTAGTCCCAATCACTGCAGCAGTGGAGCTATGTTTTTATTTTCACGGTGCAATGCTCATGCAAATTTTCAAAACAATAGGTACAGTTCTTTTTATTTTAGAAATTAAAAAAAGTATGTGAATTTCGTACTTTTGCACTAGGATAGCCCCTTAATTTTACTTTCAAATAATTTTTTGAATAATAACTTTTTAATAATTAACTTTAAAATTACTGTTATATTTCTTTGTATAATTTTTCTCTGGAGAAATTTCGTTGTTAGTTTCGTTGGAGGTTGGGGGGGGGATGGTGGAGAATAAGTCTGGGAATAGGGGCGCACGAGGAATACTTGCATTGGGGCGCAGGTCAGACTAGTTACGCCACTGGCCCTCTTTGCCCTATATTTAATCAGCTTTATAAAAAATCTACGAAGACTTTATGTTGTCGAGAACCAAAGTTATGGCTGTAATTTTAACTAACCTGACGTATCAAATACATGAACTCTAGTACTGCTGGCAGTATAAAGCGTTAACTATTAGACTAAGAGCCGCTATAGGTGAAATTTGCTACCTAATCATTTTAGGCACTATAAGAGTTTATA
This sequence comes from Diabrotica virgifera virgifera, assembly GCF_917563875.1. Taxonomy (NCBI): domain Eukaryota; kingdom Metazoa; phylum Arthropoda; class Insecta; order Coleoptera; family Chrysomelidae; genus Diabrotica; species Diabrotica virgifera. The sequence continues at coordinate 243,646,695 of NC_065448.1, read as the reverse complement.
ACTTAAACAGTAGAACATAAAAGAAAACGTATGAACCCTGTGCCGTCACTTTTTAGTGCCACAAGCGTCGACAGTGGCGCATGAAACTTTCCACTTATGGACGGGATAAATATATTAAAAGGCACCCTCCCTCAGTCCCAGAATTCAATGTTTTTCATTTTTTAAAGTTCTATGTGATTAAATAATAAGACAGCGTAATTTTAACCCACCACCCCTTTCCCTTCCACACCATCAAAAACTTTTACATTTTTCTTTTTTATTTTTTTTTTAGGAGGGATTCAATCAATTTTAAAATTTTAAAAAATTCATAGGCATAGCTGAGGCTTTTATAAAACATGTCTACTTTTTATACAGGGTGAGTCATGAGGAACTGTACATACTCCTACCTCGTATAGAGGCTCCTATGGGGAATAACAAATCATCATTCTCTTTACCTTATCCCTATGCGGGGTCGGCTTCCCTAATTGTATTTCTCCACACAATTCTGTCTTGGGTCATATCAATGTTAATCCCCTTTACCAACAAGTCCTGCCTTATCGCCTCCCCCCAAGTCTTCTTTGGTCTTCCTCTCCTACTCCTTCCAGGAATCTGCACTTCAGCTATTCTTCGTATTGGGTGATTAACGTCTCGACGTTGAACATGACCGAACCATCTTAACCTATGCTCTCTCATTTTGGCATCAATTGGTGCCACACCTAGACTTCCCCTAATATACTCATTTCTAATTTTATCCTTCTTTGTCACTCCACTCATCCATCTAAGCATTCTCATTTCCGCCACATGCATTCGTTGTTCCTCTTTCTTTTTCACTGCCCAACATTCAGTTCCGTACAGCATAGCCGGTCTTATGGCTGTTTTATAGAATTTTCCCTTCAGCTTCATTGGAATTTTTCTGTCACACAACACACCACTCGCTTCTTTCCACTTCATCCATCCAGCCCTAATTCTACTGCATGCATCTCCATCTATTTCTCCATTACTCTGTAATACCGATCCTAGGTACTTAAAACTATTGCTTTTCACAATCATTTCACCATCCAAAGATACCATTTTATTTGTAGTAGCTCCATCTTTAAATGAACATTCCAAATACTCTGTTTTTGTCCTACTAAGTTTTAAACCTTTTTCCTCCAGAGCTTGTCTCCACTGTTCCAGTTTTTGTTCTAAGTCTCTTTCACTATTTCCTACTAACACGACATCATCAGCATACATTAAGCACCATGGAATGTTACCCTGTAGTTTCGCTGTTATCTGGTCCAAAACTAATGAGAATAAATACGGACTAAGCACAGAGCCTTGGTGCAATCCTACTTTCACATGAAATTTATCAGTCTCTCCCACACCTGTCCTAACACTAGTAGTTACTCCCTCATACATATCCCTCACCATCTTTACATATTCACCAGGGACTCCTTTCTTATTGAGTGCCCACCACAGAATCTCTCGAGGGACTCTATCATATGCTTTCTCAAGATCAATGAATACCATATGAGCGTTTGTTTCTTTACTCCTGTATTTTTCCATCAACTGCCTTATAATGAAAATTGCATCTGTTGTTGATCTACCCTGCATAAAGCCAAATTGATTCTCGGATATTTCGGTCTCTTCACGTATCCGTCTGTCAATTACTCTTTCCCATATTTTCATGGTGTGGCTAAGCAGTTTTATAGCCCTGTAGTTTGTACATTGTTGTATATCTCCCTTGTTTTTGTAAACAGGTACCAGTATACTGCTTCTCCATTCGTCTGGCATTTGTCTGACTTCCATAATTCTATTAAATAGACCTGCTAGCCACCTTGTTCCTGTCTCTCCCAATGCTCTCCATACTTCCCCAGGAATATCATCTGGTCCTACCGCTTTTCCTTTCTTTATTTTTTGAAGCGCTTGAGCCACTTCCTCGTTGGTTATTTTGGTGACCATTGCTGCTACTGTCTCCGTTGACTCTACAGGCTGTCTGTCAAATTCTTCATTTAATAAGCTGTCAAAGTACTTTCTCCATCTCTTTTTGACTTCCCTTTCGTGAACTAGTATTTTATTATTTTCATCTCGGATACATCTAATCTGATTAAAATCTTTTGCTTTCCTTGCTCTCTGTTTGGCTATTTTATATATCTTCGTTTCGCCTTCCCTGGTATCAAGTTGATCATATAGGTTTGAATACGCTTCTGCTTTGGCTTTTGCTACTGCTACTTTCGCTTTCTTTTTCGCCACCATATAGTTTTGAAGATCTGTGTCGGATCTGGTTTCTTGCCACTTTTTATATAATTATCTCTTCTCTTTTATTTTTCCTTGTACTTCGTTTGACCACCACCAAGTCTCTTTATCCTCAAACTTTTTTCCTGACGTTTTCCCAAGTATTTCAATAGCAGTCTCTCTAATACTACTGGCCATTTTTCTCCAAATTGTATTAGGGCTTCCTTTCATGTTCCAACATATTTTTTCTACTATTCTTCTCCTGAATAGACCTTCTTTCTCATCTTTCAGCAGCCACCATTTGATTTTTTGTGGTCCTCTCCGATATTTTTGTTTAGTTTCGCTTTTTACTTCGATGTCCAGAACAAGCAGCTTATGTTGTTGGCTTACTGTCTCACTCACTATTACCTTGCAGTCCTTGCATTCACGTATGTCTTCTTTCCTTATCATGAAGTAGTCTATTTGGGATTGATGTTGTCCACTTTTGTAGGTAATAAGTTGAGTTTCTCTCTTTTTAAAGAATGTGTTAACAATCGCCATATCCAATGCTGTTGCTAATTCAAGCATGTCATCTCCAGCTTCATTTCTAGTTCCAAAGCCTAATCCCCCATGTATTGTTTCATATCCTGTCTTGGTTTGGCCCACATGTGCATTGAAATCACCTCCTATTATAACTTTCTCCTCTGCTGGAATATCACTCAGTACGTCTCCTAATTGATCATAGAAAGCTCTTCTTTCATTCTCACCCAGACCTGTTTGGGGAGCATACACACAAACAACATTCAATACCTCTTTATCAATTACAAATTTCACTGACATCATTCTATCACTCGTTCTTACAACTTCTACTACGTTACCTTTCATTTCACTATCAGCAATTATACCAACTCCATTTCTAGTGTTACTACTCCCTACATACCACAATTTGTATCCTTCACCTAGTTCTTTCGCCCTTTGTCCTTTCCACCTAGTTTCTTGAATACAAGCAATTTGAACTCTTCTTCGTTTGAGCGCATCCACTAACTCCAGACTCTTACCTGTAAGACTACCAAGATTCCAAGACCCTATCCTGATTTTTCTAACCTGCAATGGTGTTCCCCCTGAGATAGTCCTCACCCGGAGATCCGAACGGAGGCTCATTTTACTTCCGGAACATTTTACCTCAGGAGATGCCATCATTTCAGTATAAGTTTTTACTGCGTTTGGAGGTCTTTTCATTATTATGGCCTGCAAAGATTTTTGGATATTTGATGCCTGAAAAAAAAAAAAAAAAAAAAAAAAAATCTGGGGAATAACAAATAATCATTAAAAAGTGTCTGCTCCCATTGTTTAATAATATACAGGGCGAGTTTCGCATTTTGACAGAAATTTGTATTCGTCATAATTTTTGAACGGTCACATCGATGTGTCTCTTATTTTGGTCAATCGTTACACTATTGCCACCTAATCAACTGATTTATTCAAACTAGAAAAAAATCAGGTCCGGCTTTAAAAAAATTAGTTCGTTTGAGTCTTAGAAAAAATTTCATCCTGTATAAGCTTTTTGAAAACTCTAATATGAATTTTACAAATTAGACAAATAGGCAATTAAAATAACATATTTATTTTTTTCCGCACACGATTGCTTAATTTTTTATAAAAAAATCAAATTTGATTATGAATTAAAAGTTTGGTAAAGTGAACCATAGATTTAACAAAATTAACTTTTATTACCAAAATTAATTTTTTTTTGAACAAATATTTAATTTATGTTACCACCAATCGACTGATTTATTCAAACAAGAAAAAAATCAGGCCCGGATTTAAAAAATAAGTTCGTTTTGGTCTTAGAAAAAATTTCACCCTGTATACACTTTTTGAAAACTCTAATAAGATTTTTACAAATTAGACAAATAGGCAATTAAAATGGCATATTTATTTTTTTCCCCGCACGATGACTTAATTTTTTATAAAAAAAAAATCAAATTTGACTATGAATAATTTAAAGTTTGGTAAAGTGAACCATAGATTTAAAAAAAAAATAACTTTTATTACAAAAATGAATTTTTTTTGAACAAATATTTAATTTATGTTATCACCCAATCAACTGATTTATTCAAACTAGAAAAAAATCAGGCCCGGATTTAAAAAATTAGTTTGTTTGGGTCTTAGAAAAAATTTCACCTTGTATACGTTTTTTGAAAACTCTAATATGAATTTTACAAATAAGACAAATAGGCAATTAAAATGGCATATTTATTTTTTCCCCACACGATTACTTATTTTTTTATTAAAAATCAAATTTGACTATGCATAAAAAGTTTGGCAAAGTTTTTGCATAGATTTAAAAAAATTAACTTTTTTTACAAAAATTAATTTACAAAAACAACGTTTTTCTTAAAATTAAAAGTTTTACCACTTTTTTTTCTATAACACGTCTAGATCTAAAACTTCACATAACACTTCTTTTGGACTCTATAGTTTAACACAGACGTGATTAAATTGATAAATAAATTTTTCCACCTAATTTTTGCGATTTACAAGTTTGCAGATTTTACAAGAAGAAGACTGAAAGTCTACAACAATTTTCATAGTCTTCACAATGGTAAGAGGTATGTGCTGTAAAAATTTCAGAAAAAAAATATTAAAATGGAACAGAGTTGTAGCGAGTTAAACCGTGAGTTCATTTCTTTTTCATTTTTAGGTTAAAATTCCGATTTTAACAAATTTGATTTTTTAATAAAAAATTATAAATAATAGTAATAAAGTAATAAAGTGGGGAAAAAAATAAATATGCCATTTTAATTGCCTATTTGTCTTATTTGTAAAATTTATATTAGAGTTTTCAAAAAGCGTATACAGGGTGAAATTTTTTCTAAGACCAAAACGAACTAATTTTTTAAATCCGGACCTGATTTTTCTCTAGTTTGAATAAATCAGTTGATTGGATGGTAACATAAATTACTTATTTGTGCAAAAAAATTAATTTTTGTAATAAAAGTTATTTTTTTTAATCTATGGTTCACTTTACCAAACTTTTAATTCATAATGAAATTTTATTTTTTTATAAAAAATTAAGTAATCGTGTGCGGAAAAAAATTAATATGCCATTTTAATTGCCTATTTGTCTAATTTGTAAAATTCATATTAGAGTTTTCAAAAAGCGTATACAGGGTGAAATTTTTTCTGACCCAAAAGAACTAATTTTTTTAAAGCCGGACCTGATTTTTTTCTAGTTTGAATAAATTAGTTGATTAGGTGGTAATAGTGTAACGATTGGCCAAAATAAGAGACACATCGATCTGACCGTTCAAAAATTATGACCAATACAAATTTCTGTCAAAATGCGAAACTCACCCTGTATATTATTAAACAATGGGAGCAGACACTTTTTAATGGTCACTTGTTATTCCCCATAGGAGCCTCTATACGAGGTAGGAGTATGTACAGTTCCTCATGACTCACCCTGTATATCCGTAGGTTAAGTGTACATAATCTCAAAAAATAGTTTAGTTATTTTTTTAGAAAAAAGCGTATAGCTTGAAATAAAAATAAATTCCTGAAAATCTGGCTGAACTGAAATATCATTATTCATATATTCATCTAAGGCAATATAGGTTTTCGAGATTGAATTTCTAATGTGAAATTTTTAAACGAAAATCCTCTTCAATTAACCCTTTATCACATATCGTTGGCAGTCGCAGAGTCGGGAAATGCAATTACGAATTTGAATAATGCAGAAGTGCTATTCGTCGATTGATAGGGTGACTGCTGGTGTTGGTTGTGATCATTTCGTGATTGACATAAGTAGATTTCGACTAAAAGTATTTCCAGGGATTGACGCTAATGCATTTTTAAATACCGCCATTTGGTATAAACGAAAATTTTATTTTTGTGTTTAGATTACGTGGGAATCAACAGTTGTTACTTTTTAATCCATCAATTAAAGGAGAATTATTAAAAGGTTTAAATTTTTGCGAGCTTTCCGTTATTTAACTATCTAAATCAAATTGTATTTATTAAGCAAATATACTTTAAATTATGTTTTTTTTTTATTTTAAGCAATAAAAATATATCTAATCGATTAGGTTAATCATAATTTTTCTTTAACCTGATTTTCCTAAAATTTGGGCAAACTTTTTTTAGTAAGGGCCACAAAATATTTTTGGTCTATTACCGAGGGCCACAATATTTGTTACCTTAACATGTTCGAATTTTTAAGTTTTTACTAATTTTGTTTACGGGTGGAGGGGGGGGGGTCATGGTTAAATTAAATAAACACATTCAGTACAATTCAAAGATTATTCAAAAAAAATTCAAGACCAAATATTGAAAAATAAGCCAACGATGGCAAATTTTTACAGGCAGCTCCAAGAAAAAATGGATTTTGCAGTAGAACTCGTCAATGGATCATATTAAACAAAAAATTCAAAAATATTTTATTAGCTTATGAGTTTCTCGAGGTAACGCTGGTGAGTTTTTTTTAGCTATAACGATTTTTGAGGTTTTGATATCACTCAAAATAAGGCAATTTTTGAAAAAAGGGTGAAAATCAACATATTTATTATTGTTAACCACAACATACCTCTACAGAGTTACCTCACGAAATGTCCAAAGAAAATCTATGAAAGATTTCAGGTGGATCTGTCAAGTAGGTAGTTTTTGAGTTACAATATCCACCGCCTTTGAAAAAAGCAGTTTTGAGAAAAACGCGTTTGGTTTGACAACTTATATTTCAATTTGTTTTTTGCCTGTCAAATCGTAAAGTGATGCACGCCGGAATATGTTTTTGAATCGTAGAGTAATTTACAAATGAGACGGGAACAGCTGTTGAAAGTTTCTCACTACGCTCAAGCTACTGCAAAGCGAGTCGAAGGTAGGGATATTAAACATGCTTTACTTCCGGTAATTTTACTCCGGTCAAGCTGAACATTTTAGAGAGTATTCTTGAAGCTTATTTATTTATTTATTTATTTATGTACTTTCATTTAAAATAATAAAAAAATAAAAAATTTCAAACAAAAATTTTTTGTAAACCGTACCCCTTCCCCCTAAACAGCATTCGCACTTAATTAAACATGGTATTTCCCTCAATATATGTGTATCTATATATTTATTTATTTTATCTCTGAACCTATTTCCTTTTTCCCTAATATTGTTCTGAAGCTATTTCCTTGTGACATCTATTGCAGTTTACTATTTTATTTGGGAATTAGCCATAATTTAAGTTTGAATACAAATTTATTTGACGTTTCGATTTCTACTTCGGAAATCGTTATCAAAATAAAAAACATTAATAAACTAAGCATTTATTTAATTAGTTTAATTTATTAATGTTTTGTATTTTGATAACGATTTCCGAAGTGGAAATGGAAACGTCAAATAAATTTAATTTCAAACTTAAATTGTGGCTTATTCCCAAATAAAATAGTGAATTCTATTTTCACATTGCTAATAGTTACTTAAATATTTGAAGGGAAATTCCTTGCTTAAATAGATGCAAACACGCATCATACGTAATATGCAACACGCGTCATTTAAATCAAAATAAACAAAGTTATACATTTGAAAAATCTTAGATACCCTTCATTGTTTTTGTTTTCTTTGAAAGAATTAAATAATATCAAAATATGCATGATGATTTAATCCTATTGAACGAATAATAATTAACAATATTAGTTACAATTGAAATGACGTTGGCGCTGACTGCTTGCACAACATTTTTGCACAATACCTGCTCATGGATTAAGCAGTGAAAAATAATAACAATAACTAATGTTTTAAAAATTGTTCATGAACGTAATCTTTAAGTTTTCTCAACATTGCAATATTTGTTCCTCTTAAATTTAGTGCTCCGTCAGTTGTAACCTTACAGGTTACAGCGTTAATTTAAAGTTTTCCAAACAGTTTCAGACTACTTCAAAAATATCGTTTCTTCGTGGATTTCATTCAGGGAGCCGACAAAACTCTGCCGGAAACCCAAATAATTGCCCGCGTTATGTTGAAAATTTTCGGAAAAATCACCCGCTGCCAAATTGTTAATTAACAGCTGCATTATCTATATTTATTTATTATTATTAGCACTAATTAAAAAAAATCTTTAAATGAAAATAATTCACTTTTTTTCCGCGGGCCGCAAAAAAATGTATAAAGGGCCGCATGCGGCCTGAGGGCCGCACTTTGCCCACCCCTGGGCTATACAGCAGAGGACTGACTCAGCTTTTTACTAAATGCTCACATCCTTGTTTTGGCTACAATGGCCAACACTAACTAAATCTTGTACAACTTCTCATATTACACCAGTTCGAACGGTTTAGTCCTCTTAAGCCTTCGAATCTGGGGTTGATTGACAAGAAGCTAAAGTACCTCATGGTTGCGATGGTTATGGGACTCTCTTCATGTCTCGTGGCAACTTTCTTAATTTCATTTGAAACAGATTTGACTTTAAGGTCTCTGCGTAAATCGTCATTCCGAACATACCAAGGAACACATACAACATTCCTTAGTATTCGGTTCTGGAACGCTTCTAAACTATAATTGTCTTTTTAGTTGTAGGCAATAGGTCCACAGTGGTTTCGAATATCTAGCAGTCGAAATATGTAGTAATGGAGATGTTAAAGAGTGCGTCCGAAATCAATCAAATAAAACCAATTACGGGTCAGAATGTCTGAGGGATTTTATCTGGAGGAATAAAGATATGAGGCTGGAAGGGAAAGTAGGCATATACAAATCATGTGTAACACCAATCATGACGCACGACGTACGTGATAGAAACAAGATGTGACAGAGCAGAAAGCAAGAGCATACTGAGAAAATCAGAAATGAGAACGTTGAGGTCAATAACTGGGAAAACGCTGAGAGACTGAATACTGAACGACAGAATAAGATATCTCTGTAACATACAAGACAGAACGGTGGGGAAGACAGAGAAGACGAGAGTGGACTCAGCATGTGATAAGAATGGAGAACGAGAGAATAGCCCGTATAGCCAGAGATTTAAAGCCAACAGGCAAGAGACCAATAGGAAGGCCCTTTAAAAGGTGGCGAGATACCTGACAGTCAACATCACAGTTGCGAATACAAGCTCAAAATCGGTTAAGATCAGGTCAACAGGGCTAATATAAGAAGAAGAAACTTCATAGCCCATTTTTTGACGAGCATTATATGTTATTAATTGCATTTTGTAGGTTTACCGTAGATTCTTCTATAGTTGCTTCTCTTTTCAGGATTTGCAATTACGAATTTGAATAATGCACAAGTGCTATTCGTCGATTGATAGGGTGACTGCTGGTGTGATCATTTCGTGATTGACATAAGTAGATTTCGGCTAAAAGTATTTCCATGGATTGACGCTAATGCATTTTTAAATACCGCCATCTGGTATAAACGAAAATTTTATTACTCTGTTTAGATTACGTGGGAATCAACAGTTGTTACATTTTAATCCATCAATTAAACAAACGAGTATTATTATAAGGTTTAATTTTTTATGAGCTTTCCATTATTTGTCTCTCTAAGTAAAATGGCATTTAATATTGATGTTAAGCAAATATATATGCACCTTACTCAATCAAATATTTGCTCGAAAACGTTTACTTTAATTCACTGTTTTTTCAATGTGCCTCTAGTAAGTTGTCGTTTTCCATCGTTTCCGTGGTCTTACCACTGATCGTCTTCCTATTGGGGAACCGTCTCTCGCTCTCCTTACTACTCTATTTGTTGTCATTCGACTTATGTAGTCATTCCATTCTACTTTTCTGTTTCTTACCCAGTTATAAATGTTCTCCACCTTGCATCTCCGTCGTACCTAAATAGCGTACTTCTAGCTCTCTCCCATAGTACTCTGGGCTAATTAGCAAAATTCATGGAAAAGTTATTTACCAGCAATTCTATTGCTGGAATCGAATTATAAGATCCTCCATATTAATAATATAGGTATGCAAAGTCCGCAGATAGTGTGCTACTTTTTTTTATAAACAAAATGGCGCCGACAAATCGTACTTTTTTCAATTATTGCTCTATAACTTCGAAGATTTTAACTTTACAACAAAAACACCCAAATAAAAATTCACCGCAATTATATTAGATATGTTTTTCACGATTTGCTCCGACGAAAATTTTCCTCGGAAAATGCGGGGTTTCCTAACAAAAACTCTAAATTTCCAATAAAGTTTTAGGTAAGTAATTATTAATCAATAATTAAATAACTTAGTGACATCCAGTGGCGTAGCTAGGGTGGGTGACACCCGGGGCGGTAATCGATGGTGTCACCCCAAATCCTAAAAATCCGATAACCGTATGTTTTGAATAATGAAAAAATTAAGAATTATAGTTAACGAAACTGCAGTAAATAGTATATCATCGTCGTCGTCTAACCGCTATCGTCCACTGCTGAACATAGGCCTCTTAAGTTTCTGCATGTCTCCCTATCTCGAGCTACCACTCTCTAGTTCCCGGCAGTTCTATATAATAGTTTATTTACTTTTTTGTTTTACACTATGTGAATGAATTAAAATATTTTTTAGCTTTACTAGCGAAAAGTTCTGAAATCACATTTTCTATATTTATGTTTTGTGTTGCTTCATGTTCGATAGTTAATCATCATCATCCAGCCTCAATAGTCCACTGCTGAACATAGGCCTCCTCCCCTCGTTTCCATCTCCATCTATCCTGCGCCGCTCTGATCCAGTTTTTTTAGCTTTCTTAAGTCGTCAGTCCATCTTGTAGGCGGTCGACCGACGCTTCTCTTGTCTTCTCCTGACCTCCATTCCAGTAACCTCTTCGTCCATCGCCCATCTGTCGTTCTGGCTATGTGTCCTGCCCATCTCCACTTCAACCTGGCTATCCTTTCGATGACGTTAGTCACCTTTGTTCTTCTGCTAATTTCTTCGTTTTTGATTTTGTCTCGCATTGTTATTCCTAACATTGACCGCTCCATTCTCCTAACATTAATTGCTCCGTTCGATAGTTAATAAACCGAGGTTATTAAGCCTTGTTGACGTCATTGTTTCTCGCAAGTAATTCTTGATTGATTTTAGCTTCCCAAAACTTCTCTCACATGAAGCAACCGATGCAAAAATGGTCATAAACAAGTTTAAGGCGACCAAGTTTGGGAGAGATTCCATAAAATCGCATTCCACCATGAATTTTAAAAAGTCTACAGCTAACCATTTAGATACTGTAATATTGGCCGCTTGTAAAAGTCTTCTAAGCCTTGGTATTTCTAGCAGGAGGTCTTCTTCTGATACCTCTTCATGGTAAAAGTCACAAAATGTTGAAACAGCTAATTTCAACTGTTTACTGTTCGTGGAAAAGTAAAGTGTGTGTCTGCACAGCCTCGAACAAAAAAGCCATATGGATGGACTGATCTGGTTTCGAGTTCAACATTGAATGTCAAAACATTTCAACATAATATTATCTTTTTGAAGTTCGGCTCGAAGTGTAGAGTTTTTAGGTAGAAATGTCGTCGTCTTCATATTTTGTCGTTGCAAAATATATGTATTACTTTATTTTATAATATGATTATGTTTTTCTTCAATATAAAGACGAAGTACCCCTATTTTGGTCGCTGATTGATCAATGCCTTTAATTATACAAAGCGGGCAAAAGGTTATGTGTGGCACCTCTGGTGTATAAATTTTCTTGTTGATGAGAGACTTTGTAAATTGAAGGAACAACACTATAAAAGTGTTCTGCCAATACTTTAACTGCAGCCAGCATAGTGCGCAGTGACTGAGAACTCCAACGCGTTGTGGAAAGTCGCTTAACAGATGTTTTGCTGTGTTTAATAAGCACTTCCTAGCAGCTAATGGAAACACATAAAAAACTTAAAAATTGCTTCTTCAGTTCTGGAAAATGTTATACAAGATGTGTTTTGTGCAAAAGAGTGCTGGCCACATAAATTAATTAAATGATCAATAGATCCGAGGAAAATGGCCTTTTTGATTTTTGCTTTAATAATAGCTTGTATTCCTCCATGTACGCCGCTCATAACAGATGCATTATCGTATCCCTGTGAACGGTATTTCATAATATTTCTACACCACCAATTTCAAGCTTCTTGAGAATTTCGTTACTTAGATTAACTGCTTTTTTCCATTTAACAGAAAAAAATCCAAGAAATGCTTCTTACACCTCGACTTCTCTCGGTTTCGTCACAGTATAAAGAGGAACAGTATAAAGATGAACAGTAAAATTTCTTCTATGTAGGCACTTTGATCTCAAGAAGTACTACCGGAAGTTAACCGGTACGTAGCAATGCGAGAGTGGTACTCTAGCGGTCTAGCGACTGGGAACCTTGCGCGGTCGCCATGCGCCTTTTTTACTTCTTACTTCTTTACTTCTTTTTACGATTTTACTTCCAATTTTTCTCAGAGCAGTTCTAGTGTCCCTATTTATACTGTGGTTTCGTGTGTTCACAAAATAATATCGAACTTTAGATTGATACGTGAGTAAAGTCACAAATTAATGATTTATTCTTTTGTGATCGGGTCTCTCGGGTGTCACCCCTGAAGGGGTGACACCCGGGGCGGACCGCCCCCCCCGCCCCACCCTAGCTACGCCACTGGTGACATCAAAGCTTTCTTGGTATAGATTGTAATTCCAGAAGCCGGTGAAAATTAAACGAATGTTTTAGCAACAATTCAATTGTTAATTAACAATTTAAAATCGCAATAAAAACCAAAATAATCATGATACATTGATCAAACTTATACAGATTATAAAGATGAGATGTTTATTTAATATTTTATCGACAAAATATAAATTTCTCTTTTTTTTTGCATAATCTTTATATTTTGAAAAAAAAATAGTTATAATACGCTGGTCTAATTAGTAAAGTACAAAGAAAGGTTATTTACCAGCAATTTTATTACTGGAATCGAATTATAAGGTCCTATATATTATTAATATAGGTATGCTAAGTCCGCAGATAGTGTGCTACTTTTTTTATAAACAAAATGGCGCCGACAAATCGTATTTTTTTCAATTATTGCTCTATAACTCCGAAGATTTTAACTTTACACCAAAAACACTCAAATAAAAATTCACCCCAATTTAATTCTACATAGATACATGTTTTTCCCGATTTGCTCCGACTAAAATTTTCCTCGAAAAATGTGGGTTTTCCCAACAAAATCTCGAATTTTCAAATAATTTTTTTGGGCCAGTAATTATTTATTAATAATTATATAGCTTAGTGAAATAAAAGCTTTCTTGGTATAGATTATAAATTCAGAAGCCGGTGAAAATGAAACCAATATTTTAGCAACAATTCAATTGTTAATTAACAGTTTACAGTCGCAATAACAACCAAAATAATCATGAGACATTGATCAAACTTAGAAAGATTATAAAGGTGTGATGCCTACTTAATATTTTGTCGACAAAATATAAATTGTTCATTTTTTTGCATAATTTTTAAATGTTTAAAAAAATTGTTATAAACAAATTAACATTTCTCAGAAATTGTTTATTATATTATAATTTTAAAAAATACTTGAAATACGTATTTCATAGGTCTTGAAAATGAATGCTTTAAAAAATTTTTCCAACCATTTGCAAAAAAGTTATGAAAGAGCAAAGTAAATATACGATATTTCCGTTGTTTTTAATTTGTTTTAATTGTTTCAAAGCTTAAAAGTGAGTCTATGGTACAATCTAATTACATATTCACAAAGAATGTCAAAAATTAGTGCAATGGTTATATTTTAATTAAAGATTAAAAATACTTTTTTTTTGATATTTTTAGCGCAAAAGTAGGCCTGATACAGAGTAGGAGCTAAAATGTTCACTCGAAGCGACTGACACGCAGCATACATTATTTATTAAAAGTGTACGTAGCGTGGCCGCCGGTCGTCGCTCCGAGTGAAAATTTTAGCTACAGTACTGTATTATTCTACTTTCTACTTATTATTCTACTAATTAGCTTGTACTTTAAACTCACTTCTACGCTTTGAAAGAATTTAAAAAATTATAAACACCGTAGTAATCGTATGTTAATTTTGCTGTTTCATAACTTTTTTGCAAAAAAGTTTTAAAGCATTTATTTTCAAGATATTTGAAATGCGCATTTTAACTATTTTTTAAAATTATAATATAATAAAAACTTTCTGAGAAACGTTAATTTGTTTATAACTATTTTTTTTAAACATTTAAAGATTATGCAAAAAAATTAAAAATTTATATTTTGTCGAGAAAATGTTAAATAGGCATCTCATCTTAATAAGATTTCAAAGTTTGATCAGTGTATCATAATTATTTTGGTTATTATTGCGACCGTAAATTATTAATTAACAATTGAATTGTTGCTAAAATATTCGTTCAATTTTCACCAGTTTCTGGAACTATAATCTAAACCAAGAAGGCATTTAAGTCACCAAATTATATAATTATTGGTAGATAATTACTTATCTAAAACTTTATTTGAAAATTAAAAATTTTGTTGGGAAAACCCGCATTTTCCAAAGAAAATTTTCTACGGAGCAGATCGGGAAAAACACGTCTCTATGCAAAATTTAATCGCGGTGAATTTTTATTTGGGTGTTTTTGTTGTAAAGTTAAAATCTTCGGAGTTATAGAGCAATAATTGAGAAAAACACGATTTTCGTGCGCCATTTTGTTTATAAAAAAAGTAGCACACTATCTGAGGACTTTGCATACCTATATTATTAATATATAGGATCTTATAATTCGATGGCAGCAATAAAATTGCTGGTAAATAACTTTTCCCAAAAATAGCCTATTCTCCGATAATCAGCCCAGACTATAGTCCATAGTGTCTTACCATCGATTTTTCTAAGGGTTTTTATCTCCGCTGTTTCGAGCAAACTTTTTGTCCTCTCTGGGCTAGGTAGTGTTTCTGCTGTGTATGTCATTATTAGGGCTGTTTCACATTATAAGAATTTTGAACGTGCGAGGGTTTTCTCGTGCAGTAGTTTTGACGCACTTGTCCTTTTCACAGAATAAGAATTGAGTCGCACAAAGATATTTTGCTGTGTTGTTTGGTATATTAGTTTTATTTAAACTTTGTGGCTGAGGTAGGTACATGATACGATGTCTGATATGTATCATTACAAATGGGTATTTTTTGTCCATACTTTTGTCCTAATGTACTGTAATGCGTATTTAATTCATTTGCAATTTCTAGTTTGTCAGTTATTATTCCTTATGTTTTTAATTAAAAGTCATAATTTGTTTTAATAACCGTTGTTCTACTAATAGCCCAATAAATGACCGTTTTGGAGTGTAATTTCCAGGGGCAAATCCGAATTGTATGAAAATTTGGATTTAGGTTCTACTGACCCTCCACTTCAAAGTTGAATTTGGGCCGTTGGTTGCTTTTACTTGGAGGGTGACATTTACCCCTTCTCGGGGGGTGCCAAACGCGTAATTAAAATAAGGCCGGAAATGGATAAATTGACTTATTTTAAGCACATTTTGGTCTATAAAGTTTTTTACGTAAGTCAATACTTTTCGAGTTATTCGCGATTTAAAATGTTGATTTTTCGACAAAAGAACTATGTTTTCAGACTGTTTTTCCCAAATAACTCAAAAAGTATATATTTTAACGAAAAAAACATTTTAGCTAAAGTGTAGCCTATAAAAAAACGAAAAAAATGGTGTACCAGAAAAGTCTACAAATTAAGTAGAAGCAAAGTTGTAGCTCATGAAAGATACGTTCTTATTCGTCTAATTCCAAATAGAATAATTCAACGCGAAAGCACCGAAGAAAGAAGCGTTTTTCGGGAAAACCTTATTAACCTTTTTAAAGTATCGAAAAAAAGCTTATTATTTGTTTTTCACAAAAGTTTACAGCATCAAAAATAAACGAGTTACACTGAAAAAAAGTTGGCCCATTTTTTTTGGTAAAAAAAATCGTGAAAACCTCCCTCTATTTGGCACCCTAAATGAAATTAATCGTTTGGCTTTACCATCTATTTTAACTGTATGTGTATTGTTTATATGATCTGTAAGTTTGATTGGTTTGAAGTGCTTATTTTTGAAAACATTTGGTTTTATATTAAAAATAATTTTTCTAAAAATTTCATTTTTTCAAAATAACTTAAAAAGTATTAGTGATAAGAAAAATCTTAAAGAGCAAAAAAATGTAGGTTTTGCTATTTATTATTATTAATTAAAAATATGTTAGTTTCATTTTGTTTCTCCGTAAGACAAAAATTGGTTAAGATATGGCTGTTCAAAATTTGCATACACTCGTGATTGGTGACCCATTTAAGCTTTCTCAATTATAACACCGTTCAAAAATAAACACTTTAAACCGGTGAGACTGACAGATCATATAAAAAATAGATAGGTAAGTATTCATTTGGGGAGCTAAACACGGCGAGATTTTCATGATTTTTTACAAAAAAAAGAGGTCCAACTTTATTTTGAGCGTAACTCGCTTATTTTTAATGCTAAAACTTTTGTTAACAATTAAAACAAAGCTTTTTATAAACACTTTAAAAAAGTTTAAATGGGTTTTTTCCCGAAAAGTGCTTAATTTTTCGGTGATTTCACCTTGAAATATTCGATTTGGAATTAGACGAATAAGAACGTATTTTTCATGAGCTACAACTTTGTTTTTATTCGATTGACATACTTTACTGATACACCATTTTTTTTGGGTTTTTTATAAGCTACACTTTTGCTAAGGATATTTTTTTCGATAAAATATTTACTTTTTGAGTTATTTGCGAAAAACTGTCTGAAAACGTAGTTTTTTGTCGAAAAATCAACATTTTCAATGGCAAATAACTCGAAAAGTATTGACTTACGTAAAAAACGCTATAGAACAAGAGTTGCTTAAAATCAGTCAATTTATCCAATTCCGGTCTTATCTTGAACGTATGTTTTTCACCCCCGAGAAGGGGTGACTCTCACCTCCCAAGTAAAAGCAACCAACGGCACAATTTCAACTTTGAATTGGAGGGTAAGTAGAACCTAAATCCAAATTTTCATGCAATTCGGAGTTGCCCCTGAAAATTACACGGTATCGCCGAATTTCCCGTCCATTTACTGGGCTATAAGTTATCTGTGGGATCTTGGATTAACTCATCTAATTAGCTCATACAATCTATGTAACAAACTATTCTAAACGGGAAATAAGCCACAATACTAAAAAAATGATTTTATTAACGTTTCGACATCCGATTTGGGCGTCGAAACGTTAATAAAATCATTTTTTATGTTAAATTGTGGCTTATTTACCATTTAGAATAGTTTATTACAAAAATGCCACAAGGAAATAGCTTCAGAACAACATTACAATCTATGTTTTTAATGTACAGAATTTAAAAGACCCTCCGTCATCCATTCGTTTTTAAATGATGTTCCCTCGTTTTAAATGTTTTTAGATAATTTCTCACAAGACGTGATAGCCGCCCTACTCCAGTCTTCACCGAGTCGTTTACCTTATAAAACTAAATATAATTTCGTAGAATAAATGGTATAGTTATATTATATGGAGCGAAATCAAATTATAGCGTTGTGGTTACTGTATCGTCGAAGAAAGAGAAATAAGAGGAACCAAATTCACTGGGTCCATTCTATGAATGCAAAAAGATACGATTTATATATTTTTATATTCACACATATTGATGGAACACCCTCTACACTTAACGTTAATTGCAACTATGTAAAATAAAGTTTATTATAATATACTTAGCAGCTTTAATTACTCTTGTTATCAGTAACATATAATTAATTTTGCTGTACTTACCAAATGTGTTTTTTTCTTTCACCTAATACTTCAAATTCACTGTTAAGTGCCCGGCATACACCATTCCAAGCATTTCTCGTCAAGTTTCTATCTTTATATATTTCTATTGTTTTGTCCCAAAGAACAGGTCTTGCTTCAATCTGAGACATCATAATATAAAATATATGCACCTACATCAAACAGCCACCAAGTGTGAATGAAAATAATGTACCAAACAATGAAGGAAACTACCTTCGTGCGACTGAACGACAGTATCATATGAAAGGATGCATTAAGTCCCACATGCTACTGGGTGCGTAAAGACGGCATGGCTGCCGTCTGTTGTTGTAGCAAGGGACGACATAAACACGGCGACTTCGCCGAACGTTCCAACCACCGTCTAGTGAGAAAGGCTCCATAATATGATTCCATGCGCCACCATTGGAATGTCGTCGTGCGTTCTAACCCTCGCACGTTTAAATTCTTATAATGTGAAACAGCGCTTAGTCTGATGACTGTTTTGTAAATTCTGCCTTTTATTTCTATTCCGATATTTCTATTTCTCCAGATTGTGTCATTAAGTCAACCTGCGTCTTTGTTTGCTCTACTCACTTGATCTTCCACTTCTGTTTCGAGCTTTCTTTAGCTAGATAGTGTGATGCCTAGATATTTAAACTCCATTATACTTGTTCTATTATTTGACCCTCCAGCTCCTATTTACATCTTATTGGATTTGCTGTTACAACCATGCATGTTATCTTTTTTGGGGAAATTAATATGTTAAATTTTCTAGATGTTATATTAAATTGGTGTAGCATACATTGTAAATCATCTTCATTTTGTGAGATTATTATTGCATCGTCTGCATAGCAAATTAGTTTAAGTTGTTCTTCCATTTGGTATCCTTTTCTAGTTCTTACGTTTTTTAGTTCTTACTTTGTTTTATTATTTCATCAATGATCAGGTTGAACAATAAAGAACAGGGAATCCCCCTCTCTTATCCAATTGACAGCTTTAATTGGGTCACTTAGTTTCTAATCTATTTTTACTTTTATAGTGTTGTTCTGGTAGAGGTTTTCGATCGTTTTAATTTATTCCTAGAGGTACCTACCTTGAGTTTAACAAATGGATAATGTCCTCTAATTCGACGTTAAATGTTTTCTTAAGGTCCCCAAAACATAAATATGGTTTGCTGCATGCAGCCGATTTCTCTTGAACTTACCTCATTATAAATATAGCGTCGGTGCATGATTTTCGCGACCTAAAACCTTGTTCTTCTGCTGTTATAATTTCATTCGATTTGTTTGTTATCACTTTGGTTGTTGAACCGTATCTTATTGCAATATATTTTAGTTGTTTAATGTATTTATTTTTTGCATAAATAAACTAATAAAAAGGAAATCTATATTTAACAATATCCATCATTTTTTTCTTTGGTTTTATAAAAAAATATATACAAACTGTTTGAATTGATAGTTTAACACCAAAAAACATCATTTATCACTAAAAAAAGTAAACTCACACATATGTAACACCAATAATATAAAATTAAATTTAACACGTTAACTTCCATTACCCTCAACATAACACGTAGTAGCTGAAAACCGTTTTATTTATTGAGTAACATTACTAACCTAACCTAAAATAAGACTCATCAATAAGACTGACAATTTCAAAAGAAATAAGACTCTCACTTTAGGTAATGCCTCACCGCCATTAATTTCAATACAGCAATTTTTTCGTATATCATTAGCTTACTGTGAAAAATGCACAAGTCCAAAATATTCAATTTTAGACTTTTGATAGCTTCTGTGAGCATTATCTAAAAGCTATGGAAGGCTTAATTTTCTTCTAATTTAATTTGCTAGATTTTGCTAAAATTGTGAATATGAAATCTGCGTAAGTCCGTTAATTTTGACAACCACATGAAATCTGAACAAGTCCTCTGTTAGTGAAAAAACCGTTCAAACGTATGACTATTTATAAAGTAAGTGTTTTTATTGGCAACGGGTGAGTACAGGTTAGATTGACACAACATATTGTTTGACGATTAAATAAAAAACGCGAATTTAGATTGTTTAGAGTGTTGTGCAATTTTCATATTATACATTTTTGTTGTATACAAAGTGGAGTTATGCACAGTTGATTTTTTGTCTCTTCTGAGAAATCAGATATTTTGGTATTTTATATTTTTCACAGTAAGCCGACGATGTCAAACATCTCTTTGTTATTACAATGTGCTATTTTTTGTATAAATAAATTTAACAAAAAATAAATCTGTATAACAATATCCACGACTTATTCCATGGTTATATAAGAAATATACACAAATTGTTTCAATTACTAAGTAGTTCATTTAGTTTCTTAACACCAAATACATAACTAAAAAGAAAAAACGCATTTATGTAACACCAATAATATAAAATTGAATTTAACAAGTTAACTTTCATTACCCTCAATATAACACGTAGTAGCTGAAAACCGTTTTATTTATTGAGTACCATTACTAACCTGACCTAAAAAGAAACAATTTCAAAAGGAATAAGACTCTCACTTTAGGTAATGCTTCACCGGCCATTACTTTCAATAACCCACACACATCATAACACATTACACCAACCCCTGTGGCGATAAATCTGAACCTCAAACCACCTCCGGTTTGGGTCTTGTTCCGGCCAGTGGCATAGACTGCGTTCTCTTCTGCACCAGAACGAACTTTTGCCGATAAATAATTATAGTGGAGTTCAATCGAAAATTTACTGTTGTAACAGATTAAAAAAAACATTAATATGTTCTATAGATACTAGATAAAATCATTTAATTGATGATATGTAATATTATGTGGACATTTAACTATTTTTAATGGAAAATAAGCCACAATTTTACTAAAAAAAGATTTTATTAACGTTTCAACAACATTAAAAACAACAAACACATTGAGATTGATATCTAAAACTAAACCTAACAGTGAACAACAAAGAACAAAGAATTGTATTTATAAAATACCTTGTGAATGCGAAAAATTTTATTTAGGTGAAACATCAAGACCATTAAACGTTAGAATAAGTAAACATCAGTATTATATTAAGAATAGAAAATTTGGTAGATCTCAAATATGTCAACACGCATGGGATAATGAACATAGAGTTCAGTGGAAAGATTCGAGTATTGTCCTCAAAGAAACAGATAGTAAAAGAGAAAAATCAAAGAAGCGGCTCTAATTATGCTAAATGAAACCAATTGTGTCGCAAATTCCTCGGTAGAATGCAGTAGGATGTGGTTACCCGTACTAAAAGAGGAAGTCAATAGAAAGAAAATACCACGATTAGTTAGTCAATAATATATCGAGTACATATTTTATATTTTAGTATTATTTATATATCTATGTATTATTAATATTATTTATAATTTAAAATAACATACCTATGTACATATTAAGGTCAGAATTTGGTATTAGTTTTGATAGTAAACTAAAGTAAGACCTGATACTTACGATGTCGGGATAGTATCACGAGGTTTTTTCCTGGTTTTCCCTCGTGATTTACTATGGAAACTCTAACGCGAGAATTTTACTGTCGCCATTGCATGTGGTTGTGTTTTTAAAGACAGATCACATGCTATGTTTTTTTGTGTCGGATATTCTTGAGCTGGGTAAGCTTCTTGAGCTTTCATGTAATCGAATGAACTATCTTCCAGTAAAGTCGTTCCAGGAACGCAACTCATAAATATTGGCAACATAATTTTAAAGTCTTCTACTTTAAAATGTATAATATGTCTGAATTGCCGATATAAATGAGTCAGATTAAATAAATTATTAAAAGAATTTTTTACTAAGCAACAACATTTTTGTTTAATTTGTTATTGATTTATGAACTAATTGATTAATTTTATATATATGTTAATATTTTTTGTAATTTGAGAGCGGCATCCGATTTAGACGTCGAAACGTTAATAACATATTTTTTTTAGTAAAATTGTGGCTTACTGCCCACAAAAAATAGTTAATTACAAAAATGCTACAAGAAAATGGCTCCAGAACAAAATGTAGACATTTAGAACAAAAAACATCGGATTAAATCGATCTTTAAAAACAGCACCTATCGACTGCTTGCAACTTCTTGCATTGTATTCTTAATGGCGTCAGGAAAAAGTCTACATTTACAGTGCATTAAGGGCCAAATTTTGTAACTCGGAGATTTTGGGGCCGCTGAACATGAATACGCCATCAGAAAGGATCTCCGGACCATCTGGTCACTGCTAAGTTACGTCATGCTCTGAAGTTTCGAGTGTTTTTGGCACTAAATTAATGCAAACAGATTTCTCGGAGGTTTTTGTGGTTAATGTTGTTCTGAAGCTATTTTTTTGTGGCATTTTTACAATTTTAACTATTTAGAATGGGAAATAAGCCACAATATTATTAAAAAATGATTTTTATTAACGTTTCGACGCCCAAATCGGGTGCCGTTGTCAAAATACAAAATACTGTTAATATAAACAAAAATGTTGTTGCTTAGTAAAAAAATTCTTCTAATAATTTATTTAATTTGACTCATTTATATCGGCAATTCAGATACATATGATACATTTTAAAGTAGAAGACTTTAAAATGATATTGCCAATATTTATGAGTTGCGTTCCTGGGACGACTTTACTGAAAGATAGTTCATTCGATTACATGAAATCAATTTTGTAAAAAATTTTTTGTAAATTTTTTAAAAAAACATTTTGTAAACAAATTATCAACTATTGAGTTTAATCCAAATAATATTTTAGTAAGTTTTGACATAAACAGTTTATTTACAAATGTGCCATTAGATAAAACTTTAAACATAATCAAAACGAAATTAGAGAATGATGATACATTGACAACTAGGACAAAACTAAATGTATCAGCTATAATGGAGTTATTGACATTATGTACTAATAATACCTATTTTCAACTAAATAATGAATTTTATAAACAAAATTTTGGTCTAGCAATGGGCTCCTCTTTATCTCCATTATTGGCTAATATATTTATGGAGGATTTCGAAACTAATATCATTTCTAAACAAAATTTAAAACCCACTGTATGGTGGAGATATGTAGATGATGTGTTTTCAATATGGCCTCATAGATCAGAATTGTTGGATACATTCCTGAATATTATAAACGATCAAGAAGAGACAATAAAATTTACAATGGAAAAGGAATATAACAACACCCTGCCTTTCCTCGATGTTTTAGTCTTAAAGAAGGATACTGGATATGAGACTCAAGTGTATAGAAAACCAACACATACCAACAGATATCTCAATTACAAATCAAATCACAACATCAACGTTAAAAAGGGAATCATAAAATCCTTATATGATAGAGCCAAAATTACTTGTTCTAATGAAAATTCCTTTTTAGAAGAAAAACAATTCTTAACATCTGTTTTATTAAAAAATGATTATCCTTTATCGTTTATAAATAAGGAATTGTCAAGATTGGATCGAATGGAACAGAACAACATAGAACGGGATCCTACAACATTCACAAGAAATAATACGAGGAAAATATCAATACCATACATAAAAGGACTATCCGAGAAACTTAAAACAATAGGAAATAAATTCAACATTTCAACAACATTCAAAACAACCAATACATTGAGATCTATTCTATCTAAAACTAAACCTAACAATGAACCAGAAAGGACAAAGAATTGTATTTATAAAATACCTTGTGAATGCGAACAGTTTTATATAGGTGAAACATCAAGACCATTAAACGTTAGAATAAGTGAACATCAATCTTATATTAAAAATAGAGAATTTGATAGATCTCAAATATGTCAACATGCATGGGATAATGAACATAGAGTTCAGTGGAGAGATTCAAGTATAGTCCTGAAAGAAACAGATAGTAAAAAGAGAAAAATCAAAGAAGCGGCTCTAATTATGCTAAACGAAACCAATTGTGTCGCAAATTCCTCGGTGGAATGCAGTAGGATGTGGATACCCATACTGAAAGAGGAAGTCAATAGAAAGAAAATACCACAATTAGTAAGTAAATGGTCGAGTTAGTACATATTTTATATTTTAGTATTACTTATATACCCATGTATTATTGATATTATTTATAATTTAAACAAAATTATAGTAAAGTCAGAATTTGGTATTAATTTTGAGAATAAATTAAATGTAAGACCAAATACTTACGATGTCGGGATAGTATCACGAGGTTTTTCCTGGTTTTCCCTCGTGATTTACTATGAGATCTCTAACGCGAGAATTTTAATGTCACCGTTGCATGTGGTTGTCTTTTTAAAGGCAGATCACATGCTATGATTTTTTTTTTGTGACGGATATTCTTGAGTTGGGGTTGATTTCATGTAATCGAATGAACTATCTTTCAGTAAAGTCGTCCCAGGAACGCAACTCATAAATATTGGCAATATCATTTTAAAGTCTTCTACTTTAAAATGTATCATATGTATCTGAATTGCCGATATAAATGAGTCAAATTAAATAAATTATTAGAAGAATTTTTTTACTAAGCAACAACATTTTTGTTTATATTAATAGTATTTTGTATTTTGACAACGGCACCCGATTTGGGCGTCGAAACGTTAATAAAAATCATTTTTTAATAATATTGTGGCTTATTTCCCATTCTAAATAGTTAAAATTTTTGTGGTTAGGTACTAAACACGAATACGGCATCAGAACAAACCTCCGGAGCACCCAATGTCCAGAATAACTGCTAAAGCACGTCATCTTCTGAAGTTTCGACAGTCATTTTTCTATTGTAGAGTTTTTTTCTTGACGTCAACGAACATAATGCAAAAAGTTGCGCAAGTCAATAGGCGCTGTATTTAAAAATCCATTTATTTTTTTCCTAAATGCCCTAGGTTTAATGTGAAAAAAAAGTTTTGAAGCTATTTTCTTGTGGCATGTCTAAATTAAATATTGTGTCTATATGGGATGAGCCACACATGATTTTAATGACAATTAGATTTGCTTATGCATTATACAGGGTGTCCCGAAAAGAATGCTCATAAATTATACCACACATTCTGGGGTCAAAAATAGTTTGACTGAACCTAACTTACCTTAGTACAAATGTGATCATAAAAAAAGTTACAGCCCTTTAAAGCTACAAAATGAAAATCGATTTTTTTCAATATATCGAAAACTACTAGAGATTTTTTATTGAAAATGGACGTGTATCATTCTTGTGGCAGGAATATCTTAAAAACAAAATTATAGTGAAATTTGTCCAACCCATAACAGTTTTATGGGGGTTTTGTTCCCTTAAACCCCCCCAAATTTTGTGTACGTTCCAATTAATTCATTATTCTGGTACCATTAGTTAATCACAACGTTTATAAAACTTTTTTGCCTCTCAGTATTTTTTCGATAAGCCAGTTTTTATCGAGAGGCGGCTTATTTTTTAAAACATTTACATAAAAATTTTATGGGGGTTTTGTTCCTTTAAACCCCCCAAATGTTTGTGTACGTTCCAATTAAACTATTATTTTGGTACCATTAGTTAAACACAGTGTTTTTAAAACTTTTTTGAGTCTAAGTCTTTTTTTGATAAGTTACGTTTTATCGAGATGTGGCTTCTTTTTCAAAATATACCTAAAAGTGTAAATTACAAATAAATGTTAAGATTATTAACAGGTCTCTATAATCGTACTTAACCATAATATACAAATATGTGGTAGATTCGACAAATATTCAAAATATCTCGATTAACAGTGGCTTATCGAAAAAGTACTAGGAGGCAAAAATGTTTTAAAAACATTGTGTTTCACTAATGGTGCCACAATAATAATTTAATTGGAACGTACACAAAAGTTTGGGGGGGGGGGGAGATTTAAGGGAACAAAACCCCCATAAAATTTTTATGGGGTGCACAAATTTTACTTTAATTTTTATTTAAGTTGTTGCTGCCATAATAATATCACATGTCAATTTTTAATAAAAAATCTCTAAGAGTTTTCGATATATGAAAAAAAATCGATTTTCATTTTGTAACTTCAAAGGGCTGTAACTTTTTTTGTGTGCACTATTGTATGTAGGTAAGTGAGGTTCAGTCAACCTATTTTTGACCCCAGAATCTGTGGTATAATTTATGACCAATCTTTTCGAGACACCCTGTATAATACATATAACCAGAAAAGAGAAAGGTGCAAACTGAAAATCCTAAAATAAATAGAATCAAAGCAAGAGAGTGCATGCTACCGACATCGTATTATGAAGGTAAGTTGCGTTGTTTTGACACTTTTATGGTTTGTTTTGTCTATGACTGTTAATAGGTAATAGATCGCTTTTTATAAAACAACACTTATTATATTTTTATTATATAACAACGAAAAGTTATTTCGTAATGTCAACATTATTCAATATAAGAAAAATATTTTAATATTTCGAAATAAGTTGTAATAGAAAAAAGTACGTAATTTTTTTTCTATGAGTATAACCGAATTTCAATGCGTTATTTATGCTGCTATTCTTAGCAATAGAACCTTGAAATTGGAAAAGATGGAACGTCATTTAAAAACAAATCATACTAACATAACTGACCATCTCAATTCTTCGCTCAAAATTATTATAAAACTAAAATAAATTACAAATATGAAAAACCGGTACAGTATATAAAGCGCCTGAAAACGTACTCTCCGCTTCATCTGAAATTGTGAAATTTCACATTTAATCTTTCTTGTAGCTACTCCACTGTCGAAGACGTCTTTAATCCAGGCTATGTGAAAAAAGGCCCCAGGAGATGCTAAACTCAATATTTAACGGTTGCCTGTATGAATGGATAACCTGTTACACAATGTGATCATTACTCAACCGACCGGTACGGCAATGGGCCAATGGGCGATACGATGGGCGCTGCGCCCGCGGGGTGACCGGACCGGCCATCCGAGTAAAAAGCGCCACATGGTGCTACCGTATAAATTGGAATGTCGAATATCTCCCCCATATCTCTTAAACGGGGCGACGTGTAATGTCGTACATGTGTAAATTGCGTTGCCGCCAGTTGATGTTAAAGGGATGAAATTCTACGCAAGGGTAACATTAGAATGACTACTACACTGACTCTGATTTAATTTCCCTCTTAACCATGTAAACTGAGTGGCTGTATGGGAACGACAGGAGTATTTTTAACACGTACACAAGAAACAACAGTTAAAAATTGGGAAAATGTAATGGAAAACATAGGCCAGGAAATGAAGCAATAAACCTACCGATGAATCTTAAGAGACTGCATCTGCTCGTCACAAAAGGGAAAACGCGTTCCAAGATTGCAGCTTTCATTTTGAATATTTTGTCGAGATATTTGGCGCCCATATTCGTAATATAGTAAATAATGGCGGTACAGAGCTCAATTTGAAAAATATTCTAGCATGTGGAAATTACTCTATAATTAAATAAAATATTACAAAAACGGGTCTGTACTGCCATTAAAAAGAACGAAAAATACACCATCTTCAAATAAACTTTTTTATTAAACGCCTAGATTTTGTGTCAGATTTCTTCTTTAGCCCATTTTTATCCAACTTTGGACATAGGCCTTCCCCAAATCTTTCCATTACTGTCTGTTCTTGACTGCGCTTTTCCAGTGAGTTCCTGCAGCTATTACAATATCGTCCTTCCATCGCATCTGAGGTCTTCCTTTCCCTCTTCTTCCTGTCCACGGTCTCCACTTTTGTATTTCAGTATTCCATCTTTTATCTTCCTGTCTCGCATTCTGACCCGAAAATCTCCAATTTTCTTTCATTTGGAATCAACATGGATCTTTCCATTTTTTTTTGAGTTATTTCTATTTTATTTATGTTGGTCTTTGCTAACGTCCACGTTTCTGAGCCATACATCAGAACAGGAAGAATGCACTGATCAAATAGACGTGTTTATTTTGGTACTGTTGTATCTTTGTGCTTTTTAGTATCCATTCTTTACAAACACTGCCTATGCCAATAATTGTCACATTTGAACTACTGAAATCGACTATCTAGAACAAGAAATCCAACTTAACTGACTGATTTGGCAATGCTAAGCGCGCCTATGAGTCTATTATTATCACAATATTGTGCCTTGGTCTTTGACAGTGTCACGTACTGCCGACGCACTCTTGCGAAAGGTATGCAGAATTGTTGAAATACGGTGCCACTACTATATCTCGAATTAATATTGAAGACGCGTTGACGTAGCCTCTTAGGGTCGATTTCTCATATCTGCGGTAATCTATGGTTCAGTTGAACCAGGTTCACCGGCGAACTTCGGTTTTGTTTGGAATGCAATTTTCTCATTGCACGTTCATGTCAGTGCACTTTCTACAGCTTTCGAGAAATGCCAATAGATGGCAAAAGGTAAAAAACTGTCGCCATTTTGAACTACCTTTTTTATACTGTTTTTGAATAAGTAGTAAGTTAAATTTAAGTATTTATAGGCAAATAGTCATTTTAATAATTATAAATAAATATTATAAAAACAAAAATAATATTATCTTTTATCGTTAGGCTTCATATAATAAAATAGGATATATTTATATTATGACAACGGCCGAATTCCACCGTTCAAGCATTGTTCAAGTTTAAACTGCCATCGGTTGAACGTGAATTGAGAAATACGATTTTGACTTTAAACTGACGTTCACTAAAAGTTCAGGTTAAACTGGAGTTGAACTCGATATGGGAAATTGGCCCTTTAAAACATTTTTGTGACGTGTGTTTTAATAATGACGAAATCAAAATTGCATTGTTGAACAAGAAAAACGCATTTTCGAAAATGCATTACGAAGTTATGAATAATGATAATCTTGTAGTTCGAAAATAATTGACAAATGAGTTCTATTTTGCTGCCTATGGATTCTTGTGCTCGGTATACACGAATATCATACCAACGATGGTCTCCGAGGCATCTGGTGGCCCTAGTGCCCAGGATGTGCCTCGTCTCCTTGAGTTTTATGGAAATTAGATACAAATTCAGTGTGCAAAGTCGTTGAACCAGGGGTTTTTGATGTCGCTAATCAAGAACATCATGACTGGAATGGTATCCGAGTTTTCCTTTTTCTTGTGCCTTTTTCATGTTTCATTTCCTGTAAGGTGTTTCTTATCTCTTCCACATTGATTGGTTGTACTTAACCCAATAATAACCCTTAACGTCTTGTACCTAACCCAATCCTCGCAAGGCCGTAAGTACAATGTTGGGGGTCCCGGGGCAAACGTGATCTGGGGCCCCTACTGGGGGGCCTGTGGGTCTTCCGTTGGGGCCCATACTGGGGGATTAACCCCCAGCTAAAGGGGGTCGGCAAAAAATGTTTGATATTTAATCCCTTGAAAACGCATTTTAATGCATTCCATGAATGAAGTTTCTAAAGAGATACCCATAGAAATTAATGTTACAAATTTTTTAGAAAATGTTCTTACATCTGTTGGCAAATCTGAAACAAAAATGTTATATGGAATGGGCGATTTAATACTCCCCTGAGGCATTCCCTTCTGGACTTATTGTATCCTGGACATATTTATATCTTTATGAATGGTATCGGGGTCCCCAGCTTAGCCCGGGTCCCCAGCTTAGCCCGGGCCCCCTCTTCCAATGGCATTTTAGGTTTTATTACGCCGAGATACCTAATTTCCTAAGTAATAATTTAAATTTTTATGGTAAGGGCTCGGGGACCCAGCTTAGTTCAAGCCTCAGGGGCCCCTGTTCTGTTCCAATTTTGTTTTAGAAAAGACTAATTTCCCCAGTGAAAAATTAAAACTTTAGTTGAAGTCTAGGGTGCCCTGTAGGTCTTTTTAAAATTGTGTCATTTGAAAATATTTCGTTTTTCGTTAAAATCGGCTTTTAAAATACATACAGTCGGAAAAATGAAAGATTACCCATGAACGATCATATCAATCACTTATTTTGTATTTGATGTCTTTTTCTATAAATAACAAACGTTTGTTATAGAAAAAGACAGCACATACAAAATAAGTGATTGATATGATCTTTCATGGGTAATCTTTCATTTTTCCGACTGTATTTTTATTTTCCTCGTTAAAATATATACACGATCAACCAAACGAGGCCCTCTGCGGGGCCCTCTTTGTCCGGGGGCCCCAGGGAACTGTCCCAGTTGCGAATTTACAAAAGCTATACTAATTCAGTCATGGGGGCGACTGAATTCGAGTAGGTTTTGTATGCAGAATATTAGTTACATATTCTATTCTATTTCGGTCCAGAAATTAACTGTATTGGTGTATGATTTGTAAGCGAAATTTTTGATTATTATTGAGTAAAAGTCTATACTGTTTCAGTCATGTAAGTAAAACTAATCAAGTATTTTCTTGAGTAGATTTATTATTATATCATAAAATTTATATATGTTTTGAAAATTAAAATGAATAATATATATTTGGATATGATTAAAAATTAAAAACAAATGAATAACTACTAATGTACGAGTATATACAGTATGTCCCTCTAAGTTGGAACCATATGGAAAACTTTTTTATTATTGATTTTAGGAAAAAAAATATTCTTCATAAAAATTTTTGCATGGTCTAACTAAAACCTAAGATGCAATCATCTGATATCAAGTTTAATCAATAATATACGAGGAATGTCAAACAATATGAATTTATCTCAAGAGTAAAATACCTTTTTGAGTATAAAGAAAATTGTTATTACGAAAATTTGTTTGGACTTAAAAATAATGTTCTAATATGCAATTACATATTATTAGCTTTACTAAAAAAAGTTATTCTTTATAAAAATTTTTGCATGGTCTAGAAACTAAGAAACAACCATAATTTATCAAACTTTATCAATTTTGTACGAGGTTTGTCAAACAATATGAATGTTGTTCAAGAGTAAAGTACCTTTATAGTTCACAATATTTCAATTAAAAAGATGTAATTGTATACTCATACATGGTTTTTAATTCTGAACAACTTTTATAATAAAATTTTTCAATATTGTGCATAATGACAAAATGTGAAATATTATGATTGAATCTTATTTTGTAGAACGTGCAAAACTTTTAATAAAGAATAATTTTTTTTGTAAAATTAATAATTTCGCAGTTATCCTACTTAAATAAAAATGATGTTGAGTATCTTCAATTTTTTTTTCAATAAGAAGAATATAATTGCGCATTAGAACAAATTTTTAATTCCAAACAACTTTCGATAATAACAATTTTCAATATTGTGGAATATAAAGGTCTCTTGAGAGAAAATAATATTTTTTGACATACCTCGTATACTATTAATAAAATTTGATGTCTGATGATTGTATCTTAGGTTTTCGACCATGCAAAACTTTTTATAAAGAACAACTTTTTTTCGTAAAAGTAATAATAAAAAATGTTCCATAAGGTTCCAACTTACAGGGGCATAGTGTATATACTCGTACATTAGTAGTTAATCATTACATTTTTAATTTTTAATCATATACAAATATATATAATTCATTTTAATTTTCAAAACATATCTAAATTTTATGATATAATAATAAATCAACTTAAGTAAATACTAGATTAGTTTTACTTAAATGACTGAACCAGTATTTACTCAATAAAAATCAAAAATTTCGCTTACAAATCATACACCAATACAGTTAATTTCTAGATCGAAATAGAATAGAATAATGTAACTAATATTCTGCATACAAAACCTACTCGAATTCAGTCGCCCTAATGGTAATTACGGCCCTGAATCCTCGGTCATTTGGCACTTGTGAGACCAATATATTTAATATGATAAGTTTACATCCATTGAATGATGCAGTGATAATTGATAATAAGTCAAAATTTACAATAATAATATCAGATCCACTCACAATATTATTTAATCAGATTTAATGAAGCTGCCATGGTTTTTGTCTTATGTGAGTATTGATTGTGAATATTAAGTCACACTTAACGTCTTTATGTATATAATAATGAGAAACGTTAGTATGTTGACAGATTAAATTAAAGCTTTTTATGAAACATAAGTTCGCTAACAAATTGCAGAAATTCTCATAAGTCATAGCACTATGTTATACTGAAGCAAAACTTAATGAACCAAATTAAACTTTATTAATCAACTCCGCATCGGTAAAGTAAGGCGTTGCATGTTTCGAAGTGCCAACGCGAAAGATAAGAAAGCCATCCTGTCAATTTAAATTAGCCCGTCCGAAGAAATGGTGTGTCTCGCGTAAAATTATTGTCCCGTTCCTCTTCTTTTACTTCCGAAATAAAGGAATCTGTCCACACAATTTAATTTCGATAGACGTTCAATTAAATTTTTCGAGGCTGGCGCCAGATTGTTTCCGGCCTTATTTATGGGATAGCGACTGGTTGAGGTAGAGCGTTTTATTGCTAGGACGATAAAATTACTTTAACGGCTTCTAACTACATTGTTTGATTAATATTCATTTTTAATGATTCATGGCCAATTCTCTTTTATTCAAAATGTTTATTTTTACTCATATTATTTAATACTGTCTCTCAAAAATGAAAAATTTATGATAAGAGAAGGAAAAGAGCTTTATGCATTATTCATGTCGTTTTTGTAGGAAAGGTCTACCATCTTTTGAGCTTGTGTTAGAATTAATAAGATATACATGTTTGTTGCACTTTTGCTTAATAAAATAATTTATTTTTAACTTTACAACACATTAAATATAAAAATTTACATCATATTTTTTGTATAATACCTACATCTAGTTAGTGACCATGTCTATTATATTATACCTGTGATATTTAGTTTAATTTTTTGTTTCAATCATCATCTACGCATAGGGATTACGTACACTCGATACGCATCGTATCCGCCATGTTTTCCCGTAAGGCGCTATGGGAAAACATGGCGGATACGATGCGTATCGAGTGTACGTAATCCGGGCCCTGTTTTCTTTCCTTTAATGAAATTTGCCAGAGACTGGCTGAGTGGCTAACGCCTAGCTAAGCCCTAGGCCAAAAGAATGATATTTGTGGATGGTGCAATGATTGTAAATAGAGTAACTAGTATTGGTATTACAGAGCAATGAAGAAATAGATAGAGATATTATGCAGCATAACTAGAGTTGGATCGACGAAATGAAAGGAATCTAGTGGAGTGTTGTATGATAGAAAAATTCCACTGAAACTGTAGAGAAAATCCTATAAAACTGACAAAAATCAGCTATGGTGTTGGAAACTAAATGTTGGACAGTTAAAAAATATGGAGGAAGAACAAATGCATAATATATGTGGAAAATGAGAATGCTTAGATGAATAAGAGTACTGAAAAAAACTATAAAATTAAAAATGAGTATTTTAGGAAAAGTATAGATATAACACCAATTTATACCAAAATGAGAAAGCAAAAGTTAGGATGGTTTGGTCCGAAGGACCCCGCAACACTCCTTATGGAAAAGTGGTACCGGTCAAATTTAACGAAACTCCGGTCAATGATAGTTCTCAGTGAGTAGATTAAAATTATATGGGACCAAGGTCTGAAAAACTATTATTCTCGAGCTACAGCCTTCTGAATTTCTGAAATTCAGGCACTCGGTTTATGTTAAGTGCACTAATTCACGATCAAGTGAATGAAAATATTTATTATAGAAGATAGACTCATTTTCTTAATGCTTATTTGCGTGCTGCATATGAATTTGTGGTCATAAATAGATGCATCGTATTTTAGTCTTCAGAAAACCTCAGAAAGGTCCTCAGAAAATTGAAGAAATGCGATAGAAAATGTGCCGCTAGAGTGATATAAGAATTATCATGTTTTCATGAATGCTTTACACTTAACCAATACCAGCATAGCTGCAGTTCCACCTTATCTTTCTAAAACTTCTGAGCAGTGGCGGATCTAGGGGGAATAGGGGAATTTCCCCCGGAACACGGTGCAGAATTAAAGAAAAAATTATTAAAACATAAAAAATAGATTAGCTGACATGAAACTTACTAATTTCAAACTTACTAAACATACAAATTCAACCCAATTAACTCGATAGTTAGGAAAATAAAGGGTAATTATTGCACACGTTTTTATCTATGTCTGTTATGTGGTTTGGGTGTATCTATTTTACGTATTTTGGGGTTGATGTTTTATTGGAAGTCGCCCCTCTTCCCAAGGCAAATGTTTCGCCGCTGCTACTGAACCGCCGTCAGAAAACTTAGGAACAACTGCTAAAGCAGCACAAGACATCTAACGTTTTCACGCATGCAGAATAGAGTGCCTCTAAAAAACATTAAATATGCCGATGAAGCAGTAGTTTTTGCAAATAGCTAAGATGGTTTGCAAAGAATAATATCTTGCATATCAGATATGCGTAGTGTAACCAACTCCAATTCAGTTGAATTCGGGACAAGGCTAAAACAATACCTGAAAGCCGGGACTTTTCAATGAAAATCGGGCCATTTTTTTTTAATATAGAACTAATATCATTTTATTTATTATTTAATATTTTTATGTTGACAATGATACTTTTGATGGGACTCAGCCACAATTATTGGTTGTAATGATAATTACATTTTTCATAGTTTTTGACGTTTCGACTTCCCATCCGGAAATTGTTCTCAAAAAAGGAAAAATTAGAAAATCAACTGATGTTGGATTTCCATGTAAATATAACGTTAGGTTAATATAAAAACGTAGTTATCATTACAACCAATGGTGGCTTAATCCCATCAAAAATATAATTGTTATCCATGCCAAAAGAAAACCGCTTCAGAACATTTTTATGTTGATTACCTTTTACTATTGTAGCTTGTTTCTTAAAATGATATTTGTCTTGCGATAAAATCTAATACCACCATATAAAATTATGCATTTTGGATGTGGTATGAGAATATTACAGTTTAGAAATTGTCGATATTTTCGTCCCACCAATTCAATTTGATGTGAATTCTTAAAAAAATAACATATTCAAAATTTCCAAATAGAATTTCACCAACAAGTTGAAAATTCGGATGACCCGGATGCCTTGTCCGGGATTCCGGAAAACGACTTCGTAATTCGGGCCATGTCCCGGATTTTTCGGGCTAGTTGGTCACACTAGATATAGTAGAGAACAAGGACTTGATCTCAATATGAAAAAAAAAAAAAATAAAGTAGGTACATACATGGTAGTAAGTAAACGGAAAATATGAATTACAATCTTCTACGGAAAAATCGGGTTTGTGTCATCTTTGACTGTCTCTATGTTAAGATTTTGCTGATTTTTCTGTTGGATGCATCATATGTCGTGTTAACTAACGACCTATCAGGATAATTAACATTGGATTGATGTCTTGCAAAGCCTAAAAACCATAATACACTGGTTATATGAGCACAAGTACACACAGTTCTCGCACCAGATTGACAGGTACAGTAGTTCCCGCTTATCAGGTCTTCTGCAGGCTCATCTTCATCATTCTCTTTATCAACTGTGTAGGAAATAGATATTTTTTGGTGTTTTGGTGTTTTGTAGCTTGACGAAACATTTACCGAAAGATTTGTAGCAGTGGCGGAACCTTTGCCTTGGGGGAGGGGAGTCTTCCAATAAAACATCAACCACAAAATACATAAAATAGATAAACCCAAACCACATAAGGGACAGATAAAAACGTGTGCACTAAGTTCCCTTTATTTTCCTAACTGTCGAGTTAATTGGGTTGAATTTGTCTGTCTGTAGTAAGTTTCATGTCAGCTAATATACTTTTTATGTTTCAACATAAATAGGAAATTTTTTCTTTATGGATATTTTTTACGTTTCAACAATGTTTTCTTTAATTCTGGACCGTGTTACGGGGGGAATTCCCCTATTCCCCCTAGATCCGTCACTGTTCAGTAGTTTTCTAAAGATAAGCCGGAACTGCAGCTATGCTGGTATTGGATAAGTGTTAGTGTGAATCATTCATAAAAACATGATTATTATTATATCACTCTAGCAGCACATTTTCTATGGCACTTCTTCAGTTATCTGAGGACTTTTCGGAGATTTTATGAAGACTAAAATACGATACATCTATTTTGATCACGAATTCATATGCATCACGCAAATATGCATTAAGAAAATGAGTCTGTCTTCTTTCAAAACTAGATATTTTCATTCACTTGACCGTGAATTAGTGCACTTAACGTAAACCGAGTACCTGAATTCCAGAACTTCAGACGGCTGTAGCTCGAGAATAATAGTTTTTCAGACCTAGGTGCAATGGACTTTTGTAATCTACCTTTTTTTTTTTTTTTTTTTTTTTTTTTTTTTTTTTTTTTTTTTTTTTTTTTTTTGGGAGGTGAGAATCTTCAAAAGACCGTCTGGGACGGTGTCCCAGGTGTGTCGGATTCGATCCGTCACGCTTCACCGTGCCGAACCGCCTACCGACTAAACTCACCTCCTCTTCCTCCAGCCGACAGGTCTGGAACCGCTCTTGGCGAGCATGTCTGACCCGTCGACCTTACTCATAACTCCCCCCGGGCACCCTCTGCGTGCACTCCGTAGATTAAGCGGCCACCCAGCCGCCCCGTCCCGCACACACCCCGCACAAAGACCGGTCGGTGAAGACGACCGTCCCGTGCAGCCCATGTGCGGGTGGGAATCTACCTACTTTGTAATCTACCTACTCACTGAGAACTATTATCACCCGAAGTTTCGTTAAACTTGACCGGGACCACTTTTCCATAAGTGTTACAGGGTCCTGTTTTAACGTCGAAACGTTAATCGCCAGATATGAAGAATAGCTGAAATGCAGATTGCTGGAAGGAGTAGGAGAGGAAGATCAAGTCTCCCTCTCCTTTCTCCTCGTCTCAATTGGGGGAGTCTCTAAGGCAGAACAGATCAATAAAGAGGATTGATATTAGTATAGGCCAAGATAGAAGCTTATGGAGAATTGTATCGTGATGAGAACTGAATTATGTAATTAGGGAGGGGGAACATCATAGAGATACAGAGAAAGTGAATATTGATGAATGAATAATAAAAATAGTTTGTATTTAACAAGAATGTCTTCTCAGTTATAAAAGAGCCTGCTTAAAAAAAAGGCTTCTTAACTATAAATGTACTAATAAATATCATCAAAATTGATAAGGGCTACTGGTTTCGATTCGTCTCTTCTATCACAGTGTATCTCTTTTGTAGCTTTTGATTCTGAGTTTGATAAAACTTAAGATTATTAGTTTTTTTATATGCTTAAATTTTGCCATCCGCTGAAAAAGAAGCCCGGTGCTCCGCACCTGCCCTCCTTCCTCGCCCTAGTTCCGGGCCTGATTCCAGGACTCGAACGCTAGAATCCTAGTTATCCCATTTAGTCCTGAAACTTTTTTTTTGTTTAAACATGAATGTATACTTTGAGTAGTGATTGAAAGGGCTTCAAAAGTCAGGGAAAAATAAATAAAAAAATATCCGACCTCCAGATTGGCCACAATTTGGTGTTCTTTTAAAAGAACAGTAGGACTATAAGTTACTTTAAATAAAAAAAATTTCCAAAAACATTAATTTATTAGCAAGTACAATTTATATTCACTGAGTGTGATAATTATAAAAACATTCTTTAGGATGAAGGACAACATTACACTTATTACAAATAAAATTTGCCTTTTTATGGCAGTGTGCGCATCTTCGTTGCTGTTCTTGATAGGTTACTAAATGATCCAACCTATCATAACGTGAGTGTTCCCGTCGATTGCTTGGAGCTTTTGAAGGTCCCCTTTTGGTGGTTCGCTTGTGCGTTTCTAACAGCTCAACTGCAATAGCCCTTCGGAATGCTAACTGGTCAAGTTTTCCGCCATCCTGTTTTTGCAAGTGGTAAGCATTCTGAACTGCCATATCGACACAATGGGTTATCAAAGGAAAATACCACTTTTTTCCTCGTATAGTTGTTCAATACTGAGCAATATTCTGGTCGCTTCTGTCAACTCCACCCATGTTTTCGTTGTACAGCTGTATGAACTTAGGCTGATTTGTGTATATATGCTTCTTCTCGGATTGTGAAAATCGTTTTGCTTTATTTAGGGGGAAAACTGAAGACACGTTCGATGCAAAAGCAACGACACAATTATCATTCCAATTACATATTATACTATCATCATCTACCATGAAATAATCAAAAGCACCTCTCTCCAATTTTTTCATCTCTTTTGTTGTTTTTAGGGGACATTCTGGAATTATATTTACTCTTATGGTACCTGTAGCTTTTATGTTTCTGAACTTCAATTCTTTCAGGAGAGACAAAGATGTGAGTTAGTGTAGTGTGTGTAGTTATCAAAAAACAAATGAAATGGCGCGAATGGCATCTTCTGTAAAACATCGGTGTATTTGAGAACAACACTTGACCCTAAACCTAAATGACTATATTTTGGTGGTAGAGTTGAAGATGCTCCCTGATATGGATCAAAATAAATGATATATCCAAGTCTTGTTGCTCCAACCCAAAACTTGTAGCCCCAGCGAATGGGCTTTCCACGGATAAATTGTTTGCAACTATGGCGCCCAAAATAGGGCACCATAGCTTCATCTATACTGTGGTTTTCTTCTATTGGAGCATATTCGAAGAATTTTTTGTTCAAAGATTCGAAGATTGGTCTCATTTTAGAAAACTTATCTTGCTTATCCAGTTGGGTGTTATCATTGCAGTGAATATTTGTCATAATATATTGAAATCGATCTCTAGATATAGCTGAACAAACTACTTTATTATTTGTATCATCAGAATTTCGCCAATACATTTTTCTTCTAGAAACAGAGCAATAACCACTAAGCAGTAATACACCAATGAAGCAGAACATTTCATCCGTAGATATATCACCTACAGAATTTTTTTGTTGAGCATATATATTACTATATTCCGTAATTTTCTCAACTATATCAGCCATAAACAATTTAAATATTGTTGCTGGAGAACGCTGATTGTTTACGGATTGAATTGGAATCCATGTAGGGAAATTCGATTGTAAATCTCGCTTTGAGTACTTGAATTTTTAAAAATTTTTAGGTTTGTGTTCAACAAAGTCTGCTAATGACTTATCATCATCTGAATCAGATTGATTTGGTACACTAACTTGACACTCTGCCCTTAGTTGACATCCAGGTAAATTCTCAATATCAACATTATCTTCTTCACCCGAATCCTCATCGGTAACGTCATCGTTAGCATTTTCAGGAGGCAAAATCGCAATGCTATCCGGAACGTCAATATCTTCTTTTTCTATTTCTTCAAGTAGCTCCGCTAGCGTAAGGGGCTTTTTCCAGTACGAACGACTGAGAAAAAGAAAGAAATATATATTAGCAATACAGAACACTATAGACGCTGATTGTCCTACTGGCCTTTTAAAAGAACATGATATTTTGAGCACCTGGTATGATATTATTACCGACAAAAATTCTTTTGTATATGCATTAAATAAATATTTCATCTCTAAACTTTATATTTTATCACGATCCGACATCACTAATTATAAACAAAACAGTAATAGCTTACCTAGCTTTATCCATTTCAAGTAGCTGAAATTACTCTTACACAAAAACTTCCTGACACACTGGAAATCATTTACTAAATGATTCATAATAGTATTCCATGGGTAATATGATAATTTAGGATTGTAAAACTAATGCGGCATCTACATTTGAAAAGTTGAAATATGTAATGTACTAGAAGAAACCTTCCGGCCTTTATAAAGGACGGTAGGTTTAAATGGGTTAAACTTACAAGTTAGTCTGCTAATGTGCTGTCGAGTGTTACTTTGCATGACAAATAAATTTTTCGAACAAATTGCGCGAAAAGTATCATGTGTTCGAGACATTCAATTATCTATACGTCAGCTATAAGACTACATTTTCTAAAGTCTAAAAGGGCTGTAAAATTTTTCTACTACATTCTCTATTTACAGGCTCATTGACTGCCCTACTAGCGGCTTCTAACTTTTACGTTTTAGCAGATTTCTAATTATATCCTTATCCTACACGTCCCTGATGCGTGAACGTGAAATATACATTCTTCTCAAAGCGTCTTCAGGCTTTGTGTTTTACGCTTATTGACATTATTCGCGTGTGTCATATATTTTATTGTTAATAATTAATCATAAACAATAAGCAGCGTAGAAAAGCTGAACTGTCATTTACAAATTCATCAACATTATCTTCAACAACTGAGAATAAATAATAATATTTACTTCCCAGTGTTATGTACTTGTATTATGTTTTTTAACCGTGACCTTATCGTTTCCTGCATCGTTGGCTAAAAACATGTTAAATTGTTGTCAAGCAATTTAAATTATTTACTGTTAAGACATAATATGTATTTTTACTACAAAAGCGATATTACGTAGGTCAAAATTTTTGACGTAAGATAACTGTCAAAACATTAGACTGTGACTTTTCATTAATGGGATGGTTATTATAAACATGGCAATAATGAAAAGTCACATTCTAATGTTTTGACAGTTCTCTTACGTCAAAAGGTTTGACCTACGTAATATCGCTTTTGTAGTAAAAATTCTAATTCTTTATTTTATGATAAGTTAATAGACATACAGTTTTTTAAGTTTTCTTCTTAGCTATAATCGATTTTTATAATTGTTATTTTTTAATATAAACAACGTCTCATATTAACAAAATAACGTATAAATTTCGGATGCATGTAGAAGTATCACAAGGCACCAGTGTATTTTAGTCTTAGTTCCAAATTCATTTAGAATTTTAAACTACTACGTTAGCCCTTTTACTTTTCTGAACACCGGGTCAGGATTCGAATTCACTCCCACTAGAACACTATTTTGCTTTAGAAAATTCGAGTAAACCGCCTGCCCCACTTGTCTATCTGACCGATTAATCTATTTCTGTATAAAATTAGAAAATAATTGCGCGCAAAAGAACCAAAAATAGGAAACAACAATCTAGATATGAGGGATGTATCATTGATATCAAATTTATACTACATCCAACGATCAAATATGAAAATTACAAAATAAGTGGAAGTGATAAGGAAAGGGGTTAGGCAAGGTTGCATACTGTCGCCGTTATGGTTTAATGCTTATTCTGAAGAAAGCATACAAGAAGCTTTGGTAAAAGAGACAGTCGGCATTAAAGTGAATGGAAGTTTAATTAATAACATTAGGTATGCCGACAATATAGTCATAATAACCGACAACTTGGAAGACTTATGAAAATTAGCAAAAACAACAATACAAACAAAATATTAACGATAGGCGGCCAGCAGATTAAGAGGGTAAAAAAATAATATACTTATGTACTTGGGAATGATAATCACAGAAAATAACGACTATACTGCAGAAAGAAGAGTAAGAATTGAAAAAGCATATGCCAACTTCGTGAAAATGAAAAAGATTTTATACAGCCAGGATTTGACGTTGGCTCTCAGAATAACACTAATTAAATATTATGTATGTACACAGTGTGCTTTACTATGGAGCTGAATCATGGACGTTAAACCGAAATGCAATAAATCGACTTAACACGTTTGGAATGTGACCATTTAGAAGAGTGTTAAGAATTTCATGGGTAGATAGAGTCACGAACATATAAGTGTTAAGGAGAATAGGCAGAGAGAGGGAAATTGAAAACACAATAAAAGAAAAAAATTGCAATATGTCGGACATGTTATGAGGGACGAAAGAAATAACATCTTGAGACTCATAATTTAAGGAAAAAGAGGGGGTAGGAGAAGTGTTTGGTTGCAGCTCAACTCAACTGTTCAGAGCAGCTATCTCGAAGGTCAGAATAGCCATGATGTTTGCCAACCTTCGTCGCGGAGATGGCGCTTAAAGAAGAAAAAGGATAGAACCACCTTGTAACGTTAGTTGTTCTACCTATAGATTTTTATTAGTGAATAGTTTTTTAGTAATAGGACAACAGCAAATAGATTATCGCTTGGGCACTCTTTTTTGCAGGTATTTACTAAATTCCATCCAGTTGAACAGTATATCTCATTTTTGTGCAATGAATAATTTAAAATCCTGCAAATGTATTCGAGTGTGACATAAAAAACATAAAACAGTATTTAGAGCTTCTGAAAATTTAAAAATTCAATTTATTTTATCATATTTTATTCCTTTTCACAAGATAAATATTTATTCACAATTTATCATTTTACGAGGAAATATATGTTCTCGGAAACCATCATTTTCCATATTGCAACCAAGTGGAAAGGTTCCCTTTAATACCTAATAAATTTTATATTTGGTGGCAATATAATTTCCTGGGATTCGGTATCACTTAAAAATAAACTCCAAGAATTATGGCGTTATAAAGATATCATCACTCATTGCCGAACAGGCTCCCAGCCCAGGCTCGTTCTGGAAGTAAAGAAAATAAAGTGATACAGGGTCATTTAAATTTGTGACCAGCATAAAAAATGTTTTATTATATAAAGCTTATTTGGGAGATTTATATGATGATTAACTGGAGGTTTATTTATTGTTTAGGACAGGTTATCTCTTGATATCTTGTTAGATGTATCCCAAGGAAAAACTATATCACTCTTTGTCTTTGATTCTTCGGTTAGTCTTAACAGCTGCAAACATTATTATGTTCAACATGAGTCTCTCTTCCGCCACTCTATTTTTGTCTACCTCGTATCATGTGCGTTTATGTCAAAGCTGCGTAGTTTTCTGGGTCATATCATCAACATTGCTTACTCAATATTGGCGGAGTGTTTTCCGCTCTTTTGGGCTCTCTGATAAATTTTTTGCGGTGAATCAGTCCGATGACGTCTTTTTATTATTATAGCAGTGACTTGGCCCTGTTTACAGTTTGTTTTCCTCCATTCTTTCCGGTCTTTACACCGCTCCTTCCAATTGTAGATTCTTAGCTTTTTTATGTCTCCTAAGACTTGATCTCTCCATCTTGTTTTGAGTCTCCCCTTTGGTCTCTTTGTTGTTGGTCTCCAGCCAGTTATTCTCTTTAGCGTAGAATTTCTGTGTGTCCCAGCCACCTGAGCCTTTGTACCTTCGCGAATTTGATTATATCTTCAACCTGGATGGCTTCTTTAAATTCTTCATTGGTTAACCTTCTCAATTCGCCTACACCTATCCTAACTGGTGTCATTATTTAATCGTCGAATTATCTTTCTCTTTAAGATTTCTAATTGCATTTCATCTATTTGTGTTTCTGTAAAGCACATCGTTTCTGCACTATAGGTGATAACTGGCCTGATTGCGGTCTTATAAATTTTTAATTTGTTTATCTTACTAATGTGTTTTTTTTAAGAATTTTTAGTAGTTACAGATGGTTTTATGACCCAGTAGGATGCGTTCATCTATTTTATCCATTTCATCATTTTGCCATTCACCATCACTACCAGGTATTTGAAAACGGCGTACTCTTTCAAAGATATATGCACCAAGCTTAATTTCTTTCTCAATGTTTGTACTCTCTCTTGAAAACTTGAGGTATCGCGTTTTGGTCTGGTTTATTACAAGCACTCTTTTCTTTGCTTCTTTTTCTAGTATTAATATTATTTCCTGTATGGTTTTCAAGTCTCTAGTAACCAGTGTAATATCGTCTGCATACGCTATTAGTTGGGCTGAAGATTTGATAATATTTCCCATAATTTTGGCTGCTCTTACTGCACCCTCAATGGAGATGTTAAATAATGTTGTTGACAAGGAATCTCCCTGTCTGACGCCTATCTTCTCTGGGTCATATATCTATCTTATACAGTGTGTCCACGGATGGGGTGCCCAAGAGGAAAAACTTATTTATTTTCAATTTTAGCGAAAAATGTCATTCTTGATAAAAAGTTTAGCTTGTTCTAAAACCCCATAAAATGAAATAAAATTCAAGCTTCTCAAATCCTGCTTAATTTTATGTAAATCCTTACACATTTTTGCACTAAGTTTGAAATTGTAACAATAATAACTTGGATTTCGCTTCTCTGGATTATGAAGTCACACTTTGTCGTTCTCATTGAATCATCAAATTATTAATTAATTAAATAATTATTAATCCAATAATTTTAACAATGAAATTTATCACAAGATAAATTCTTTATTGAACGCTTAACAATGTCGAAAAAATGACAATTCGCAAATTATTTATCGGAGTTGACAGTTATAAGCTACATTGTGGCTTGGCAACACTAGATTATTGTTACGATTTCGAACTTAGTGCAAAAATTTATAGGAATTTATATAAAATTGGCTACAAAATTAAGCAGGATTTGAAAAACTAGAATTTAATTTCTTTTTATGAAGTTTTAGAACAGGCAAAACTTTTTCTCAAGAATGACATTTTTCGCTAAAATTGAAAATAAAAAAGGTTTGGCCCTTGGGCACCCCGACCGTGGACCCCCAACCGTATACTAATTATACTTACCAACTTTTTGTTTAAAGTCTATCTGTTTTTGTATCTTTGTCTAATAATCAATGTCTAATGGTATGGCTAGAAAATTTCCACATTTATTTTGCTACTTATTAGCATGTTTACTTTCTTCTGTAGTTTCTAATCCTGACATATTTTGCTTCCAGTCTTATCAGTCTTATGTTGATCGTTTTTTATATTTTTATCTTATATGTTTTCAAACGTCTTCTTCTTTTGGTGCCTATTCTTTTAGAATATTGGCGATCGTTCTGGTATTTTAATAACCGATTCTAATAGAGTAGTTGTTGTGGCGAACAATTTGATCAGGTTCTTTAACCATGATATTCTTCTTCTCCTATTTCCTCGCTTTCCGAATAGTTTGCTTTGAATGATTATTTTTTTATTTTCTAACAGCGTGTGTCTATTATATTTAATAAGATACTAACAAGTACGACACATAACTTGTATTTGAGGCGCTCAGAACTCAGAGAAACAGTGGTCTAACCCCAAAAACGAAGTTTTGAGATAAATGCAATCTTTGCATTCGTATTTTGTATTATGCTTATGGGATGGCGCTACAGATTATGTAGCGCCATTTAGCCAAATATAGAGGTAGGTTGTGTAGACTCTTGTTAAACCAAAGATTTAATGTTGCTGCTCTTATTGATATATTAATCTAAAA
This sequence comes from Diabrotica virgifera virgifera, assembly GCF_917563875.1. Classification (NCBI taxonomy): domain Eukaryota; kingdom Metazoa; phylum Arthropoda; class Insecta; order Coleoptera; family Chrysomelidae; genus Diabrotica; species Diabrotica virgifera. The sequence continues at coordinate 243,601,904 of NC_065448.1, read as the reverse complement.
ATGCTCAATTGCTCTGCTCTGTAGCTGTTTTTATTTTATTTAGTTTGAGTTTCTTGTCTGCTAAAATAAGGTTGTGGTCACTTGATTTATCTGCCTATAAAATACACTTATCTTATAACCGCGAACGATTCAAACTAATCGGACGTTACGAACCATTACGAACGCGCCGGTGTCCAGTTGCGTCATGACTCTCCCTCCCTTCAGGATGAGCAATAATATTATCTTCTTATTTATAGTATCATGTGTATGTATACATCAGTGGCATAGAACGTAGGAAACGCGTATATAATATAGGTATAGCACTTTTTTTGGATGGGGAAAAAGCATTGAGCTCCTAATTTATAATATACTATAAGAAGTTTTCACTTCTGTCGGCACTCCCATGAGTGCTTTAATTTTTTTTAATGTCAAGTTGGCTAAGAATCGAAACATTTGTCCGATGAACTGTCATAAGGTGTTCGCAGCATTTTTCTACAACACCACATTTCTAAAGGCATGTTTTAATTAGGGCTTGCCATGTGTATATTCTTCGGATTGTTAGTTTGTACCATTTGTGCTCTTGATAGTGCGTTCGTTGTCCTTGCATATAATTGATATTTTCATTAGTTCAAAAAAATTATAATTACACACGTGTGGAAAAATCACACATATTTCTTGTTATCAATTAACTAATCACCCATTGACTTGCTTGCATTTTTACCTGCTGACACGAGTCATCCGTGTCATCGCCATATTTATTTACGGCTTAAAGTTTTATTTCTGTTCATAAATTCTCGTAATTTGTAGACACGGGAAGAAAGTTACGTTATAATGACAGCCATCTTTAACAAAAGGTACTTAACTCACATTAAGAAAAGATTTATTGATGAAGCAACCAAACATTAGAGTTAATTAAAAATTTTATAAGCCGCAGAAATATCAGTCAAATAAGTTGTTGACGGTTTTATTTGAAAATACGAATCATAAACTCGGAGGTTTTTTTCTTTTTGGTTTTCTATAGATAAAAGTGTTATGGCACGGAAATGCAGAGGATAAACTAGATTTATTTATTTTATGGCAGATATTTTAAAATATATTTTTAATATAAAACTCAACGCGAGATGTTTCCTTATATTTTTTTTTTCCTTAAAAAAGCCGCATCAACCATTAGGGGTTATAGACATGGATCCCGCGTACCAAAAAAGTTTATTAATAGCAAGCTGAAAATTTGTTAATAACTTGACGGTGTCTAGTCGGACAAACTTTGATATGCGGGAACACCGTACAGGAAAAGTTTTTCACATTCCACAATTAAAAACACGTTCCACAATAGGGAACTTGCACATTTTTTTATTACATAATAATGTTCAGTCTTGTATAAAAATGAGATTTACAAAATTTCACGCTTCAAAAACTCATAATAACTTTAATATATAATACTTAATAACTATATATAATACTTAAAATATTACTTAATAACTAAGTACAAATTTAAAGTCTTCTTTATATTAAAATAGTTCAAACGACCCGTGACGTCACAGAGTTTGACTATGTGGTTCTGTTTATGGTTATATTTACGTATATTCTTCTTCTTCTTCTTTAGTTTATTGGCCTCCACCTACTTGGGTATTTGGCAAGCTCGTCGTCGGGGAATAAAGGAAAAATATTTATATTCTAATGACATTTATCGTATGTGGTCGTAATAATATATACCAGTTTGTTGAGATTGGAGTTTGATACAGTTTTTGAAGGAAAGGAAAGAAAGTTTACTATTGAAAATAAAACCATTTTGTAAAAGTACAAATTTTCTATGAATAGTTCAAACGATCAATAACACTTTTAACGGCACATAACTGTATTTATTACTGACGTTTATAATGTCTAATTTAAAATTATATATACAATTGGTGTAGAATGTAAACATACAACCCTGTGACGTCACGACGCGTTTTGGGGTAGCTGGTATAAGTTGAATTTTTAGTCGTCTTTAGGGGCCAAACGAAAGACAAACAAAACTTTTTTATCTTTGATACAGGTTCTAAATTATGTTGTATTGTGATTTATACCATTTTTTTTCGAATTTAAAATTTTATGCAAGTTCCCTATTAAAATCATGTTTCACAATTAAAACTTACCCTGTTCCCAGTGTTCTCATACATGAAAGTTTGTCTGACTAGACACCGTTAAGCTATGAACAAATTTTCAGCTTGCTATTAACCATTTTTTTTTGGTACGCGGGATCCACGCCTTTTATTAGCAGGGAGATAATATACACAGTTTTACAGAAAGTTAGATATTGATAAAAAAAATGTGTGTACTTTGTACGCACTTATGGACGTTATACTTCTATTATATGATTTCAACGAAATTAATATACTTTAAACAGTTTATTTATATTTTATTTAAATATTAAAGTAATTTTAATACTCACTACTTTTCAAAAATTTTTATTAAACAGTAGCTACCAAAAATTAAAAAAATAAAGGAATAAAACACACACAAACACATTGAAAAATGCCACAAATGATTTCTGAACAATAATTATCGGAAAATTTTTTAACTAAATACGTATTTTCTGAAAAAAAAATTATATATAATAAATATGAGATACGAGCCTACGTTCTTTCCGATGAGGCTCCAATAAGAGCCGAAAATCGCGATTCAAGGGACTTGACTGCGCTCCGTATTCTAATTGAAAAGTAAGATTGTTTTGCCTTCGCATTGCAACTGAATTAAAAATAAAAATTTTATTTTATTTTTATAATAAATATACTTACAATCATAAAATGTATGAAAAAAATAAAAAAAAAATTAAAGTTTCTATTGGGGTTCGAACCCGCTTATGTTAGCGCAGTTAGTATTGAAATTTAATCATCTTACACTTCTACCCACGGAGACACATGCATCATGTGGGAAGATCGACTAACTAAACGGTTTAAACTTTTGACAGTTCAAAATTTAACCAAATTATTTTGATTTTTGTAGAATTAAAATATTAAAATACAACATAACATAGAGTAAGAAAACAATATATTAGGTGAATATTGGTAGAAATTTTGATGGTAATCAAATTATGTAAATCAAAACATTACATACTATTTTGGTGGGTTCATTTAAAATTTTCCAAATAGATAGGTAGGTACCTATGTAATTTTTATTAGGATACTGAAACATTTACAATGATTACGTACCTGTCGCTTTTAAAAACTATTTAAAAAGTCACTACAATTATAAACTTGCTTTTTTCTCTGCCATCACAACAATAAAAATTCACCCTCGTGCCTAAAGCAGTATAACTTCAAAAATTGAGAAAAAAAATAATAAAGATATAATACAGAGCATAAAAGTGGAAGATTGGGAAAAATGTTGCAAAGAACTATTGTATAGAATAAAGTCAAATTTTAAGAACATGGAAACCAAAACCAAGGTATAATTGCAATAATAGACTCGCCAATAAGATTAACAACAGAAGAAATTAAACATGTATGTACCCAGCTAAAGAGATACAAAGCACCTGGACGAGGCGATATACCTGAAGAATTATTTAGGTAAGGAACGAATAAATTATACCAACATCTTCTACAACTATTACAAGAATGCATAAACACCAGCGAAATTCCTATGGAATGGAAAACATCATATTTTATTATCTCAGTACTAAACTACGCATAAAAAGGGTGATAAAAACAATTGTGAAAATTACCGAGGAATAGCTGTAAGCTGTAATCGAATCAAGAAAGAATATTTAGACTCTGAAGCAAAAAACAAGCAGGATTTCGTGCAGATCGATCCAGTGTATAATTATTTAAATATAAAAAATATAAAACTGTATCCATTTATTAATTTATTCTGGTTTCTGGTTACTCTGTATATTAGCAGAAAAACAACAAGGTTTTAGGTCGGGAAGATCATGCACCGACGCTACAATTGAGGCAAGTTTAAGAAGGCATTCGACAGGGTCAAATTAAAGGACGTTATCCATTTATTGTACGTAAGAGAGGTGTCTCTAGGAATAATTATTAAAACTGTCGAAAATATCTACCAGAATAACACAAAGAAAGTAGAAGCAGATGAAGCACTAACTGACCCAATTAAAGTTGGAGTGGCACAAGACAGGGAGACTCCCTGAGTTCCCTATTGTTTAACAAGATCATGGATGAAATAATAAAAAATAAGAACTAAAAAAGGATACCAAATGGGAGAAAAAGAACTTAAAATAATCTGCTATGGAGACGACGCAATACTAATCTCTCAAATTGAAGATGATTTACAACATATGCTCCATGGACGTAAGGTCCAAACGTGGCCAAAAAGATGGCGTATTAAAGCAAATGAATTGAAATCAATACATGTGACGTTTACCCTCTGCAGATAAACGTGCCCACCTGTTCAATTTATTGATTGTCAACTTCCACAATCTGATAGCGCCAAATACCTCGAAATGCACCTGGATCGACGACTGACTTGGACAAAACACATATTCACTAAGCGCAAGCAACTTGGCCTCAAATTAAGAAACATGTACCTATTGGCTCATCGGTCGCAGATCAAAACCCTCCATAGACAATAAAATATTATTATACAAAACAATCTTAAAACCTGTGTGGACCTACGGCATCCAGCTATGGGGAACTGCTAGCAACTCCAACATATCCATCTTGCAGAGGTTCCAAAATAAAGTATTAAGAACTATTGTTGATGCTCCCTACTACGTCAGTAACGAAATCATTCAGCATAATAACCTGTTAGAATATATCAAAGATGCCATACATCGTTTTAGTGTCAACTATAGTGAAAAAGTGTCAGAGGGCCCGAATCGGTTAGCGGCCCAACTAAACGTGGGCGATGCCAATGAAATCCGTGAGCTAACGTCTATTGCCATCCGATCTATCTATATTACACAGACTTTGGTTTAGTTTTTTAAGGCAAATTATTATAAATTCATACAAACAATGTCTAACTTACGTTTAGATATATTTATAAGAGATTATTCATTGGAATAATTCTTACATGTCATCAGCTTCATTGTCAGAAAAAACGCTTATTGCCTAATAGGCAGATTGCAGATCCTTCAAGGAGTTCATAAAAAACAACATATGCTGCACCAATTTAACATAACTGCTAGAAAATTTAACATGTTAATTCCCCCCACCCACTCCCCCCCGACCAAAATTAAATGCATATCCAACAAAAGCCGCAGGTTGCCCGAATGAAACAATATGGAGAACAAAAACATCGGAAAAGAAGTGAAAGGCAGAATTTACAAAACAGTCATCAGACCAATAATGACATGCAGAGCAGAAATACGACCTGATACAGAAAGAAAAAAGAGAGCTAGAAACAGCAGGGATTAAAACCCTTCGAAAACTCGATGGTAAGACACTATGGGGGAGGGCAGATATACTATGGAGATGCAAAGTGGACAACATTAATAACTGGGCAAAAAACAGAAGAGAAGAATGGAACGACCACATAAGCCGAATGACAACAAATAGAGTAGTAAGGACGACAAGAGATAGTTCCCCAAAAGGACGACGATCAGTCGTAAGACCAAGAAAACGATGGAGTGACAACTTACTGGAGGCACATCGAAAAACAGAGAGAGTCATGACTACACAAAGATAAGAAGAAGAAGGAGATTCCGGTTCGTTTTTAAATTTTTGTCAACCTTTTATTATATAACGCAATTATTCAAAGCCAACCTCCTTCTCAATGACATAAAAATATTCACAAAACCCTTCTAATTTAATTCGAAATCTGAAAGACAAACTTAAATTTAATCACGACTTAGCTTGCTTAGTTTAAATATCAGGAGAAATCACCTTCGAATATTAAAAATGAAAAAACCATTTGCAGCAAACGAACAGATACATCAAACTGGGTCACTCAAAAAAGAAAATTAAATTTCCTCAAGGAAACCCGAAGGAAATAAAGATAGGAATTTGAACTTTTTAGGCTACGTTCTAAGCAAGACATGATGACTTTTGATTAAATTTAAATCGAAATACATATAAATTTCTTATTTCTTAGGACTTTAGTAGACTAAATACACACCGGCAAAATTAGCCGAACACCTTAAAAATGGGACATGTTTGATGTGTCGAATTTCCTAAACCTGTTGTCCGATTTGAGTGATTCTTTTAGTATGTTGTAGCCTTCCTTATTGTTTAAGAATATCGGTATAATAATATTGTTACTAGACAGGTAAATATCATTTTATACCGGGTGTATCAATCATACTATGTTTTTTTCTTGAAGTTCGGAACACCCTGTGGAATATTCTAGCATATATAAAATATTAAAATTAAAACTCGATTGTAGACTTATGTTTTCTTAACACTTTTTTTTTGATTCATTTGCTTATGTTGGAAAATAAAACAGTTATGTGCTTTAACAGCTAGCCATGTTTTTATCAATAAATCCTCATAGTAGGGGAGGAAAGTATGCTTACTTTGCAATTACTCGAGCGTTATTGGGACCTATTGGATTGTGAAGAGTGGGTGCTAAAAGCAAAAAAAGTTAAGTTAAGTTTTCCATAAAGTGTGGGACTCTCCATTTTTTAATTTAATTTTCCATTTCCACCAATCGTTTTTTCCGATTATAGCGCCATCTATCCATAATAGGAAAAAATGTTGCGAATAAAAGTTGCTTATTTTTACGTCAAGGATCCAAATCTGCAATAAAAATTGGGGCTCCTATTTAATATTTTAAAGTAACCCCCCACCCCACCTCCGTGGGGGTCGTGTTTGGTGCCATTCGATAGATTTTTGAAAAATATTGAATATGTGTATTTTGCAGTTTTACGATCTGATGTTCATTTCGCCAAATATCGCAGGGTTCGTATTTATAATTTTTAATTTACCCCCCACCTCTCTCCGTGGGGTGTCACGAGCCCCCACGGAGGTAGGGTGGGGGATTCAATTTAAAACCTTAAATAGGAGCCCCCAATTTTATTGCCGATTTGGATTCTTTACGTAAAAATAAGCAACTTTTATTAGACACATTTTTTCGAATTATGGATAGATAGCGCTACAATCGGAGAAAAATGATTGTTTCAAATGGAAAATTAAATTAAAAAATGGAAAGTCCCCCACTTTACGGAAAACTTAACTTAACTTTTTCTGATTTTAGCACATACTCTTCACAATCCAATAGGTCCCCATAACGCTCGAGGTACTGCAAATTTAGTACACTTTCCTCCCCTAATATGAGGATTTATTGATGAAAAACATGGATAGCTGTTAACGCACATAACTTTTTTATTATCTCACATAAGTAAATGAACCAAAAAGGAAAATGTTAAGCAAGCCTAAGTCTACAATCGAGTATTAATTTTAAAATTTAACATGTGCTAGAATATTCCACAGGGTGTTTCAAACTTTAAGAAAAAAACACAGTATGATTGGTACACCCGGTATAAAATGATATTTACCTGTCTAGCAACAATATTATTACAACGATATTCTTAAATAATAAGGCTGTAAGATACTAAAAGAATCACTCAAATCGGACCACTGGTTTATGAAATTCGAGACATCAAACATGTCCCATTTTTAAGGTGTTCGTATAATTTTGCCGGTGTGTGTATTATTCATAAAAAATAATATAAAACTAAAATTAAAATTGAGCCACAATTGTTGGTGTAATGAATATTACATTATTTCTTAAATAGATCTTAAGACAATGTTCCATAATTTTCAAAATAATTTTTTTTAATTTTTAATTTTCTAAATTAAATCACATATTCTGGGAACAAAAATAGTTCAAATGAACCTAACTTAGTTACAGCCCTTTGAAGTTACAAAATGAAAATCGATTTTTTCGAATATATCGAAAACTATTAGAGATTTTTTATTGAAAATGGACATGTTGCATTCTTATGGTAGGAACATTTTAAATAAAAATTATAGTGAAATTTGTGCACCCCATAAAAATTTTATGGGGGTCTTGTTCCCTTAACCCCCCCCCCAAACTTTTGTGTACGTCCCAAATAAATTACTATTGTGGTACCATTAGTTAAATTCAATATTTTTAAAACTTTTTTGCCTCTTAGTATTTTTTCGATAAGATAGTTTTTATCGAGTTGGGGCTTCTTTTTTTAATATGTTTACATAAAAATTTTATGAGGGTTTTGTCCCTTTAAACGCCTCGAATGTTTGTGTACGTTCAAATTAAACTATTACTGCAGTACCATTAGTTAAACACAGTGTTTTTAAAACTTTTTTGCCTCTTTGTATTTTTTCGAGAAGGCATCTTTTATCGAGATGTGGCTTCTTTTTTAATATGGTTCAAAAAATACCTAAATGTAAAAATTTTCATGTTATTACCAAGTCTCCATAAACGTACTTAAGAGGAAACAGTAGCGATCAACAAGTAGCCAAAACGCGTTCCAAGATTACGAAGAACAAAAAAATACATTTTCTTCAAATAAACTTTTTTATCCGATGCCTAGATTTTGTGTCATTTTGGAACTACTAAAATTTTTTATTTCATTAGTAGTTCCAAAATGACACAAAATCTAGGCATCGGATAAAAAAGTTTATTTGAAGAAAGTGTATTTTTTTGTTCTCCTTAATGGCGGTACAGGCTCATTTTTTTAATATTGTATTTAATTACAGAGTAATTTCCACATATTAATATATTTTTCAAATTGGGCTCTGTACCGCCATTCTTTATTATATTACGAATACGTGTGCCAAATATCTCGAAAAAATATTCAAAATTACAGCCGTAATCTTGGAACGCGTTTTGGCTACCTGTTGATCGCTACTGTATCACCTTAATATACAAATTGTGGTGGATTTGGCAAATATTCAAATTTCTCGATAAAAACTGACTTTTCGAAAAAGTACTAAGAGGCAAAAAATTTTTAAAAACATTGTGTTTCACTAATGGTACTACAATCATAATTTAATTGAAACGTACACAAAAGTTTGGGGGGGTTTAAAGGAAAAAAAACCCCCGTATTATGTTTATTAAAGTTTTTATGGGGTGTCCAAATTTCACTATAATTTTTTCTTTAGATGCTACTGCCATAAGAATGCCATATGTCCATTTTCAATAAAAAATCTGTAATAGTTTTCGATATATTGGAAAAAATCGATTTTCATTTTGTAATTTCAAAGGGCTGTAACTTTTTTTATGTGCATATTTGCACTAAGGTAAGTTAGGTTCAATCGAACTATTTTTGGTCCCAGAATATGTGATTAAATTTATGACCTGTATTTTTGTTACACCCTGTATATTTATTTTTACTTATACTAGGAATGTTTTCTCATTTAGCCTTAAATGACGTATCCTGTCTTATTATGCAGCCCGAGGTTCTACACTCATGAAGGAATAAAGTAAAGACCTACTATTCGGATGCAGCGGTTTCACATCTATTTAACATGTTATCTAAATTCTAAATCAGCATATGATTATGGAGCCAATGTAACTGTCAATAAAATGCTGATCTGGTTTGGAGTTAAGTGGAAATTTAAAATGCATTTACCAGCAAAATCCGTAAAATGCGATTTAAACTTTTACGGTATGGTAATACCCTTACATACATTCATAAGATCAAATTCTGAGACAAAAGATATCTCACAGTTAAAAAGAACATATTATTTGTAACATTTGTTCTATTTTTGGTAAAAGTCGTATACAGGGTGTACAGAAAATCTCCTGACAAACGAAGACGGGAGATCCCTGAGAAAAAATTTTAAAACAATTTAACTAATTCACCTAGTCCAAAAATGCTTCCTAAGAGAGTTAGAGCTCCTTGAAGATGGCGTCTTGTAATTAGTTTTATCTACTCTATCTCATATTATGTATAAGTTTTTAGTTTGTGAAAACTGTCATTATAGATAGCAGTGCGTGAAGGATTTAAAGTGTGCGTGAAGTAACAATGTATTTTAAATAGAATTTAATTTTTCGTACTGTTTTTTGGCACACTTTCATATAATCAAATATCCTTAACTTTCGCGTTGTCATGGTGATGACATGTGAGCAATAAATTACAACAAAAGTTCTGAGAGTTTTGTGGTTTGAAAAAGTTATAATTTTTAAATGTCAAAGTTCTAAAAATTGTAGAATAGAAATGAATTCCAGTGACGAACAGTTACAGTTTTTTTACTTGTTTATCGTAGATACAATAATTGAAGGGTACAGGAAAAAAAAGGGAATGTCAGAAATTTTAAATTTTGTTTTAATAATTAATTAGATAGGTTACATTCTGTACTTTACTATACGTAAATAACACTGGTTAAAAGTGGGTTGTATCATGAGCACACTAATAATAAAATACCTATACAGGAGAATAAGGGGGGAATGTCACGGTGTTACCGGTTAATTAGGGGGAATGTCAGTTGTGAATCAAGCAGAAATAAGTGAAAACACATTGTTTTCGTGTGTTCCCACAGAGTAAATTTTCCAAACATATGATTTTGCAACAAAAAATACCATCAAAACATACCTATAATATTAGTCTTAGAACTTTGAAAATGCTCTGCTGAAAAATTCAACAAAAGTGACATTCCTCCTTTTTTCCCTGTACCCTTCAATTATTGTATGAAACTGTGCGTGAAGTACTTTTTGCGAAGTTACGCGATGTATAGCACTCGCTACGCTGTCGCTCGTGCTCTAAACATCGCGTGCGTTCGCAAAAAGCATACTTCACGAACTGTTTCATAAATAATTATTAATATAAATAACTACTATGAAACAGTTCGTGAAGTGTGCTTTTTGCGAACGCACGCCATGTTTAGAGCACGAGCGACAGCGTAGCGAGTGCTATACATCGCGTAAGTTCACAAAAAGTACTTCACGCACAGTTTCATAAAATATTTTATCTACGATAAACAAATAAAAAAACTGTATCCCTTCGTCACTGTAATTCATTTCTATTCCACAATTCTTAGAACTTTGACATTTAAAAATTCTAACTTCCTTTAAACCACAAAACTGTTAAAATTTTGTTGTAATTTATTGCTCATTATCTCATCACCATGACAACGCGAAAGTTAAGGATATTTGATTATATGAAAGTATGTTCAGTGCGAAAAGTAAATCCCATATAAAATACTTCACGTACACTTTAAACCATTCACGCACTGCTATCTATAATGACAGTTTTCACAAACTAAAAACTTATACATAATATGACATATAGTAGATAATAGTTATTTATTTTAAATGGGATTTACTTTTTCGCACTGTTTTTAACACACTTTCATATAATCAAACATCCTTAACTTTCGCGTTGTCATGGTGATTACAATATGAGCAATAAATTACAACAAAAATTTTGACAGTTTTGTGGTTTGAAAGAAATTAGAATTTTTAAATGTCAAAGTTCTCAAAGTTGTAGAATAGAAATGAATTCCAGTGACGAAGAGTTACAGTTTTTTTATTTGTTTATCGTAGATAAAATATTGTATGAAACTGTGCGCGAAGTACTTTTTGCGAACTTACGCAATGTATAGCACTCTCACCGCTGTCGCTCGTGCTCTAAACATCGCATGCGTTCGCAAAAACGAACTGTTTCATAAATAACTGTTTTTGAATAGGTACCTCCAGAACGCTTCTATTTAGAAAAATTAAAACTGGTACGCCTATTTATCTTCCAGAGTAAATAAATCCATTCCATGCATTGCGAATTTCTAGTACCGGTCATAGGCGTCCGTTTTGAGTACGACAACGGTTATTTTATCGCATAATTTTTTGTGTTTCACTTTTAAGCATTTTAACAATGGATTATTAAACTGTGAGGTATTCTAGTACTAAAAGGTACTCTTTCTTTAAGTGCGTAGAATACACCGCTTTCTAGGCAAATCCATTTGAATTTGTTTCGTTGTTTGAATTTAAAAAAAAAATTAAAAAAAAAGGTGTATTTTACCGACGCTACCAAAGTAACAGTAACTTTAAGTACTGTAGTGTTTCATAATTTAATAATCTAGTACCAAAAATGCTTAAAAATTAAACACAAGAACGTTATGTGATAAAATAACCGTTTACCTATCCAAAACGGACGCATATGAGCGGATTAGAAATTCGCAATTGATGAAATCGATTAATCTCTGGAAGATAAACAGGCGTAAAAGTTTTCGTTTTTCTCAATAGAAACGTTTTGCAGGTTAAATTAAACTAATTAATTACAAAACGCCATCTTCAAAGAGCTCTAAGTAGCTCCCTTAACCTTCGGATGACCAGGGGGCTAAATTTTGACACCATGTATGTTTTTATTTAATAAATTCAGAAATATTTTTAATTTTAAACTCATTATTTTTATATTTGACTTTAATATCATTCTAGATTCCCTCATATTTTGTAATAAAAAAAATTCCCTCTATTTTACGAAAAACAAAATATTTTCTGAGTCTGGGGTCAAACATGAACTCCCTTGGCCTTCCATAATTTTATATTAAGTAAATACCGTCTATTATGTGGAATTGTTTATAAGAAACAATACAATATTGAAAAAATATTGTTTGTTAAACCTGTGGCGAAGTAAATTAGTGTATGATTTAAAATCTCTTTAGTTCTATGTTCAGAAATATGATTCCTGTTTTTGTTCAGTTGTCATTAAATTATGTTTTACTAATGTTTATTTATCATTTATTGATACAATACTAACATTAAAATTACGAATACATATTATGTTATTTCTTAAAACAACTTATTTTTTTTTGTCAATTTTCATTTTTGACTGGGGGTCATTTTTGACCCCTGTTGGTCATTCGTGTAACAAAAAAAGGTTGGTCATCGGAAGGTTAAGAAGCATTTTCGGACTAGGTGAATTGGATTAAATTGTCTTAAAATTAACTGAGAAATTTTCGTTCTTCGTGTGTCAGGAGATTTTCTGAACACCCTGTGTATCAATTATTTATGTTAAGTGGTACACTGTGAAGGTTTAAAATAAAAATTAATTGGTTAGGACAAATTATGTTTAGGGCATTATTATTTATTTTATTAGGATATTTAAATAAATATTTGTTACACAGAAATAATGTGACCTATGGATCTTCATGACGACAAAAATTGTGTACTGGAAAAAAGTAATGAGATTCTTGCATTTCTTGATACCACTGTTGTTGGCTTCTAGATATTTCCGGGTTAGAAAACACTGAGACATGTTCTGGTTTTAAAGATGGGTCAGATGGTGTATCTAAACTACTGTTTTGCATCCAGATATTTTCTTCTATAACATTAGGTCTTAACTTCAGTTCACTGTAAAATATAGAGACAATATAACTACAGTAATTTAACCTAATCCTCCACACAAACAAGTTAAATTTAAATATCATATTTGAGAAATAATTCTACTTTTATACCACTTTTGTAGGGGGACTTCAACGGATTTTTAGCAAATTTTAGTATACCTTGCACCATAAAAACGAAGTTTAGAGCTAGTTTTTTAGCCCTGTAGATGATCTTGGGACTGAGATCATCATAATTATCATGCAAGCTCTTTATGCCACTGCTGGACATAAGTCTGTCCATACTCTCCACGGTTCTGTACGTCCTGTTGCCGTATCTTGGACATTTGTTTAATGTAGTCCATCTAGATGATTGGTGGTCGTCCTCAGCTGCGTTTGTCTTCTCTTGGGTGCTAGTCAATTAGTTTTCTGATCCATATTGAGTCTTTTAGTCTCGCTACGTGACTTGCCCAATTCCATTTCAGCTTGGCTATGCGTTCGACGACTTCAGTGATACCTGTTTTTCCCCGGGAACCAAGGATCCAAGCCCTGAGCAAAAGAATAGGGACTGTCATATGTCCCTCGAATGAGTCAAAAATAGCCATTTTTTAATATCACCATCGTCATTGTGCTGGTCTTAAAGGGCCTCGACCGTTTTAAGTTTTCTATGCCAATAGAATTGGCATAGATACGCTTGGATTTTCCAGTTTGGCAACATAGATCTTCTGAGCATTCTGTGTTACCCCCTCTATCCACCTCAGCTTTGGTTTACCCTATCTTGCTCATTTCCAACACTGTTGGAATCTTTTTCATCATGTTCGATTTTGGGCCCCGGGCTACATACCCTGCCCACTGCAGACGATTTTCCTTGATTATAGTGGCAGTATTGTTTTCACCATACTTATACTTGTAGATATTCGGCAGATTAAAGTTATATCTACACCTTCATATTCCGTTCTCACAGACCGCTACGAATATCTTGCTAGTCCCTTTCTTTCAACAATGGGTAGGACATCGATAGGTGCTTTCAAATAAAGATTGTGGGTCCCATCACGTATTGGTATTCCAGGTAATGAAAAAGTCGATCTAGCAGCAAAACAAGCCTGTTCTCTAAACTCACCAACAGAGATTCAAATATTATCTGATCTAAAAATAACACTCAAACAAAAAATAATGGGACCTTGGAGTGACCACTGGAAAGGAAGCAGTACCAAGTTAAACGCTTTGCAACCAAACATTTCCTACCATCACCTTCCACCAATAACAAAAGGACAAATATTTTATTCGGAGATTGAGAATAGGACACCCACGACTTACACATGGATATCTAATTAATTCTAGCAATCAGATTTTGTGCCAGTACTGCAACATCTGGTCAAGAAAATAAAAAGAGTATATTTAATTATGAGACTATAGTGGTATCACTGCATATAGGGTGAGGCAGATAAAGGGCCTATTAGAAATATCTCGAGAACTAAAAATATGGGAATCATGAAAATTGGAATACAGGGGTTTTTAGGTATGAACTATTTAATGAAAATATTTTGGTCTCTTGGCTACTTCCGGTTATACCGGAAGTTGATTGTAACTTCGTTTAAAAAAAGCACCCTGTATATTTTTACATTTTTGGATTCTTCTCGATGTCTTCTTTCTTAAAATATGAGGTTTTGTAATATAATACAGGGTAGTTTAAAAGATAATTACGGTTTTTTAAAAATTTTGCAGCAAACTTCACACCCTGTAGAATTGTACTGATTTGATATCAAAAACTCCATTTATGTTCAAGTGCTTTTTAATATAGTCTATTATTATTAAAAATTATTAATATAGCGAAATATTTAATTTTAGTATACAGGGTTGGTCGAAACTCAGAATGAGTATTTTCTGAGTTTTATTAAATAGAACACCCTATATTTTTGTATTGTACTGAAATAATATTTTATAGTACTTTTTTATTTATTAAGCATTCCCTATACCTAACTGCTTTAATTTGTAAGTTAGTCGTAGTTCTTTAAGCCAAAATTACGTGAAATTTTATTAAGTTTGCCGTGAAAATATTCAATGATAAATAATTTTTTGAAAATAAATTCATGTTAACCTAGAATGATCCTTAATTTATTAATATTGGATGAAATACCAAAATGCTACGTTTTAAGAATGTTGGTGAATAAAATATTTAAAAAAACAAAGCATATTCTACCTAGTTGGCTATGGCTTTGACACTAAACTTGATTAAACATTAGACATTGTATTATTTTTAAAGTTCCAGTTGCTTTGTTGCCATTACTAATATAAATTTTTGTAATGGGCAACTGATTAATAAAGTTTTTGTTCTAGGAGAGTATAACAAAAATGTTCATACTAATATGCAGATTCTCAGTGACACTAACATTTAATTCATGTTAATCACTTACAATAGTTTTTGTTCGATCAGATTTCTCGTAATTTAAATGTCCAGTTCGTTGAAACTGCTCTAGTAAATTTTGAAAAGTTTCTCTTTTTGGTTGTCATCTATCATGGAATTGCTGATGATAAATTCTTATTGTTAGTAGCACATTTTTATTTGTTATACTCTCTTAGAACAAAAAATATCTGAATCAGTTCCTCATTAGAAAAATTCATATTAGTGATGGTAGCAAAGCAACTGGAACTTCAAAAATAGTAGAATGTTTAAGCAAAGCAAATGTTTAAGCATTAGTGTCAAAGTCATAGTCAACTAAATAGAATATTGTATGTTTTTATTAATATTAAACACACCAACAATCTTAACTACGTAGGTATTTTGATATATCAACCAGTATTAATAAATTAAGGGTCAGTCGAGATTAATATGTGTTTATTTTGGAAAAATTATTTATAATTGAATATTTTTACGGCAAACCTAATAAAATTTCACGTAATTTTTGTTGCACTTTGTTTGGCTTAAAGAAGTACGAAAAACTTACAAATTATAGCAGTTAGGTATAGGAAATGCTTAAGAAATAAAAAGGTGCTATAAAATATCATTTCATTACAATACAAAAATATGTGTTCTATTTAAGAACACTCAGAAAATACTCATTCCGAGTTTCGACCAACCCTGTATACTAAAATTAAACATTTCGCTATATTATTAATTTTTAATATTAATAGACTATATTAAAAATCACTTGAACATAAATGGAGTTTTTAATATCAAATCTGTACAATTCTACAGGGTGTGAAATTTGTTACAAAATTTATAAAAAACCGTAATTATCTTTTAAACTACCCTGTATAATATTACAAAACCTCATATTTTAGGAAAAAGACATCGAGCAGAATCCAAAATGTAAAAATATACAGGGTGTCCCGTAAAAAAAACGAAGTTACAATCAACTTCCAGCATAACCGGAAGTCGCAAAGAGACCAATATATTTTCATTAAATAGTTCATACCTCAAAACTTCTATATTCCAATTTTCATGATTCAATTACCTTGTAGTGCTCGAGATATTTCTAATAGCCCCTTTATCTGCCTCACCGGTATGGCCGCTGAAAGAAAGAGCACTGGCAACGCTGAGAGTATAATACCTAACGGAAACTGATTTTTGGAGAAGAGCTGCAGCAATATCTAGAAGTAAAAGGATTACCAACGAACGGATTAGAGAAATAATGGGAATCAACAACCAATCACGGACACTCTTATCAACAAAACAACTTATCTGGTTAGGACATATACAAAGAATGGAAAAACAACGAATATCAAAGGAAATATTAAAATGGCAACCAGAAGGAAATAAAAAACGCAGTAGACCGAGAAAAAGTTGGAGAGGGAATAGACAAAGAGCTGAGAGAAAGAAACAGAAAACAACCGGACGAAGTGGTCATGGGAAGTCGAAAAACATCGGATAACGTTATAAACCGACATGAAGTGGTAGTATTGTAAGTAATATTGAACCCAATGTAAAATTATTATAAATGTATATGTAAATTGTACCTGTGCCAATGACCAATAATAGCAGTTGAGACACATATTTCGAAATAAAAAGACAAACAACATAATAAAATAAACATATGGTTCATTCCACCAACAAATTTTACTCCTGTTTTGGATTATCGCGACAATGAATATTTCAGTGTGCAACATACGAAGTACGAAAGTAAATGGCTCTAATAATTATTCCATTAAACAGCAATGTAATTTGCATTTTATTTTCGTTCTTCATATTTTGCACAATAAAATATTCGTTGTCGAAATAATCCAACACAGGCGTATATTCGTGGAATAGGGTATAATAAAGATTACTTATGGATGAATAGATATTAAGTAATAAAAAATGACCAAGTACTAGTTTATGTAAACTACTCAAAATTTAACTGAAATAATTTTCACCATTAATTTTGTATAAGTCCTTTTAAACATTTACGGTGTGCTCGATTCATGTTCTTCGTATTCTTCTTCTAAACAGTCAAGAATCTCTCGTATTTCGTTTATTAGATCCTTATTGCATTCTCCATTGTGTCCCAGCAAACGCACCAGAAGTGATACCAGATGACCAAGGATACAGTCTTCGTCAGAAGGGCAGTCCACGGTTCCTTTAGTACAAATGCATCCGCAGTTGCATTCGCTAGTTGGAGGAATAACTCCTGCATGTACTATAGTACTGGAAATGAGGAGAAGTAGTAGAAGTACCGTGGACTGATTGGAATTCATTTTTCTAAAATAACTAACTAACTAAGAAGTTGCTTCTGCTTTTATTACTAATTAAGTGCCAGAGTTGGATTTAGGATTTAATATAATTTGGTATTTAATGATTGCTATATGGCATATAATTAAAATAAAATTATATTTTGTTTTTTTTTTGTAAAATTTTATCAGAGAAATTATTACATAATATACAGTGAATAAAAAATATTAATAGGCCAGGAACCGAAGCTTTTCACCTCGCAATTTTTACAAAATGGATTGATTTGCTTGAAAACTTGAGAATAAGTAGTGGATAGTCCAAGGATCAAAATCTATATGATTCCGAAAGGCGCTTTTACCATGGGGGTGGTTGCCACCCCATCTTGTGGAATAGAAATTTTTTATTATATTTTGACCGCAAAAGTTGATAAAAAATTAATTCTAAGCAAAAAATGTCCTATACATTTTTTTGATAAAATTAATAGTTTTCGATTTATTCGCTATCGAATTTATTACCTTTGTATAGAAAAAATCAATGTTTTTAGATATACTTACTCATTTACGATTTACACAATTTTTGATGTTGTTCTGAAGCTATTTTCTTGTGGCATTTTTATAATCAAGTATATTCAAATGGGAAATAAGCCACAATTTTACCTAAAAATGATTTTATTAACGTTTCGACGCCCAAGTCGGGTGTCGTTGTCAAAATATAAAATAATATTAAATAAACAAAAATGTTGTTGCTTAGTAAAAAATTCTTCTAATAATTTATTTAATCTGACTCATTTATATCGGCAATTCAGACACGTATTATATATTTTAAAGTAGACGACTTTAAAAATGATATTGCCAATATTGATGAGTTGCGTTCCTGGGACGACTTTACTAAAAGATAGTTCATTCGATTACATGAAATCAATCCCAACTCAAGAATAGCCGCCACAAAAAATCATAGCATGTGATCTGTCTTTAAAAAGACAACCAAATGCAACGGTGGTACTGAAATTCTCGCGTTAGAGATTCCATAGTAAATCACGAGGGAAAACCAGGAAAAACCTCGTGATACTATCCCGACATCGTAAGTATTTGGGTTTACATTTAGTTTACTCTCAAAACTAATACCAAATTCTGACTTGATATTTTAAATTTTAAATAATACTAAAATACTAAATATGTACTGACTCGATATGTTACTGATTTACTAATTGTGGTATTTTCTTTCTATTGACTTCCTCCTTTAGTATGGGTAACCACATCCTACTGCATTCTACCGAGGAATTTGCGACACAATTGGTTTCATTTAGCATAATTAGAGCCGCTTCTTTGATTTTTCTCTTTTTACTATCTGCTTCTTTTAGGACTATACTTGAATCTCTCCACTGAATTCTATGTTCATTATCCCATGCGTGTTGACATATTTGAGATCTATTAAATTCTCTATTTTTTATATAAGACTGATGTTCATTTACTCTAACGTCTAATGGTCTTGACGTTTCACCTATATAAAATTGTTCGCATTCACAAGGTATTTTATAAATACAATTCTTTGTTCTTTCTTGTTCACTGTTAGGTTTAGTTTTAGACAGAATAGATCTCAATGTGTTTGTTGTTTTGAATGTTGTTGATATGTTGAATTTATTTCCTATTGTTTTAAGTTTCTCGGATAGTCCTTTTACATATGGTATTGATATTTTCCTCGTATTATTTCTTGTGAATGTTGTAGGATCCCGTTCTAAGTTGTTCTGTTCCATTCGATCCAATCTTGACAATTCCTTATTTATAAACGATATGGGATAATCATTTTTTAATAAAACAGATGTTAACAATTGTTTCTCTTCTAATTGATAAAGACTATTCTTGAGTTGGGATTGATTTCATGTAATCGAATGAACTATCTTTTAGTAAAGTCGTCCCAGGAACGCAACTCATCAATATTGGCAATATCATTTTTAAAGTCGTCTACTTTAAAATATATAATACGTGTCTGAATTGCCGATATAAATGAGTCAGATTAAATAAATTATTAGAAGAATTTTTTACTAAGCAACAACATTTCTGTTTATTTAATATTATTTTATATTTTGACAACGACACCCGACTTGGGCGTCGAAACGTTAATAAAATCATCTTTAGGTAAAATTGTGGCTTATTTCCCATTTGAATATACTTGAACACAATTTTTGCCGTAGAAAATTTTTTTTCAAACCATGTTCTTGGGAATTAAATAACCTACAACTTCATTTTTAAACATTTTTTCAAATCTCTGATGCTAATATTTCTATTCTGAAGAAAATGGCATTTTTTTAAAAACTACAAAAAATCGTTATTCTTTTTTAACCTCAGTTTTTGTATATTGTAAAATAAATGAGCAAAATTGGTGAATCGGCGAATGAGCCTTGAAAGGCCCGTAGTCATACAACTCCAAAGGGAAAAAAACCTCAGTTTTTTAAAAGATAATCAATCTAAGCCAGTAAAACCACTAGAATTTCTTATTAATACATAAATAAAGAAGACTGACTAAAGGCAATGACTAAAAACACCGCTAACTTACATTATTAATTATGCTTCCAATTGGATATTTCTCCTTTTTTTTCCAAAAAAATAGATTGATTTTTTAACCGCAACTTTTTTATTTTTCATCTTAGAACATTTGCTAATAAATAATTTTGTAGGTTTTTACAAGATCTATAAGGCTCTTAATACTAAATCCTTTTAAAATCCTCAGTCGCAAAAAAGGTGACTTTGAAAGGGTTGGTAAAGGTGGTTTTTGCATGTTATTACAAGTTTGAATTGTCAATAGCTTACTCAATTTTTGCCGCAGTAAAAATTTTTGCAAACCATGTTCTTGGGAATTAAATAAGCTACAATTTTATATTTAAACATTTTTTCGTATATCTGATGTTAATCTTTCTATTCTGAAGAAGATGGCATTTTTTACCAAACTACAAAAATTCATTATTCGCTTTTAACTACATTTTTTTTTAAATACTAATCATTCTAAGCCGGTCAAACTTCTATTCGCGGTGTGCAAGTACTTGGAAAGGGAAACGAGAAACGACCGTGCGCGAGTCGCGGAGAAATATTGCAACTATCTTAAATAATTCATATTGTCAATTGAAATTGTCAAATTGACGTATATTTCATACCTTCTGTCATTGAAGCAGAAACATTATATATTGCTCCACAATATTGATATGATATGCAATTATTATATGTATAAAGGTAAATTTAATTAATTGTATTTTGCTTGCAGTACTGCATTTTAATAACTAATTTTATTTACTACATACAATTGTTTATGTTTGCATAACATAACCTGCATCTTATTTTTTCTTCTTATTATTTTTTTGGACTATGGCCTTGACAATTATCCAGCAACCAGGACTAATATAATTGGCCAATATAATTAAAAGTGCGAATAAAAGTACAGAGCGTAGAAATAGAGGTCGCTTTGCCGAACTTGCACGGTCCCAATAACCTATTAATAATACATAAATAAAGAAGGACAAATAAAACTAATGAATAATTTTAATTAGGGTGGTTATTAGGGAGTTGATTCCGATAACTTTTTCGCAGAAAAAAATAGGGACTGACATTCCTTTTATTATAAGTCACTTAATTTTTAAGCCAGAGACTTTTTTTATTTCTGGAGATAGATATTATTAAATACCTTAAGTTAGCTTAAATAAGTTATCCTCGAAAAATGCATAATTTTCCCGTATTTTGACCTTGAAACTACAATACTTAGCATTTGACGAAGAAGCGCTAGCATAATATTATAATATGTAAAGTATAGCCCGATTACTATTAGTCCAGGAACCAAAGATTTTTACCTCGCAATTTTTACAGAATGGATCGATTTGCTTGAAGATTTGAGAATAAGTAGTGGATAGTCCAAGGATCAAAATTTATGTGATGCCGAAAGGCACTTTTACCATGGGGGTGGTTGCCACCCCACATCGGGGGTGGAAATTTTTTATTATATTTCGACTGCAAAAGTTGACAAAAACATGCATTCTAAGCAAAAAATGTTCTATACATTTTTTTGAAAAAAATTAAGTTTTAGATTTATTCGCTATCGAAAGTGTTAGTTTTATATCGAAAAAATCAATATTTTTCGATAATACTCATTTACGATTCATTCAATTTTTTAATAATTTCAAGTTCTTGAGAATTAAATATCCTACAATTTCATATTTAAACATTTTTTCGTATCTCTGATGCTAATCTTTCTATTCGGAAGGAAATGGCATTTTTTTACCAAACTACAAAAATTCGTTATTCGATTTTAACTCCAGGTTTTTAAAAACTAATAATTCTAAGCCAGTCAAACTTCCAGAATCTATTAGTAATACATAAATAAAGAAGAATGAATAAGGCCAATGACTAAAAACACCGCTAACTTACATTATTATGGTTCCAAATGGATTTCTCCTTTTTTTTTTTCAAAAAAATATATTGATTTTTTAACGGTAACTTTTTTATTTTTTACCTTAGAAAGTTTGTTAAAAAAGAATTTTGTAGGTTTTTATAAGATCTATAAGCCTAGTAATATTAAATCTTTTTAAAATCCTCAGTTGCAAAAAGAGGTGACTTTGAAAGGGTTGGTAAAGGTGGCTTTTGCATGTTATTAAAAGTTTTAATTGTCAACAGAGCACTCAATTTTTGCCGTAGGAAAAATTTTTGCAAACCAGGTTCTTGAGAATTAAATAAGCTACAATTTCATATTTAAACATTTTTTCGTATCTCTGATGCTAATATTTCTATTCTGAAGGACAGGCCATTTTTCCAAATTACAAAAATTCGTTATTCGTTTTACCTTCATTTTTTTTAAAACTAATCATTCTAAGCCTATCAAACTTCTAGAACCCATTAATAATACATAAATAAAGAAGACCAAATAAGGTCAATGACTAATTTTAATTAGGCTGGTGATTAGGAGGTTGCTTCCGATCACTTTTTCGTTAAAAAAAATAGGGACTGACATTCTTTTCATTAAAGTCACTTAATTTTGTGAGCTAGAGAATTTTTTTTTTATTTCTGAAGATAGATATTTTTAAATCCTTTAAATTAGTTTGAAAAAGTTATCTTCTTGTGTATAACTTTTTCTGCTCCAACAAAATGCATAGTTTTCCTGTCTTTTGACTTCGAAACTACAATATTTAGCATTTGACGAAGAAGAGCTAAGATATAATAAAGTATAGCTCGATTACTATTGGCCTTAAAGAAAGTTAAAAAAAAAAAAACGGTTTTGTTTATTTTTTTAAAAGGTACTTTTTTGTTAGGTAAAGATATTTTGATGCAACGAAAACTTTTGGAGATATTAGCAGAAAACTTATTAAAAACATTAATTTTTTCGATATAAAACTAACACTTTCGATAGCGAATAAATCGAAAAATATTAATTTTGTCAAAAAAATGTATAGAACGTGTTTTGCTTAGAATGAATTTTTTTACCAACTTTTGCTGTCAAAATGTACTAAAAAATCTCCACCCTCGAAATGGGGTGGAAACCACTAATATGATAAAGGCGCCTTTCGGCATCATATAAATTTTGATCCTTGGACTATCCACTACTTCTTCTCAAATTTTCAAGCAAGTCGATCCATTCTTTAAAAATTGCGAGGTTTTGTCGTATTTTAAGCTTCATTACTTGGACTATACCTTTTATAAAGAGTTTTTCTACATAATTTTTTTGTAATCAAACGAAGTTATTATTTGGGAACATACTAGGAAAATCTTAATCCAAAGTTTGTTACTTAATGGTCGATGTAATAGAGACTGAAAACCATAATAAAAAATTAAAATGCATTATAAAATTCAGAATGTCATACCTGTTACGGTGCTGGTAATTAAATTATTAATTTATACCTGATTAGATAATCTAACAATGAAAACCTATTTGTTTAATTTGTTTAAATCCAATAATATTAATAGTTGTATTGATACATTGTATCGAGGTCATGGTTAACCTACTAAATATAGACAATATACGTACTAGATTACTCAGTGTTTTCATTTCCTTTATTATTATGAAAATTTGTTTGTAAATATAAAAAGTCATTGTAATTGGTTTAAGATGAATAAAATTTTCTCACATAAATTTTATATATAATTAATTATACATATAATTTTGAATCTGTGATACATAAAGAAAAAAAGATATTTAATATGAGTAAACGCTTAACCACGTTTCAGTTTTCATAGAAGTTTCGGCATAATAATGACCAACATTTTTCTTTGTGCAGAAGTGCAGTACTGTAAGAAAGGATCGATGGATTACAATGCATTAGTTAAAGTACTAACCCCATTAATAAATAAAACATGTAAAAAAAATTATTATTACCTTTACTGATGATCTTAGTAAACTGCAACTTACCTGCAAAAGAAAAAAAGACATTATTTTCTATTTCAGTTTGTAACAAAAATATGTATTAATAGTATGATACAATTGATCCAAAAGATGGCATAACCCAGACATCCAAAGTGAAAGTTATCCTCCAACACCAAATTGGTCTATTGATCGTCGGGGGTTTGGGGGGAGAGGGGGGGAAATCGGTAAATTCGTAGTTTTTTACATTTTTCGTCAATATTTATAAAACTATGGTTTAGAGTAAACAATGTTCTATACAAAAATGTTCTACATAAAATTTAAAACAAAAAAGGACCGACACATAATTGTTATAAAATCAACCGTTCCGGAGTTACGGAGGGTGAAAAGTGGAGGTTTTCGATACTTTTTATATTTTTTGGTCAATTGATGACGATTTTGGGTGGTGAGTTTGACGTTTCTTCAAGGGCTTATCACTAACATACCATCGGCCACTGAAATAGCCAATTTTATTTACAAAACACAATCCTGTTAAAGACAACTTCTTTCATCAGTAATAATATTATAAATTGCCCACAAAATATAAAAAGTATTGAAAACCTTTATTTTTCACCCTCCGTAGCTCTGGAACCGTTGATTTTATATCAATTATGCATAGGACCTTTTTTGTTTTAAATCTTATGTAGAACTTTTTTGTATAAAACATTATTTACACTAAAGCATAGTTTTAGAAATATTGACGAAAAACGTAAAAAACTACTAATTTGTCGACTTCTCCCCCATCTCCCGCCCAAACCGGACGCTCAAAATGGTGTAACTTTTTAGTGAACAATATAGAACAACTTGGTGTTGGAGGAAAAGTTTTACTTTGGATGTTTGGGTTAGGACTTTTTTTGAACCAAATTTAATTTTAAACCAATTTTTTTCAAAACTGAACCAATGAAACCAATTGGTTTGAACCAATAAAACTTATAAATCATTATAAAGAATACATAAACAAAGTAACTTGTGAAGCGGTAACGATTAATTTTATTTGGGATGCTAATTAGGGGGAGATTTTCGCGACTGTTTTTACCAAAATATAAAAGGGAGCAACAATATTTTGAGCGTAACTCACTTACTTTTAATGTTAGCAGTTTAAAAAACAAAACAAAAATAATCTTTTTTTTTTTAAATACTTTAAAAAAGTTTTAATGAGTTTTCCCCGGAAAGTGCTCCGTTTTTTGGTTATTTTACTTTGAAATATTCGATTTGGAATTGGACGAATAAGGACCTACTTTTCATTAGTTACAACTCCGTTTCTACTGGGTATACAGACTTCATGCGTACACCATTCTTTTCACTATTTATAAGCTATATTTTTACTAAGAATTACTTTTCAATAAAATACTTACTTTTTGAGTTATTTGCGAAAACCCGTCGAAAACCATGTTATTTGTTTTTAAAAATGAAAATATTCATGTCTATTAAGCTAGAAAGACCATTTCATAAGGGAGCCATGAGACACACCCCATATTTTTTTGCTATTTTATTGCTAATTTATTACGCAAATTAAAAATTTATTGCTTCATCCCCTTCAGAGAAACAGGTGGCCATTCCAGCTTAATATTAAGCTAGAAAGGCCAACATTCATATATCCGAAACGAAAGTAGATAGAGAGTTGCTTCCGGTGGTTTATTTTATTGCTAATTAATTGCTAATTTATTACGCAAAACAAAAATTTATTGCTTCATCCTCTTCAGAGAAACTGGTGGCCATTCCAGCTTAATATTAAGCTAGAAAGGCCAATATTCATATATCCGGAACGAAAGTAGATAGAGAGTTGCTTCCGGCGGCCTATTTTATTGCTAATTAATTGCTAATTTATTACGCAAAACAAAAATTTATTGCTTCATCCCCTTCAGAGAAACTGATGGCCATTCCAGCTTAATATTAAGCTAGAAAGGCCAACATTCATATATCCGGAACGAAAGTAGATAGAGTGTTGCTTCGGGTGGCCTATTTCATTGCTAATTAATTGCTAATTTATTACGCAAAACAAAAATTTATTGCTTCATCCCCTTCAGAGAAACAGGTGGCCATTCCAGCTTAATATTAAGCTAGAAAGGCCAACATTCATATATCCGGAACGAAAGTAGATAGAGAGTTGCTTCCGGTGGCCTATTTTATTGCTAATTAATTGCTAATTTATTACGCAAAACAAAAATTTATTGCTTCATCCCCTTCAGAGAAACAGGTGGCCATTTCAGCTTAATATTAAGCTAGAATAGCCAACATTCATATTTCCGGAACGAAAGTAGATATAGGGTAGCTTCCGGCGGCATATTTTATTGCTAATTAATTGCTGAAAGATTGAGTTTACAAGAATTTACAAACTCACCCCCTTCAACCCCTACCGTTATCATCATTCCCCGGAATCCACAAAAAGTGAAAATAACCAGTTTAAAGAGCTAAAACCAAGTACGTATTTTTTGCTCATTAATTACTACATGTCTAAGCCAAAAATGAATGTTTTGCTTCCTCCCCTAACGAGCCACAATGGCTGCAGCGGTTTAATACTTAAGGCTGCAATACTCAACACTCCTATTTCAGGAAAGAAAGCAGATAGAGGGTCGCTTCTGGCGGCATATTTAATTTTTAATTAATTGCTGAAAGATGGGTTATACCAGTATTTACAAACTCACCCCCTCTAACCCCTACCGTTATCATCGTTCCACGGATTTCACAAAGCGTGAAAATAATCAGTTTAAAAACTTAAAACCAAGTGGGTATTTTATTCTAATTAACGGCTGCAGGTCTACGCCAAAAACCAATTTTTTGCTTCATCCCCTAACGAGAAACAATGGCTACTGCGGTTTAATTCTTAAGCTACAATACCCAACACTCATATTTCAAGAACGAAAGCAGATAGAGCGACCCTCTATCTTCTTTCGTTACTGAAATAGGAGAATTGAGTGTTGTAGCTTAAGTATTCAACCGCAGATTTGGCGTAGACCTGCAGCAGTTGTTTAGGAAAAAAATACCCACTTGGTCTTAGATTTTTAAACTGGTAATTTTCACTTTCTGTGAAATCCGTTGAGCGTTGATAATGGTAGGGGTTGGACGGGATGAGTTTTTTAAATTCTGGTATACCCAATCTTTCAGCAATTAATTAGCAATAAAATATACCGTCGAAAGCTACTCTCTATCTACTTTCTTTCCAGAAATATGAATGTTGGCTCTTCTAACTTAATATTAAGCTAGAATTGCCACCTGTTTCTCTGAAGGGGTTGAAGCTATAAATTTGTAATTTGCGTAATAAATAAGCAATTAATTAATAATAAAATAGGCCGCCAGAAGCGACGCTCTATCTGTTTTCGTTACTGAAACAGGAGAATTGAGTGTTGTAGTATTCAACCGCATTAGCCATTGTTGCTCGTTAGGGGATGAAGCAATAAAATCGTTTTTGGTGTAGACCTGCAGCAGTTGCTTAGGAAAAAAATACCCACTTGGTCATAGGTTTTTAAACTAGTAATTTTGACTTTCTGTGAAATCCGGGGAATGAGAACAACGGTGGGGGTTGGAGGGGGTGTGTTTGCAAATTGTTGTATACCATATCTTTCAGAAATTAATTAGCAATAAAATATGCCGCTGGAAACGACCCTCTATCTGTTTTCGTTCCTGAAATAGGAGTGTTGGGTATTGTAGCATACGGATCAAACCGCAGTAGCCATTGTTTCTCGTTAGGGGATGAAGCAAAAAATTGGTCTTTGGCGTAGACCTGCAGCTGTTAATTAGAAAAAAATACCCACTTGGTTTTAAGTTTTTAAACTGCTATTTTCACTCTTTGTGAAATCCGTGGAACGATGATAACGGTAGGGGTTGGAGGGGGTGAGTTTGTAAATTCTGGTATACCCCATCTTTCAGCAATTAATTAAAAATTAAATATGCCGCCAGAAACGACCCTCTATCTGCTTTCTTCCTTGAAATAGGAGTGTTGAGTATTGTAGCCTTAAGTATTAAACCGCAGTAGCCATTGTGGCTCGTTAGGGGAGGAAGCAAAAAATTCATTTTTGGCTTAGACCTGTAGCAATGAATAAGCAAAAAATACGTACTTGGTTTTAGCTCTTTAAACTGGTTATTTTCACTTTTTGTGGATTCCGGGGAATGATGATATCGGTAGGGGTTGAAGGGGGTGAGTTTGTAAATTCTTGTAAACTTAATCTTTCAGCAATTAATTAGCAACAAAATAGGCCACTGGAAGCAACTCTCTATCTACTTTCGTTCCGGATATATGTATGTTGGCCTTTCTAGCTTAATATTAAGCTGGAATGGCCACCTGTTTCTCTGAAGGGGATGAAGCAATAAATTTTTGTTTTGCGTAATAAATTAGCAATTAATTAGCAATAAAATAGGCCACCAGAAGCAACTCTCTATCTACTTTCGTTCCGGATATATGAATGTTGGCCTTTCTAGCTTAATATTAAGCTGGAATGGCCACCTGTTTCTCTGAAGGGGATGAAGCAATACATTTTTAATTTGCGTAATAAATTAGCAATAAAATAGCAAAAAAATATGGGGTGTGTTTCATGGCTCCCTTATGAAATGGTCTTTCTAGCTTAATAGACATAAAATATTCACTCGCAAATAACTCTGAAAGTATTTACTTAGTTAAAAAACTCTATAGAACAAAAGTTGCTTAGAATTAGTCATTTTATCTAATTACGGGCTTATTTTGAATGTATATTTATTTTCTAACCCACGAGAAAATATTTTTCACCCCGCATTTCCCAATTTTTGTAAAATGGAGGGCATGTAGAATTGTAAACTTGTTCTTATACAGTGATGAGCGTGCTAATAACCGGCAAAATAGCGCAAAAGATGGAAAACATATTATTAAGTTGTGCGATAAAAAGAAATAAAACAAGTAGAGTTGTTAAATTTAGCGATAGTCACATATAAATTGACATTATATTGATTGTTTCCCACCTTTATACGTATCAGAGGAGTATGTCAACTAAAACTGTCACTGTGACAGTGGCATTTCTCAAATTCATCGGATATATCTAAAGGTGGGAAATAATCAATATAATGTCAATCTATAAGTTACTATCGCTAAATTTAACACCTCCACTAAGTTCATCCCTTTTTATCTCATAACTTAATATGTTTTCCATCTTTTGCGTTATTTTGCCGGTTATTAGTGCGCTCATCACTGTATAATAATAGACAATTTCAACTACCTATTCCCAAACTTTCATCCTTCCTTTATTTTTTTTTGGGTCAGATTGTTCTTTGATCGGGCTATAAGTGATTTATATTTAAATAAAAAATGTGTTATAAAAAAGAAACCATCGTTAAATTTCATTCAGAAGCTTGTGCTATTTATCACTTTCTTTTAGCCGAATATCGTAGTAGAAGAAAACGATTTTCTGATTTGTTAGGTACTTAACGATATTGGTATAATATTCTCAAAGCATTTTAACAAACCGAAAATAAATTTCTCAAACAGTTACCTCCGAAATAACTTCCGTCAAAGTTCGTCGTTCCATATTTCACAGAAAATGGTTGCAGCACAAAATGTAAATGGGCAAAAAAGCGAACAGACTCAAATTGAATTGCCAACAAACTCGGTCAATCCCAGGAAATGAAGATCTCATTGTGTTTCCTTTTGAGATAGGGCCTACGGACGACATAGGCTTCGATTTTGCGATTTTCCCAGTAAGAGGAGGATCGGTAATTGGAGAAAAGACCGGTGGTAAATTATGCTCTTGCGTACAAATTTCTACAACGTCGTATATATAGAGAGTCGAATGTGTTCGTGGTAATAAATCATAAAATTTTGCCAAAATAAACATAATGTTTGGTTTTGAATATTCATGCAAGAATGATTAATATACAGGAATTTCATTGGAGTAGTTTTCAGTTCTGGCTACTTATTTAGGGATATCCTTATTTATGGGTATATATTATTAGATTCTCGTTTAGCGCACATGAACGAATATAAATTTTAACATACGGAAAACCAATATACTCGTAATAAGAAAACACGAGAATATAAAACGCTCCATAGATTATTTAAATAATACCAAACAAAGTTGGCACTGAGGATCAGCCTATTTTGCTGCTACATGTCTTTGGTCTTACTTTATGCTGTCGAGTCTTGGACTAATTATTGATCTACACTCAAAAAAATTTAGTTCGTAATATTGATTAACAGTGATTATTGAATAGTTATTCCTATCGCCAGGGGGGGTACAACGGCTTCCTTAATTCAGATGGACTTACCCAAGGTTTTTTTATGTATTTTGACCCGTAGACCACGAATTTTTTTGGGTAACAGTCGATCCGGAGGAATTACATAACAGCGATTTTTCGCAAAACAAAACATTTTTTTGTATTTTTTGGGTGATTCTCAGCAGAAAATGGTCTTACAAGTTTTTTCGTAGGATGCATAGTTTTTGAAAGTGTAATTTTTAAACCCGAATAACTTTTGATTAAAAAATAAAATAGCAATTCTGCTAACTGCATTTGAAACAAGTCAAATTCTATCGGTTTTGATTATTTGCATTGCTAAAAATTAAGTTTTTATTTGCTAAACAAAGCCATAAACACATAGTGTTTCCCGTGCCAATGCATGCGTTTTAATGTACGTAAATCTACATAGAAATTTTGTATGCGCGCCTACTCGTTCGATTTCAAATGGGAAATGCATTGAAAACATCATTCAATTATTATGTGTTTATAGCTTTGTTTAATAATAAAAAATTAATTTTTAGCAATAGAAGTAATCAAAACCGATAGAATTTGACTTTAACTTTCAAACGCGGTAATCAGAATTGATATTTTATTTTTCAATCAAAAGTTATTCGGGTTCAAAAATTGAAATTTTTCGATTTTTTGAAAGTTCAACCGCGTTTATGTTGAAAACTATGCATCCTACGAAAAAACTTTTAAAAACATTTTTTGCTTAGAATGACGCAAAAAATACAAAAAAATATTTTGTTTTGCGAGAAATCGCTGTTATGTGATTCCTCAAGTTCTTTGTTTATAACAATCTTATCGACATCCGGATCAACTGTTACCCAAAAAATTCGTATTCTACGTGTCAAAATACATAAAAAAAACTTGGGTAAATCCATCTGAATTAAGGAAGCCGTTGTACCCCCACTGGCGACAGGACTAAGTATTTCGTTCTAACAGCAATTTAATTTTTTGTTTCAACGAACTTTTAGACATTGATCAATGTACTTGGAACAAAGGTTATTGTCACAATGATTGAATAATAATTGTGAAAATAACTAGAGTACATTAATCAACAACACTCAATTTATTCAGAAAATAAGTTGGTTTCGTATATTCAATAAATAATGGTAATTCTGGCAGCAAAGCACTTTCTTGATTTTGTACATTATAAGCAGTTACCTTGGTTTATCGTGATAACGTACAGATTTCATTAAAACAATGTACAAATGTTGTTAATATAGAGTAATATTTGATTATTCCATATATGTAAACTGATTGCTGTGACAATTAATGCATTAATCAATCTACTACTGCCTTTAATAACCACAATCAATGCGCTCATAGTAACAATAAACGAAGTTGTTGAAACAATAAATGTTTTGCTTGACCATTTGAAATGTAACGGCTTTTCCTTATCGTTCTTTGTTAAACAATGCTGTTATCTCTGCTGAAGTGCCGAATAATTTCATTTCGTTTCCAAGTGTAGTCAGTACTGGAAGCAAGTTTTGGTGTGTATATTATCGTATTCATTTTTTTCGAATCCTGAGAAAACTAATTAGTATTTTTGAAAAATTTAAACGCAAAATAAAATATTACCGTATTATCGAGGGTCTGAAGTCCCTGAGAACTTCTATAATGATTATTTTAATAAGTCGTAACGGTGAAAAAGAGAAAATTCAGTATGATTTTTAATTTCAAATATAAGTTTAAATATTAATTATAATTTTAAATTTTATATTCAGTTTATTTTAAGGGACTTTCAGCCCTCGGTAATAATATAATCTTTTACTCTGCGTTCAAATTTTAAAAAAATACTTATTAGTTTTCTCAGGATTACAAAAAAAATGAATGCGTTTAAAAAGAATTCGATCGAAATTTTGCACCTGCCCTCTCCAAAAGGATTAAAGTGTTATACATTTTTGGAATCACTATTTCAAACGCTTTTAAATGAGCTGTCACATGATGTACTTTCCCATTAAAAAAAACCAATGTTGTGACTGTAACCTGAAGAGCGATGGCGTAAAGTTCGAAACATTTATGTTATAATATACTTTGATTATTTTAAAAATTGACCTGTCCGAGCGTTTTGCTTATGTGCTAAAAATAAATAAGTTAATAAGGGGGCAACACTTTTTCCAGCGCACTGTATAAGTGAAATCATATGAGATAGCACACACTGTAAAGTCCATTAGGTTTAGGACAAAAAAAGGGGATTTGCAAAATTATTATTAATCAATTAATATCATACATTGATCTAATGCATTCAGTAATATCAATATAAAATACGTTCATAGTAGGAATGAACGAAACTGATTGTAAGGATGAATAGATTGCTTGTAATAATAACCGTATTTATTGTGGGAACTAACGGAATTAATTGTAAGAATAAACGGAAATAATTGTAGAAATAAACGAAATACGTTAGGAGAAATAACACTGTTATTGACACAACGAATAGTCATTGTCAGTCAATTAACGACGTTGTTGTTTCAATGAATAGTGTTCGTTGTCTCAGTGAACAGTTTTCGTAATATTAATAAATGGATGTTCATCCATTCAATAAACGTAATACATTGGATCAACTAACGTAAATAATGAATTTATGAACATCGCTTTGTTGTTCCAATAAAACCAAGAATTGGACAGATTTTAAGTATTGCTTTTGTTGTCTTAATTAACATTTTTATTAACATTACGTACTTTTTTCGGTTAGTGTAGATGTCCTTAATAGAATCAACCAAGAACTCTAACTCTTCGAAACCACCAAGAAAAGGAAAACGGCATATCTGGGTCACATTATGCGAAACTAAAAATACCAGTTCCTTCAACTCATAATCGAGGGTAAAATTGAAGGCAAGAGAGAAATAGAATGCAAGAAAATGTCCTGTCTCCGAAACATAAGGCAATGGATAGGGATTAATGATATACAATCTCTGATACACATTGCAAGAAACAGAGAGGATACGGAAAATATGATCGGTAAGATCCATTAGTGGATTTGCATCTGAAGAAGAAGAAGAAGATACATTCACTCCACGTGGTCTTCAATCTGGCAAAGATTGTCCGTTGTTGTTAAAACAGCAGTCAATTCCAAGTTGTTGGTTGTGATTTTTTGCCTTCTGTGTTTAGTAGCCTAAACCCAATCAACGTTGCTAGGTTCTCCCACCACTATTGCCAGGATCTGCGTGCCAGTGCTTTTAGTATTTTGTTTTCTCTATGATAATGTTTTGGATCTATTTCTGCATATGTTGTATTTTCTTTCTTACTTCCTAGTTTATTTTGCTTAGTAGTAACTTTGAAAAATCTTTTTGAACCAATCGTGTTAAGGCGTCCCTATATTACAGGTAAGAGCCTCATATTTTGCAGCCAGTATCCTAAGTTTTACATCTCTCTTTATAACTGTTTAGGACGTTCTTCATTATGTATGAAAATTATGTATGAAGCATAAGAAGAAGAAGCTAATTAAAATAGTGCTTAATATATGCTGATCGTGTAGTGTTAAGACGAGACAATGAAAGCGACAAAATCTGGAACAGAGGAATTTCGTAGGACAACAAAGTAAGTTAGAATTACTACAAACAAAATGATAACTTAGAATGGTGAAATGATTGTAATAACTTAGGATCGGTATTACAGATAATGGAGAGGTTGATGGATATGCATGTTGTGTGACAGAAAAATTCCAATGACGCTGAAGGGAAAAGTAAATAAAACAGCCGTAAGACCAGCTATCATGTACGGAAGTGAATGTTGGGCAGTTAAAATAAGAGGAACAACAAATGCCTGTGGCGGATATGAGAATGCTTAGATGGACGAGTAGACTGACAAGCTAAGATAAGATTAAGAACAAGTATATTAGGTAAATCCTATGGGTGGCACCAATTGATGCTAAAATGAGAGAGCATGGGTTGAGATGGTTTGGTCATGTTCAATGTCGAGACGTCAATCACCCAATACGAAAATTTTTTAAACTGCGGGTTGTGGGGGGAAGACACAAGAAGACCTGGGAGAGACGCTTAGGCAAGACATATCGGTAAAGGGAACGCTGCATAGGAATAAAAGCAAAGAGAATGATGATATTATGTTCTATTGATACTCGAACAAAACAGAATAAAACCCTATGTTTTTAATTAGACACTTTATAGTTTATTTCATTTTGTCTTAACTTATTTTACTTAATATTCACCAGCTGTCAATTTAGTATTTTGTATTACCTACCCAAAATTCAACACTAACACCTTAAGGCGGAAATACATATCCGCGCCGCGAACTCCGCGCCGTGTGAGCGCCGCGCGTTTGAGGCGCGGTTATTGTTCGTTAAAATTTTTCATTTTGACGACCCAGAGGAAACATACGAACGTTTAGTAATTGTAGATAATAATGTCTCTGTCCTGTACTTCTACGACATCTTATTTTGTTATTACATATTCTGAAAATATTTTCTTGTGTCATCTTATGCAATTTACTATTTTATGTGGAATAAGCCACAGTTTGCGAACATTTCGGGAACTACCTTTTCGCTTCCCGGCGACACAAATATAATGGTAGGGGAGCCCAAGCGGGGATTTTTGCAGTTACTCGAGCGCGTCAGATTATCATATGGGGAGAAACGTTGTACCCTGCAGATGTACCTCCACCATCTATTGGCTCTTAACACAGGGGGGTTCGTTCAGGGGGGCCCGAAAAAAAAATCTATCCTTAAAAATACTCGAAATTGTCAGATTAAGATTAGGTAAGTTAAGTACATGCAAAAGAGTCTATATTTCAAAAATATGACGATTTGAGCGGGGTGTACGGAAATGGGTGAGTCAAAAAGTTTCACAAAAAAAAAGCGAATATTTTGCGAAATGAACGTCAGATTGAAAAACTAAAAACTACGTGTTCAATGTTTTTCAAAAATCTATCGAAAAATACCAAACAAGACCCCCACGGAGAGGGGGGGGGGGTAAATTAAAAATTTTAAATACAAATCCCGCGATCTTTCGCAAAATAAACATCATATCGAAAAACTGTAAAATACACTTATCAATATTTTTAAAAAATCTATCGAATGGTTCCAAACACGACCCCCCACAGAGGTGAGGTGGGGGGCTTACTTTAAAATCTTAAGTGGAAGCCCCCATTTCTTATTGCAGATTTGGATCGTTTGTATAAAAATAAACAACTTTTATTCGAAACAATTTTTCTAATTATGGATAGATGGCGCTGTAATCGGAAAAAGATTGTAGGAAATGGAAAATTAAATTAAAAAATGGGAAGTCCCCACTAAAATGGAAAATTTTACTTAACTTTTTTGGTTTTAGGACCTAATAATCACAGCCCAATAGGTCCCCAAAGCGCTCGAGTGACTGCACATTTAGCATACTTTGCTCCCCTACCATAATATATCTGCTTGTTCCTACAACCAGAAACAAAATTAGAGAACTATAGGTTCTTCCACGTTGTGCGTTACCTTTTTCGTTTTCCGGTGACACAATTGTAATGTATCTGCTTGTTCCAACTCCGTTGCTTCACCAGAAGCGAAGTTAGGAAACTATAGGCTCTTCCAAGTTGTGCTTTACCTTTTTCGTTTTCCGGTGACCCAATTATAATATATCTGCTTGTTCCAACTCCGTTGCTTCACCAGAAGCGAAGTTAGAAAACTACTGGGTCTTCCAAGTTGTGCGTTACCTTTTTGGCTTTCCGGTGACCCAATTATAATATATCTGCTTGTTACAACTCCGTTGCTTCACCAGAAGCGAAGTTAGAAAACTATTGGGTCTTCCAAGTTGTGCGTTACCTCTTTCGTTTTCCGGTGACCCAATTATAATATATCTGCTTGTTCCAACTCCGTTGCTTCACCAGAAGCGAAGTTAGAAAACTATTGGGTCTTCCAAGTTGTGCGTTACCTTTTTGGCTTTCCGGTGACCCAATTATAATATATATCTGCTTGTTCCAACTCTGTTGCTTCACCAGAAGCGAAGTTAGAAAACTATTGGGTCTTCCAAGTTGTGCCTTACCTTTTTCGCTTTCCGGTGACACAATTATAATATATCCGCTTGTTTCAACTGCGTTGCTTCACCAGACACGAAGTTAGAAAACTATAGGTTCTCCAAGTCGTGCGTTACCTATTTCGCTTTCCGGTGACACATAATATATATCTGCTTATGAATGTTTTTTTGATATTGATAACTATTTCCGAAGTGAAAGTCGAAAGGTCAAGTAAACTTGATTTCAAACTCGAATTGTGGCTTATGCCCAAATAAAATAGTAAATCTTATTTTTAATACATGTTATTTTTAGTACAACAATGAACTAACATTTTTTAAAAAGGTCCGCATGTACATTTTTTTTAGTTCAGCTTCTATTTCCGTTCAGATCGGATTTAAGTTGTTTCTTTAAATTAAATGGTTCTTTATTGAGGATCCCACAATAATGATTTTCCACGGTAAACATCAATTTCCTTCCGACAGTTCCGACCATTCCATTACTAACAAATATTCAACTCATGCGCGCCAAATTCAATACGTATTGCGAACCATCAAAGCGTTTGTTGAAAAACCGACAGCATTTAGATCGTGGTGCGCCGTGTGCGTGCCGTTTGTGCGTCACTTGAAAACACGTACTAATCTGACGAATACGCTGCGCGCGAGCGGCTCGCACACCGAGCAGAGCGCATATGTATCTCCGCCTTTACGTTAATTAGAAACAAGAATTATATGACATATTTGGGATTACTAAGGATAAGTCTTATCCTATAAAAAAGTTAATTCTCATTATACTTCTCGGAAAATTCGGTCTACGAATGATTTCGATTTAGTGGGAACAGCTTAACCGAGGGATCAGTAATTGGAGAGAGAGTCTGTAAATCATTCCCCAGCGTACCGTTTGTTATGTATTGAGATCGAGTAAATTCACTGTAATAAATTGCGAAACTTTTCCGAAAAAACTTTTTATGGGTATGAATACTCATACTATGTAGCGAATGTAGCGAAGAAAAATATAACAGTACTTCCATTAGGGGTTATTACCGGATCAGGCAGTATTATTATGGTATACTTTATTATGTATGTGTAATAAAGTTACTCTGTGACGTATAATGAACAAAAATTTACCAAGTTTTAATACACACAACGCAAAAGTCTAAGGATATTTTAATAATTTGACAATAACAATCACAGAAATTTCATGACCATATAAATTTGCTTGTGCTATAATTGTTGATACAGACACTCACTTCTTATCAAAAAAAATTGTAAAACTGATAGCAATACGTGTTTTAAAATGTTTTTTATAAGGGACAAAAAAATCGACATTTTTATGTTTTGTTTATTTTTAATTTTACTCACTTTTAACTATTCTTGCTTAATAGGTGAGTTAAAGATATTATTGTGTTTTAACCATGCAACGACAACATTTAACGTTGGACGAGATGAATAGAGACGTGGGCCTCCTTCAAGCTGGTATGCGAAAAACTCAAGTTGCTGACCAGCTGGGTACCTCCCAAAGCGTCGTAAGTCGTTTGTGGCGTCGGCTTAGAGACACTGGGAATCCAGCCGAGCAACATTCAGGACGTGGTCGCTCTACAACCGTCGCTCAAGACCGATATTTAATTTTAAATGCCAGAAGGCAGCCAACAATCACATCACCCGAGCTGGTTAATGATTTACAGCTTGCACATAATGTAACAATTAGCCGCAGTACTGTGAGGAATCGTCTCCATGAAGCCAATCTTCGTAGTTGGCGACCACTGATATGTCCACCTCTATCTAGAAGCAATCGCGCTGCAAGATTAACCTGGTGTCAAAAATTTCAGAATTGGACTGACAATGACTGGGCCACAGTTTTGTTTAGTGACGAGTCTAGATATGAATTTCATCCAGATTCTCGTCGGACAAGAGTTTGGAGACGACCCGGAAATGGAGAACGATTACGACATCTTCAAGAAGTGTATGCATACAGAGGTGGTATATTAATGGTATGGGGCGGAATCATGATTGACGGAACCTGACCTCATTTTTCCACGTGGCTTTCTCAGAAGTCAGCAATATTTGGACACTATTCTTTAACCTGTTGTGCGCCCGTTTGCTGCTGCTGTTGGAGAAAATTTTTTACTTTATGCATGATAACGCTCGACCACATGTTGCGCATATTGTAACAAACTGGTTGGATAACGAGGGTATTGATGTATTACCATGGCCAGCACAATCACCGGACTTGAATTCCATTGAGCATGTATGGGACATGCTCCAAAGAAGAATTACTTCACATATAGGCAATATCTACAATGAGTTTCAATTAAAAGAGCTTCTGAGAGAACAATGGACACAATTACCTCAAGCAGACATTAACAATGTGATTCGGAGCATGAACAGTAGATGTAGAGCTGTGATAAACCAACGTGGTGGCCATACTTTATTTTAAGATTATATTTCGTATTTTTGACATTTTATGGTGGTATGTGAAACATGGTTGATTTGCAATATATATTTTTTTCTACAATTTTCTGTTTTTTTTTTTGCAATTTATGGTTTTTGACATATTAAACAACAATTTAAACTATAAATTTTTTATTACTTTTTTTAAGTTGATTACAGATAAACAAAATACGTCTATTTATAAAAATATCCCTAGACTTTTGCGTTGTGTGTAGTTTTAAATGTTTTAAATCGTTTATAATTAAGAATCCATATTTAAAAGCAAACATAATGAGTAATGGTGTCTATATTATTCAACGAGCATGTAATAATGGTTGTTACTCAGGATGATTAAATTTTATCAGGGTGAGTAATAGCCATTACGTGCGAGTAGAATACTATACTTTTTCTACGATATTCTTCTTTTTTTTTATTAGTACAAAAGGTATTTTCTATTTTACATTTAAATTTCCTCTTTGCTGTCAATTGCTATATTTATATACATAATAAATGAAACGTATTACGATATATACGTTTGTATCAGTGTTTTATTTGTTTTACAATAACAATATTATAATTATCAAGTTTCTACTCGAATAAAATTAAAATTTACAAAAACAAATGTAGCTCACTAATAGTACGCAGCTGAATAATTGGTTGACTACTATTAGGAGGCGTATAAGTGTTGTAAGTGTCTCGACTGACAGAATTATTCGTATAAAGGTAAAAATCTTAAGTCTTTTAGTGCTAAGTACATTGGTTGTATTGTATTTATAAATATTTTTTGTTATATTTGAACAACTTTTAAACACACAATTTGGAGTGATATTTGTGTGTAAATTATTAGTGTTTTCTTGTACAAAACTCGATGATATACTTGCATTGAGGTTAACGGTCTTATTACTAGGCATGCATCACTTGATTAATTAAAACCATGAGTAATGACCCGTGAGTAATGAACTGTTACTCACGAGTAAAGTAATAGGTGATATTATCTATTCAAAAATAGTGAATAATGAGTATGTTATGAAACGGACGTAGAAAAAGCTTATTCACTAACTGGTTATAACATGACTTCGTTATGCTCAACAGAAGGTGAAAAATCATGAAAATTCATGGCAAATACTGCACGTATAGGGTATACACTGGTTTACTTTATACTAACTTAAGACATTATAAATAGTGATTAGCCTCACTAGCTTTCCTATTACTTACTACAACTACTGGCTGATTAGCCCAAAGATATACCAAAGGTGAGCGACAAAAATGAGGCGGTTCATTCAGATGATTGGGTGCCTGCACCCGTACCATGATGAAAACAGTCTAAAGTATTTTTTTAAAGTCTTTTTTGTGCTTTTCTTAGATCAAGAAGTGTCCAAATTTTTTAAATTCTGAAGAAGAATTTGTCAATTTTTTAATAAACTCTTTAGCAAATAGTCCAGAAAGCCACTGCGCATCCGCTAGGAAAAATATTCTAATTCGGATTTTTTGCGCAATCTTACTCGAAAAGGACTCCTTTTAACAAATTTGCATGTTGCCAGAACCAAAAGGTGGTCAAAAATTTTTTAAACGTTTTTTTTTGTTTTTTTCCTAAAATTATTTTTTTTGCATGGAAAAAAGTTTTTTTAGGTTTTTTGGATCATTCCAAACAGAAAAGGTCTTTAGTAACTTTTCTCTAAAAATGATAGTTTTTGACATATAAACGATTAAAAATTGAAAAATTGCGAAATCGGCCATTTTTAACCCTCAAAAACTATGTGAAAAACAAAAAATTTTAATGTTGCCGAGGTAGGTAGATATTCTTTAAACATCGATTGATGAAATCCCGAAGAGTTTTTTGCAACACAATATTCAAAACTCCTTAGTTTTTTAATTGCTAATCAAGCGTGCGCGACACTATTTTCCACCGACCGTATGGTGCAAATGAAAGGAATAAATTCGATATTTCGTAAACCGGCAACTTTAAGGAAAAATCCCGATTTTTCGATTTTTATTTTTAAGTTATGATATTGTGGCATATATGGTATACTAGAGACGTCATCCATCTGGACGTGATGACGTAATCGATGATTTTTTTAAACGAGAATAGGGGTCGTGTCCTAGCTCATTTGAAAGGTTCTTCAATTCTCTATTCAGTAATATAAACATTTACATAATTATTTATACAGGGTGTCCAAAACATTTTTATTAAATTAAATTATTTTACAAAAAAAGAAGTAGAACGACACCCTGTATAAATAATTATGTAAATGTTTACATTACTGAATA
The DNA here is from genome assembly GCF_917563875.1 of Diabrotica virgifera virgifera. Classification (NCBI taxonomy): domain Eukaryota; kingdom Metazoa; phylum Arthropoda; class Insecta; order Coleoptera; family Chrysomelidae; genus Diabrotica; species Diabrotica virgifera. Next base: position 243,560,877 of record NC_065448.1, on the reverse strand, counting down.
GAGAATTAAAAAACCTTTCAAATGAGCTACCACACGACCCCTATTCTCATTTAAAAAAATCATCGATTACGTCATCACGCTCAGACGGATGACGTCACTAGTATACTATATATGCCACAATATCATAACTTAAAAATAAAAATCGACCTGTTTCTGGATTTTCCTTAAAGTCGCCGGTTTACGAAATAACGAATTTATTCCTTTCATTTGCACCATACTGTCGGCGGAAAATAGTGTCGCGCACGCTTGATTAGCAATTAAAAAACAAAGGATATTTGAATATTGTATTGCAAAAAACTCTTCGAGATTTCATCAATCGATGTTTAAAGAATACCTACCTACCTTGGCAACATTAAAATATTCAGTTTTTCACATAGTTTTTGAGGGTTAAAAATGGCCGATTTCGCAATTTTTCAATTTCTAATCGCTTATATGTCAAAAACTATCATTTTTAGAGAAAAGTCACTAAATACCTTTTCTGTTTGGAATGATCCAAAAAACCTAAAAAAACTTTTTTCCATGCAAAAAAAATTATTTTAGGAAAAAAACAAAAAAAAACGTTTAAAAAATTTTTGACCACCTTTTGGTCCTGGCAACATGCAAATTTGTTAAAAGGAGTCCTTTTTGAGTAAGATTGTGCAAAAAATCCGAATTAGAATATTTTTCCTAGCGGATGCGCAGTGGCTTTCTGGACTAAACGGATTCCTCCTTAGCAGTGGTACTTTTTAAATTTTGATCAGAGCTTTGAAGATGGCTTCGTATGCTGAAAGCGCTCAGCTAAGAATTAAATATCTTACACACTTTTAAAATACTTCTTTTCTATGTATAAACATTTTCAATTTCTTTGCAACACGAAAATGCAGCAGCTGCATAATACTCTGGTTAAATCGGAGAGTTCAGGAAGAGTATAAAGAGCAAAAGTGTATAAATATTCGCTAAGAAACGTTGAAAAAATTCTCAAAAATAAAATATTTACAATAGAAAAATATACACAATCAGAAGTTAAAACCAAGAAGTACAAAAACTAAATTAAACTAAACAAGTAGAAAATGCGAGCATTATCATAACGAAAATTTTGTTTATTTACGTATTTAAATTCATAATATGGAAAATTGCTATTATGAAAAGTTGTTAAAAATTCAAAATTATGTTTTAATGTGCAATTATATCGCACCCTCAGTGCAAGACTGCAGTAAGTCAAAATAAGTAAGTTTCGAGATAAAGACGATTTTGTTTATTTTCGTGCTAATATCGGTGAAATAAGATACAAGTTTTAAAAAAAATTAACATTTAATTATGATTTTGCATGCTTTTCAGCCTATAGCCAAAAATAGAAATTTAAATAAAATAATATTAATGCTAAAAAAATTAGGAATTTCAAAGTTACAACACTTTTGCACGGAGAAAATTGTTAATCAATACACATATTAGAATTTCAAAGTTACAACACTCTTGCATGGACAAAATTGTAAAAAGTATAGACACATTTATGGTAGGAGAGCAGAAGCGGGGATTTTTGCAGTAACTCGAGCGCGTCAGATTATCATGTGGGGAGAAACCTGGTACCCTGTAGATGTACCTCTACCATATATTGGCTCTAAAAACAGGGGAGTTCGTTGAGGTGGGGCCGAAAAAAAAATCTATCCTTAGAAAAACTCGAAATCGTCAGATTAAGATAAGGTAAGTTAAGTACATGCAATATAGTTTATATTTCAAAAATCTGACGATTTGGACGAGGCGAAAGGAAATGGGTGAGTCACAAACTTTCATAAGAAAAAAGCGAATATTTCGCGAAATGAACGATATATGTAAAAACTAAAAAGTACGTGCTCAATATTTGTCATAAATCTGTCGAATGATACCAAACACGACTCCCCACGGCGAGGGGGGGGGTAGATTTTAAAATTTAAATACGAATCCCGCAATATTTAGCGAAATGAACATCACATCTAAAAACTGAAAAATACACTTATTCAATATGTTTGAAAAATCTATCGAATGGCACCAAACACGACCCCCATGGAGGTGGGGTGGGGGGACACTTTAAAATTTTAAATAGGAGCCTCCATTTTTTATTACAGATTCGAATTCCTTACGTAAAAATAAGTAAATTTTATTTTGAAACATGTTTTAGAATTATGGATAAATGGCACTATAGTCGGAAAAACGATTGTTGGAAATGGAAAATTAAATTAAAAATGGAAAGTCCATACTAAAATGGAAAACTTTACTTAACTTTTTTTGGTTTTAGATCCTACTCTTCACAACCCAATCGGTCCCCAAAGCGCTCGAGTGACTGCACATTTAGCATACTTTCCTCCCCTACTATTATTACTGTTAGTTGTTGCCCTCGTCTCGTACATCATCTTGTGCCAAAATATTTTTATAAAAACTATGGTGGGCTTCTGGTATCATACCCGAATGGCATACAAGTATACCAAATCTTTCTTTTTGGCCATTTAAATTTTTGGCTGTTCTTTGGCAAATTTTCTGAGACTAGATATTTTTGACCTGTCAGTATTGTTAATACACAAGTTTTAAGATAACTGTTTTTCCTTTCATGAGAAAAAATACTTTTTGGTCGTAAATAATTAGTCTTAATTTATGTTTTTAATCCAATCTAACAAGTAAATGGTCAAACGACATCACACACATCTTATGGAAAATATAATGTCACACAAAGGACATAAAATTTACATGAATAGATTGGTCTCGTAAATCTTTGTTTATTGTCTCTGCCGTTAATGGATTACGTAGACACGCTGTATATTATATTAAAATTAAACGTTACAGATATACATATTAAAATAACAAATATCTTACTTTTTTCGTGCCTTTCATTGCTTGTTATCGAAGCTATTGCAATGTTCCGTGCAAAACTGTTGTAACTGTTACATTAGAGTTACAACAGTTTTGCACGGAACTTATGTTCAAAAACGGAAAATAGTTAAACTGTTGTTGTTGTAATATTTAGCCAGTTAAGCATTTGAAAATTACTAAAGTTTTACAGGGAATAGATATGCATGTTTACAATCGAATTCCATGATTACTTCATTTTCAAACAATTTTTGAGTTACTGCAGTCTTGCACTGAGGGTGCGATATCATTCTAACTTAAATGTTGTGAACTATAAAAGTACTTTACTTTTGAGTAAATTGATCGAAATTCATATTTTTTTATATATCTCGTATAAAATTAATAATATTTGATATAATATGATGGTTGCATCATAAATCTTAGACCATGAAGATCTTTTTATGAAAAATAGCTTTTCTTCGTCAAATTAAAAATAAAAGAGTTATAAATGAAAATGATGTTGGTATCCATAATTTGAGAAAAATCTTCAAATATTTTTTCCGTTAGAAGGATGTATGTAATTGGATATATCAGAACATAATTTTTTATTCCAAACAACATTTCATAACAATTTTTAATATTCTGAAATAAATAAAGATACTTTTTACTCATGAAGTGAAGTAAAGTGTTTAGAATCGTCAACAATGGTTGGAAATGGAACAGTCCATTTATCATTAGGTACTTCCATTAAAGGGGAGGCCGTATACTCGTACAAACCTTTTTAAAGTTGTTAATAAATTATTGCTTTCAAAATATACTCAAATTGTATTTTTAAACATCTTATTTATTTTATATAATATAATAATTAAATTCACTATCAAATGTCATTTATATTTTATTAATACTTAATTTAATATTTAGTTTGACATTCACGAAGTGTCAAACTCAAATGTAAATAAAATTTTATTTGCTTAACAAATTCAGAATAAAACTAGCCTACTTACTAGCAACGATTTCAGTTGACGTTTAGTGTGTCGGCAGAAAATAAAAGGATTGTGACGTCACATTTTAGAATTTGAAGTCGGTTATCTCGAAGATAGTTCCCTAACAACACAAAACATTCCAGGAATGTACTATCAAAGTTCTATTAATGTTTGAATGTACTGGACATTCAAGGAACATTCGTTAAATATCTGATTAAGTTATTCGTGGAATGTTACCACAAGACATTCTATCAACAGACTACCAATGTCCTATAATTTAAGAGAGGCCATTTACTATTCAATTTGCATTCATTTTCAAATTTGCTGCGCGTGTATATGTATTTAGGCAATCCAAACCACGTGACTTCTGGCGTTCTGTATCGTCTGTATGGCATACAGGTTACAGAGGTTATGTTTGTAATATCATTTCATTTCATCATTTCACTCTTTATCGTCATATTTTGGATTCATTTGGATTTCGTTTGCTGTATTTTGTGAACTTTATAAACTTTACCACACTGCAAAGTGATTATTTAAGGAAATTATTATTGGAGACACCAGATGTTTGCATGTTTGGAGAAAGGTAGGGCAAACAATTTTTATAAATGTTCATTTTTCTCTGATATTTATCAATATTGATGAATTTTGCAAGCAATAACATTATTTCTTTTATTGTTTTAGATGTTTATTGAAGCTGAAAATAATTGGGGATTTAGATCCATATACAATTCAGTCAGAATTGGATTTTACCATAAAGTGCATTCCACCAAATTACTATTATAGATATTATAGATGAAAGCATACAAAAGCCCTCAGGCACATAAATATTTTACAGCTGGATTTGTTTTTAAAGTTGGAGTAAAGTTGGAAGTCACAAGCAACAACTTCGTAAGTACCTACAAGAATATTGAGGAAATCCAGCTCCTGGATACTACTGGGTAAACTAGAAGATTGAAGAGGACAAAGCCTTTTGAACTAGTTTGAGTGATAGTGAAAAGCAGAGCATAATGCTTGTGTGTCTATGTATGTTAGAATAGTGCGGTTAGAAAAGCAGAGCATAGTGCTTGTGTGCCTGTTAGATTAGGTAAGAGACGCTATGGGTAAGCTCTTCATTTTAAGGAACAGTAGTAATTTAGGTTAAATTAAAATTGCTCATTGGTCAGAGTTATGACCAGATTGTAATTCTAATGAATAATTCAATACAATGAATCGTCATCGTAGTGATGATTATGGAAAAAAATATATGACAAGATATTGTGCAATAAAAATGTTTATATTTATCAAGGATGTATTATTTGGTATGGCTACATATACAGTCGGAAAAATTAAAGAATACTCATGAATGAACATATAAAACACGCTGTATTTTCCTGTCACCGTGTCATAAAGAAAATTGTCCAGTGCAAGTTACAATAATTATTACATATAATTGTGCTGACCAGTTTTTTGTGTGACACGGTGACAGGAAAATACAGCGTGTTTTAATATGTTCGTTCATGGGTATTCTTTCATTTTTCCTACTGTACTTCTGGTATATCGTCAGTGATGTGACAATACCTCCTATCTGCTTTTTCATGAAATTTGTAGGAGATGAAAAACTTGTTTGGGCCACCTCGTGTTTTCATATATTTTTTGATTTGTTTTGTAGTAAATTCCAACTCTCTATTTACTACAAAACAAGTCAAAACTTACGTATGAAAACAGGAGGTGACCGTAAAAAATGTTTTTCGTCTCCTGCAAAACTCATGAAAAAACATATAGGAGGTATTGTCACATCACTGACGATATATTTCATAGAATATCTAAAAATTATACTTTGAATGTCCTAAGAACATTCATGGAATGTTTCAACAAGACATTCAGTCTAAACAATATACTGTGAATGTTCAAAGAACATTCATAGACATTGATGGAATGTTCCAACAAGACATTCAAGGAATGTTTAAAATGCTGACACAGCACTTTCCTGGGACTTTCCAGGGACATTCGTCTGCTTTTGGGGACATTCCAGGAATGTTTTCAATGTCCTGTGTGTACCTTCTAGGAACATTCCTGGAATGTTTTGTGTTATTAGGGTTAGATATATCGAAATGCCGTTTTCAGATTTGGATTCAGAAGACAAAACTACATACGAATCCATCGGAAATTGGCTCTAAGTATTGCAGGAGCGGCGACGCACGAACGAACACACTTTGCGAATTTATAAACGAAAAGTTTTCTTTGAAAATTATAGGTAGGTATATCTACTTGTTTGAAAACCATTGTATTTAATAAATAAAACAATATTGATTTAATTTGTGTTCACCGTATGTTTTATTTACCTATCTAATCAAACACGATGCCTCGTACACTGCTCCATAATGCATAGAATCCCTTTCAAAATAAACCTTCTTTGAGTTCACATTTTTCAGCCGTTGGAAATCCTCGAACCCTCCATAATTCTTCTATTGACACTGCTACGCACACACAGAATTATAAATCCATTTTATCACACTGTAAATGCAAATGTTCTAGCTAAAATAAAATAGAGATATCTATCAGCCAACCAAGGGAGAATCATGGAATGTGGGATGGGAGATGGGAGAGACGATCCCCACTAAAAACGAAAATCTTTAAGGATGTGAAGACAGCATAGAATATTTATGGTAATGAATACCAAAGTTTGCAATTTTCTGGAAATATACGGCACTAACTGCGTCTACGACTGCAGTTCTAACCTAGTTGAGTAGAAGTTTTCGTTTTGTACATGCTGAATTTATATGGGATTATTTCGAATTGTGTAATTTGCGGTTTTAACAATCGAAATAATAAAATCGAGTTGAGCAGTTGAAAATAATATATGAAGTATTAAACTAGAGTTTGCCATTTATTATTTGACATTTTATTCAATAAATATAAAGTTAAGACTATTTGACGTACAGTTCAGAGAAATAAGATTTTTCTCGTGACACATCCCCCTCCAGGCCGAAACCAAATTTTTTGAGTAGTATGGACATCTATATTAATAGCCTACTCGTATATGTTTCCTCCAGCAGATTTTGATGATATACATAGTTATAAACAAATGAAGATCAAAAACGGTAAATTTTCGCCTTTTTCATCTATTACTAAAAATTGCTATTGCTTAGCTAGTGAAGCTGCAACCAATGAAAATGCATGTAATGAAATATAAATAACTGAAGGAACTATAGCTTACGTAACTGAAGAAGATGAAAAAACATGTAATGACAGTTTTATTCCAGTCCAAGGAGTTAAAGAACTAGAAACCGATCCTAAGTTAGAAATCTAAGTTAAAGATAAATTGGGTCCTAAATTTGGAAAACGACATAGGATTACAGAATACAATAAATGAAGAAGTAAGACAATTTTGGATTGGGAAAGGTCTTCAGAATGTAAAAACGTTGATGGAAGTTTTTCATCATCAATAAGAAATTTTGAAGGCATTACAAGATTTTTTTGTAGATCGGATAGCTCAGTGCGACTAGCGGCTGACCCGCACTTCACTTCGACGTGAGGTATGCGAGTTCGAGCCCAGCCATCAGACCATTGGAAAAACAAAAAAGGCTAACGCGTCAGTATAAAATTCTAAATATGAATCTGGCGCTTAGACTGGAATATGCGGGCATCTGATCGACCTATGAGGGAGCAGTACGGCAAGGGATAAGGGCTTGCGGCTCGGTGATACTCCCCCATAGATACCTACCGGAAGGGCGTTGACGCCTAAAATACCGGTGTATATATATTACAAGATTTTTACACAATCTATGGTTTTTCGAAAACATATCATAGTGCATGTGGTGAGACCGCTCCCGTCTGAAAAAATTTCTGATTCGGTTTCTTTGTGGATTGCTATTCAAAAATGTCCCCTTTAAACAAACCTGAAGGGTGCTGGGCGGAATTTTTGGGCAGAAATTGTTTAAACAATTTTTTTAAAAAATATTACGCTTTTTGCTCGGGACCATATATTTTTAGGTTTTTTGGGTCATTTTAAACAAGAAAGGTATCTTGTAATTTTTCTTAAAAAATGGATAGTTTTCGAGTTATAGTCGATTTAAAATGTGAAAAATGCGAAAATACGCATTTCGAGGCCTAAAAACTCATATTTAAATTAGAATTTTTGAGGTTACCAGATACTTAAATTGAAGATTAAACATTCAGCTTCAAGATTGTGAAGAGTGGTTGCGTCTAACCTTAATTTATACAGTTGGTTTTTAACTGTTAAATATGCGTGTTTATCCGATTTTTTTGTCGGTGCGGCGAGCTCTATTTCAAAAATCTCCTATTTTCATCCGAAAAATATTTTTTATAGATTCTTTTGAATATTCTAAATAAAATAAGTTTCTTGACATTTTTCTCAAAAATTAATAGTTTTAAAGTTATATGCGATTTAAAATCCGAAAAATGCCAAAAAAAAACGCATTTTTGATTTTAAATAGCTTATAACTTTAAAACTGTTAACTTTTGAGAGAAATGTCAAGAAACTTATTTCATTTAGAATATTCCAAAGAAACTAGAAAACATATTTTTCGGAAGAAAATAGGAGATTTTTGAAATAGAGCTCGCCGCACCGGCAAAAAAATCGGATAAACACGCATATTTAACAATTAAAAAACAACGGTACAAATTAAGGTTAGACGCAATAACTCTTCAGAATCTTGAAGCTGAATGTCTAAACTTCAATTTAAGTATCTGGCAACCTCAAAAATACTAAATTTAAATATGAGTTTTTAGGCCTCGAAAATGCGTATTTTCGCATTTTTCAGATTTTGAATCACCTATAACTCGAAGACTATCAATTTTTGAGAAAATTTACAAAATACCTTTCTTGTTTAGAATTACCCACAAAACTTAAAAATATAAATGTTTCGGAGCAAAAAAACGTGATCTTTTGTATTTGTTTAAAAAAAAATGTTTAAACAATTTCTGCCCAAAAATTCCGCCCGGCACCCTTCAGATTTGTTTAAAGGGGACATTTTTGAATAGGAATCCGCAAAGAAACCGAATCAGAAGTTTTTCCAGACGGGAGCAGTCTCACCACATGGACTATCAGTGGAACAAAAATTAAAAGAGATTGACGTATTTTTCCTCAAATGGAGTATCGTATTTTGGGTTAATTCTACTAAGCGATCTCATTCGCCACGATCTAGTCCTTAAAAGAACAAGCAGCACAAGATGGACTGCAAAGGCAGATGCAACAAGACCTATGTCTAAAGATTACAATGCTTTTAAATCTGCTCTTTACACTCTTACTGAAGACACTAACTATAAAACTGAAATAGTTCATGAGGAGTGTTTGTTGAAAGAAATGCCAAAAAAAGAAATATTCATAATGAATGAGTTTTTGGACAACAATTTTAGAACGCATCAACGCTCTCAGTAAATAATTACAGAGAGAAGAGATTGAACTTCAGTTCAGCTTCTAAATTCTCTTTTGGAGTTCTTAAAATTCCAAAGAGAAAATGAGAAAATTTTGCTTACTACGAGCAGAAGACCTGCGATCTACAATACTTCTACAGAGTGGACAAAAGTTAAAGGTTGAAACTTATATACTATTTACCAATGTTCGATAATAGTACAGCTAATTACTGAGCTGAGTCGTCGGTTGACAGTGTATGGGTCAGTGAACTCAGTATTTTGTCTTGTGTGTTTTTTCAAGATTGAGTGATACTCAAATAAAGGAGCGTGCTTCATAACTACATAAAAACTATCCTGATGATATTGAATCTGAACTTGAAGATGAACTACACTCAACGATAAAGGTACGTAATATCAATAAAAATGTTATTCAGACAACAAACGCAATACTTAAAATTTGTCCAATTCTTGGTTTTGTTGGGACAACAAAACGATGTTCATCAATTCATTATTTTCGTTCGTTGAGCCAATATATTACGTTTATTTAATGGATGAACATTCATTATATATACCATAATATCACTTTATTGGTATTACGAACTCTGTTCACTGAGTCAACGAACAATATTTATTGAAACAACAACGTCGTTAATTGACGACTTTACACTGTGTGATTTTTCATATGATTTCACTTATACACTGTACTGGAATAAGTGTTACACTCCCCCCACCCCCTTATTAGCTTATTTATTTTTAGCACATAAGCAAAACGCTCGGACAGGTCGATTTTTAAAATAATCAAAGTATATTATAACATCAATGTTTCGAACTTTACACGATCCCTTTTCAGGTGACAGGCACGGCGTAACTTTGATTTTTTAATGGGAAAGTACGTCATGTGACAGCTTATTTAAAAGCGTTTGAAATAGTGATTCCAAAAATGTATAACACTTTAATCCTTTTTGAGAGCGCAGGTGCAAAATTTCGATCGAATTCTTTTTAAACGCATTCATTTTTTTTTTGGAGTTCTGAGAAAACTAATAAGTATTTTTGAAAAATTTAAACGCAGAATAAAATATTACATTATTACCGAGGGCAGAAAGTCCCTTAGAATAAACAAAAAGTTTCTGTTGAATGGTATGCCTATTTGAAATTAAAAATCATACTAAATTTTCTCTTTTTCACCCCTATGACTTATTAAAATAATCATTATAGAGGTTCTCAGGGACTTCAGACCCTCGATAATACTGTAATATTTTATTTTGCATTTAAATTTTCAAAAATAATAATTAGTTTTCCCAGGATTCGAAAAAAATATGAATACATTTAAAAAGAATTTGACCGAAATTTCACGATAATAGACACACAAAAACTTCATTCTACTACGGACTACACTTGAAAACAAAATGCAATTATTATTCGGCACTTCGGTAACATAGAGAAGCTAGGGGTATCACGATAAGGAAAAGCCGTTAACTTTCAAATGGTCAAGCAAAACATTTATTGTCTCAACAACTACGATTATTGTCACAATGAAGGCATTGATTGTGGGTATTAAATGCAGTAGTAAATTGATTAATGCATTCGTTGTCAAAACAATCAATTTACATCTATTCAATAATCATATATTACTCTATATTAACAACATTTGTAAATTGTTTTAATGAAATCTGTACGTTGTCACGATAAACCAAGGTAATTGCTTGTCATCTACGAAATCAAGAACGTGAGTTGCTGCCAGAATTAACAGTATTTATTGAATATACGAAACTAAGTTATTGGCTGAATAATTTGAGTGTTATTGATTAATGTACTCTAGTTATTCTCACAATTATTATTCAATCAATACATTCGTCAATGTCTAAAAGTTCGTTGAAACAACAAATTAAATTGTTGTGAAAACGAAATACTATTCAGTAGTCACTGTTAATCAATATTACGAACTAATTTTTTTTGAGTGTAGAGCAGTTCAAATATTTTATAGCCCAGCTTCAAGACTTGCAGGGAAAACAATAATTTATTCCTGCTTAATAGTCATTTTGGGTTACTTCGCAACAGGCGAACGGACATACTCAGAAATGAAAATGATTTAAAACGAAGAAAGCCTAGGTTTCTTAAGGAGCCTCATAGCTTGGGTTGCCTAGGGGCCTCAAGATTCTTTATCCGGGACTGTCATTATAGCCCGATTAGGGAACATAAAATTTTACGAAAACCTCCAAAAAAATAAAGGAAGGATGAAAATTTGGGAATAGGTAGTTGATATTGTCTATTATTATATAAGAAAAAGTTTACAATTCTACATCCCCTCCATTTTACAAAAATTGGAAAATACGGGGTAAAAAATATTTTCTCGGGGGTGAAAAAATATACGTTCAAAATAAGTCTGGAATTGGATAAAATTACCAATTCTAAGCAACTTTTGATCTATGGAGTTTTTTTACTAAGTCAATACTTTTCGAGTTATTTGAGAGTGAATATGTTCATTTTTAACAAAAAAAACATGTTTTTGGACGGTTTTTCGGAGATAACTCAAAAAGTAAGTATTTTAGCGAAAAAAATGTTATTAGCAACAATATAGCTTATAAAAAACTGAAAAAAATGTTGAATGCATGAGATCTGCGAACCCAGGAGAAGCTGAGTTGTAGCTAATGAAAAGTAGGTTCTTCTTCTTCAAATTCCAAATCGAATAATTCAATGTGAAATAACCAAAAAACGGAGCACTTTCGGGGAAAATTCATTACAACTTTTTTAAAGTGTTTAGAAAAAGGTTTATTTTTGTTTTTTAAAAAAACTTCTGACATTAAAAGTAAGTGAGTTACGCTTAAAATATTGTTGGTGCCTTTTATTTTTTGGTATAAAAATGACGAAAATCACCCCCTAATTAGCTTCTCAAATAAAATTAAACGTTACCGCTTCACAAGTTACTTTACTTATATATTGTTTATATTATATCTAAAAGTTTCATCAGTTTAAAGTGCTCAGGTTAAAAAAAAATTGGGTTTAAAATAAAACATTTTTTTTAATTTTGAAAAAAATGGAATTGTTTGTAGAATTAATTTAAAAATTATTAGTAATACCAAAAACCTAAAAGAGTAATGAAATGTACGTTTTGCTTTTCTGAATATTTCTGATTTTTTGTTTTCTTGTTAGACAAAAATTGGTTATGCCATGGCTGTCCAAAATTTGCTTAAACTCGTGATTAGTTACTCGTTCAGGCCATTTTAACTACAGCTTTTTCAAAATTAAGCATTTTGAACGGATGAAACTAACAGGTGATATAAATAATACATAGAGAAAAAGTAACTTGTGAAGTGGTAGTAATAAAATTTATTTGTGATGCTAATAAGGGGGTGATTTTCGCGATTATTTTACCAAAAATAAAAGGGACCAACAATATTTTGAGCGTAACTCACTTACTTTTAATGCTACAAGTTTTTTTTTTAAACAAAAATAAACCTTTTTCCAAACTCTTTAAAAAAATTAAAATAAATTATCTCCGAAAAGTGCTTCGTTTTTGGGTTATTGCACATTGGAATATTCGATATGGAATTTGGCGAAGAAGAACCTAATTTTCATTAGCTGCAACTCTGCTTCCTCTGGGTCTACAGACCTCATGTATACACCATTTTTTTCAATTTTTTATAAGCTATATTTTTACTGAGAATAATTTTTTCGCTAAAATACTTACTTTTTGAGTTATCTCCGAAAAACCGTCCAAAAAGACGTTTTATTTTGTTAAACATGAACATATTCACTCGCAAATAACTCGAAAAGTATTGACTTAGTGAAAAAAGTCTATAGAACAAAAGTTGTTTAGAATTAGTAATTTTATCTAATTCTGCTCTTATTTTGAATGTATATTTTTCATCTTAGAGAGGGGGGCATTCCCTTCCATTTTTATAAAATGGAGGGGATGTATAATTGTATACTTTTTCTTATATAATAATAGACAATTTCAACTACCTATTCCCAAATTTTCATCCTTCCTTTATTTTTTTTGGGTCAGATTGTTCTTTGATCGGGCTATTACCTAATATTGTTCATTATATAACTTCTGGATTCGCCAGTCACGATATAAGTCAACACATTCTATGATTAGTTTTACCGATCCAATTAATTATTCTGCAACGTGTGAATTATCTAATCCTAATCTGAACATTGCGAATGCATGGGTTGATTATAGTTGGCTAAGAGAAGCTCATCATTGTATTCACAAACAAAACCTCTTAGTTTCGAAACTTTGGTAATTAATTCATGGTAAAGGGCAGATAAAGTTATGTGCCGTGTTTTGCCGCCATAATATCGGGGAAAATCAATCGCAAATAATATTTTAATGTATAAGAGATAACGATATAATCCCGTTAATGAGAGTTTTTGTTAATTATACGGTAACATCGGTTTAATTAATGGTTTACTGTTTGCTTGGGTTCGGGAGCAAAAAGTATGAATTATATTTGAACTCTGCAAGGATTACATTACTGTATTATATTTATTATTCCGTAATTAATTATTACGTTAATATGAAAATGTTTATTATTAACAATATATGTACATAGCAATAGTTTTTTAATAATGTTGTTCTGAAGCTATTTTCTTGTGGCATTTTTTAATTAACTATTTTTAATGGAAAATAAGCCACAATTTTACAAAAAAAAAGATTTTATTATCGTTTCAACGTCCAGATTTTGTATTTTGACCATCCGATTTGGACGTCGAAACGTTAATAAAATCATTTTTTTAGTAAAATTGTGGCTTATTTCCCATTAAAAATAGATTTTTTAATAATATTTTATTAAAATAATGTGTAATAGCATATTTGATTTCTCTCCACCAGAAGGTAGACAGGTGGAAACTACACCGAGAGAACAATTTCTTTTCTCCTAAAACACCGATTTCTTTGAGCAATATTTCTTAAAAGTTAACATATCCTATTAACTTAAACATACCGGTTCACATATGAAGAAACGAGTTTTTTAAACACAACTCAATAATTTCTTACAGATAATTTCTTCAATACTAAGAAATGCATTAATGGTTACATTTAATTTTCTTATCCTAAAGTTTTTATTTCTTAAATTGAAAACTACAAATATTTTGTAGTATAAGAAATATAATGTTAAGTTAATCCATATTTATATTTGTGAACAAGAAATTTTCTTGCAGTCAAATAAATATTTTAAACCACAAGAAATAATTCTTCAGAAATACCCTCTGTAGTAGCTGTGGTTATAAAATAAAAACTTTGTCATTAATGCCGAAATGTTACTTGCAAAGAGATTTTCTTCCACAAAAGAATTGCGCAGATTAACTATTTATGATTAGTCGTCAGTGTTTGTCAAGATGGCGTGATATGTTCATGTTCATATAGATGGATTTTTGATTTATTGGTGTTCTTTAAAAATTAACGGATATTTTGAAGGTACGTACATATATAGGTATTAAATAAAAGTAAATTGAGTAATTTAAGATGTAATATTAATATTGTTGCGTATCCGAATGGTTAAAAAAGAAACATAATAGTATCTTTATATGCTTTTTAGGTATAATGATGGACGACTCTGAAATAAAGGAGCTTATTATTCTAACTGGGAAATATGCCACAACTTAAAGCTGGGACAGAATGATATAATATATTGCTTCAGAACAATATTAAGAAAGGAGTTATTAACCAACTGCGGGGCCTTCAAAAAATGGTAGAACTTCATACATGTAAGTACCTTTTTAAAAATGTCTATACTTATGTATCAACTGTAATACGTTTATTGAATGTATCGTCTTCTATAAAAATATACAATACAACGCTATATTAAACATGGCGGGTGCAACGCTGAGGATGTTTTCTGTTAATTTATTTGAGATAAAGAAATCAGTTAGTGTAAAAGAAATATATGTTTATGGTTAAGAAATGTTATTGCCGAAAACCGTGAATTAGTTAATATGTATTAAATGACTTAGATGTAAACTAATAATACTTTCCCGTAATCAAATTTCTTAATGATTAGGTATGCTGTCTCTTTTAGATTATAAAAATTAAGAAAATTACATATTATTATGTCTGCTTCAATGTTTTACATTGTTTGTATTTTCCCCCTTGTTTTAGCTAAACAATGTTTATTGTGTGACTTAATATTATACAGATAAATAATTAATACTTCATTAACAAAAAGAAAAAAATAAACAACGATGTGTAGGTTAAATAATGCCATGTTTGAACTAAATATGATTGATTATTATTAGTATTAATAGTTCTTATGTGGGGCCGTGTATTTGTTTTTTTATTTCCTAAATTTGTTAAAATAAATATATATGTCTTTATAAAAAAAATTTATTAAAGTAAGTTTACTCTTTTTACATAACGAATTTGTTTTAGTGAATTGCTGATATACAAAGTGCTATTAACAAAAGAAGGAAAATTTGAGGAAGTTGGATTTGCCTCTCCATCCTTTTATTGTTGTGTAGAAGCCAGTGGTTTAAGAGTGGAGAAAATATTTGTATGTAATAATAACGTTTTATATCTTGTTTTATTAATAAATAATGATTTTACCTTAACACAATGATTTATTTTGTCGTATGTAATATCACTTTATTTTCAAGAAATATTAACTTAACTCTAAATATACGTTTACCTCTGCGAAATATATTTCTTAAAATTAAATACATTAATTATTAATAGTAAAATAATAATATTCCTTACTAAGATATATTATTGCTCGGAAAGAATAGTTTTGTTATGTGTAGAATAGTACATTGTTTACCGGGCAGGAAAAGCTTAACATTCCTGGACGACTGTGAAGATTGCTAAGTCGAGGCGCAAGCCGAGACTTAGCAACACAGAGTCCAGGAATGTGGCTTTTCCTACGAGGTAAACATACTATTTTTCCGCAAATCGTTTAAAATTCGACAGATATTGATTGATTTAAAAAAAAACGCGATAATTTTATTCCCAAATAAATGGTGCTTTGAAATTCCTAATAAAATTACTTGGGTTACTATGGTTACTATGTTTTCTATCATTTATGTAGAACACTAACAACTGTACGGAAATATCATTTCCTTACAGTAAGGAAATGACATTTCCTTACAGTAAGGAAGTCCTGACTTTTTTCTTCAAGAAATTTTGACAGGAATGTCAAAATTTCCTGGCGATTTGCGGAAAATAGTATATTGTGCAACAAGTGCAGAAAGGTACTAATTTCTCACGAGTTTGAAAAGTTGCGGTACGAGCGCAAGCGAGTGCCGCAATTCAAACGAGTGAGAAATTACCTTTCTGCACGTGTTTCACACTATACTTTTTCTACAAGCACAGTTTTTCCTAAAAATAAAAATCACAATTTCCAAACGACGATTAATTATAATAGGTACCTATGTGATAAATTTTAAACTGTATTTAATTAATACCTACTAATCAATTTAAATTCCTTATACCTAAATAAATTGCACAGAAATCAGTTAAAAAATTAATGCACTGCCTTAATTTGTTTAAATTTAAACAATTATTACACATTATTGACATTATATTTTATGCAGTCACGGATTTACACAAAACCTACTTCATTCGACGTCTCTTGCACAGGTTGCTAAATCCTTATTGGTTATTTGATAATTATAAAATGTTTAATAAGAATAAAATTGTAAAATAAAACAGTTGTAACATCCATAATTTAGTTTCTATGCTATAGTTAAATATAATAATTGTCTTATAGGTTATATATTTGTCTAAAATTTAACCACGGATGTAAACAGAATATAACGTTACTCAGAATGCGGTAGTCCACGGATGTAAACAGAATATAACGTTACTCAGAATGAGGTAGTCAACTGTGCAGAAAAGAACTTTGCGGCACAGAAACGTCACTTTGCGGCACAGAAACGTCACTTTTCTGCACACTAATGTCAAATATCTTATACTGTGAGAAAATATCAAGTTTGCTAACATAAAACCGTGCAGAAAAGTGCACTTTGAATAGTGGTTGTAGAAAAATATATTTTTATGACTAATAAAATTAATTAACATCAAGTCTAATTTCTTTCTGATAAATGGGTTTGAAGTTTGCCAGAAAGTGATAGTTCAATCATGTTTAAGATATGTTTCTTTGGCTATAGTAGAATTTATTTGAAATATTTTAGAAAAGTATATCTTACATACAAAGATATATTTCTTAGGCAATGTGCCAAGTCGATCTTTCTTAAATATTAATAAACTTTCTTTATGTCAAGAATTTTTTTCTCTCGGTGTAGAAACTGAAAGAGCAAGGGAAAGAACCAGAAAGATGGGAGGACCAGGTCATGAAAGGTATCAAAATCGTGAAAGCGATAAACTGGAGGAAGCTTCGCACATATCGAAATGAGAGGAAGAAAATTGTAACGAGAGCCAAGTCATACAACAAAGAGAACTGATAAGTCCCAGATCTAAGCAATAAATCTGAAAATTATCGTGGAACCGGTTTCTGGTAAAATCCTTAATCTCTGTTTTTACAATTTATAAGGCAAGCAGACGACGAATAAAAGAAACGAAAGGGACTCTACAATATGCAGCCACATTCCATCTATTCGTCTAGGAAAAAATTCCTACGAAAGTTGATTCCGTGTACTCAAAATATGAGTAAAATGAAAAATGAAAAACATCTTAATGTTTCATTTCGATTCAGAGATGAAACCATCACCATGATGGAATTTGACTGCATTTTGTAGAGTCCCCTTCGTCTTCTTTATTCGTTGTCTCCTTGCCTTATAAATTGTAAAAGGCAGAGATTAAGAATGTTACCAGAAAATGGTTATACGAGAATTTTCAAATTTATTGTTTAAATCTGCCACTTCTCATTTCTCTGTAACAGATGTCGATCCCGCTATAGCGTTCGATACTCAGAATTATTTTTATAGTCCAATAAATGACGGTTTTGGAGTGTAATTTTCAGGGGCAACTCCGAATTGCATGAAAATTTTGATTTAGGTTCTATTTACCCTCCACTTTAAAGTTGGTTTGTGCCGTTGGTTGCTTTTACTTGGGGGGTGACAGTCACCCCTTCTCGTGGGTGAAAAAATATATGTTCAAGGTAAGCCCGTAAATGGATAAACTGACTGATTATAAGCAACTTTCATTCTATAGAGTTTTTTATGTAAGTCAATACTTTTCGAGATATTTGCGATTAAAAATGTTTATTTTTCGACAGAAAAACTACGTTTTCAGACGGTTTTCCGCAAATAACCCAAAAAGTAAATATTTTATCAAAAAAAAATATTCTTAGAAGAAGTGTAGCTTATAAAAAAAAATTAAAAAAATGCAGTAAAGCCTATAAACCGAGTAAAAGCAAAGTTGTAGCTCATGAAAAATACGTTCTTATTCGTCTAATTCCAAATCGAATATTTCAACGTGAATTCACCGAATAATTAAGCAATTCTCGGGAAAAACGGATTAACATGTTTTAGAGTGTTTAAAAGAAACTTAATTTTTATTTTTTGCAAAAGTTTCTAGGATCAAAATAAACGAGTTACGCTGAAAAAAAATTGGCCTCTTTTTTTGATAAAAAAAAAATCGTGAAAATCTCCTTCTATTTAACACCATAAATAAAATTAATCGTTACCGCTATACCAGTTACTTTAAATGTATATACCGGGTGGTGAATTGGAAAACGGGACATAGGAAACTCAATGTAAAATTATAAATTGTTGAATTCCTGCTTCCCTAATTATTTTACATCAAAAGTCATGAGAAATTATTTGTAGAGGATTAAAATCTGTATTAAAAACAAAAGTTAAAATTGTTCTACGATTTAAACAGAGTCCCAAATTTTGAAAAATAAGATACATTTGTCATAACTAAGTAAGTGCGTAAAAGTAAGGCCACACGTTACTATTTCTGACAGTACGCAAACTATTGACTGAATAAAACATCTTTCTTATTACTACTTTCTCCTCAACTGAGGACATCTTTTCGACTTTATTGTTTTTTAAACAATAAAAACGATAAAAAATATACTGACGGTTCAAAATATTGTTAATATAATATTTTCATTGTGACCGAAGGCCACCTTATACACATTCTTGCACTGTGTGTGGCCTAAATTTGGCAAATACTTTGATAAAATTTATTACATTTTACAAAATTTTGGAATGTGTTTAATTCGTAGAACAATTTTAACAATTGTTTTCAAAAAAGATTTCAATCCTCTACAAATAGTTTCTCATGTCTTTTGATGTAGAATAATTAGGGAAGCACGAATTCAACAGTTTAGAATTTTACATTGAGTTTCCTATTCACCACACTGTATATTGTAAATATATTAAACCGATTTTAATGAAATTTGGTGGACTTATTATATGACAAAAATTTTCTGGGAGAATGATGAAAGTACTAAGTGCAATTTAAGTGGTTGAAAATCATTGATTAAAACAATCTTATTTTCTCCCATGTTTTCTATTTATTTCCATTTATGCAAGGGTAATAAATTAAAACATTTTTAACCAGCCGTATCAAATAGAAAATTCAATTATCGTTAATTTAATTTCCGCACGACTTTGCTTCAAATGAATCCTTTTGAAGCTATAAGCAAGGAAAGTAGAAAAAAAGTTGTTTTTAGTAATTTTTAAATATTTTAAATATTCTTTTATTAATATTCCTGGCTTCTTAAAAAGGGAGGATAAGTCAATCATTATTAGTAAATATGCCACACAAGTTTTCTTAAAATATAAAAATTCCACTTTTCACATCCATATGTGGTCGCTTGTTTACAAATCAGCATCTAAAGAAGTCCTGATGTATTTTTAATCTCCATATCCAAAGTTAGCTAACTGCACTGTAATATTTGAAAAATTTTTAAACCAAATTGATGACATTAGTACACATATATGCATATGTATTTTTATGATCTGCTTTCTCTTACTTTTATATTAATTAGTATTTATTTAATTAATTATTCAATTATCGCAAATCATACATAAAATTAAGAAAAATCTCAGGGTGCCTTTTTATCATACAAAAAAATAACTAAATTATCTTAGGTTATACTTATCCTTTCTCGTGGCTTCAGTATCTCTTAGTTGATCCTTATCGGGATAAAATAGGAAAAAGGAAATAAATAGAAATACCATAAATAAGCAAATACAAATATCTTTTATTATCAAAAGCAATATTCTGAAAATTTATCAATCAAATCCTGTGGGCATAACTGTCCCAATGAAACTTTTACCACATAAATTAATTTTAATTCAACAAATATTTATCGGTCTGTTCTTGATAACATTGATAAAAACAAACTAAACAAACAAATTTAGATATTCGCAAAACTACTCATACTTCCTATTAAATTTTTGAAATATTGGAATCTTAGTTCATATGCTTTTACTCAAAAAAATTAACTTCTGAACATAAAGAAAATCTATCACATAAGTTATTGACTGACCTTTTGATTCACACACAATGATGTCTCCTCTTGACCCAAACAGCTCTTCCTTGTTAATTATGTTAGGCTACCCATCAAAGCCCTCTCCGTTCTCAGCATCAATCCAACAGCATACCAGCAACTATTTCTCCAAAACACGAGCCAGGCCTCTTTTGACCAGTACTCGTTAAAAAAACTCCAGAATTCTCTCCTCTCTTTCTCACAATTATATTCTCTCCCTTGGACTTTACAGAATCAAAGAGGTATTTCTTCTCAATTTGATCTGTCTCTCGTTCCACTTTTCAGCTACACTCTTCACTATCTAACAACCACTGGTACTTGCTTCTGAACTATTCACGAAAACTTTGACTGCTCTTCTGCGATGCCGGTCACATAATAATTTCCTTTTCCAAACTATCTGAACATGTCAACCTTCTCTCATTTTTATTCTATCTTTGATTGACAAAATGGTACACAATAGTATATACCGTTGTTATATTTAAATTTAATTACTTCTTCTATAGTCCTTGACCTTGACTTTACTGTATAGGGAACATAGGCAATGCAGTCCTTATGAAAGTTTTTAGCGCGGTGACACCGATTTTATCACAAAGAATTTGTAATTGAACATTACAGATATTAAATTAAAACTGTCTTATAAAGACAATCTACAATTTTAGGATTCGTATGTGTTTAAGTTTATTTTATATACTATAGTTATTACGCTTATGAACCATAACATTTTAGATTGCCTTTCTAAAACAGTTTTAATTTAATCTTTCTAAGGTTCGATTACAAATCCTTTTTGATAAAATCGTCATCAGAGCGCTAAAAAACTCTCATAAGGAATTGCTTATATGCCTATGTTCCCTATACTGTAAAGTCAAGGTGGGACGGACTATAGATCTTTATTAATTGCAGGTAATTTCTGTGCTAGTGGTTTAATGCTTTCAACCCCAGCAGACGATAAATGAAAGCAGTGCGCCGCGCGCCGGCACCGTAACCAAAATAACAACGTCTGATGTCACAACAGCAATAAAACAATAAAATATATTTCAAAATAGAGCTAATGGTCATATTAAATATAGACCGATTATTAATTGAACGCATATTGGACATAAAGTGAAGAACAAAAAAACGGTGAAAATTACGTTTTTGGTCTGGTCGACGCCGGGTCCCTTACATCGCCGGGCCCCGGTAAAATGTACCGACTGTACCGCCCTCTCCCCAAACAGCACAGTACGTTTTGAGTACGTACAATTTTGGTACTGTACGTACATGATGTAAAATGTACGTTTTAATTACGTACACTGGGGTACATACCAGTACGTACAGAAGAGTACGTACTAAGTACGTACTATTACGTCCAAGTATGTACCATGAGAAAGAAGAGCTAAGGCATATTTATTATGTCAGGTTATGTTAACCTAACCTAATTTATTTGGTTAGGAACAGGAACTTTCCTTCCACCTCGAGTACAGTTTTGATGTGATAATTCATTGCAAGACAGTTTCATTTAGATTTTTTTTTACTTATTTTTGGTGTTGGAGTTTTGTGTGGTTTCCTGTTATCTTAAGATTATTGAGGTGAGTGTTTTTTAACTTATTATAGTAATACTGAAAAATGTATTTTGTGGGCGAGGAAGTTAGATAAATAAAATTAAATAAAAAATAAGTATATTTAAAACAAAACCATTTGGCAAACTTTAAGAGTCATAAGTTTTGCTTGTTTTTGTACTTCAAATATGAATTTTTTTTTCATATTGGTGAATAAAAAGGTAATTTTAACAATTAATTCATCATTTAGGTATCTATTTTAAATTTTAGACATGTCATCAAATAGTAAACATTACAAAAATGCTACAAAGCAATTGAAACGATTTAAGCAAATGAATGTGCAAAAAATATCTAGTTTTAATATTTCAGTGAAAAGTGAAATACTAGTTTAGATAATAAAACTATGGATATGGCAGACACTAATGATAATTCAATAGATGTTTTTGAAAATTTAGAACATCATTCATTACCACACTCTCTTTCAGACACACTCTGTTTTGAATATGAGAATATATTATTAGAAGATGAAAAATGTATTAGTGATACTACGGAGGATACTACATAAAAGTCTTACCAGTAGCTTATAAGAATGGTGCTGTAAAAATAATATTACACATGTGGCTATTAATGACCTGTTAAATATTTTAAAACCATATCATCCTGAATTACCCCGAGATGCTAGAAGTCGTGTTACACACTCCAAGGAAAACTATTCTACAACCAATAAACTCAGATCACTATATTCATTTTGGATTGAGAAATTGTTTGCAAAAACTACTGTCTCAGTATTCTGGAGAAGAGTGTCTTGATACTGTAGAAATTTTAATTAATATAGATGGTCTTCCACTTTCAAAAAGTTCATCCAGTCAAGTGTATCCAATTTTATGCAGTTTATATCCGAAACAGGGGCCAGTTGATATAGTTGGTATATATCACGGTTATGAGAAACCCAAAGATTCTAATTTATTTTTAGAAAAATTTGTAGAAGATGCCATAGAAATAATAATTAATAATGGTATGAAATATGAAAGTAGAACTTATTTTATTAAAATTAAAGGTTTTATTTGTGATGCTCCTGCTAAAGCATACATTACATGTACTAAAGGTCATTCTGGTTACATGTCTTGCAGTAAATGTGACATTGAAGGGGTTTACACTAATAGGAGTTGTTTTCCTGACACGAAGAATTTTCATTTGCGCACTGCATAAATTTGACTGTATTTAAACTACATTTGACTGTAATTAAATGCATTATGTAACAAAGATATGTACTATACAGTTAACTATAATTTATTGGGCTTAAAATAAAGCATTTAATCGTACTAGAGGGACATCAGTCTTAAAACAGATTTTTTAAAATTATTGTAAAAAACAACCCACTTCTAAATTTCTAAATATTTAGAGCAGTTGCAAAAATGAATTGATTTTCGGAGACACACAAGGCAGACATACATTTAGCAGTATTATTTATTTTTATGGGTGTATTTCCATGGGTTAATTAATGCTTCAGTTGATGATGGTTGTGATAAAATATTCTTTATCAAAAGTATCCAGTTTTATAATTTGATATTCTTTCTTTATAGAAGCTGCAATAAAAAGTCAAAAATGTAGTGATAAGAAGGTGGCGGAGCAAGAAATTGGACGATGGTTGAGGAGAGCCGGGGATCGCTTAAAAACTTTCAAGGAAAAGGAATCAGACTAAAAATTGAATTTATTTATTTTTTAAATAATAAAGATATATTCACCTATATTTACTTTTATTTACATAAATCATCATAAGTGTGTATAGTATGTACATAATATTATGTATATACAGTGATGAGCGCGCTAATAACTGGCAACCTAGCACAACAGATGGAAAACATATTAAATTGTGAGATAAAAAGAAATAAATCTAGTAGAGTTGTTAAAATTAGCGATAGTAACATATAAATTGATATTATATTGATTGTTTCCCACCTTTAGACGTATCAGAGGAGTATGTCAACTAAAACTGTCACTGTGACAGTGGCATTTCTCAAAATCATCTGATACGTCTAAAGGTGGGAAACAATCAATATAATGTCAATCTACAAGTTACTACCGCTAAATTTAACACCTTCACTAGGTTAATCTCTTTTTATCTCACAACTTAATATGTTTTCCATCTTTTGCGTTATTTTGTCGGTTATTAGTGCGCTCATCACTGTATAGTATGTACTACGTACATACCTTCAATATGTATCTACTAGGTACGTACCGTCAGTACGTACTAGGTATGTACCGTCAGTACGTACTAGGTACGTACCGTCAGTACGTATTAGGTACGTACCTTCAGTACGTACTAGGTACGTACCATAATTTGGAAAATGTACGTCTTATGTACGTATTAAGTACGTACTTCGTACAGCAAAGTATGTACATTGTACGTACTTTATGTCCCATCAGTACGTAGTTAGTATGTCTTATGTACGTACTTGTGCTTACTGGGTCGGCGGGCCTGCTTATTGTATCCGAACGTCTGCGGTCCCTCCGGTGAGTACCTACCGATCCCACAAGGATAGAAACTATTTTCACTTATTAATTTTTAATAAATGAAAAATTTCCTACCTCTGATGAGATTCGAACTCACGAACCCTGAATCCAAAGGTAGGCTCTCTTACCACTGAACCACAGAGGGGGTGCTAAAGTATTTAAAACGATTCTATGGTCCTTTTCACAGGCATTTTTCAGTGCGTCACAAGTGAGAGAAAAAAAAGTAAGTCCGTCATAATACACATTTATAACATGACATTTTAGATAAATCTGACAGTGACAGTTGTCAGAATCGTAATTAGCCAAATATGAAAAGGGTATTGCAGTATAACCCTTTGTTTTGCATTTTTTATAAAAACAATTCAATTGTCTTTATTGCATTTATAAAATGGTATTCTCTTTGATTTGTATAGGTTTACAAATTGTACAGATTATAGTCGTATATATAATTAGTACATCATTTTTTGTTCGATTATAGCTCCATCTATCAACAGCTAGAATAAATATTAGAAATGACTGTTATCACGGAAGTACGTTTTTTCTGTCACTTCCAACTTAATGCATTAGAAAGAAATCGAAAAACTGTGATGAAAAGTGCCTATGAGAAAGAGATTAACAGTATTCTTAAACATATCGATTTTATCAATGGTGGTTACAAAAGTATTTTCTTGTGTTTATTACTTTTTTGTTTTTATTTCTTTTTTAAAACTCCGAGTATTAAAGTGGTTTAACCCACATAGTACACCAGAGCTTTCTGCATAATTTTAAATACTTTTTTCTTATTGTCTCCCATTAAAAATAAGCCTGCCGCAAACATTTTAATCCCAACATCATTGAAAGAAAACCAGGCCTTACGATAATAGCATCAAAGCCCGTAAGAAAACTAATTTGCTAATAAAGTCCTGAACTCCTAATTAAATAATTGAAAGAAGCGACTGCACACAACACTTCATTACAACTTTATTCGAAGACCAAACAATTAACTAAGTGACTCGTAATTCAAAGGAGCTTCCTGGAAAGTTTCTTACAGTCTTTTGACCAACTTTTGTGACCGCCTGAAACGGAGCTGAATTTTTTTTGGGTAAAATTTAATCAGAGTTTGGTAAATTCACCTATTGTTGTGTTTATAAATAGACTTTGCTGCTGCACTTGATTTACTGGTGTGGTAAAACGTTTTTCCGTCTGATACAGAAGTTTAAGCAATAGTTTTATAACAAATACACCAATAGTCTGTTAAAAATTATAAATGTTGTTTCTACAATAGTTCGTAGTTAATTATCGTCCATTATTAAAATAAATTGATTTAAATGAATTAAGGAACTTACTTGTACAATAGAAACATATACATATGTGAAATTATTAGAGACAATAATATCTAATTGAGTTTATAAAAAATCTGACCCAAGTCACTGTTTCACCATTCCCGCATTGTCCAACGTCACATATGCCAGTTTATCAGGCGGTTGCTTCTCGTACGAGCTTTATTATTGTTTTAGCGGATTGGGGCTTTGTTTATATCGGACTAGATCCTTATACTACTGCTCAGAGAGAAAATGCGTTTGTTCGGCGATAGTTGAACCCAGAGAAATGTTCTAACGAAGTCTAGCGAAGAGAAAAAATTGCGGTACTTTACCACGTGTCTATTGCCTTCAATCGGAGAAGGCGGAAAAAACGGGCGCTAACGGTGGTCGATAGTCAAGAGAGACAGGATATTCGTTTTTAGTTCACAAATGTCTCAGTGAAATATCTGTAGGTATTTGGAGAGGGATGAAACTATTTAGGGATGACACTGATATAACAACCAATTAACTAAGTGACTCGTAATTCAAAGGAGCTTCCTGGAAAGCTTCTTACAGTCTTTTGACCAACTTTTGTGACCGCCTGAAACGGAGCTGAATTTTTTTTGGTAAAATTTAATCAGAGTTTGGGGAATTCGCCTATTTATTAATTATTTATTAATTGTTGTGTTTATAATAGAATTTGCTGCTGCACTTGATTTACTGGTGTGATAGATCGTTTTTCCGGCTGATACAGAAGTTAAGCAATAGTTTTATAACAAATACACTTATAAATAGTCTATTAAAAATTATGAATCTTGTTTCTACAATAGTTCGTAGTTAAATTTAATTATCGTCCATTATTAATTAAAGTTTAATTAAAGTCCACATTTAATTAACCCTCTATTACTCGCACACGGTGTATGAAACCGGCCCTCTAAATAACTTCCTATAACTCTGATTGGGGTGGAGATTTTGAATTGCTGCTGAATATACCTCTTCAGTCATCAGTCAACTGTGAGTGAAATCCACGACATGCAGTGTAAAAAAAGATATTGCACTTTTATTATTAGGCAACACGGTGCGGTACACCGGGTGTGAGTATTTGTGCACAAATTTTTGTGTTTAAATCAGACATTGATAGTTATAATTAGTAAGGTAATTTAAGATCTTTGTCTTATTTTCAATGTTTATATATTTGTTTATTTATATTTAGATATGGATTACGAGAAGAAGAAGCAAAAATTATTAAAATTATTTGAGGAAGTATCGACTAACGAGGAAAAGTATGAAGATGATAATGAACAAAGTTCCATTTTATTAAAGTAATATAATGTTGACACAAACACATTTCTACAAAATTATATGATCATAATATATTCATTAAATAATATAATTGCACAAAATTTTGCAAAAACATTTTTTTTAATATTGCTGACCCCTAATATTTTTGGACTCGATCTTCTGCACCGTGCGCGAGTATTTGATCACAAAAAATTCGCGCGAGTAACGGAAGGTTAAGTAAATTAAAGTAAGTTGACACAAGTAAATTCAGGAATTTACTTTTATAACAGATCAATGTAAATATATGTGAAATTATTAGATAATATAATTTCAGAGTTGTGTGGACTGTATTAGCTTTTGGATCAATGGAGAATAGAGAGGGAGATTTATAAAAAATCTTACTTAAGTCACAGTTTCACTCGCGGTTGATCAACGTCACATATGCCGGTTTCTCACGCGGATATTTCTATTACGAGATCTAATTGTGTAATGGAGAAATATTTTAGTAGACGCCAAGTCACATAACCAGTTGTAAAATGAAAATGTTAATGTAGATTGATTCCCCGCGACAAATGAATTGGAAGAGCCCAAAAAGGCCGGCAATCACTCCGCTAGGAGTGTAGACGCCATGATGATGATTATTATTACAGCAATAAAATAGACACTTATGGAAATTGTCTTATATTAATTTAAAATAAGAAAGATATTCGCTAATGCATATAATTAAAGAACAAGGCACACAAAGCATTTATTACTAAATAGTAACTTTATTTCAATTTTAATACTGTTGATTATAGATGTAAATTGCACCATATAGAGAGCATAATAAAATTACTTTACCTTAATGATACGGTTTAGTGGGATAACACCACGCCACGGTTCGATAGGATGAAGTAGTTAGAGTTACGCTATACATGTTGATTGTCTCGGTATTGGGTAAAGTTAGTTTAATCTGACTTTCTTACACATCATCAGACCGTTCCAGAGTGTGCTTTACCGTAACTACGAGAGGATTTATTACATTTGATGAATAATTTAGGAGTAGATGCATCATTTAGAATGCTGACGAGGGACTGTATATCCAATGCAGCGCATAATTCTCATACACTAAATTATGTAGATGACAGAGGCAGTAAACTAGTTGACAAGTTATTATTAATTTTAATACGAATATTAAGAATTCTGTGATTAAAAAATATACAGTGAGGACGTTTAGGTTGGAATATATTCATTTTCTCGAGAACGGGCGACTCTGGAGATAAATCCCGAAACAGGTCGATTTTTATTTTTAAATTAAGATTTTTTGGCATATACATCATACTAGTGATGTGATCCATCTTGGCGTGTTGACGTAAACAATGATTTTTTTTAAATGAGAGTAGGGGTCGTGTAATAGCTCATTTTAAAGGTTATTTAATTATCTATTCAGTAATATAAACTTTAATATAACTATTTATACAGGGTGTACAAAAAAATATTTTTTAACTAAATTAATTGAGACAAAAAGAAGAATGCATTTAATTTATTTAATTCAAAATACATTTTACTGTTTTCCGAAAACAGTAAAAACTGTTTGATTGATAAATAAATATTGTTTTTCGCTTAAATTCAATGTTAAAGCTGTCTCTTACAAGTTTGAACACTGAATTTATGCGAAAAGTAATGTTTATTTGTAAAATAAACATTTTTACTTGTTTTCTGAAAGCAGTAAAATGTATTTTGAATTAAATAAATTGCTTACATTCTGCAAGCAAGGTTAAGATATCTGGGAATAGATATAACCAGTTACGGAGATGTTGAAGAGGAAGTACAACAACAAACCTTAAAAGTAAGTAAAGCGGCGGGATCTCTTAATGACACAATCTGGAAGAACAAACACCTTACACAAGACACAAAAGCAAGAATCTATAAAGCAGCAATTAGACCTATGTCTATTGACATACACGGCGGAGACAAGACCTGACACATCTAAAACGAGACGACTACTAAAAATAACAGAGATGCAAATACTTCGACGAATATCAGGGAAAAGACTGTTGGATAGGGAGAGAAGCGAAAACATAAGAAGATCATGCAATGTAGAAGACATAAATGGATGGGTGACAAAACGGAAACAGGAGTGGAACGAACACATTAGTAGAATGGCAGAGGATCTCTTTCTCTCTTCAATCCTGACACCCCGGAGGGAGTGTAGTGGTCGACGTGATGTCGTGTATTGTCCGTCTCCAAAGATCTCTGTCTCTGGTCATTTCTTTTAACTCACGCATAGGTCTTTTGCATATTACTGTAATCTGATCGATCCATCTTGTTGGGAATATTCCTCGTGATCTTCCGCCTTCCACCTTTCTTGTATAATGAGTCTTTCCATGTTTTCTGTGTTGGCTCTCATAACATGTCCAAAGTATTTTAATTGTTGGAGATGGACTTTACTGGAGAGCCGTTGGCTAACTTTTAGCTCCCTTAAAATCGAATTAATTGTTCTATGGTCGGTCCAAGGAATTCACACTCGTCTCCAACAGAACATTTCAGTGGCGTCTATCTTTCTTCTTTCCGAATTTCTCAGGGTCCAAGATTCACATCCGTAAGTCATTATTGGGAATATTAAGCAGTTGATCAACCTCATCTTTAACGCTCTTGAAATTTGACAGTCCTTCCACATTGTGGTCATTTTTGCTGTGGAGACTTTTGCTAGATCACATCTACGTTTTATTTCTTTCTGTAGTGACCATGTGTTTGTGATTAATGATCCCAGATATAAGTATAAGCTCACAACCTCAAACCGATCAATTGTGGTTATATGTGGATGATTGTTATGTAGTCTATCCACTATCATGATCTTTGTCTTTGATATGTTTAATTGCAGACCAAATATTTGACTTTCTTTGGCACAGGACAATATTTGGCAGAGGATAGGATAGTACAAATAGCACGAGATAAGTCACCAAATGGACGAAGAAGTATTGGTAGACAAAGAAAGAGATGGTACGATATCTTAAACAATTTAGGAGGCTAATATTGAAGAGGAAACAGGCTTTAAAGCCTACACACAAGAAGGAAGAAGAAGAAGAAGCCTACATTCTTCTTTTTGTGTGAATTAATTTAATATATTTTTTTGGACTGCCTATAAGTATAGATAATTATTATGTTAATGTTTATATTACTAAATGGAGAATTGAATACCCTTTCAAATGAGCTAGCACACGACCCCTATTCTCATTTAAAAAAATAATCGATTACGTCATCACGCTCAAATGGACGACGTCACTAGTATGATATACATGACAAAAAATCATAATTCAAAATAAAAATCGACCTGTTTCGTGATTTATCTACAAAATCGCCCATTCCTGAGAAAATAAATTTATTGCATCCTAAATGTCCTCACTGTATAATGTTAAATGCCGTTTTATAGAGAATAGAGATAATATGTATTTAATTATGTAAGACTTTGGTATACCAATGAAACTGATAGGTACATTTAGTTCAAGCCACCATGTCTTATAATACAGAAGAGAAAGTATGAGTTCAAAACCAATTGACAGATCCCTTCAAGATAAAATAAAGGGCTAAAGAAGGGAGATGGGTTGTCTCCGACTCTGTTTAATGATAATGGATATGGATATAACATGTTATGTATGGAATATGATATATAAGAAAAATGTCCATACACCCAAAAAAATTATTGCTTAATAAGTTTAAGGAGACTCTAATATACGCAAGTGATATAAACTTGATGGGGTGAACTGCAAGAGACAAAAGACATCACAGAACTTTATGTGGAGTTTGAATAAAATGTGAAAAAATAGGTCTAACCATCAACGTGGATAAAACTAAAGCCCTAATACAGACAAGGAATTAACGAAACTTAAAGTAGTAAAACAACTCACATATTACAACTCAGAACAAAGTTCAAAGTATATAAAACTATCATACAACCAATAGCAATTTATGGCATACAAACATGGATCATGATAGAAACGACAATAAACTTCATCAATACTTTTGAAAGATAGATATTGAGAACTGTATTAGGACCCACCTCTGAAAGGTATGTACAGAATAAGATTCAACTACGATTTGTATCAATATAAAAAAACCTCTATAGCAAATTATGCAAAAATTTAAATAGTCCATGCATTCGGTATACACCACTGACCTCAAGCGTTATTATAACTAGAATACCCTTGGTACCTTAATAACTATAATATTTCTTATGTATTTACTTTTATTCAAAAAAACTATTACTCCGAAACTTTATAACAGAATTACGGTTGGGATCTCTTCATATTATTTGTAACATCCAAACTCCAGCAGCATTTTATTCCGTCCAGCAAACCCATCAATTATTTATTTGAAGAAGTTAATGAAATTGATCGCGATACGAGCACAAAGCAACCTTAAAAGCACAAATAAACCTAAAATTGTTCGGTTTCAAAACAAAATGGACGCAATGTTGCGAGATTGATTTATCTCATCCAGGCGTGCTAAACACGGCAATAAAAACTTTTACTTCTTCTAAAACATCTAACTCTTAGCCGAGCTGTCTAGATGTTACAGTTTATATGATTTCCAGCGGCGTGGATAGTCTGAAAATTAAATTTAAGAATTATTCCAAATACAGTGTGGGTCAAGGAAAACAGTCCACCTCGATATTTGGCAGTATTTATTAGATTTTAAGGAAATGACGAAACAGTTCGATTTTTGATCTAAGGGGGACACATTTTTACGGTACAAGCATCTGTCACTTGTCAACCCCCTCCCTTCCACTTCCCCCACCACTTATTTTTAAATAGGGGATAGGGGTCGCGTGCTATCTCATTTGAAAGATTATTCAATTCTCTATTCAGTAATATAAAAATTAACATAATTATTTGTACAGGGTGTCCAAGAGAAAAATATTTTGATTAAATTAATTTACACAAAAAGAAGAATGCATGTATCTAATTTATTTAAGTCAAAATACATTCTACTGCTGTCACAAAACAGAAAAAAATGTTTTTTGATAAATAAACATTGCTTTTCGCTTAATTTGAATGTTCAAGCTGCCACCCATCTGCCTCTTGGTAGGTTGAATATTGAATTTAAGTAACAAACAATGTTTATTTATCAAATAAACTTTTTTTATGTTTTCTGTCAGCAGTAGAATGTATTTTGAATTCAATAAATTACATACATCCTTCTTGTGTCAATTAATTTAATTCAAAACAATTTTTCTTGGACACCCGGTATAAATAATTATGTTAATGTTGGTATTATTGAATACAGAATTGAATAACCTTTCAAATGAGCTAGCACACGACCACTATTCCTTATTTAAAAATAAGGGGTGGGGGAGTGGAAGGGAGGGGGTTGACAAATGACAGATGTATGTACCGTAAAAATACCCCTTAGATCAAAAATCAACCTCTTTCTTTCTTTCCTTAAAATCTAATAAATATTGCCAAATATCGAGGTGGACTGTTTCCTTTGGCCCACTCTGTATAGGGTGAGGCAGATAACTGGCCTATTAGAAATATCTCGAGAACTAAAGGCAACATAATCATGAAAATAGGAATAATGGGGTTTTGAAGGATGATCTATTAAATGAAAATATTTTCATCTCTTTGCAACTTCCGGTTATAACTTCGTTTTTTTAAATAGGACACCCTGTATATTTTTACATTTTTGGATTCTATTCGATGTCTTCTTTCGTAAAATATGAGGGTTTGTAATATTATACAGGGTATTTTAAAAGATAATTACGTTTTTTTATTAATTTCATAGCAACTTTCACACCCTGTAGGATTGTAGTAGTTTGACATCTAAAACTCTACTTACGTTCAAATGATTTTTAATATACTCTACTATTGTTAAGAATCATTAGCATAGCTAAATTTTTAATTTTAGTATACAGGGTTGGTCGAAACTCGGAATGAGTATTTTTTGAATTTTCTTAAATGGAACACCCTGTTTTTTTTTATTGTAGTGAAATGATATTTTATAGTACTTTTTTATTTCTTAAGCATTCCCTATACCTAACTGCTTTAATTTGTGAGTTATTGATGATTCAATCTAAACATTAATTGCAACACAAAATACGTAAAATTTATTAGGTTGGCCGTGAAAATACTCAATCCCAAATAATTTTTCAGAAATAAATACATATTAATCCAGACTGGTCCTTAAAATTACCAATAATGGTTTAGCTATCAAAATACCTACGTAGTTAAGATTGTTGGTGCGATTAACAATTAAGCACAAATTGAAGCAGTTAGGTATAGGGAATGCTAAAGAAATAAAAAAGTAACATAAAATATTATTTCATTACAATACTAAAATACAGGGTGTTCCATTTAAGAAAACTCAGAGAATACTCATTCCGAGTTTCGACCAACCCTGTATACTAAAATTAAAAATTTAGCTATACTAATGATTCCTAACAATAGTAGAGTATATTAAAAATCATTTGAACGTAAGTAGAGTTTTAGATGTCAAACTACTACAATTCTACAGTGTGTTAATTTTGCTACGAAATTATTAAAAAAACGTAATTATCTTTTAAAATACCCTGTATAATATTACAAAACCTCATATTTTAAGAAAGAAGACATCGAAGAGAATCCAAAAATGTAAAAATATACAGGGTGTTCCATTAAAAAAAACGAAGTTATAAGCAACTTCCGGTATAACCGGAAGTTCCAAAGAGATGAAAATATTTTCATTTAATAGATCATCCTTCAAAACCCCTTTATTCCAATTTTCATGATTCTGTTGCCTTTAGTTCTCGAGATATTTCTAATAGGCCCTTTATTTGACTCACCCTGTATATAAGTTGAAACTATATCAAAAAGTGTTTTTTACTTAAAAAAAACTTTTTTACTTTTTAAAATCCTCTACACACGTTCCGACTAAAGCACTCAATTGTCGTAGCCGACAACGTTGAGCCCGAGAGTTGGTGTGTGGGTGTGCTTGTGAGCTTGTTGACATGGGAAAAAAGTTTTATCCACGGTCAGTACCACTGATCAGGCTTTACAACCGTGATATTCCGACAGCCCGACAGATTAACAACAGATGGGCAGGCCACGTGATACGGAGTAATGACGACAGACTGATTAGCAATGTGTTTTGCGAAAGACCAGACCGTAGAAGATCGGCAGGACGCCCTAGAAAAAGGTGGAAAGATGCAGTTAGAGAAGACCTGGAAAAGATAAATGTGGGACCATAGGAAATAGTAGCACTGGATCAGAACCAATGGAAGACCAACGTTATGAAGGGACATGGTACATGAAGAAGAAGATGGTACCGCCACAACGTGTATATGCCGTTTTATTCACAATACCCAATTACCACAATAGTTTTCAATTCTGTTTTTTCAAAAGTTTGGCACCTGTATGTAAAAACCATTTACAAAAATACTGTTTATAGAGTAGGGCATTTAGAACAAAATAAATCGATTTTTAAATACAGCACCTAGAGACTTACAATCCGACAAGTGAATGCTGGCGGGTTGCGCGTAGAACAAATTGAAAAGTGGAAGGGATTGCTCATTTATATTGCTGTCGGCTATGAGTTCACATCGTAGTGAATAATATCTAGAGTGCTATGTATTAAGAGTATAAGTCAAAAATGAAAATTTTTTATTAGGACCTTTCAAAGTATTTTTTACCACTGATGAAATAACTATTACAACTAAATATCAAAATGGTGACGAAATATGATTAATAAATTAGTAATGAACTATTTTAGTTTCTACTTTGGTAATACCTTATTAATTATATAATTGAAAATATAGAAGAATGCCGAAAAATCTTTTTTATGACTTATACTCTTAGTACATAGTACGTTAGATATCTATTAACGTAATTTTCAGGTTCCAACTAAATTTCTGATACGGCAACCACGCATTTGTGACACTCGCGATTAAGGTCACCCGCTAGTTCTCGCTTGTCGGATTGTACAACTTTTTGCATTGTGTTCGGGAGGATGTCAGAAGAAAATTCTACTAAAGAAAAATGGGTGGAAATGCATAGTTGCATTTTAAAGTGCATAAAATGCGTCCAGAAGTGCATAAACATGTCAAAATAACTGCATTAAGGGCCAGATATTGTTACTTTGGGATTTTTGGAGTCGCTAAAGAGGAATACACCATCAGAACCTACCACCGGAGCACCTGGTGTCCAGGTTCACTGCTAAGGCACGTCCTCTGAAGTTTCGGGGGTTTTCAGCACTAAATTGATGCAAACAGAGACTCGGGGGGTTTTGGGGTCGTTGAACAAGAATACACAATCAAACTCGATACCCGGTGCACCTGGTGCCCAAAAACCCGCCACACTTCAAAAGGTAACATGTCTTACCAGTGACTTTGGGCACACGGTGGTGCGGGGGTCGATTCTGATGGCGTATTCGTATACATCAACTCCAAAAACTACCTAGTAATCTATTTTCATGCATTCAATAGTGATGTTGATTATAGTTACTTTCGTATTCGTTACAAATCGTTACTTTTGTATAAAGTAATCATTTACAGTATTCGTTACTTTGATTACTATGATTATTTTGATACTTTTGTATTTGAGTACCGGTAATCATATCGAGAATCATATTTGTCAGTAGGTAGGTATTTTGTATAGGTATTCCGATATAACAACGACCTTCACCGATCTGTTTAAGGGTTAAAAATGACTTGATTAATATGATTACTTTTGTTACTTTTTTTTTGATTACCGGTAATCATATCGAGAATCGAGTTTCTCAGTAGGTAGGTATTTTGTATAGGTATTCCGATATAATAACGACCTTCAGGAAGTATGAAGTTTTCAGAGTAATCAAAGTAATCAAAGTAGATACAAGAGTCGTTACTCGCTCTAACACGATTGGTACGAAGTAATAAGAGTAATCAAAGTAATCAAAGTAGATACAACAGTCGTTACTCGCCCTGATACGATTGGTACGAAGTAACGAATAATCAGAGTAATCAAAGCAGGTACAATAGTCGTTACTCACTCTAATACGATTGGTATGAAGTAACGAATTAATCAAAGTAATCAAAGTAACGATTTGCCTCTCTGTATAGTAATCGTTACTTTCGGTATTCGTAAGTAACGATTACTTTGTAACGAATAGTTACTTTTTCAACATCACTAGCATTCAAGGCCAAAACCCCTCAAAGCTCCATAAGATTGACGTGCCATAGCAGTAACCGTGGGCACCAGGTGCTCCAGGGGGCAGTTTTGATGACGTATTCGTATTTAATAACCCCAAAACCAGAACGTGTAATCTGTTTGCATCAATTTAGTGCCGAAATCCCTGGAAACTCAAGAAGATGACGTGACCCTAGACACCAGGTGCTCTGGGTGTCAGTTCTAATGGCGCATTTGTTTTCAGAAACCCTAAAAAAACCGCTCGAGTAATCTATTTGCATCAAGTTAATGCCGAAAACCCTCGAAACTTCGAATGACGTGCCTCAGCAGTGACCCTGGGCACCAGGTGCTCGGGAAGTCGGTTCTGATAGCGGAGTCGTATTCAGCGACCCCAAAAACCCCCGAGTAACAAAGTCTGGCAATTAATATGCTTATTTTGACATGTTTATGCACTTTTGGATGAATTTTATGCACTTAAACGGCAATTATCCATTTTCACTAATTTTTCGATAGCAGACTTTTTTCCTGGCATCATACTGAACACAATTTAAAAAATTGCAAGTCTCTAGTTGCTGTATTTAAAAATCGATTTATTCCTATTAGGGGAGTGCATATAGATTTTCACTTCGGAAAAAATCAAACAATATAAAACTTTTTACAATTTCATTAAGAAATGTTTAATAAACAACATATCAAAAAGTTCTACTCAAGAAGTGTACACAAGAACTTCATTTTTTATTAAACAAGTGAACTGCTAAATTAGATGTCTTTTTAAATAACTCCGAAAATATAAATTCTAGATAAAAACTGACTTGACCATTGAAAAATTCAGAAAATTTTACAATAAAACCTTTTATAAAGATTTTTCTAAAGTTAAATCTGTAGCTTCTATAATTTTTTATTTATAACGCTAAAGTCACCCTTCTGACAAACATTGGCGCACTGTAAAATAGCGCTCGGCGAAGTGCACGATTGAGTTATTTTAATGTAATTCTTTAACTAATGGATCAAATGAAATTTTACAAGATTTACGTGAAAGAAGAATACTTAAGCTATGTTATGGTCATAATAAAAAGAAATAAAATGTATGGGCATAAGTACGGTGTGGGCGGAAAGTGAGACTTACATGAATTTTGTTTAAAAATGATTTAAAAATGTGTAACTAATACAATTTTTCCTACAGGACTCTCAGTTTTGCATAACTTACATTTTAAATATCTCACTAAACGATATTTTATTCAAAAAAAATCTCAAAAATTTAATTCAAATGATACGACGACGTCTCAAAAAAATGTAATTTTTGAAAACTTCGTAGTTTTACAGAATTACCATCATTTTAAGACGGTATTACTCAAGTTTTAACAGAGTTATTACAATATTAGAGACGCTTTTTAAAGCTTAGAATGTAATCTTTAAAATACACTGAATTATTTTACTTTAGAAATGAAATAATTTCTTTTTGAGAAAATTAAGAAAGATAACAAAAATGTAATACAAAAACCGAAAATTACCAGCAACAAAAATGTTTATACAAAGTGATCAAAACTTTTTTCTGTAAAACTTACCTAAATGACATTTAATAATAAGCTTCAACAATAATAAATGTTCAACAAAAATTTTTTTTTAGCTCTTATACAGTATATGTGCGTAACTTGGAACCTATTGATAACTGTTTTATTATCAGTTTTATGAAAATAAGTTATTCTTTATAAAATACTCTGCATCGTATATGTATAATCTAATATGCAACCGTCAAATATCAAATTCTATTAAGTTTATACGAAGTATATAAAAAAATATGAATTTCACTCAAGAGTAAAGTACCTTTATATTTCACAATATCGAAAATTGTTATTAAAAAAAGTTGTTTAGAATTAAAAAATATGTTTCAGTGTTTAATAACATCTTTCTAATTAAAATATTGTGCACATAAAGGCACTTAACTCGAAAGATTCATATTTTTTACATACCTCGTATAAAATTGAAAAAGTTTGATATCTGATGGTTGTATCTTAGATTTTTGACCAGGTAGAGCATTTTATGAAGAAATCCTTTTTTTCGTAAAATTTATAATAAAATAGTTATTATAATTGTACTAAAATGATGATGGGTATCCGTAATTTGAGAAAAAATTGGAAAGAATTTTTTTTCGATTAAAATGATGTGTATGTAATTGTATATTAAAACATAGTTTTTAATTTCAAACAACCTTCCATAATAACATTTTTTGATATTCGAGAATATAAAGGCACTCATATAAAAATTCTTATTTTTTACATACCTCGTATAAAATTGAAAAGGTTTAATATCTGATGGTTGTATCTTAGATTTTTGACCAGGTAGAGCATTTTATAAAGAATAACTTTTTTTCGTAAAATTGATAATAAAAAAGTTTTCCGTGTGGTTCCTAGCTATGCAGACATACTGTATAAGAGCTTCTGTATAAGAATTTTCAAATTGTAATGCCATATTCGGATTCAGCATAATCAAAAACAAAATAGAAACATATTTGATGAAAGTAAAATGATGAATTCAACGATATTTTTAAAATGATTTATACAAAAAAATTGTTATTGTTTAAACAATTAATAAACAATTAGCGGCCAAATCTGCGAGTAGAACTTTTTACTTCAACATGTATACAGGGTGAGTCATGAGGAACTGTACATACTCCTACCTCGTATAGAGGCCCCTATGGGGAATAACAAATGACCATTAAAAAGTGTCTGCTCCCATTTTTTAATAATATACAGGGCGAGTTTCGCATTTTGACAGAAATTTATATTCGTTATAATTTTTGAACGGTCAAATCGATGTGTCTCTTATTTTGGTCAATCGTTACACTATTACCACCTAATCAACTTCTTTATTCAAACTAGAAAAAATTCAGGTCCGCCTTTAAAAAATTAGTTCGCTTGGGTCTTAGAAAAAATTTCACCCTGTATACGCTTTTTGAAAACTCTAATATTCATTTTACAAATTAGACAAATAGGCAATTAAAATGACATATTTATTTTTTTCCCCACACGATCACTTAATTTTGTATAAAAAAAATCAAATTTGACTAAGAATTAAAAATTTGGTAAAGTGAACCATAGATTTAAAAAAAAAATTAACTTTTATTAGAAAAATAAATTTTTTTTAACAAATATTTGATTTATGTTACCACCCAATCAACTAATTTATTCAAACTAGAAAAAAATCAGGTCCGGCTTTAAAAAATTAGTTCGTTTGGGTCTTAGAAAAAATTTCACCCTGTATACGCTTTTTGAAAACTCTAATATGAATTTTACAAATTAGACAAATAGGCAATTAAAATGGCGTATTTATTTTTTCCCCACACGATTACTTAATTTTTTATTAAAAAATCAAATTTGTCAAAATCGCAATTTTACCATAAAAATAAAAAAAATTAAACAACGTTTTTCTTAGAATTAAAAGTTTCTCCATTTTTTTTTCTATAACACGTCTAGATCTAAAACTCCCCATAACACTTCCCTTTGAACTCTATAGTTTAACATAGACGTGATCAAATAGATAAATTTTAAATTTTTTCACTTAATTTCTGCGATCTAACTTTGCAATTCACGAAGCTGCACCTTTTATTTTTAAAAATTCATAACTTTTACGAAAAGAAGACTGAAAGTCTACAACAATTGTCATAGTCTTCACATTGGTAAGAGATATGTGCTGTAAAAATTTCAGAAAAAAAATTTTTAAATGGAACGTTGTAGCGAGTTAAACCGTGATTTCATCTTTTTTTTTTTCATTTTTAGGTTAAAATTCCGATTTTGACAAATTTGATTTTTTAATAAAAAATTAAGTAATCGTGTGGGGAAAAAATAAATAAGCCATTTTAATTGCCAATTTGTCTAATTTGTAAAATTCATATTAGAGTTTTTAAAAAGCGTATACAGGATGAAATTTTTTCTAAGACCAAAACGAAATAATTTTTTAAATCCGAGCCTGATTTTTTTCTAGTTTGAATAAATCAGTTGATTGGGTGGTAGCATAAATTAAATATTTGTTAAAAAAATTAATTTTTGTAATAAAAGTTAATTTTTTTAAATCTATGGTTTACTTTACCAAACTTTTAATTATTATTCATAGTCAAATTTAATTTTTTTATAAAAATTTATGTAACATGTGGGCAAAAAACTAAATATGCCATTTTAATTGCCTATTTGTCTAATTTGTAAAATTCATATTAGAGTTTTTAAAAAAGCGTATACAGGGTGAAATTTTTTCTAAGACCCAAACGAACTAATTTTTAAAGCAGGACCTGATTTTTTTCTAGTTTGAATAAAGCAGTTGATTGGATGGTAACATAAATCAAATATTTGTTAAAAAAATTAATTTTTGTAATAAAAGTTAATTTTTTTAATACTATGGTTTACTTTAACAAACTTTTAATTCATAGTCAAATTTGATTTTTTTATCAAAAATTAAGTAATCGTGTGGGGAAAAAAATAAATATGCCATTTTAATTGCCTATTTGTCTAATTTGTAAAATTCATATTAGAGTTTTCAAAAAGCGTATACAGTGTGAAATTTTTTCTAAGACCCAAACGAATTAATTTTTTAAAGCCGGACCTGATTTTTTCTGGTTTGAATAAATCAGTTGATTAGGTGGTAATAGTATAACGATTGACCAAAATAAGAGACACATCTATCTGACCGTCCAAAAATTATGACGAATATAAATTTCTGTCAAAATGCGAAACTCGCCCTGTATATTATTAAACAAGGGGAGCAGACACTTTTTAATGGTCATTTGTTATTCCCCATAGAAGCCTCTATACGAGGTAGGAGTATGTA
The DNA here is from genome assembly GCF_917563875.1 of Diabrotica virgifera virgifera. NCBI lineage: Eukaryota > Metazoa > Arthropoda > Insecta > Coleoptera > Chrysomelidae > Diabrotica > Diabrotica virgifera. The sequence continues at coordinate 243,519,797 of NC_065448.1, read as the reverse complement.
CAGTTCCTCATGACTCACCCTGTATAAACTAACAAAAAAAGTTTTAGAAAAATATACGCTTGTTTGAATTTTTCCGAAACAACGCATGTTTTCGTTCTAAATGCACTCCCCTATATGTTTTTAGTGCTAAATGCCCTCGCCTAATGGTTTCGTAACCGATTGTGTAGAAATAACGATTGTGTGGATAATTACTATTTATTCTATAAATGACAGCGCATTGTAGAATAGCAACAGAAATATTTTCATAGTATTTCAGATGAGTTAATTTACATTTTCAACAACACAAAAACATCCATTTATATTCCAATAAGAAAGTAATCCTCCCATTAGTTTTTTCCATTTTTATATACAAAGTTTTTCCAGCTAATTCAACGAGTAGTCTTAAAAGAATTCTGCGATCCAATAACATATTTTACCACTTTTTGTAGAACTAAATCTAAAATCAAATGAACGTGAGTTAGAGTGAGAAAAGAGATTTCGTGAATCGGTACATAAATGTTTCTGCAGGTATTAAGGTAGTACAGTTCTTCTAATTGGATTAGCTCACGCTAAATTAAGCCATTTTCAATAGTAACTTGACTAATAGTATTGAATGTGACGGTTTTATGGACTTCAAAAGTGTGATTTTCATAAACTTTAATTTCAATTTACGCCTTTATTAATCGAAATTTAGATTTATGATATGAAATATTGTAATTTATAGACGAGTTTATTCATTAATTTTTCCAGAAGAAGTATGCGGTGTCCTTTGTATTTATAACGTAAATATTGTTAAATAATTTTTATGGGGAAAATTTAGAGAATTAATTTTATGTCAAAGACCACGAGATCATAAATTTTCATCGCCCTGTATATAGCCAAAATTTGTAAATAATATGATTTAGCCGTAAGCAGTGTTTCGTGGAAAGAGAAAAACGTTAGTGATAAAGATTCTACGTACGGATTTAGGCAATTCAAACAATGAACTAAATTACGGTCGGTTTTAGAAAGTTAATGTGCCGCTTTGGAATAGACAATAGAATGTTTCTAAATGGCTTCCTAAAAAGAAAACGACGGTAAACAACTTAGTTTTAGAATATAGGGATTTTTCTAGGATATAAGCAACATTTAATTTTAATATCTCCTAGAAATTTGACAAGACAGAAAATTTGTATACAACACTATTTGTTCTTAAGAAATGAAAGTAGGGATGTAATGTGTAGAGAGAATGCTTGTGATTGGCGAAGAGATGGATTGAGGAAGAAAAATTTGTTGAGTCTCAGATTGATGAAGGAAAAAGATTTACTGTGTAATTAAGATCTGAAGGGAGCAGTCCAGTTCGAAATCTAGTCATTTGTGTAAAGTGGTGAATTTGGTGGCCGTGTAAGCAGATTCCTGTTGAGGCGAAATCGTGATCGAGTCGAGAAGTACAATCTTCAACGTAGAATGAAGTAAACACTTCTGTTGTATGTAGGTATATAATTTATTAAAAAATTTCTTAAAATTTATCCACAAGGGAGTGGAAGTACAACAAAACGTTTTCGGTCAAACTGACCATCCTCAGTGTAAACGTCCAGTTTACAAGTAATTGAAACTAACCACTTGAATAGGTGTAAAACCTCAAAATAACATTATTGCTACATTATGAGCTGTGTAGTAATCGACAATAAGTCGATGTCTTAAGATTAAAAATAAATCACATGTGGATGTATGTCATCTTTGCTCGGAATTTACACAAGGTTGTGATCAGGTGAGAGGTTAACAACCAATTGGTTGACATACATCCACATGTGATTTATTTTTAATCTTAAGACATCGACTTATTGTCGATTACTACACAGCTCATAATGTAGCAATAATGTTATTTTGAGGTTTTACACCTATTCAAGTGGCTAGGTTCAATTACTTGTACACTGGACGTTTACACTGAGGATGGTCAGTTTGACCGAAAACGTTTTGTTGTACTTCCACTCCCTTGTGGATAAATTTTAAGAAATTTTTTAATAAATTATATACCTACATACAACAGAAGTGTTTACTTCATTCTACGTTGTCTTAACAAAGGTATACAGCCAACTACAGGGTTTACCCTTTTAAAGTTTTAAGTACAATCTTCTCGTGTCCGAAGAGATTTCAGCTTTCTGTCTGGAACGAGTAGCCGGTTTGTATCAATTTTGCACAAGATATCGAACTGAGAGAAAAAATCTTGCAATCATAAAGATTGATATTGTTTGTATCGAGTCGGAGACTAAGTAGGGGAGAGATTTCGAGCGAGAGCTGTTTTTTGTTTGTGAAACAGTTTGGAAGAGAAAGACCGTAGCAGCATCCGAGGAGCACGTGTGGGAGAATCGAGGACAACACAATCCATGAGAAGAAGTAAAGAAGATAAAAAAAGGTTAGTCAGTTTATTTGTGAAAAGGAGAGAGTTGTTGTATATTACATACCACATTTGTTTTTATCAATGTAACAGTTTTTACAGCATAATTTATTCATTCATAAATTAATAGAAGAGATCTATAATCTATATAAAAAGGTGAAAATTAAATTTTGTTTTTTTTTTATAATTAGAACAGTCTACAGAATCATTTAAATGAAAATTTGTTAAAAGAATAAGGAGATAGTAGAATTAAAGATTAATTTTCTTAGATAAGAAATTTTAACAACAGAATAAAGTTTTAGCATACATTTTGAATCTTGTATTTATGGTATAGTAATTAAATAAAAAATATTTATTAAATTTATATGATTTTGAGTATGTTTATTTTTTCTGTATTGTCCTGGATAAAGCAAGCAACGAGAAATACTAGAAGCCACAAACTAAAAGTGATACATTAAAATCAATTAGCCCTGAGAATATTTTTTATTGGAAAGTTTTTATTTTATTAAATTTTGATTCTGTTTCCATGAGTAGTAATTAAAATAATTAATTAATTAACTGAATTAATAAGATGCTGATCAGTCTCATAACAGAGAGAAAATACAGAGCCTAACAATATATATCTAAAAAAAAAATAATATTTGTTAACACAATAACATTACATTAATTTATATTCTAATAAGAAAATATTACTCCCATTAGTTTTTTTTTTCTTTTGTATATAAAAAGTTTTTCCAGTAAATCGTGAAACAATTCTGCGATCCAATATGATATTTTCCCACTTTTTGCCGCAGAAATTGACTGTTTGACCCTTTCTGACCCCCGTAAGCGAAAATGGGTGGTTTTGACGCCAAAGCAGTGTCTGTATCAGTCTATATAAAGTCGGGAGACTTGTCAGATCCAGACGCCCGGCCGAAGTGACGTGGGGCGTTTGTTACAGGAGACAGGCAAGGGACAGAGGACAGGGACAGGAGAACAGGGTCAGGGCATTCCCTTTACAAGGACGATCATCACACGCCAGATTGACTTGTCACACCATAAATAAATGCCATAGATTTGTATCTACTTCAATTTAGCTTCCGTATCGTTTGATGGTGCGGATTATTTTGGAATGAAAAGGGTTTGAAAGGTAAAGTTATGATTTATTTGTGTCCTTCAACATACAGCTGAATTTTTCCATGTTATGTTGAGTGTTTATACGCAGAGGAATATACAGAAATATTTTCACAAATACATTTTCGTTTGTACGAATACAGTATATATGCCTTTCGAAAATATTGATCATTTTGATGGGATTAATAAAATATTTATTTTGCAAGAAAACTTCATGGAAAATATAAATGAATATTGTTTTTAAACAAACTTCATTGCCAATCTTATGTTTAAAGGTTCTTCTACTTAATATTATTATATGAACTATAAAAATAATAATATAACATAGTCTCCTTCGAGTTCTATACTCTTTGTCCTACGTTTCTCAAATTTTTTTATCCCTTCCGAAAAATATGATTTGTCGAGGTCATTATAACAGGCATTTGTTTCTGAGATGATTTCGTCATTGGAGTCAAATCTCTTTCTGTCGGACCATTTCTTCACGTTTTAGAACAAGAAATAGTCGCTCGGGGCTAAATCTGGAGAATAGGGTGGATGAGGGAGCAGTTCGTAGCCTAATTCATAGATTTTTGCAATGGAAACTTCACACATGGGCACCCTTGCAATGTTCTGGCGAAACAGAACTTTTCTTGCCAAATTCGGTTGCACTTTTCAATTCCTCGAATAGAATCGATTCCATAAGTTGGTACAATATTCGCCACGGACCGTTTTTTCCTTTTGAAGGTAGCCAAAATGTGCATCCCCAAAAAACAGTTGCCATGATATTATTGGCTGATAAACCCACCTTTGCCTTTTTTGGCGCCGATTTACTTAGAGAAACCCACTATTTTGGCAGCTGTTTGGTCTCCGTTGTGTTGTAGTGGATCTTCGTTTCGTACACGTTTACGAAGCGGCACAAAAACTCGTTCATATTGCTTTCGAACAACGCCAAATATTCAACAAAAAACGAAACCATCAATAAAACCCGCTATAAACAGCTTCAAAACCAAATAAGAAGAAAAATTAGGGATTCTAAAGAAACCTACTTCTCTGAAAAATGTAAAGAAATAGAAGAACTGCAAAACAGATATGACAACTTTAACCTACATAAAAAAGTCAAAGAACTAGCCGGAATAGGAAATAAAAGAACCTCAAATATATTGCTCGACGAAAATGGAAATATTATAATGGAGACAGAACGAAAACTACGACGATGGAAAGAGTACATCGAGGAACTATTTCATGCTTGGAGAGAAGCTAGTACATCCGTAGATAGCCAAACCGGTGATGTGGGCCCAGAGATAACCAAATCAGAGGTTAGTCAGGCAGTAGACTCTATGAAAACCAATAAATCTGCTGGTCCAGATGAATTACCTAGCGATCTGATAAAGTTGGTCAACGAGAAAAACCTGGACATAATAGTAGAACTGTACAACGCTAACTATACTACGGGAATCATCCCTAGAGAAATGTTGACATCAGCATTTTTGTGTTTGCCAAAGAAAGTGAATGCCAAAGAATGCAGTGACTACCGAACCATAAGTTTATTTTCACATACCTTGAAAATTCTGCTGAAAATTATTCACGCTAGAATACATGTATGGGTACCAGAAAGGCATTATTCTCCTTCAACGTGCTGACACAGAGATGTTTGGATTTTAACTGTCCTCTTTACGTCTGTTTTATAGACTACAATAAAGCGTTTGATAAAGTAAAACATAATCGACTCATGGAAATTCTGAAAACTAAAAACTTAGATGAAAGAGATTTAAGACTAATAACACACCTCTATTACAGTTAGCGAGCAATAGTAAGAATTGAAAAAGAAACATCTGAAGAAATGGAAATAAAGAGAGTAGTCCGGCAAGGCTGCATGCTATCACCTCTATTTAACGCTTATTCTGAAGAGGTCATGCGAGAAACTCTGGAAGATGAAGCAGTCGGCATAAGAGTAAATGGAGTCTTAGTTAACAACATCAGATATGCAGATGATACAGTAATAATAGCCGATAGTTTACAAGACCTGCAAAGACTCATGAGTAAAATATTAAGGTGAAGTAGGGAGTACGGAGTCTCTCTCAATATCAAAAAGAATAAGTTTATGAAAATAATAAAAACAACCATAATACTAACGAAATCTTGATAGTACAGGGACAGCATATCGAAAGAGTAAAAAAGTACACTTACCTAGGAACACTTATAACAGAAAATAATGACTACACTGCAGAAATCAAAGTCAGAATCGAAAAAGCACGTTCTAATTTTATGAAAATGAAAAAGGTCCTAACAAAATGTTACGTACACAGCGTACAAAAAATGTTACGTATACTGTGGAGTGGAATCATGGAGGTTAAATGTAGAGACAGTGAGAAGACTTAACGCCTTTGAAATGTGGACCTATAGAAGAATTATGAGGGTTTCCTGGATAGACAGATTTACGAACAACGAAGTACTAAGAAGAATAGGTAAAGAGAAGGAAGTTGAACTTACAATTAAAGAAAGAAAACTACAGTATCTCGGACATGTGATGCGGGGCGAGAAGTATGGCACTCTACGACTCATAATGCCAGGAGAGATAGATGGCAGAAAAAGCATCGGAAGAAGACGCATTTCATGGCTCAAGAACCTCAGAGACGGGTTTGAATGCATCTCAAAATAATTTTTTAGAGCTACTGCCTCAAAAATTAAAATAGCTATGATGATTGCCAACCTCCGTAGCGGAGATGGTACCTGAAGAAGAAGAAATATTCCTGCGAAATTGTCACCTCCTTGCGTTTGTGGTAGACTGTGAGCAAACGTTGCAACCATCTTGCAGAAAGTTTCCTCATACCAAGTGGTCATTCAAAATTGAAACAACTGGTCAATGTGAGATGCCTATAGCTTCCACAGTCTCTCTCACTTTTAATCTCCGATCGGCTAAAGCCATTATCGCGAATTTTTTTCAATTGTTTCGGATGGAGAGACTAGGATTCTGCGACCTCAACTTGACTTCTAGAATGTTCGGCATCTTCTGCCTTGTTCTTGTACTGTATTTCTAAACGATCGCTTATATTAGTAGAGCAAGCAACGAAGCACTAAAAAGCCCAACACCTAGGAATTTTGTGCAGTATGATGAATCGTCACGCAACGTTTTGCATTCAATTCGAGAGAGTGTCAGGCAATTTTGTGAACTAAATTGATCTCCGGCAAAAAATTTTGTGCATGAGAAAATACATTTTCAAAGTGCATCTCGAAGAGATGGAAAATTAAAAATTTAGAACTCAGGAAATATTGACGGAAATGAGTTCAATTTTTATATTTGGGGGTTTTGGAGGTCACTGAACTCAAATTTCATGACGGCGATGGTCTCCGAGGATCCTGGTGCCCAGGGTGGAGCTCGTCGCCTGGGACGATCGAATAATTCGCGGGACGATCGAATAATTCGCAAAATGAAGATTGGATCGAAATACTGAAAAATACGCGTTTAATATTTTTAAAAAATCTATCGAATGACACTAAACACGACCTCCCACTCCATCCCCTGGAGGTGGGGTGGTGGTAACTTTTATTCGAGAATTTTTTTCGAATAGTGGATAGATGGCGCTATAATCATATAATCGGAAAAAACGATTTATCGTGATACCATAGGTAAATTATAGAAACGGTCTAATATCTCGAGAAATACACTTCCAAATAAAAGATCAAAAAATACGTATTTAATATTTTTCAAGAACCTATCGAATAATATCAAACACGAATCACCACTCCACCCCTGGAAGTGAGGTGGGGCTTAACTTTAAAAGCTTAAATGGGAATCCCCATGTTTTATTGCAGATTTGAATTTCTCATGAAAAAATAAGTAATATTTATTCGAAACATTTTTTAGAATTGTTAGTAGATGGCGCTAATAAATAGTGTTTTCCAATTATAGCGCCATCTATCCATAATTCGAAAAAATGTCTCGAATAAAATTTACTTATTTTTACGTAAGGAATCCAAATCTGAAATAAAAAATGGGGCTCCTATTTAAGATTTTAAAATTACACCCCACCCCACCTCCAGGGGTGGACTGGAGGGTCGTGTTTTATGTTATTCGATAGGTTTTTAAAAAATATAAAAGAAGTATTTTTTGGTTTTTTATTTGGAAGTGTATTTCTCGAGATATTAGACCGTTTCTATATATTTACCTGTGGTGTCACGAAAAAATTGTTTTTTCCGATTATAGCGCCATCTACCCACAATTCTAAAAAATGTCTCGAATAAGAGTTGCTTACTTTTAAGTAAGCAATCCAAATCTGCAATAGCAAATGGGATTTCTATTTAAAATTTTAAAGTTACCCCACCCCACCTTCAAGGGGTGGAGTGGGGTGGTCTTGTTTAGTGTCATTCAATAAATTTTTGAAAAATATTGAACATGCATTTTTGAATATTTCGATCCAATCTTCATTTCGCGCATTATTCGATCGCCCCGCGAATTATTCGGTCGTCCCAAGCGACGAGTTCCACCCTGGGCACCAGATACCTCGGAGACCATCGCCGTCATAAAATTCGTGTTCAGTGGCCTCCAAAACCCTCAAGTATAAAAATTGAGCTCATTTTCGTCAATATTTCCTGAGTCCTAAATTTTTTATTTTCCATCTCTTCGAGATGCACTTTAAAGATGCTTTTTCTCATGCACAAAAATTTTTGCCGGAGATCAGTTTTGCTCACAAAATTGCCTGACACTCTTACGAATAGAATGCAAAAAGTTGCATGACGTTTCATCTTACTGCACAAATTTCCTAGGTTTAATGCTTCGTTGTCTCGTCTATAGCTCTGAATATGGTTTGCTTGTCATTATGTAATACTAAACTTACAGCTAACCTAACAAAAACATTTTACAATAAGCTACAATGAATATGTGTCTGTTGTTACTCTTATGTAATGTATTGCAATTATTTTCAGTCTTACTATGCATTGTTTTTAAACCAGGAAGAGTAAATTAGAAAGACAGATTCACACTCAAGAGAGTCACTAGAAAAATCTCCAAATACATCTTCTTTTTTTATTGATCATGTCGGCCTTCGGCGGTATTCCATAAATATTATATTATACTAATTTATTACTATTAAATTCTAAAAACAACTCTTTTTTACAGAAAAGCAGACTAAAAATCTAAAAATTAAAGGAATCACGCAGAAAACACAAAACAAAACGCAGATATAACTTATATAATTAACCTACGAAATGCCAATAATCTTAAAATTTCATAAATGCCATTAGTGTCAAAATGTCATAAATGTCATTCACGAGTAATTTGCTTGATGTTGGACCAGTTACAAACAAGCAATACGGCACGGTAAATTTTAATTACTCCTCCTGCATTAAAAACAGAGTATAGTTATTAAATCATTAACTATTTCCTTATTTCCTGAAGTTTTAAGAAATTAGATTTCTTTTATAACATTCAGTATATTTTTGGAATCAACCCATTATCTTTACGAATGGTTTTATTAAGCTTTTTATAGATTATCCAAAAGCAGAAGCTTTTTCGCTTAACTTACTTTGTCTGATCGTTATCACGATTATTATCTTTAAATTGAGATTTTTCGTGCGACTTCTTATTTACCGAAGTAGAAAATTTGTCTTATCTTTAATTAAGAAACTATAAGCTAAAGTGATTAACAACGGTTTTATGGCGTAAAGAAAAAAACTGAGGGCAATTCAATTAACTAAAATTAAGTTACTACTCCACTAATCAGAAGCTATCAGTGCTGCAAAACAGCAATGTGTAAAATAAAAACAATGGAACTGTAGAAATGACATAAAAATTAAGTTTAAGTCACCGTTATTGTATTATTCTTATGCTTATTAGCATTGGTGTATTTTATAAATATATTCAAGAGGAAAGGAAAAAACTCTAATCTTTTATCCCTGTGGAACGATTCTGCAAGAGAAGCTATCCAAAGAAGTACCAAAGGAGGCTAGCACAGAAGATACAGCTGAAACAAATAGACGACATCGAAGATATAAACGCGAGCTGGGAGAAAATTAAAAACAACATTGAAGAGGCATCAACAGAAGCTCTAGAAAAACTCAAAGTCATACTGAACAAAAAAAACAACAACAATACACCATGGTTCAGAAAAGAAATAAAAGACAAATGTAAAGAGAAGCGAGAGGCAACACTCCAGAATCCAGAGACACCTATAGAAGAATACGAAATTAAACAAAGCAATTGGTAAGAAGAACAAAAAATGAACACTGGGAACAGTTTACAAAAAAAATGGAAAAAGATTACAGAAAGGATGGAGATTCATAAGAAACCAATGGAAAGAAATGGCAGAATTGTAGGAATACAATAACATACCAGCAAAATAATGGGAAATATACTTGACGGAACTGTTTAAAGGAAGGGAAAATAATAATCAAAACAATAACCTACCTGAATTAAGACACGAAATAGAAATCCGTTTTCAGGAAGTAGAGATAGCCATAAATTAACTCAAAAAGAGAAAGTCACCAGGACCAGACGGAATAACCAACGAGCTTCTAAAATACGGAGGAGAAAGTATAACCATAGAGATGACAAAACTTATACAAAAACTAATATTGCACTGCAAGATATCAGACACATGGAGAAACAGCATAATGCAATGCTCAAGAAAGGAGACAAAGAAGACCCCAACAATTATAGAGGTATAAATCTACTGAACACCGCACTTAAGCTAACCACAAAAGTCCCAACCAACAAAATCAATAAACTAACAACTTTATCAGATGAACAACAAGGATTCAGATCCGGAAGATCCTGTTTAGACGCCGTGTTTGTACTAAGAAAAATCACAGAAAAGCCCATTATAAACCAGTATTACACTATGTTTTATAGACCTGACAAAGGCTTTCGATCGCTTAGAAGTCGAAGACGTCTTACATTTACTGTGTAGAAGAAACATACCAATCAATATTATACAAACCATCGAAAACACCTATTTTCATAATAGAATACAGGCAAAGATAAATGGAAAACTACCGCAGTTTATACCAATACAAAGCGGAGTCAGACAAGGTGACTCATTAAGCCCACTGCTCTTTATGTTGTTCTGAAGCTATTTTCTTGTGGCATTTTTATAATCAAGTATATTCAAATGGGAAATAAGCCACAATTTTACCTAAAAATGATTTTATTAACGTTTCGACGCCCAAGTCGGGTGTCGTTGTCAAAATACAAAATAATAATAATAATAATAATAATACAAAATAATAATATAAAAAAAATACACTGCTCTTTAATATAATAATGGACGAAATAATAGAAGCAGTACGTAAAGGTCATGGTTACAGAATGGGGAACAAAAAAAAAAGAATGTGTGTGTACTTTGTACGCACGTAAGAAGATATTCTTCTATTATATAATAGGTAATTTAAACGAAGTAAATATACTTAAAACGTTATTTGTACTTATTTTATTTAAAAATCAAACTAACTTTCTTATCTACCACTTTCAAAAAAGAAGAATATCTTCAAAAATTATATAATAATATACTTACTTAAAATCATAAAATCTATAAACAAATAAAAAAATAATAACTTGCTTGGGGCTCGAACCCACTTCACGTCTACCGCGCCGTATGAAAGCTGACGGCATTTCAAACTAGACCACATTCGCGTGTACGTCATGTGGGAATATACACAAAATAAACGTTTACACCATAAATTTATATGAATTTTATAAAATTATTAGTTTGATTTTTGTCGAAATAAAATACAACAAAATATAGAGTAAGAAAACAATATATGAGATGAAGATTTGTAGAAAGTTTGTTCGTAATCAGATTATTTAAATTAAAGCATTGCCTACTAATAGGTAACTACATTATTTTGTTTACATTTTCCAAATAGATAGGTATTGAAACTATTAGGTATTTCCAACTGAAACATTTAGAATTACGTACCTGCGGCTTTTCAAAACTATTTAAAAAGTCACTATAATTATAAATTTGATTTTATTTCTGTCCACTCATCAATAAAAACTAATATTATACAATATTTTTGTTTACCGATAATCTCCATATAGAACAATTATTGACAGATCATTTCAAAATTTCAACACCCAATCAGAGCCCGTATAACCACTAATACCATACTGTCGGTGTGCGCATGCGCGGGGATCAATCAAATTTTACCCTCAATCGACTCGCCGCTAAAGAAGAATATCTTCAAAAATCCAAATATTATGTTATGCTGACGACGCCGCAATAATCGCCGAGACAGAAGACGATCTCCAAAGATTAACACACATCTTCAATACAACAGCCAAGAAATACAATATGATAATATCAGCAGAAAAAAACCAAATGTATGACAACATCTAAGTACCCAATACGATGTAAAATCGAAATTGATGGGAAAATAATAAAGCAGGAAGTAAGGTTTAGATATCTGGGAATAGATATAACCAGTTACGGAGATGTTGAAGTGGAAGTACGACAACAAAGCTTAAAAACAAGTAAAGCGGCGGGATCCCTTAATGACATAATCTTAAAGAACAAACACCTAAGACAAGACACAAAAACAAGAATCTATAAAGCAGCAATTAGACCTATATTAACATACACGGCGGAGACGAGACGAGACGACTACTAAAAACAACAGAGATGAAAATACTCCGACGAATATCAGGGAAACGTCTGTTGGATGGGGAGAAAAGCGAAAACATAAGAAGATCATGCAATGTAGAAGACATAAATGGGTGGGTGACAAAACGGAAACAGGAATGGAACGAACACATTAGTAGAATGGCAGAGGATAGGAAAGTACGAATAGCACGAGATAAGTCACCAAATGGACGAAGAAGTATTGGCACACCAAGAAAAAATGGTGCGATAACTTAAAATAATTTAGGACGCAAATATTGAAGAATAAACAGGCCATGATGCCTACATACAAGAAGGAAGAAGAAGAAGAAGAGAGTATGCATTCGGCGAGCCTTGACCTACACCTACTGACATAGGGATGTCCCCTAGCGATTTGTCCACCTTCCTGGAAATGGCAGGATGGACAATGAGCTAAGGACGACAGCCCCATGGGGAGATGCACAATGGGTTAATTGTGGCCGAAGTGCTGTGGGACTTGACTTACCCTCCCTACTCTACAGATACAAATCCTAAACTTATTAATCTTAATAATCTCTGATTAAAACTAAGTTCCATTTATGTGTTAAAAGTTAAAATAACTAAATTTTATTTGATTTTATCAAATTACAAATATTAATGTGCTGGCCAAAAAACAAACTTGTTATTACAAGCTATGAAATTCTCCAGTGAAACAGTTTCATTAGTTATTTCGAAGCCATTCTTTATCAAACTTTTAATTAGCAATAAATTTCTACATTTCCAAAAATAACAGTGGAATTAAAACTTCCCCAATTTATGTTTTCAGAGACGAATCGCAGCACGGAGGCAATCTTAAACCGTCGCGTAATCGTCGTCTATCAGAGATCAATTTGGTATCCATAAACTTTTTATTAAATAATTCTAGGCTTCGAGCAAAATTGCTTTAAAAATTTATACTCTTTTTTCAATCTAAAAGCAAATGTAATTATTCAGAGGCGGAGTGGACATTTTCTGATCTAATTTTGATTTGTGGAAGAATTTTAACATTATTGTTTTAATAGGTAAGTTTTTATATAAACCTTTAATAATATGATAAAAACAATGTAATTATTTTAAAGAATGCTCTTTGATTTAACTATCAAAAATTTCAAGACAATGTGTGGATTGAAACAAAGTATCTGTTTTGGCCTCATTATATTTATTTTATTCGGAGTACCTGGTCTATTTACGTGTCCAGATACTGTACTAAATTTTTTGGTTTTTCGTTAATTACTTTTAGATATTAGTAGTAACTAGTCGTAGTCTCAGAAAGTAAGAACACATGCATTCGTTGTTAGGTCGTCGTTTCGTATAGTAACAAGTGCCGCCATAAAAAATGCCGGTTTCAGTTATAGTATGAAATAAATTAACCCTTTCTTCCTCCTTCCTTCACCTTACTAATAACTGAAGACTTCTCGACCTACCAGTTAAAATAAGGTAAGAATGTTTGTTATAATATCCGTACAGTCCGCTTTGAATTTGTTTTGTGTAATAAACGAGCTTTCGCCTATTCGCCACTCCATAAGTTTGGTCCTTCGAGCCGGATCGTCTTGAATCAATTTCGTTGTTGTTTTGCCGGTTCAAGATCTATCGTATTTTTCTCAGTGGATTAATTTATTTAAAATTATAATTGCAATCGGTATAGTATATTTGTCGTGTTAAAATCTAATTAAATCGTCGTGTAGTTATCCTTTTTTGTCGTGTATAGAAAAACCTTGTTCTTCGGTCGACTGTAGCTAGAACATTGAATTCGTGTTTTTGCTTCTGAACCCATCGCTTAGTGAAATGGATTTTGTTTAATTAAATATATTTGATTTGGATATTTTGCAAACCTAAAAATTTTAGTATTTGTTGAAAAAATATATACACATAACTACTATTCTTGACATATTTTGGTTTTTGTTCCATTTTATTTCTTCATCATTAATAATTTTTTGAAAGAATTTCAATATTTATTATTAAATATGCCTAAAAGTCAAAACGAACTAAAATTGGAGCGATTATGCTCTAAACGTGAAACTATCTTTCGCAGGAAAACGTGAAACACACAAACACAAAATACGACATTTTGTGAAGACAATTAAATACTACTTTTTTATGTAAATTTAACAATGTAACAAATAAAGAACGAAAAATAATTTATCAGTAATACAGTTTGCAAGAAAAAACATGTTTGAAAAAATTATAAGTTACTTTTAATAAAATATTTTTAATATTTAATTACATAAGGTGTTCAAAATTACCTCCTAACACATTAACACTACGAAGAATTTGTAAATTAACATATCGAAATAGACTTTGTATTCTATTTGTCATCTCATCCCTTGTTGTTGGAGGTATTTTATAAACTTCATTATTAACGTAACCCCAAAAAAATCAGTCCAGTTTACTAAATTCTGGTGATTTGGGTGGCCACGCTACTGGTCCATTGAAAAATGAAAATATCTCGAAAACTAATAAATTTAGACATAGGGAATGTTATCAAAAAATTTAAGTACGGTAATGGTACTTTTCAATAGTGATATAGAATACAGGGTGTCCCATTTAAAATTACTGAGAAAATAATGTACTTGCGTTTTGACTCACCCTTTATTTGATATAAAGAAAATTAGCAATATCAACCATTTTTGAAAATTTTGACAATACGTAAAAAAATATGGCATTAATAAACCATTGCTGTTTTGTTTATTTTTATTTATACAGGGAGTTGAATTTGTTACGATTTTCATATAAAATTGGTTATAACTTTGTAAATACCCTGTATAACATAACAAACCTTTCTATTTTTGAGATGGAGAAGTTAAGATGATTTCGAATTTAAAATAAAATATAGAGTTACATTTAAAAAAACATAAGTTTGGTCTGCCGCTGTGTTATCGAACACCCTGTAACATTCTAACTAATTTTGTAATGTGAAGCTCAAAGGCGGCTAAAATTTTTGTTATTAACTTTTATTGCTATCTATTACTATACCGGATCTATTTTTAACTTTTACCCCACTAATCAATCACCCTGTATAATATATACCTACTTTATCAGCAAAAACCGAGGTTTTTCAATTAACAAATTCTTAGTAACATTTAATAAACAAATTAAAATATCATAAACTATTGAATATTCTTAATTTTTTTTGTTTTATATTGCTAATAGCGCAACTTTTCCTGCAAAATAAAATATTTGTAGCGCTTAATTATAGTGCAAATAATATTCTTTTATAATTTGTGATTCCAGTTTTATTTATAACTATTTCAATAAACTAAGGGAAAAATTTAATTCAGCAAGTCTTAAATGAAAGCTTTTCTTGTTAACTTTGCAGAAAAAAAATTGTAAAAGCCTTCATAAAAACACGAATTACCGCAGAAGTAAATTGTAATAAAAGATGGTCCATTTTTCATTATTAAGCAATGATCCTATTATATATTATAATCAATTATCTTATACAAGGTGTCCCAAAAGTAGTGGAACGGTCAAATATTTCGCGAACTAAACATCGGATCGAAAATCTAAAAAATAAGTGTTCAATCATTTTCAAAAATCTATCCAATGACACCAAATACCAAGCCCCACTACACCCCCTGGAGGTGGGGTGAGGGGTAACTTTAAAATCTCAAATGAAAACCCCCAGTTTTTGTTGCAGATTTTGATTCGTTACGTAAAAGTAAGCAACTTTTATTCAAGACATTCTTTCGAACTGTGGATAGATGGCGCTATAATTGGGAAAAACGATTTATCCTGATACCATAGGTAAATTATAGAAACGGTCTAATATCTCACGAAATACACCTCCAAATGAGAAACTAAAAAACAGATTTTTAATCTTTTTCGAAAACCTTTCGAATAACACCAAACGTAACCCTCCAACCCACCCCCTGGAGGTGGGGTGGGGGGTAACTTTAAAATCTTAAATAACAACCCCCACTTTTTATTCAGATTCGGATCCGTCGGGAGAAATTAAGCAACATTTATTCGAAACACTTTTTAGAATTGTTAATAGATGGCGCTATAATTGGAAAAATACGATTTATTAGCGCCATCTATCAGAAATTTTAAAAAATGTTTCCAATAAATGTTGCTTAATTTTTTATGACGAATCCAAATCTGCAATAAAAAGTGGGGGTTGCTATTTAAGATTTTAAAGTTATCCCCCACCCCACCTCCAGGGGGTGGGTTGGACGGTCATGTGTGGTGTTATTCGATAGGTTTTCGAAAAAGATTAAAATCTGTTTTTTGGTTTCTCATTTGGAAGTGTATTTTGTGAGATATTAGACCGTTTCTATAATTTACCTGTGGTATTAGGATAAATCGTCTTTCCCAATTATAGCGCCATCTATCCACAGTTCAAAAAAAGTCTTGAATAAAAGTTGCCTACTTTTACGTAACGAATCCAAATTTGCAAGAAAAACTGGGGTTTCTATTTGAGATTTTAAAGTTACCCCCACCCCACCTTCAGTGGGTGTAGTGGGGATTGGTGTTTGGTGTCATTGGATAGATTTTTGAAAATGATTGAACACGTATTTTTTAGTTTTTCGATCCGATGTTTAGTTCGCAAAGTATTCGATAGTTCCGCTACTTTTGGGACACCCTATATAAATAATACTTTTTTGAAAATATCTTTTGCTTTCACCTAAACTTTGATACAGGTTGCAACCCGTACCGAATTACATTTTGAATTTATTTTATTTGATCAATCCATTTTACTAAGTTACGTACCTGTACGGGGTAGTAAAAGTCTATAGACCTTCCTCGGTAAAATAATATGAAAGTCAGGATTTTACCTGCGTAGTACTTTTATTATCCAATATCGCTTTTACATATTTATAGCAGTAACGGATTTCAAAGTTTTCAAAGTTGAGAGCCACCAGGATAAAAGTTGACGAGCGTAAAGTTTTATATAGCCATAGTATACTGAAAATATTAAGGAGATCAAACTAAGCACACCTATAGTGACAGAGAAGTGGGCGAGTTAGTCCTTAAACTTTGAAAGGGAGACTGGATCTGCGGAATATCGAATAGAAATTGTATCGAATTATGTTAAGGCCTAATATTAGAAGTATCAACGTTGTCGATAAAAATGGAAAGTATGAAGTCTACCGAATCTTGACATAAAACTTTTTAATGAAAAAGCTTGAAACTAAATTTTTGGAACCTTTACAGGCTTTAATAAATTAAACAGTGAAACATGAAATGAAATTTTATTGGGAATATAATGTTAGCCCTATTTATATTCGTAGTTAGCGATGTTATACAATTATTCATGTATTTGCCCAATATAATGTTTAATACAGGGTTAGCTACTCAAAAGACTCTACTCAGAAATTTGGCACTATTCTTTGGACTGTGTCAAAATGCTAAAACAGGTCGATTTTTATTCCAAAGAGGACGTCTTCTTACGAATTAGATATCTGTCATTTGCCAACCTCCTCCTTTTCAGGACCACAAACCTTTATTTTTAAATGGATATCTTTCAATGAAGCAGGGATGGTATTATGGATATTGCCTAGGAAAAATTCCATGGGAGTTAAATCGGGAATCTTGAAGACCATTCAACCTAACTTAATCTACGCCTTAAATATAAATATAGTACCAACAGCATCGCATAAAGAATAAATTTATATGACAGCAGGACATGCCAGTAAAGGAGACCTCTTTTAAAGAGGCTCAGAAGATTTCAAACACATCTCTTCTTCTTTAGGTGCCGTGTCTGTATTCGGACTTATATCGTAGTGGCCAAGTCTTGCTGTCCGCAGGCAACCGAAAAGTGTATCATGTTGTACTCGGTCGAATCCGTTCTCGAAGTTGATGAAACAAACATACACATTTTTTCGGAACTCAAAATAGTTATTTTTCTACGGCCGTGCCTAAACAGCCACTTTCCCGCACGCATTTTGTTTCCGAAAGTTGCACAAGTAGTATACCTTGTAATATGGCATTATAATATATTTTAATGTATGCAATAAACTAATATTTAGATATAATTTACTAATTTATTTCAAATTTATCTTATTGTGTTCAAGTTTTAATGAAATTAACGCGAAAATTTTGACAAAATATTCATAATATTCATAAGTCAAATCAAATACTATGAACTATTAAAGAGGCTCAGAAGATTTCAAACACATCTCTTCTTCTTTATGTGCCGTGTCTGTATTGTTAATTCAGCAAGTCTTAAATGAAAGCTTTTCTTGTTAACTTTGCAGAAAAAAATTGTAAAAGCCTTCATAAAAACACAAATTACCACAGAAGTAAATTGTAATAAAAGATGGTCCATTTTTCTAAATAGTCAATAGTATTTGGTCAAATCATAAGTCAAATCAGTGGACAATCACAATGGTTTTGAATATTGTCGTCATTGAAACCATTATCGTCGTCATAGTAACCACATTTATTGAAAGTTTGATTTTGACAACCTTGTCAAACAACGTATGCATTTGTGTGTTTTTGCTTGGTTTTTGCTGCAATTTTTAAAAAATTACATGGATTCATCGGACGAAGAGATCCCGGGAGCTGTCTTGATAGCCGCCGCGGAAGCAAATTTAAATTTGTTTCCTGCCAACTCCAAAGAGAGGTATCAAAAACAATTTGTCCATTTTGTGAACTGGTGCGAATCCATGAAAATAAGGAGCTATACAGAAGAAGTATTTCTGGCATACTTTTTAGAATTGAGCAAAGTGCTTAAATTAAACACACTTTGGTCACGCATGATTAAAAGTTTAATGAAAATAAAGCAAAATATTGATATAAGGAAGTTTTATAAACTAACAACTTTTTTGAAAAAACAAAATATTGGTTTTCGAACACAAAAAGCAAAAATTTTTAGTAAAGAAGATATAGCCTAATTTATGTTAGAAGCACCAAACGAGATATATCTTATGATAAAAGTAGTTACTAATTTTGGTTTATCTGGGGCTTGTCGTAGAGCCGAAACAAAAATCACTCTCGACGATGTTGAAGACAAAGGGAATCTAATAATCGTCAAAATTACGGACTCGAAAAACAACTCTGCGAGATCATTTGTTGTCTCAGAAGAAATAAACAATGGAATGTTTTTGAAGCTATACAGAGAATACGTCATTTTACGACTTTCAACCACAACTCATCGGCGTTTGTTTATAAAATACGTAAAATGTACAGTGCAATATGTAGGAATTAATAGATTTAGAAAAATCCCCTCCGAAATTGCAGCCTTTTTGCATCTGCCCAATCCTGAACGTTACACGGGACACAGCTACAGACGCTCATCAGCAACCTTCCTAACCGATTCTGGAGAAACGATTACAAATATAAAACGTCTAGGAGGTTGGAAAACAACTTCTGTAGCCGAAGGTTACCTAAAAGACTCTGAAAAGCAAAAAAGAGATGTGTGTAACAAAATTTTAAGTATCGATTCACTAGAATCATCTACATCTAAGTCGAGTGATCACAGCGAGCACAGGTCGAGGGAGAATACACAGTGCCAATTCAAAGATCAGCTTGCATCCGTTATAAATTTGCAGAATGCTGCGAATTTCTCATTTATCTTTAATATTACGAAGCAATAAATAGACCTTCTTATTTTTCCACTAAATATTTTGTTGTATTTACTAGTAAATAAAAATTGATATAACTCTATTTGTTGTGACTTTTTTCCAAACATACGGCCGTAGAAAAAATATTGTTCCTAACTCATGCGGAAAGTATCTTTCCCGCACTCGACTGCTTGCCCGAACTCCGCTATCGCGTCGTTCGGGTCAACGGCAGTCGCGTGCGGGAAAGTATCACTTTCCGCACTAGTTAGGAAAATAACTATTTCCACCTACCTCTACCGAAAGTATACTTTTCCGGACCTGATTGTAGGGAGCAAAGTTGTACTTTTCCTCCCTAGGGAGGAAAAGTAAAAGTGACGTCATGTTATTTCACTCATGAAATATAACTTATTTACTCCCTGTACAATATCTATTTTCTATTACGTAAGTATCTATACATTTTAACGTTTATTTAAAAACACTCTGTATTTTGCAGAATGGTAAAAAACAGTAAATTGTTATTCTGATTTAACAATGTTTACATTAATAATTTGACTTATATTTGACAGTTGACAGTTATATTGTACCTACTTGTTAGTTTTAGTTCTAATACATTTTGTTGGTTAGTTACATAAATAAATTAAGTAAAAATGAAAAAATGACTTGTTATTTGAGGAAGATGGAAAAACCATATGTATAACATGGGAGTAAAGTACCTTTTCCTCCCTTGAATGATTACTGCCCTCCGCTACGCGTCGGGCAGTAAACTTCATTCTCGGGAGGAAAAGTAGCACTTTCCTCCCTTGTTTTACAAATAGCTATTTCCTAACAAGTACAGAAAGTCATTCTTTTCCGCACGCGACTGCAGTTTGCCGAACGACGCGAAGCGGGAGTTCGGCAAGCAGTCGAGTGCGGAAAAGAGACTTTCTGCAAGAATTAGGAACAATATTTTTTCTAAGAGTCTTTAAAAAATTACCAAATCTTAATCAATTAATTTAATTAATATGAAAATACATACACAAATGAATTCTTTGACAAGGTTGTCAAAACCAAACTTTCAATATAATTAGTTAGCATGACGACCATCTTGCTTTCCCTGACGATGATTCAAAATGAGTGTATTGTCTACCGATTTTACTTTCGAATATCATGTCAAAATAATTTTATTTCATCGAATTGTCGCGTTAATTTCATTAAAACAGGACCACAATAAGATATATTTGAAATAAATTAGTACATAATATCTAAATATTAGTTTATTGCATGTATTATAATTACTTTAAGGCCATATATATCTAAATTAACACGCGTGCGGAAAAGTAAAAACCGCGTGCGGAAAAGTAACACGCGTGCGGAAAATTAACACGCGTGCGGAAAAGTGAAACTTTCTAAATTAAAATGCGTGCGCGAAAGTAGACATTTTTGCACGCTCGTAGAAAAAAGCTTTTTGTAAGCAAACGCCCATACAAAATAGTGCCTCTCGAGTCACCTTCAAGACACTGACTCCTACTTTTTATCGAATATTCGGGCACTTTTTTTAATAATAATAAATACATAGATCCCATTTCAAAGAGGAAAATAGTTCTTAAATCATCATTTACATTTGCCAAAACAATAATCACAGGGCAATCACATAATATTGTTGTTGCAAGACAATTACAGGTATGTTATATTAATGTCTTTATCTAATGTACCTTACATCAATTCAACATTAGTGTCAGTCGAATACGCCAGCTCATCAGTATAAACTTCATTCTAAAATGTTAGCTAGCAACGTATAGTTTGGATTGTGGATTAAACTAAAAGGCTAGTCTAGGCTACATCAACGAGATGAATTATATACTTCCTGTGATTAATTAGTTGGAGTTCCAAACTCGTTCGCTGACCGGCTTATACTTTATTTAATACTTTAGCATTTTGGAGAGTTTACAAAATGCTATAAAGTATATAAGAGGTAAGTAATGGAGGACTGTTGAAAATCTCGATGCATAACAAACATAAAAGAGCAATATATCAGATAATATGAAAATAGCCAAGTTAAATCTAAATAGACCAGAGATAGAGAATAAAACAAGTTTTTACATAAAGGATAGCTCTACAATAGTTGCGTTCGCGGGTACCTGAAATTGTCAGAAAATTGGATAAACTGTCAGAAAACGCATGCGCACTTGAAAATAATATAAATAATATCGTTAATAGCTAAATATACAAGGTATATTTACCTAGTATAATTTAATAATTAGTTATTAATATTAGTAAGTCATCCAAGACGTAACGGTTCTAAATACATTCATCACTGGTAGTGACCATAGAATGGTAAGAGCAGAAGTTAAAATAAGCACAAAACCAGAGAGACGCAAATTAGTAAATACGAAACCAATACCAATATGGACCCAACCTAGAGACATTAAAGAATATCAAAACGACATCGAAATCAAACTGAGAAACAACACAGCCATAACTCTCAACGAAAATATAGATGCACTAAATCAACATAATACGCAAGCCATTGGAGAAAGCATAAGAAAACACTGTCCAAGAAGTAAGAACGAAGAAAATCTTAGTACTGACACCAGGAATTTAATGAAACAAAGAAATTTTATTACAGAAAGAAATGATCCAAATGGAGAGCAAAAGAGAGAGATAAACAGAGAAGTCAAGAAAGCAATAAAAGACTTAAGAAAGTATAATACACTTAAAATCGAAGAAGCCATAGAAAATAATAAAGACCTAAAAAGTCTGCGAAGAAAACTAAATAATGGAAAAAGTCAGATCATTAAATCAAAAAAGAAAAAGGGCGAAATAACAACAAATAGAGAGGAGCTTTTAACAATAGTAGAAGACTTCTATGGAGAACTTTATAAAAGCAGACGGATGAACCAAACACAGCTAAAAGATGCAATAAGCAAAACAATATTAAATCAAGGCTCTGAACTTATGCCAGAAATAACTCTCAGTGAAATAAAACAAGCGATGAATAAAATGAAATCCAATAAATCACCAGGAGACGATGGAATAGTGATCGAGGCTGTTAAGAATGGCGGTGAACCTCTAATAAGAAAAATAAAAGATGTCTTTAATCGATGTTTGACAAAGAAATCCATACCATCTGAATGGAATAGAGCCAAAACAATTCTTCTGCACAAAAAACGCAAAAAACTGATCTGGAAAATTACCGTTAAACCATCTTTATAAACTTTTCACGAGAGTAATCACCACAAGATTAGACAAGAAATTAGACCTGTATCAAAGTAGAGAACAAGCCGGATTCAGAGCAAACTTTGGAACCAACGATCACCTCCAAACAATAAAACAACGCATCGAAAAATCCATAGAATATAACAAGCCCTTAGTTTTAGCATTCGTAGATTTCCACAAAGCATTCGACTCGTAGAACATTCGACTAATATGTAATATATATAAAAATGCGAAAAGCTCGATACAACTACACGCTAACAGCAAACAAATAAAAATCCAAAGAGATATCCGTCAAGGGGATACGTTGTCACCTAAATCTTTCATATCGGCTCTAGAAAAAGCGATCAAAACCCTCGAATGGGGTGATAAAGGAATAAATGTGGACGGAGAGATGCTACACCACCTAGGCTACGCAGACGATATAGTCCTGATTGCAGACGATTTGGGACAAATAAAGAAAATGTTGGAAGAACTTGGTACGGCATGTCATAAAATAGGCTTAAAAATGAATATAACAAAAAAAATACATGGCGAACTTAGTACCAAGTAAACACCCTGAAATACAAAATGAACAAATAGAACTGGTAGACCAATATATATATCTGGGTCACGAAATTAAGATAGGTAAGGACAATCAAACAACAGAAGAATCCAGAAGAATAATACAAGGATGGGCAGCATACGGAGCTCTTAGGGACATTTTTAAGAGTGACATCCCAACTAACATGAAGAAAAAAGTTTTATGCGTGCTACCGGTGATGACCTATGGTGCAGAAACTTTATCGCTCACAAAGAAAAACGCACAAAAACTAAGAGTAGCGCAGAGAAGAATGAAGCGATCAATAATAGGGGCCACTCTGCGAGACAGGATTAGAAACGAAGATCTACGAGCTAAAACCAAAGTCATAGACGTCACTGAAGGCTGTAGTTTAAAATGGGCTGGAAACGTTGCTAGAATGAAGGACGGAAGATGGACTCGCAAACTAGTTGAATGGAGACCAAGAGCCGATAAACGTAGCAGAGGAAGACCACCAACACGATGGCAAGACGACTTACGAAAGACAACAAAAAACTGGATACAGAAAGCACAAGATAGAACACTTTGGAGACAAACAGGGGAGGCCTATATCCAGCAGTGGATTGAGAGAGGCTGATATTTTTCAATTTTTACTCGGACCATTTATTTAAAAAGGCACTTGAGAGACAGTCACGTAGAATACAATTATCAATATCAGTAAGTAATGGCTACAAGGAACAAACAATTATCAAAATTTTAAACCAAAACTCCATAAAAAACCCTGAAATTAATCTATCCATCACCCCAGAAAAAAGCCAGTACCTTCTGAGCTATTACATATTATACAGGCAAGCTATCAACAAAAATAGTCCAATACATACATAAAAAATAAAGGGTAACACTAGCCTTCAGAACTAGCAACCACTTAAGTAAATACACTAAGAACAATAAAAGCTAAAAGAGAAAGCGATTCAGAGTGATGTTTACAAACTGGCATGTGGTGACTGTTCAAAAATTTACATCGGTCAAACTGGTAAAAACTTTGACAAACGGATAGCAGAACACAAAAGGCTTTTAACAATAGAAAAACATATTCTACATACTCACTTCACCTTCTAGATCATAATCATTCTATTAACGGACAGTTTCAAATTCGTTAAAACAGTTTCATTAACGAACACTCGAGAAAGGCACTCTGCCGAAACAGCTGTGGTGACATTAATTTGTGATAAATTTTGTAAAAGTATTGAAAACAAATGTTTTTAGTGTTTTATTGCTAAATTCAATTATCAATTGTATAATATTTATTTTGGGGTCGTTGTGGTTTAATCGTATTAGTATTATAATTCTGTATAGGGTGTAGGGGGTGAAATTTACTACAGCTTCATCAATTTTTTTTTACTTATTATAATCCCGAAACTTTAACAGTGGGGCATGTTGTGACGTCCTGAACAATGTATTATTTCATAGTTAACTTTCATCCTTTTGAATCGAGTCGTTGGACGTCGCTGACTCACACTCTATGCTTCAGAATATTCTAGACCTATTTGGAATTCGATGTCCATACCTATCTTTAACTAAAATTTGCAAGGCAAACGAACGATAGATGAAGTAGACTAGGGGAAATTTAAATTTGCATTCCTCAACCCTTCAATTTATCTGGATAAAATTTCATCGAATTTCGATTCCTTGTACTCAGCATATCAGTAAAACTAAGAGAAAATGAAAGATGGTTAATATTTCGTTCTATTTCTAAGGCAACCACCATTATCTTACGCACATTTCACCCTATTGGGATCTTCTGAGAGGCATGTGTTCTACTCTGAAGTAAAACTAAGACCAACTACAAAATTACTTGCTTGTAGATGCTGTAGTGACACAATGAGAAATCCTAGATCTGAAAATTTAAAACTTCTACCTTCTCGGTAAGAGTCTACAAGAAGTACACGGTAAATTGAAGGTGGAGTTACGAAAAAAATTTATGTAAAAGACGGTTTTTGCTTGCTTTCGTTGGAGAGGGATGCACAGTCCCTGGATAGCTGTTTATCGCAGTTCGGTCGTGCACACCTGTGAAGCGAAAACGAGCCAGCCCATCTATTTAAGTGAAATTTCAAAGATAATTTGAAATCCACATTGGGACTTGAAAAATCTCCGATACAGAACGCACCATTATAATAAAATTAAAATGATAAATAGTTATTTAAATCTGAGATTTTCGTGTGTTGAAAGTTCTTTCTGGTACATCCTTAATCTGCGACTTTTACAATTTATAAGACAGCACACGACGAATATAGCAAACAAAAAGGAATCTAGAAATCTATCTAATTATATTTTTACTTAGATTTGAGTACTAGGAAGTTTCTTTCTGTCCTTTTAGTAGACGAATGAAAACGGAATGTGACTGCATATAGTAGAGTCCTTTTTGTTTTCTATATTCGTCGTCTGCTGTCTTAAAAATTGTAAAAATAGAAGATTAAGGATGTACCAGAAAAAATTTTCAACAAAAAAGTTTCAGATTTAAATAATTATTTCCATTTTAATTTTTATTATAATGGTTAATTATGTATCTGAGACTTTTTAGTTCATTTAAAAATTTATGTGTTTCTTTGTACTCACTTTATAATGCTCAAAAAATTACGGGATCTGTATTTCAATGCCTATTTTTAATTCTCATAATATCAAAGTTGCGCGTGAAGTTAGGCGTGTTGATGACAGTTGAGCGTTTGTTGTTGAGAGTTGAGCGTTGACAGTTGATGACAGTCAACCCCAACGAACTGTCAACACTGATGGAATCGCCATAAAACGAAGTTAATGGCGTCAGGATGAGATAGAAGATCATCAGGTAAAGGAGGGAAGATAATCGGACAGTGCTAGTCAGGTACGTTGTAGTTGTAGCAAATTTTACCTGAAAATTCTCTGTCTCTCTCTCATGTCTCTCTAGAAGTGCTAGAACCTCTCTCTTGTATGTTGGCGCCTATCTCGCTTCACTGTTGGAATGGGACGGGGCCATTCCATCGGTGTTGACAGTTCATTGGTCAACCCCGTTGGAACTAACATTCTGGTGACAATAAGTCCGTAACTTCTAAAATTTTAAAGACAAACGAACGAAAAAGGAAGTGGTTTTTATAACAAATAATTTCATGAATAAATGCGTTCCACACTACGAGTACATAAAACAATTGTTTTTGAATCTTAAAATCCAATAATGTAAAACAAACTGTATACATATTCCCGATTTAGAAACCTTTTTGACACCCGTAATACCACTGAAATGGACCTAATTTGTACTGATTAAAATTTTAATTAAAACCACAAAAACATTCGTATGGATGTGTTAAAAAATGTTTAAAGCGCAAATGAATGTTACATTTCCTATGTTTGCGGTTTTGATTTTACATTTCCCAATTCAACATGCATAGATCACAGCCGTTTTAATTTTAAATGTAGGTGTATGGTGTTGACGAAGTGAATCAACAAATGAAAAAGTTTAAATTTTACATTTGACGGGATAAAATCAACAATGGTTTGTTGTTTCGGAGATAATGGTGACAATAAATAAAGGGAATCGAATCAATAAGAGCCCCATTTTTTAAATTTAGTTAGGATAAGTTATATTAAATAGTCTATAATATATTTTTTCTACAACCGTGTTAAAAATGCAATTTTTAGCACTCCATACCAGCGTTAAAAATGCTACTTTAAGGCACTAGTGCTTTAAAAATTTAATGGCACTGCAATTCGTATTGTAGACCAGGGCGCATCTGTAAAAATATTGGTACATTTGGACGTTGAGAGGTGACTCAAATTTTTTTGCAGAAATTGCTTGAAAATAACTCAAATAATAATATTTGAGTTATCCTCCCTCTCAAAAAGGTCCGGAACAATGTTTAAATAATCAAAATGTCAAAAAATGAAGGAAAAATTCGATTTTTTTCTTCGTTTTTTGATTATAACTTTAAAAGTATTCATTTTCGAGAAAAGTTCTATTAACATAAAAGTTGCGTAATTAAATTTGCTACAATGTAGAATTAGTTAAATATTTAAAAAATAGTCATCCTTGTTGCAAAATAGCAATAATTGCGAAAAAACCATACAAAAACAAGTATTCGCATTTTACGTTTTTCAACCATTTATGCTACACTTAGCACCTTCATATTTTACCCAGAAAAACTTTATAATACAGTAAAACAATACTATAAATTTCATTAAGATCGGTTCAATAGATTTTGCAAAATAAATTTTGCAATCCAGTTTTCGCAAAAAAAATTCATTTCTTCAAAATGTTACAGGACGGAAACTAAAGCAGGTAGCACGTTGAATTTTTTTTGTGCTTATAGAAGAATACTGCCTTTCATTTAAAATTTTAAAAATTAAAATCGATTAACTACCCCGGCATCACGAATTTTTTTAAGTAAACATTAATTATTGGTGCTGCGCGCAGGACAGCGGATAGTTTGCTCTGATTGGGCATTGCAATATAATAATATCGTATGGCATTTTTGCCGGGGAGATCCTTTTGGATAGTTCCAGCGCCAATTACATCTTTAACCCTGTTTCAAGTAACTAGTGTCGATGTACACTAGCCAAGGGGGACCGACGGCTTAACGTACTCTCCGAGCCCCGGTGAGACGGCTCGTGTCATTATTGGAAATGAAAATGGTTTGTCTTTGGCAGGGATCGAACCCACGTACACTTAGTCCTGTCGCCAGGGGGGGTACAACGGCCTCCTTAATTCAGATGGACTTTCCCAATTTTTTTTTATATATTTTGACCCGCAGAATACGAATTTTTTGGGTAACAGTTGATCCGGATGTCGATAACATTGTTATAGACAAAGAACTTGAGGAATTACATAACAGTGATTTCTTGCAAAACAAAACATCTTTTTGTATTTTTTGGGTCATTCTAGGCAAAAAATGTTCTGACAAGTTTTTTCGTAGGATGCATAGTTTTTGAGATAACCGCGGTTGAACTTTCAAAAAATCGAAAATGTGCAATTTTTGAACTCGAATAACTTTTGATTAAAAAATAAAGTAGCAATTCTGCTTACCGCATTTGAAAGTTTAAGTCAAATTATATCGGTGTTGATTATTTGCATTGCTACAAATTTATTATTTTATTGTTAAACAAAGCTATAAAAACCTAGTGCGCGAGTGATGTTTTCAATGATTTCTCATTTAAAATCGAACGAGTAGGTAGAGTAGCTACAAGTGCAAGCGAGGCAATTTCTACCTAGCATGCGTTAAAACGCATGTATTAGGCACGGGAAACACTATGTGTTTATAGTTTTGTTAACCAATAAAAAAATTCATTTTTAGCAATGCAAATAATCAAAACCGATATAATTTGACTTAAACTTTCAAATGCGGTAAGCAGAATTGCTACTTTATTTTTTAATCAAAAGTTATTCGGGTTCAAAAATTGCAATTTTTAGATTTTTTGAAAGTTCAACCGCGGTTATCTCAAAAACTATGCATTCTACGAAAAAACTTGTAGAAATATTTTTTGCTTAAAATGACCCAAAAAATACAAAAAGATGTTTTGTTTTGCGAGAAATTGCTGTTATGTAATTCCTCAAGTTCTTTGTCTATAACAATCTTATCGACATCCGGATCAACTGTTACCCAAAAAATTCGTATTCTACGGGTCAAAATATATAAAAAAAACTTGGGTAAGTCCATCTGAATTAAGGAGGCCGTTGTACCCCCCCTGGCGACAGGACTAACTGGCGTATGAGGCCAGCGATTATGCCGTTACTCCACGGCCGTATTCCAATGACCTTTGATAATGATTGATACATTTTTATTTTTATTACATTTCGATATAAATAAATATATTTCTTTATTGCAAAATAAAAACACATACTCTATTCTTTGAAATAACACTTTTTTTAGCAAAAACTTTCTTTGTTCATATATTTTAACTTAGAGAATAAAAGTTTATTATTTTTAAACATATGCAATTTTTTAAACAATATTTCACAAACAATAATAAAATTAGTTTGATTTTTGTGGAATTAAAATATTAAAAATATATTAGATAAAGATTGGAAGAAATTTTGGTGGAAATCAACTTGTGTGAATCGAACACTGCTGTCCTGCGCGTAGCACCAATAATTAATGTTTATTTAGAAAAAATCCTGACGCCTTGATAGTTAATCGATTTTAATTTTGCAAATTGAAAATGAAAGGTACCGTACACTTCTATAAGCAAAAAAAATTTCAACTTGCTATCTGCTTTGTTTTCAATCTTGTAACATTTTGAAAAAATGAATTTTTTTTTGCGAAAGCTGGATTGCAAAATTTATTTTGCAAAATATATTAAACCGATCGTAATTACATTTACAATACTGTTTTACTATATCATGAAGTTTTTCTGGTTGAAATATTAAGGTCCTAAGTGTCACATAAATGGTTGAAAAACGTAAAATGCGAATACTTGTTTTTGTATGGCTTTTTCGTAATTATTGCTATTTCGCAACAAGGGTGACTATTTTTTAAAATTTTTAACCAATTCTATATTGTAGGAAATTTAATTACGCAACTTTTATGTCAGTACATCTTTTCTCGGAAATGAATACTTTTAAAGATATAATCAAAAAACGAAGAAAAAAATCGAATTTTTACTTCATTTTTTGACATTTTGATTATTTAAACAATGTTCCGGACCTTTTTGAGTGGGAGGATAACTCATATATTATATTTTGAGTTATTTTGAAGCAATTTCTGCAAATTTGAGTCACCTCTCAACGTCCATCTCAAAACAGATGGGCCCTGGACTATTGACCGTATATTGATGTAATGTCAAAAAAATATAAAAATGGAATGTCAGTCAAGTTCAAGTAAAAGTTTTTGTAGATATTGTCCTGTAATTACGTTTGTAGAAAAAATATTGTATGATATGCGTGTTAAAAAGTACATTTTTAAGGCACTCATGTGAATTGCAGAACTCGCTATCGCTCATTCTGCAAACTTTCACATGCGTGCCTTAAACGTGTACTTTTAACACTTATATCATAAATAACTATTTCCTTTAACTTCAAGAATTATAAGACTTACAGCGTATTCCATCTTCTTTATTTCTACTTCTTAAGGTTTTATCTTTTATCGAAGGTTGGATAGCAACATGGCAATTCTTATATTACTTCTAGCATCTCCAAATAGCTAGTTAGAGTTCAAACTAAACAAACTATTCTCTTATATTCGTCTTCTTCCTACATCGCTTTCACTTATAATTTTGCTCTCCGTAATCAAACGCAGCTAATTAAGCTAATTAAGAAGTTAATTCATAAGACTAACTAGATTGACAATGAAAGACTCAACAGCAAAAGTTAAAACAAATGAGAGAGATACAAACGACATCAAAATAGAACTTGGAGTAAGACCAGGAGACAGTCTGTCAACGACACTATTTAGTATCGCTCTAGAAGGAGTAATTAGGGACACAGGCCTGAAAAAGACAAAAATTCAAAGCTCAACAGAGATTATAGGATATGCGGACGACCTAGGACTGGTAGCACGAGATAGAAAAAGACTAGAAGAGGCACTTTTAACCCTGGTAAGAGAAGCAAAGACGAGAGGATTAATAATCAATCAGAATAAAACAAAATACCTTATAAGCACAAAAGACAAAAATAAAGATAGGTGAAAATACATTCCAGAGAGTAGTTTGCTTCAAATACCTGGGGGTAATGGTGGACGGCAAAAGGGGAAGGAGTATACAGATAAATGAAAAAATTAAAGCAGGTAATAGAGTATATTGGAAATATCACCGACTATTCAAGGACAAAAACCTGAGCAAAAAAACAAAATCAAAAATATATACAGCAACAATTATACCAGTGATTGCCTGTGGAGCAGAAGAAATGTGCCTTACGAAAAAAGACGAAGAGAAGTTAAGAATAATTGAGAGAAAAATTTTGAGAAGATTACATGGCCCAGTGAAGACAGAAACAGGGGAATATAGAAAGCTGATGAACCATGAAATAATAAATATTACTGAAGGAGAAGATATAGTAAAATTTATTAAAGCACAAAGGCTCAGATAGTTTGGGCACACTCAAAGAAGAGGGGTAGAAGAACTGATCAGGAAGATAATGAACTGGAGACCAGTAACAAATAGACCAAGAGGAAGACCAAAAATAAGATAAGAAGACCAACTGCTAGACAATATATCAAAGATGGAAATTGCAAACTGGAGAGAAAAGATTCAGGACCGGAGTGAGTGGAAGAAGATAGTAGAGAGAAGGCAAAAAAACATCACAACCTATGAACGACGACCTAAAGGAAACTGCGGACTAATCCACCGCGTGAAATGGATTAAAAGAGCTCATAGTATTTGAGCGACCTACACTCTAACAAGAGTGAACGGTCCATATATAATCAAACGCAGCAGACCATAACGAGAGCCTCTTACTAAGTATATGACCGAATTATTCAAGCTACCGTCTTAACTGTCTGTATAATTTCTTCCATTTTAATACCCTCTCGGGGATTTCAATATTGCTAATCTTTTCTACCCATGATATTCGTAGCATTATTAGATAACACCAACGCTCAAAAGCTTCCAAATTCTTGATCTCTAATTGCTTCATTTTCCAGGCCTCAGATCTGTAGAGCAAAGTTGTAGAAACGTAGCAGCGCAACGCAAGTTTGCGCAACAAAATTTTTCTTAGATCCATTCTTAGATCTCTACTACATAATAGATACCTATTTCATTTTTACAAATTTTGTCCTTGCCATTTCTATAAGGCTATTAGCTTCTTCTGTTTGTTCTGCATTTTGACTAACCAATGTTTCTAGATATTTGTATTTTTCTACTCTTTCTATCTGGATATTATTAATATGGAATGTTTCTTTGTAACTTGGATGTTTTTTAATGACCATGAATGTTGTTTCCTTTTCTTGATCATTTTCGGATCGAATGATTTTCGATCATTCTTTTAATATGTTCTAACGTGTTAAGGGCAAAATTCGGCCAGATCAGGAAACCCCAAGATGGCAGGCCCATTACCTGACTACTTAGCTAAAGATCGGTGAGCTTCACTAAAGAAATTCTAACTACATAGACTAATTAACGTAAACTAACAAATAAGTATAAATCATTTTTACAAAATGCCATTTGTGCCTTATAAAACGTATAAAATGTTATTTAGTAAACTTTGATCCAATAATTGAAACCAGAGATATTGCAGAATTACTGCAAAAACATTGCAAAATTGTGGCATGTAGGCGACTTCTCACTTGTAACTAAGCTGAATTTTGAGTAAAATTACTTTGTAATAGCTCAAATTAAAGGAAAAACTACCAGCTTTAAAACAAACGTCCGATTTCATAACGACAACCTAAAGTACACTTTAGCTAATTAGTCCTGTCGCCAGGGGGGGTACAACGGCCTCGTTAATTCAGATGGACTTACCCAAGTTTTTTTTATGTATTTTGACCCGTAGAACACGAATTTTTTGGGTAACAGTTGATCCGGATGTCGATAAGATTGTTATAGACCAAGAACTTGAGGAATCAAATAACAGCGATTTTTGGCAAAACAAAACAATATTTTGTATTTTTTGGGTCATTTTAAGCAAAAAATATTTCTACAAGTTTTTTAGTAGGATGCACAGTTTTCGAGATAAACGCGGTTGAACTTTCAAAAAATCGAAAAACTGCAATTTTTAAACCCGAATAACTTTTGATTAAAAAATAAAATAGCAATTCTGCTTAGCGCCTTTGAAAGTTCAAGTCAAATTATGTCGGTTTTGATTATTTGCATTGCTAAAAATTTATTGTGTTATTGTTAAACAAAGCTACAAACAACTAGTGCGTGAGTGATGTTTCTATGATTTATCATTTAAAATCGAACGAGTAGGTAGAATAGGTACTAGTGCAATCAAGACTATTTCTACGTTACATGCGTTAAAACGAATGTAAAAGCACGGAAAATCCTACGTGTTTATAGCTTTGTTAAACAATAAAAAAATAAATTTTTACCAATGCAAATAATCAAAACCGATATAATTTGACTTAAACTTTCAAATACGGTAAGCAGACTTGCTATTTTATTTTTTAATCAAAAGTTATTCGGGTTCAAAAATTGCAATTTTTCGATTTTTTTAAAGTTCAACCGCGTTTATCTCGAAAACTGTGCATCCTACGAAAAAACTTGTAGAAATATTTTTTACTTAAAATGGCCCAAAAAATACAAAATATTGTTTTGTTTTGCCAAAAATCGCTGTTATTTGATTCCTCAAGTTCTTGGTCTATAACAATCTTATCGACATCCGGATCAACTGTTACCCAAAAAATTCGTGTTCTACGGGTCAAAATACATAAAAAAAACTTGAGTAAGTCCATCTGAATTAACGAGGCCGTTGTACCCCCCCTGGCGACAGGACTAAATGTTTCTATGCTACAAAATAATATTTCGATTATATTTACTTAACGTTTAGTTTTAAATCTGGTAGGTTTTCCTTTAATTTGGGCGATTATGATGTGATTTTACTCAAACATTCGGCTGAGATACAAGTGAAAAATCAGCTAAATACCTTAATTTCGAAATGTTTTTGCTCTAATTTTGCAATATATTTGGTAGGCCTGGATCCCGCGTACCAAAAAGAAGTTGATTAATAGCAAGCTGAAAATTTGTTAATAGCTTAACGGTGTCTTGTCGGACAAACTTTGATGTACGGGAACACTGGAACAGGGGAAGTTTTAATTGTGGAACAGCTTAAAAATTTGGAACGTCAGGTTACGAAAAGGTCTCATGTATTTTGTCGGACAGAACATCTAATTTGATTTGTTACCCTTTCATTAAACTCTCATGCAAAAATCAGACTGCTATTGACATGTTCTTCGTGTCCCACTGATTAAAATGCCCAGTTGCTGATAAACACCAGTCTGATTTTTGCATGAGAGTTTAACTAAATGGTAACAAATCAATTGAAAGTTCTGTCCGACAAAATACATGGAACCTTTTCGTAGTCGGATGTTCCAAATTTTTAACCTGTTGCAAAATTAAAACTTCCCCTGTTCCAGTGTTCCCATACATCAAAGTTTGTCCGACTAGAAACCACTGTTAGGTTATTAACAAATTTTCAGCTTGCTATTAATCAACTTTTTTTGGGACGCGGGATCCAGGTCTATGGTTCTAATTATTGGGTCAAAGTATGCCAAATATCAATTTGTAGGTTCTCTTTGAAGGAACAAATTTCATTTTATCAAAATGATGTAAAAATCAACTAAGTTGTTAATAACAACTTTCTGTCACTTCCGACGCAAAACCATGTGTGAAATTCGAATTCAGTGGGTAAAAATACATTAGAATATACTCTGAAAATCCGTGGACCTTGATCCGCCACAAAACAGTCATGTCCCCTGGTATTAAGATACTTATATTTTAATATTAGTAACTCCGTCAGTCTTAGAAGTCGACTTTTATACCTACTTATTTCATTAAATTTCGTTTAATCTTTACACAGTTAATATCTTAACTTTAAAATTATTTTATGTTTATTTTATTTTTCTTCCACAATATTGCAGTTCTATCCCAGGATTCGGTCAGGTAGGACATGTCGAAATTGATGTATACCATAAATCTAAAGTTTTCACTGAAGGATTTTTCTAGTTGAGCCCAAGATTTACGATTTTGTGTTATGAATTCTGTTTGTATTGTGCGGTGAATCTTATTACTTTTCTTTTACTCTAACAGAAACGGAGTATACAGTGTGGAACAGAGGAATCTCTTGGTGTAAGTGTTTCAGTGGTTAACCAGATATAATAATACCGGCATAACGTACAACAAAAAAGAGAATCAAAAGCCTAGTATAAAGTATAAAATATATCGGGTTCATGCACTACCACATGCACACATACTTACTCATGCTCATTACCCATGCTCAATCGGCAAACTACCAGACAGTCGCGCCACAAAAAACCCACTCATATAGCGAGAATTGTACTGCGACTACTACACACTGGCCAGTCCCAAGGTGTCATACAATTGTGCCCAAAAGAAGCATAATACAGGAAAAATACGTTGCCAAAATAATGTTCCAGAGAGCAGGCTAATTCTGGGGAAAGTAATATCCATAACTTATCTCGACTCACCATCATTCTCTTTGCCTTATCCATATGCGGGGTCGGTTTCCCTAATCGCATTTCTCCAAACAATTCTATCTTGGGTCATATCAATGTTAATCCCCTTTACCAACATGTCCTGCCTTATCGTCTCCCCCCAGGACTTCTTTGGCCTTCCTCTCCTACTCCTTCCAGGAATCTGCACTTCAGCTATTCTTCGTATTGGGTGATTAACGTCTCGACGTTGAACATGCCCAAACCGTCTTAACCTAAACTCTCTCATTTTGGAATCGATTGGTGCCATACCTAGACTTCCTCTAATATATTCATTTCTAATTTCATCCTTCTTTGTCACTCCACTCATCCATCTAAGTATTCTCATTTCCGCCACATGCATTCGTTGCTCCTCTTTCCCTTCAATTTTCTCTTCAGCTTCATTGGAATTTTTCTGTCACACAACACACCACTCGCTTCTTTCCACTTCATCGATCCAGCACTAATTCTACTTCATGCGTCTCCATATATTTCTCCATTACTCTGTAATACCGATCCTAGGTACTTAAAGCTATTGCTTTTCACAATAATTTCACCATCCAAAGAGACCATTTTATTTGTAGTAACTCCATCTTTAAATGAACATTCCAAATACTCTATTTTTGTCCTACTAAGTTTTAAACCTTTTTCCTCCAGAGCTTGTCTCCACTGTTCCAGTTTTTGTTCTAAGTCTCTTTCACTATTTCCTATTAACACTACATCATTAGCATACATTAGGAACCATGGAATGCTACCCTGTAGTTTCGCTGTTATCTGGTCCAAAACTAATGAGAATAAATAATTTCACCTGAAATTTATCAGTGTCACCCACACCTGTCCTAACACTAGTCTTTACTTCCTCATACATATCTCTCACAATATTCAGATATTCGCCAGGGACTCCTTTCTTATTGAGTGCCCACCACAGAATCTCTCGAGGAACTCTATCATATACTTTTTCAAGATCAATAAATACCATATGAGCGTTGGTCTCTTTATTCCTGTATTTTTCCATCAGTTGCCTTACAATGAAAATTGCATCTGTTGTTGATCTGCCCTGCATAAAGCCAGATTGATTATCGGATATTTCGGTTTCTTCACGTATCCGTCTATCAATTACTCTCTCCCATATTTTCATGGTGTGGCTAAGTAGTTTTATAGCCCTGTAGATTGTACATTGTTGTATGTCTCCCTTGTTTTTGTAGACAGGTACTAATATGCTGCTTCTCCATTCGTCTGTCATTTGTCTAACTTCCATAATTCTATTAAATATGCCTGCTAGCCAACTTATTCCTGTCTCTCCCAATGGTTTTCATACTTCCCCAGGAATGTCATCTGGTCCGACTGCTTTTCCTTTCTTTATTTTTTGAAGCGCTTGAGCCACTTCCTCGTTTGTTATTCCGGTAATCATTGCTGTTACTGTCTACGTTAAGTCCACAGGCTGTCTGTCAAATTCTTCATTTAATAAACTGTCAAAATACTTTCTCCATCTCTTTTTGACATCCTTTACGTGAATTAGTATTTTATTATTTTCATCTCGGATACATCTAATCTGATTAAAATCTCTTGCTTTCTTTGTTCTCTATTTGGCTATTTTATCTTTGGCTTATTTTGACTAATTCTTGTTTAAATAGAACGAATGAACTTTTCTCGAAGGACGTTTTTATGAAATTCACAATATGTATTTATCATAAATATGCTTAACTTTAAATTTTGGTAGCCAAAAATGTCAGGTGACGACGCTAGGTGTCGTGTTAGTCATGTACGGAGCAAATAACTTTTGAAACTATTATGTGTATGAGTAGCTGTATAGGTTACTAATTTGGTACTTTGTAAATGAGAGATTCTGCCGTAAGTCCTTCCCAAAAAGGATTTTATTCATACGGTTACATTTCGAGTATGTGTAAATTAATTGAAGCCGTTGACAAGACCAGTCGTTTCAATATTTTATCCCTAAAGGGTAACAATGGTTAATAATTTTCAGTAAGTTATACGAAATATACACTAATTGGGTACCACAAATCCACACACCCACTTAAGTTTATAAATTATTCAAATTTTCAGCCTATAATACCCTCTGTGCGAATAATGAATGTTAAAGGAACACTACTACACCCAAACCAATATGTCAGACTAAATTAGCAACCGTGATTTGTAGGAGATTGTTAACAAATTCGTAGCTAAATATGGCAAAGGGATTTTGCTATCGCCCGACGAGACCCGCATTTCGAGAGAAATTTATGAGTAATAAAGTATTTCACGGCAGTGTATATTATCAAATGGGACTTGTAAAGAGGGCAAATAAAGTGTTGGGATTAGTCGCTCGTGTGCGCCAAGGGGTGCAAATAGCCTATAAATTCAAAATCTTTGATAAGATGGCCTCGATGCCGCCTTCAATATGTGTATTAACAAGGATGCCGTGATGAAAATCGTTATTGGAATTCTTTAGTGTTAGAGGAACGTGATAAATGAGTCTATTTAGAATATAACAGCACTCAATTTTGCCCCCTCGAGTCAACAGAGAAGACAAAATAGGAAGAAAGTCAATTTCTCATTTTTGGACAATAATTATTATATTTCGATCTCCAACATAAGATAAAAGGCTAAACTACTAAAGTTTGGAGACAAGCAGGATTCAAAAACAGAATTTTATGACAACCTTAGGTAGTAAATTATAGTTGGAGACAATATTCGTTTTTTGTTGACATTTTTTTTATCTAAACATCCAAAGAAGGATAATTATTGATAATTATTATTAATGATAATGATAATTATTATTATTATTAATGATAATTATCTGATCAAACTGGAATAATGATGCGGCTGTAGCTTCGTGTTGCAACGAAATTGAAAATGGTTATTCATTTTTGATTAACATGTTTACTCCGATTGCAGTACGAAGTGAACCATTCTCGTTGGAACTTAACCGCGCTGAACAGATGGGACGTGAATTATAAATTGTAAAATTCCCTTTATTTAATACTTTTAATACTTCAAAAGGCCTCCGACAAGGATGTTGTCTATCTCCCACTCTCTTTAAAATATACCTTGACCAATCCTTACAGAGGTGGACAAAAGCAGTAAAACCGATGGGACTGAAAGTGGGAGATGACTCCCTATTTACATTATACTTTGCGGACGACCAAGTTGTAATAGCCCAAGATCAAGATGACTTAAGCTATATGATACGGAAGCTAAATGAGCATTACCAACAGGCAGGATTAGTAATAAATATGGATAAGTCAGAATACTTCATAGTGGGAAACGAAGACATTGAAAACCTACCATTGGAACAAGGACATATTGTTGGTGTGAAACAATGCAAATATTTGGGAGCTATATTTAACAAACGAGGAAATAGTGAAGATGAAATACAACACAGGATCAATAAAGGTAGAAGTATCACTAGATCCCTCAATTCAATTTTATGGGACAAAGATATCAGGAAGGAAACAAAGAAAAGAATATATGAAAGTATAATGAAGAGCGCTACAATCTACGGTGCAGAAGTTTGGGACATAAGTGCAAGACATAAAAAGAAGCTACTTAGTACAGAAATGGACTTCTTGAGGAGAAGTTGTCAGGTTTCCAGATTAGAACATCTAAGAAATGAAACAATTAGAGAACGTATGAAGGTGGAAAAAACTATAATGGACGATATTGAAAAGAGACAGCTGACATGGTTCGGGCACGTTAAAAGAATGAATGAGACTCGCTGGCCGAGAAAAATATTAGAGTGGGTCCCACCGGAGAGAAGAAGAAGGGGACGGCCACGGAGAAGCTGGAGGGACAATATTCAGGACGCAATGGATTCGAGGCAATTAGATGAAGATACGTGTTACGATAGAAAAAATTGGAAGCTGGGTATGGAGAGGGTAGAAATCCATTATGTATATATATATATATATATATATATATATATATATAAAATTCCCTCATCTTCCTTAGTCTCAGCATCCGTTATGGCTTGCAAATTGTAGAAGTCTTGGAGGTGTAACCAGAGAAGGTTCCCATTATCTTCAGTCTGGTGGGATATAGAATAACATTTTTCGATGTTGTTTTATGTGCTATTAGATTGAAAACTTAGTTTTTTGATAATTATTACCTCGTGATTTAAATTTAATTATGTTGGGCTACATATTGGGCTTTCGTAAACCTCGAAGGTTAGTGTGACGATATTTGAGACATGAATAATACAGCGACGACCGAGGGAATTAAATAGATATTACGATAATGATAACTACGCTCAACGCACATTGTTGTTGGATAGGATAGGAACTTATCGATTTCGTTCAACTCATTAAATCGGTAGGCTGCAGAATATGTTCAGCACACCTATTCCGATGGTTAACTACCCTTCTTTCAACGCACAGAGCATAAACTAATCGATTTCTGTTCCATATTTTATACTGTCAGAAGCGGCATAAAAACATATTTTATTGAATACGAAGGCATACTATAGACTCTAGACTATAGAGGATAAGAGTACGTTATCGTCGCAATTTTTTACATCCTTTATTTCTTGTAACCCATTTCCGAATACATCAAACAATATAACTAATGAAAGGGAATGATTCCGGTGGTTGGCTCTATCTTCTTCTAGTTCCATGACCAATATCGAGCATCGGATCTCCTGTTGGCTACTATATTCGCTATCTAGTTTATTGACAGCAGCTGTGAATAATGATGTAATCGATTTTCCGTACCATTGTCTTAAATTTCTCAGCCATGATGGATTTCTTCTACAAGGATCACGTTTACTTTGGATCGTTTCCTGAATAATCAGATGTAAAAGTTTATATTTTTCAGCGTATATCATAATGTGATCGAAGCATTCCAGCTTGCTTCTCTTTATTATATTGACCAGTGGTGTTATTTGGCTCATTCGTCCAAGGACCTCCTCATTTCTAACTCTGTCGACCCAACTTATTCTTAGACTCTTAGTGGTCGTCTGTAGATTAGATAGTCATCCATGCATTTAAGCATAGCCTCACTTGGAGTCAACGCTTCCATTCCATACATGGAAAGATATAGCAATATGTCATAAAGTATTCCACGGCTATGTGTATCATCAAATGGGACATGTAAAGAGGGCAAATAAAGTGTTGGGATTAGTCGCTCGTGTGCGCCAAGGGGTGCAAATAGCCTGTAAATTCAAAATCTGTGATAAGATGGCCTCGATGCCGCCTTCAATATGTGTATTAAGGATGCCGTGATGAAAATCGTTATTGAAATTCTTTAAGGCCGATTCTCATTAGACGTGCAAGGAATCGGCAAGGCAACGGCAAGGCACACGCTCGGCACGGGCAAGGTTTTCACAGCCAATTCACACTGAGACAAGCTTGCCCCGGGATAGTTGCTTTGTGTGCTTTGTGTAGTGAACAATGTTTAAAACGTCCACGCTAATAAAAATTGCTCTATTATGAGACGAAGAAACAGAAAATGAAAACAAATATTGCAGATACAGAAAAAGACGTTTTTGGGTGCATAAAATGCTAAAACAACGCAATGAAGAAGGAGAATTTGCAACGTTACACCCCGAACTTTTAGACGATCAGACAAAATTTTTGAAATATTACCGAATGACAATGGACGAATTTAGTAACTTATTGGCGCATATTGAGGGACCTCTTCAAAAACAAAATACTTCTTTCCGGGAATCCATTTCACCGATGCAAAAACTCGCAGTCTGCTTAAGGTATGTACCTACTGAAACTATTTACGTGCCGTATTTTGTCTCCACCATATTAAATTTTAATTTAGAATTGAAGAGGTATACTTATAATGATGAATTATTATAAACTGCTCGTCAAAAATTAGGGATATAAAAAATTATGCTGATTTTCCTAGTTGATTTATTCGCGAACAGACGGATTCCGCTATTTTTTTAATATTGTAGATTTTTCTTGAGTATTTACATAGTTTTGCAAAGGTTTACTCAAACTTATTTTTTGTACTTATACCGGGTGGAAGAAAAGAAATATGTTTCTTATGTTAAGTTTGAGACACCCTGTAGGGAGGACGAGGTACAAATTTGTGAGTATACATGAGAATCGTATTGTAGTCTTATGTTTTGTGAACATGTTGTTGTTTGAATGTCCCTGATATCTTTAGAAACAAAAAAAAATAGACGGGTTGGTAATATAACATGTGTTTTACCCGAAACAAAAGTTTGAGACACTTTGTAGGGAGGAAAAGGCACAAAGGTGAGTATACGTCGACGTTATGTTGTAGTCTCACATTTTCTGAATATTTTAGTTTTTAATTTCTCTGATATCTTTAATAACAAAGAAACTAGACGGTATTACTCTTTAATGTGTGTTTCTATGTTTAACATATGTGACGCATGTCGTCAGTTAAAACACATATTAAAGAGTAATACCGTCTAGTGTCTTTGTTATTAAAGATATCAAAAAAATTTAAAAAAAATTAAATATTCACAAAATATGAGACTACAACATAACATCGAGGTCTACTGTATACTCGCCTTTGAGCCTTTTCCTCCTTTCAAGGTGTCTCAAATTTTTGATTCGGTTAAAACGCATGTTACAATTACAAATCCGTCTATTTTTTGTTTCTAAAGATACCAGGGACATTCAAAAAACAAAATGTTCACAAAACATAAGACTACGATACGATTCCGA
This sequence comes from Diabrotica virgifera virgifera, assembly GCF_917563875.1. Lineage (NCBI taxonomy): Eukaryota > Metazoa > Arthropoda > Insecta > Coleoptera > Chrysomelidae > Diabrotica > Diabrotica virgifera. The sequence goes on along the minus strand of NC_065448.1, from coordinate 243,477,772 downwards.
AGTATACTAAAATTTGTATCTCGTCGTTCCTACAGGGGGTCACAAATTTAACATAAGAAAAACATTTCTTTTCTTCCACCTGGTATAAGTACAAAAAAAAGTTTGAGTAAACCTTTGCATGACTGTGTAAATACTAAAGAAAAATCTAAAATAATAAAAAAATACCGGAATCGGTTAACCTGTTCACGAAAAAATCAGGTATGCAAATTTAGCATACTTTTCTATATCCCCAACTTTTGACAAGCAGTTTATTTGGGTTTATTATAGTTTTTAATTTGTATCCATTTGGATGCAAATGGATTCCATTTGACCAAGATAAAGAAGCATGGAAGAAGGAGGAGGAAGCCTATCTCCAAGGATGGATGTTTAGAGTTGATTAGATAGATAGATACGTTTTCAATCACTTCCACACATTTTAAAAAATACTTCTATTTTTCTTTAATATTTAAATGTTTTTATATTTTCAAAATAAACTATATTCTATAAGTAACATATAAAAAATTCTCGAGGTATCTACCATTAAAAAAACTAAAAAAATATACTATATTCTAACTTACTACGTTGTAACTAAAATAACCACGATTGCAGATTGCTTGCCAGTACGAGATTCACACTGTAGTGACCTTCACGGCACATGCTAGGTAAAGATTGTTTCGAAAAGAACGTCGCATGCAAAGCCCGTCGCTTGCCGGTGCCTTGCACGCATAGTGTGAATTACATCCCGTGCAGTGCATAAGATTTTATGTAAAATTTATTTTGCCGAGCCGATGCCTTGCCCATGCCGAGCACTTGCCTTGCGCTATAATGAGAATCAGCCTTTAGTGTTAGAGGAACGTGATAAATGAGTCTATTTAGAATATAGGGGCACTCAATTTTATCCCACGTTTATTATAAAACATTCACAGATGTCAGTATAAAAGACAAAATACAAAATCATTTTTCATTTTTTTGGGCACTACATCTTATTTTAGCTTACCTACTCTAGAAAAAATAAAATAAAAGGCTAAACGAAAAATGGAAGACGACTACCTAATCTTTTTGCAAAAACATAGAACAACATTACTAATGAAAGGGAAGAATGACAGTGGATTGAAATTTTCGAACAAGATTCGTTTTCTCTTACAGAATAGAACTAATAATTGAACTCACATGTAGAATACCTAGTGGATGCAACAATTTATACGTGGGAGAAACATCATGACCACTATGTGTCAAGATAAAACAGCATGAATCATACATCAAAAACAGAGACCTCAGCAAACCACAGATATGCAAACGTTCCCCTTTTTTTTGAAACGATTTCTGGACTGTAAATCGAAATACCAAACAATTATAAAATGTAATTTTCGTTATTTAATCGTGGCTTAATCACCTATAAACATAATATTTAACTCAGACATTCCACAAGAAAACAGTTTGAGAACCTTTTTAAAAATACGGGTATACATTTAAAAAAAATTAGGATGCTACGATATAATAATATAGTAATGTAAATATTTTGTGAAAATCTAAAGAATACTACTTTTATCTTTCGTATCAAATTTTAATCATGAAGATGGTCAAATTACTTTTTGAAGTTATACTTCTTTACGCGCGATATGAGGGTGAATTTTTATATGTTAAAACGTACGATCCGGGCGCACGCGCATTATAACTTTTTTCTGATTGGATGTTCAAATGACATGTCAAAAATTATTTAATATGGCAGCTGTAGCACAGCTGTGGTGTGGACGGTTGACGATTTGGTTATGTATGGTTGTTGCGTTTTAAAATTTGTGGGAAGAGAAACAACAAACAAAGGTTAGTTAATAGTTATACTGCCTTTTTGAAGTTATACTTCTTTAGGCGCGATTTCATTGAGGGTGAAATTTTAATAATCTGCGCACACAGGCCGTATGGAGTTCGTTACTAAATGTTTTGATTTATGTATTTATAAGTCCAGAAAAGGTTTGGAAAGAATATATTAGTGTTTTTAAATATATTTTTCTACAAACGTGTTAAAAATGCAATTTATAGCACTCCATAGGAGCGTTAAAAATGCTAGTTTAAAGCACCGGTGCTTTAAAAATTTTAAGGCACTGCAGTTAAAAGGGAATTGTCAAATTGTGAAACGTCAAAATATTTATATTTCATTTAGTAACATTAATAGATATTAATAATACCTATTTACGAATGTTTCTTCTAAAATTTAGGAATATATTAATTTTATAATACATTTAAGTATGTAGTAATTTTCTTTACAATTTTTACTTACCAATTTGTTTTGTTTATACCTAATATCGCCGTTGTCTAGCCAGTGTCTGCGTAGATTAGCGGTATGTGTATTTAGCTACGGACCTGTTAGTACTTGGTTCGACTCGCACATAAGGAAATTTTTTTTGTTTATTATTAATGGTTATTGACATCTTAGACTCTTATTATATGGACTTATAAATGATTAAAAATAATTAAAAATAATTAAAATAATTAATCGGGATGTTGCCCAACTATTTACCGGGTTGTAAATTTATAATAATTGTCTATTTCAAAATGCACTTTTGAAATGAATTTTTCTTATGCACAAATGCAATTTCAGATTTCTTATTCATTACAACAGTTCACAAAATTTCCTGATATTCTCACGAATCCAACGCACCAAACTGCATTAAAATCCGTCTTACTGCGCCAAAAATCGAGAGTAAGGCCTTTTTTGTGTGCTTCAATGCCTCGACTAATTCGGCCAGAGATCGAGAGGTCGTGAGTTCGAATCCAGTGCAATCCTATACTTTTTTTTTTATTTTTTTGAAAGCGGTAAGCACAAAATTAGTTTGGTGTTTAAAAAAAATTAAAACAAACTGTTTAAAGTATATTTATTTTTAAGAAATCATATAATACAAGTATAACTTCTTACGTGCGTACAAAGTACACACACATTCTTTTTTTTAAGCCGAAATTAAACCCAAAGCAAATAAAATCAGGTCCACTAAATAACTTGCTTTTTTTCCTCGAGTATTTGGCAGTTTCCCCATTTTAGATTAAATGCCAAGATTTTGTAAATTGCGTCTGCATTTCGACGCAACAATAAAAAAACAAGTTGATTTAGTGTACTTGAAGAGACTGGCTCGAAATCGATACCATAGTAGCGTATACAGATTTCAAAAGAAAAACAAGCGCAAGCAAGCAGGCAAAAACGATAATCTAGATTTCATAGTCATGCGAGTATCGAGACATATAATTTTCTGGAATACTTCAAACTGTCTGCGTCTTTTGAACGCAACTTCACGGATAAGTAAACGCGCATTCATATAGTCCAGTCGGGATATAATTATTTGATCTTGCATGGCGAACTGCACAAAATTTTTCCTTTAAATCATGGCTCCATGATTAGTAGGATCGTTTTTATTTATGGCTTGCTGCTGATGACGTTAGGGTTTGTTAATCGCCAGTGTCTCATTAGGCTTGTTATATGCTTAGATCCTTAACTCTTTAGTCGTAGGTAGTGTAGCAAAAAATCAAATAAAACGAAATTGCATAATGTATAACAAGGGAAGTAAAGTGCTACTTTTTCTCCCGAGAATGAAGGGCAGTAATCATTCAGGGGAGGAAAAAGCACTTTACTCCCATGCTACACATATGGTTTTTCCACCTCCCTCAAATACTAACTCATCTATTCATTTTTAAATAATTTATTAATATACCTAATTAACAAAATTTATTGGAGAACTAAAACCAACAAGTAGGTAGGTACAGTATAACTGTCAACGGTTAATTATAAGTAAAATTATTAATGTAAGCAATCAGATGTTTAATCAAAATAACAATTTACTGTTTTTTACCATTTTGCAAAATACAGGGTGTTCTATAGATAAACGTTAAAATGTATAGATAGTGCATACGTCATCGAAAATATATATTATATTAGGGCGTCAATAAGTTATTTCATCAATGAAATACCACGACGTCGCTTTTACTTTTACTCCCTAGCGACTAAAAGTACTTTGTCTCCCTAGGGAGGAAAAGTGCGACTTTGCTCCCTACAATGAGGTCAGGAAATGTATACTTTGGATAGAGGTAGGTGGAAAAATTTATTAATCTCTATTTTTGTTAATGTACATTTATCCATTTATGTCGTAAAGTTAATGATATATAGAGAGAATCATAATAATTAAATAATTATACTTAGTCACTATTTTTCCTTTAATTCGGAAAATATGGACCGCACAAAAAAATCTGCAAAGAAGAAATTGTTGGAAATGACAATTACAACAATCATTTACGTCTTTACCATTTTGTCGAAGAGTTTAAAATGGCCGAGATACTGAACACCACCAATTTCTATATAACCATTTCCCGCAAGATCTTACGCTCGCGCCTTTACCGCATACGTACGACCTCAAATATTAATTTTAGCAGAAAGGTTAAGATCAAAATTGTATAAAATATAGATCTTTTTCTTTTGGCTTGTGTACAATTATATCGTAAAGTTAATCTTCTTCTTCTTACGATGCCGTATCCTTAAGGACGTTGGCCATTACATTTGCCCATTTAATCCTATTTGCAGCCGCCCTGAATAGTTCTATCGAGGTCATATTCGTCCATTGTTATAAAGTTAATAATAAACGAGATATAATTTAATAATGGTGCTTCCCTCCTTCCACTGTTTTCCCCATTAACTCGGAAATATTGACTGCACAGAAAAAATCGTAAAAATCAAAACAATTTCAGTACTTACCATTTTTGGCGAAAAGTTGAAAAAGTTAGATACTGAGCAAAATCGGCTCTTTAAAACGGTCTTTTAAAATCAAGGTGGCGGCTAATGTAACGGAGGAATTCAGTTCCGCTTTTAAACTTACACTACTATTCTTCTTCTTTTACTGCTGTCTCCGTTAGTCGAGGTTAGCGACTACACTGACAAATCTGTCTCTTTTAATGAGGCTCAAACAAAGATGTTGAATTAAGGCCGATAAAGTCTCTAATATTTTTAAGCCATCAAATATGGCACCTACCGGAACCCCATATTCCTTCAGTCTTCCCCTGGATGATCAGTTCTTCTTGTTTCTCATTATGTATCATAGGTATTTTAGCGAAATTTCTTGTATTTTTGATGATCTCTAGCAGCTTTCTATCTGTACCTATTCCCCTCAGGACATTGTCATTGGTGGTGTGGGTTGCCAAAGGTATTTTCAAGAGTCCTTTTCAAAGCCAGAGTTTAAAGGCTTTTTGTTCTTCAGCGTTTGGTTGAGCGTCCAAGCCTCCATTCCATATAATAGTATTGACCATACATAGCAATGCATAAAACGACATGTAAGACTAATATTAATGCCAGTGTTACAAAATAAGATTTTCATTTTGATAAAGCCTTGTGAGGCTACCTCTATTCTCGCTCTTACTTCTTTTTTATAGTCAAGTTGATTATTGAACCAGCAGCCAATATACTTGTATTGGTCTACGTATTCAAGATGTCAAGTGATTTACATTATACAGGGTGATTGATTATAAAAACAATAAAAGTTAATAACAAAAATTGTAGCTAACTTTGAGCTTCATATTACAAAACTAGTAGAATATAGAATGTATAGTATAGAATGTTACAGGTTGTTCGATAACACAGTGGCAGACCAAACCAATTTTTTTTAAATGGAATACCCTATATTTTATTTTATATTCGAAATCCTGTTAACCTCTCATTCACAAAAATATAAAGGTTTGTTATTTTATACAGGGTATTTACAAAGTTATAACCAATTTTATATGAAAATCGTAACAAGTTCAACTCCCTGTATAGGTAAATAAAATAGGCACAACAGCAATGGTTTGTTAATGCAATATTTTTTATTTATTGTCCAAAATTTCAAGAATTATTCACATTGCTAATTTTCTTTATATCAAGTACAGGGTGACTCAAAACGCAAGTATATTATTTTATCAGTAGTGTTTAATGGAACACCCTGTATTTTATATCATTATTGAAAGGTACCATTACCGTACTTTAATTTTTATATACCATTCCCTCTGTCCAAACTTAGTTTTCTAGATATTTTCATTTTTCAGAGCAAATTATTTTAGGTGTCTAAATTTATCTAAATTTTAAGTAAGCCATGACTGAATTGACAATTGACGATTACTGATTAATTATCAATCCGGTAATCAATGTAACAATGTAGCAAATAAATAAATAAAAATAATTTATTGGTAATACATTTTACAAAAAAAAACACAACCACAACATGCAACATTTTTGAAACAATTAAAAACTAAATAAATAAAAATAAATTTCGACCACGAGTCAGGATCCTGTTAACCGAGATACGATAGTACCAAGCGGCGCCGCTAGGAGGAGCACTCCATCAATGCGTCTCAGAATACTTTAACGAAACGTGGTCATTTTGTACTCTAAACCGAGTAAGGTATGAAAAAGAAAAGAAAATAATCGTTTTCGTTTTGATTCAAGGGTCAGAGGATGGCAAGAGACTCGAATTGAATCAAAACGAAAACGATTATTTTCTTTTCAATTAAAAACTACTTTTTTTATGTAAATTTAACAAATAAAGAAAGAAAATTAGTAATAAATTTTACAAGAAAATACACAAACACAAAATACAATATTTTGTGAAGACAATTAAACCCTACTTTTGTATGTAAATGTAACAATGTAACAAATAAAGAACGAAACATAATTTATCAGTAATACATTATGTAGAAAAAAAATAATGTTTGAAAAAATTTGAAGCTACTTTTAATAAAATATTTTTAATATTATATAAGTTGTTCGAAATTACCTCCTAACACATTTATGCACGCCTAAAAACAATGATTGAATGAGCTACTTACTCTAGGAAGCATTTGTAAATTAACACATCGAAATACACTTTGTATTCTATTTTTCATCTCATCCCTTGTTGTTGGAGGTAGGTATTTTATAAACTTCATTATTAACGTAACTCCAAAAAAATCAGTCCAGGTTATGAAATTCTGGTGATTTGGGTGGCCACGCTACTGGTCCATTGAAAAATGAAAATATCTCGAAAACTAATAAATTTAGACATAGGGAATGTTATCTAAAAATTAAAGTACGGTAATGGTACATTTCAATAGTGATATAAAATACAGGGTGTTCCATTTAAAATTACTGAGAAAATAATGTACTTGCGTTTTGACTCACCCTGTATTTGATTTAAAGAAAATTAGCAATATCAATCATTCTTGAAAATTTTGACAATACGTAAAAAATATGGCATTAATAAACCATTGCTGTTTTGCTTATTTTTATTTATACACGGAGTTGAACTTGTTACGATTTTATTATAAAATTGGTTATAACTTTGTAAATACCCTGTATAACATAACAAATCTTTATATTTTTGTGATGGAGAATTTAACAGGATTTCGAATTTAAGATAAAATGTAGGGTGTTCGATTTAAAAAAACATAAGTTTGGTCTGCCACTGTGTTATCGAACACTCTGTAACATTCTACTAATTTTGTAATGTGAATCTCAAAAGTGGCTACAATTTTTGTTATTAACTTTTATTGCTATCTATTACTATAGTAGATCTCTTGAGCTTTACCCCACTAATCAATCACCCTCTATTAAAGGGAAAAATTTTTGTTCTTTGATATTTTTATCAGTTTGGTTTTTGCAATATTGATCTCGAACACCATTTTAGCAATATTACTATTATCCCTTGTAAAGGTTAGAATAGTAAAATTTTGGGCAGCTCGTCATGCAAGGTTAGCCATCTTTTTCGTGTAAACCGACTGGACTATACATTATCTTGAACGCAACTTCACGGTTAAGTAAACGTTCGTACGCGGTCGATCATTTCCAGAATTTCACAGATTGCAAGAGGCAATGCTTTCAGCGTCTGTTCCTGTTGGTTGTGAGTTTGCCAGTTGCAAACATGTTCTGAAAACATTGTTGTAGTAATTTCAAATAAACAAGATATTGTTGGGAACGTGAGACGTCTTCAGCTCATCGTCGTGTTTATTCTGTGATGAACCTGATCGATTTATTGCTTTATTGTAGAATTGTCTCGATAATGGAGTACTCGATTGTACATGTTCAGTAAACAATACATTGTCGTTTAAGTTACAGAGTGATACTACAACTAATAAATCTATATTACGTAAAGATACAGAAAATGGGGAAAATTAAGGGTAAAATATTACTTTAATTCGTGCTAAAAAGCACACGTTTTTGACCAAAGACATTATTTCAATCCAGTGAGGGGTAAGATGATAGAACTTTTGGACTAATGAATAATTTTTAGTTTTCAACAGAGTTGTGGATTATTGTAAACATGACGACTTGTTATATTTTGCGGCGTTTGAAGAAATATGAGAATAGATCTGGATCCCGCGTATGAAAAAAAAGTTGATTAATAGAAAGCTGAAAATTTTTTAATAGTTTAAGGGTGTCTAGTCGGACAAACCTTGATATATAGGAACACTGGAACAGGGGAAGTTTTAATTGTGGAACAGGTTACAAATTTGGAACGGTCAGACCACAAAAACGTCACATGTATTTTGTCCGACAGAACTTCCAATTGATTTGTTACCATTTCATTAAACTCTCATGCAAAAATCAGGCTGCTATTCATCACAAAATGGGAATTGTAATGAGTGGAACACGTAGAATATGTCAAATGACAGGAATTATGACAGGTGATAAATAGCAGTCTGATTTTTGCATGAGAGTTTGTCTGACCGTTCCAAATTTTTAACCTGTTCCACAATTAAAACTTCCCCTGTTCCAGTGTTCCCATATATCAAAGTTTGTCCGACTAGACACCCTTAAGCTATTAACAAATGTTCAGCTTGCTATTAATCAACTTTTTTTTTCACACACGCGGGATCCAGACCTAGAAGAACTAGATTTTTAAATTAAAGGTGCCCTCACTTCACAACAGACCAGAAGGTAAATGAGGAAAAGCCTGCTGATGGGCTTTACAAAGTTCATTTACTAATTATGTATTGTACATACATTTTTCAATGAAAGGATGGCTGAAATTTATTATCCTGGTCATGAGTTAAGTCTAGACGAATCGATGGTTTTATGGCGGAGACGGTTGGTATTCCGTCATAAAAAATAAAAGGCACAAGTTTGGAAGAAGCCAACTCCTGTATTAATTTAAAATAATATAAGACAAGAGTTTAATAGTTGTGTACAAAATCAAGTTTGTGTTTTAGTCTAAGATACGATATAAGATCGATCTGCACCGATCTGTTTAATTGATAAAAATTATTGGATATGTAATTTAGCATTTTAACAATTACAAAAAGGGTTGCCGGATCTAATCTTGTTCTATCTATAATTAATTAATAATTAAAAATGACAATTTTTTTTATAAATAAAAAAGATTTTTTCGACACGGGCAGATATTATTTCAGATTTTTTATATCATTCTAAACAAAAAAGGTCTTGTCTAATTTTTGTCTAAGGTTGATCTTTTTCTAGTTATAAACAATTTAAAACTGAAAAAAAAACGAAAGATGACGATTTTCAAGGCTCAAAAATATAAGTATAAAATATCAATTTGGAAATTACAAAGTACCTAAATTCAAGTTCAAACGTTATTCTATCAGTTCTTGATAAGTCTTTTGTACTTATTTCACTCTGAAACATTGTTTTTAGTTGTTAATGCCCAACTTCCCATAATAAACCTTCCTCATTAACAATTAAAAAAATATGTTTTATAATAAAACATGGCCAAAATTATTATCGAGACCTGATAGAAAAAATTTTGAACTTGCATTTATGTACTTGATGACTACAAAAATGATATTTTTTACTTGTGTTTTTGAGCCTTGAAAATTGTCATCTTTCGTTCTTTTTTCAGTTTTAAATTGTTGATAACTCGAAAGCGATCAACTTTAGAAAAAATTACAAAAGACCTTTTTGGTTGGAATGATCCAAAAAATCTGAAATAATGTCTGCTCGGGTCGATTTTTTTTTAATTCATAAAAAAATGTAATTTATTAATTAAATATAGTTAGAACAAGATTAGATCGGGCAACCCTTGTTTTTGTAATTGTTAACATTCTAAATTACATATGAAATAATTTTCATCCATTAAACAGATCGGTGCAGATCGACCTTATATCGGATCCTCTACTATTTGTATCAAGTAACAAATACAAAATGTTTTAAACTACAAGTGGTTAAACATTAACAACACGTAATATATACAGGATAGAGGAGCGCAGCAATTATGTTAGCATCTAAAAATATACATTTTCTAACTTGGGAAAACCATCCAAGCTCATACAAACAATTCATGAATGCCCTTCTCCTAAAGTGGCGTTTAGACGCTGCGATAAATCGCAGCAATTTATTGTGACGATAAATTGCTGCGATTTATTGATTCTTTTAAAGCTGCCCAGACGCTGCGATAATTGTTGCGATCGATTTTAAACTGAAACAACTCAATCGTTACAATAAATTGCTGCAATCCGATACCAACTCCAATTCCGATAAATCACTGCGATGTACCGTTTACACACAACTATAAATTGAAGCAAGTCGATTGATATCGATAAATTGCAACGGAACCCACTCACAAACAATAACCAGATTACTTCGCCTAAAGCAAAAACGAGCTAGCCCATCTATTAAAGTGGAATTTCAAAGATCATTTGAAATCCACATTGAGACGCAATTCAGCGACATCTCTTAAATGAACTGAAAAGTCTCAGATACAAAATCCACCATTATAATCAAAATTAAAATGGTAAATAGTTATTTAAATCTGAAACTTTTCTTGTTGGAAATTCTTTCTTGTACATCCTTAATCTGCGACTTTTACAATTTATAAGACAGCAGACGACGAACATAGAAAACAAAAAGGACTTTACTATATGCAGTCACATTCCGTTTTTATTCGTCTAGGAATAGGACAGAAAGAAACTTCCAAGTACTCAAATCTGAGTAAAGATAGAAAAGTAAAAGACGGTTTTTGCTAGCCTTCGGTTCAGAGGGATGCACAATCCCTGGACAGCTGTTTCTGCCTTATCGGCAGTTTGTAAGAAAAATTACAACACCCCCTATCTCGGCAGCGAAGAATTTGCGGACATACGTTTATAAAGCAAACTGTCATTATTTTTTCATGCAGAATTATCCATTAAAGTTTGCCAAACTGATTTAAAAACACCCTGTATGGTTGAAAAACAAGGTTAGTTGTTAGAGTACCTAACTTTTTTATTCTCCAACATAAGTGAATGAATCAAAAAACATAATGTTAAGAACACATGAGGCTATAGTTGGATTGTAATTGAAGGGTTTGGAATAAAAACGGTATAATTGCGTTGTTTTTTAAATATGAGATAAGTACATATTATATACATACATATACAAACTATACGCTCCCGAGGAAGCTGAAGCTGTTTTCACTTGAAGATCCTTTTTGTGGGGTATCCTCCCATTTTGAGTTTGGTTTTACAGTTGCTGGTGTGACTTCCCTGTCTCCACTACCTTTCTCAATTCTTCTCTCTCTCTGATTTTCCTTCCTATATTTCTAGTTTCCATACTTCTTAAGTCTTCTTACACTTGTTGTCTCCATCTGAGTTTAGGCCTGCCTCTGGTTCTTGTACCTGATGGTATCCGTTCGGTTATAACTCTTAACGAATTGTTCTTCTCTCTTCTCATTATGTGTTCATACCATCTAATTCTCTGTGCTTTTATTGCTCTAACTATGTTCTCTTGACCCATCCATTCTTGTATTTCGTGGTTCATCCATTGCCTTGCATCCTCTTCGTTTTCCCTCTTTGGTCCCAAAATTTTTCTCATAATTTTTCTCTCAAAAACTTTCAGCTGCTCTTCTTCTCTTGCTGTTAATGTGAATGTCTCCAAAGCATATAGCACTGTTGGTCGTATGGTCGTTTTGTAGATTTTCATTTTTGTATTTCGGCTTATCTTCTTATCTTTAAACATTTTTTTTTTCTATAGAATGCTTTGTTTCCTGCTTGAATTCTTCTTTTCATATCTACACTTTCATTTCTTCTGTTGAAGTACATATTACAAAATTTAATATTCTATATTTTTAGAAAGAGTATAAGCTTCAAAAGTAATATATAGTCCATCTACGAGCTAATAGAAAAATCTACTAATATAAAGAAATCTTCAAAATGTGTTGGAATAAAAAAGGTATAAATATTATTTATACCGTTTACAGTGAACCATGTTAAAACGTGTTTCAATAATTTTAATAAAGTGTCATACATTTCTTGAACCTGGGCACACCTATATGGAATGCGATTGGGATTTTCGACTACTTGAAAAATTGAAAATAAAAAACCCTTAAGTATTTTTACCTGAACATGCTAATCAAACCGTTTTATTGTACATTTCATGAGACAAGAAGATTTCTTGTCTTATTCAAAACTTAATAAAATTGTCAGTGATCCCAAACGAGACTGTGAAAATCACAGTATTAAATTTTGGGATATACAGTATTTTAAATATAATAGCATCGAAGAGCCATTTTCATTCTTTTTTTAAATCCACATTGGATAAGGAATTTTCTTTTTCTCAGTGCATTTGTAAGATAATGTCATCTGGTCGCCCATCTTTTGACAGCAAACTTATATTATTTTGCAGTATGTACAAATAACTGCACGAAAATTAACATAAAAAAATAGAAGAATTGACAGCCTCTTCTTTTTATTCCTCCTATACATATATCACTATTTTTATATATCGATGCAGTATGAATCGAATACAGCGAAAAATAAAAGAAGAGGTATACAAACTACAGAGTTTTCTGAATTTCCTGATGATGATGATAATACAATATTATCATCTGATAATGAATAACACCTTATTCATACCAATCTGGAAATAAACAGTTTAATTTTCAAATCTGTACTTTTATTTAGAATAAAAAAGGTATAAGTACATTTTTTTTCAATAAAAAAAATTTTTTCCGCTTCTTTTTATTTTTACATTTGGAACCGAAAAATAAGCTCCTTACAAAATTTATGTAAGTATCATAGTTTACCTAAATTATTTTAATAATTTACAGTGATGAAATAACTTTACGTCCAATTATCTCAAAACAAGGTTTAATGGACTTATACCGTTTTTATTCCAAACCCTTCAATTTTAATATTTTGTAAATACTAGAATATTCCGCACGGTGACGCGAACTTTGAGAAAAAATCACAGTTTGATTAGTACATTCGGTATACAATGACAAATTACCTTTCTAGCAACAATGTTATTACAGCTATATTGCTAAAGAATGAGGCTATAACATGTTAAAAATGTCATTTAAAGCGGACAACAGGTTTAGGAAATACAAGACATCAAAAATGTCCCATTTTTAAGGTGGTGCGTTAATTCTTTAAAGAAGCGTATTTTTTGTTTTTATATTAACCATTAAATAAATTTGTCTTTTACAACTCTCAACAATAAAAATATCTCCAAGAAGTTTCTTTTAACTATATATATTTTGAAATGTATACACTTTTTGTATGTATATTTAGCAGAATTACCTTTATTATTCCAAAAGTTTTGCATTATTTTCCATAAAGAAATGCTTTGTGTTTCAAATTTAAATATACCGGTAAAGGCGAACAATGAATATTTTACAAGAAATTAAAACACCCTTCCCGTCATCGTCTCTGTTTAATTTTTTTTGGTGTTTCCTTTCCGACTTGCCGACGGTACGTACTTTCCGTCTCGTTCTTCATCCTCCTCTGCCTCTGCCATAATTAAGATTCGGCGCCTATGTAAATTTGTTCACGTGTCCTCTTTTCCATCAATTTATTACACGGCGAGTGTCTTTTTATGCGATTGCGATACTTACTTTTATGGTGTAGGAGCTAATTATCAGCTGTACCTTAAACCATTAGTATATTAAGAAAAACAAATCAAATTTAATAGCTATTTGTATAACAAGGGAGGAAAGCGCTACTTTTCCTCCCGAGAATGAAGTTTACTGCCCGACGCTACGCGTCGGGCAATAATATTTCAAGGGAGGAAAAGGCACTTTACTCCCATATTATACATATGGTTTTTCCACCATCCTCAAATAACAAGTCATTTTTTCATTTTTACTTAATTTATTTATGTAACTAACCAACAAAATTTATTAAAACCATAACTAACAAGTAGGTACAATATAACTGTCAACTGTCAAATATAAGTCAAGTTATTAATGTAAACATTGTTAAATCAAAATAACAATTTACCGTTTTTTACCATTCTGCAAAATACAGGGTGTTTTATAAATAAACGTTAAAATGTATAGATACTTACGTAATAGAAAAAAGATATTGTACAGGGCGTCAATAAGTTATATTTTATGAATGAAATACCATGAAGTCACTTTTACTTTTCCTCCCTACAATCAGGTCCGGAAAAGTATACTTTCGGTAGAGGTAGGTGGAAAAATATGTATTTATATACATATATAAATTAAGCAAGTGACGAAATAGGCAATGATGTACTAAATACAATGAAAAAGGATAAGCTAATAATCTAGTATGCAAATGAAAATCAGATGTAGTTCTATCTATCTATAGCCCGATCAAAGAAAAATCTGGCCCCAAAAAAAAAAATAAAGAAAGGATGAAAATTTGGGAAAAGGTAGTTGAAATTGTCTATTATTATATAAGAAAAAAATTTTACAAAAATGGATGGGAATACCCCTCTCTCGAAGATGAAAAAAATACATTCAAAATAAGACCAGAATTGGATAAAATTACTAATTCTAAACAAATTTTCTTCTATAGAGTTTTTTCACTAAGTCAGTATAGTCCAGAAAGCCACTGCGCATCCGCTAGGAAAAATATTCTGATTCGGATTTTTTGCACAGTCTTACTCAAAAAGGACCCCTTTTAACAAATTTGCATGTTGCTAGGACCAAAAGTAGGTCAAAAATTTTTAAACGTTTTTTTTTCCCTAAAATTATTTTTTTGCATGGAACAAAGTTTTTCTAGGTTTTTTGGATCATTCCAAACAGAAAAGGTCTTTAGTGACATTTCTCTAAAGTTGATAGTTTTTGACATATAAGCGATTAAAAATTAAAAAATTGCGAAATTGGCCATTTTTAACCCTCAAAAAATATGTGAAAAACTAAAAATTTGAATGTTACCAAGGTAGGTTGATATTCTTTAAACATCGATTGATAAAATCCCTAACAGTTTTTTGCAATACAACATTCAAAACTCCTATGTTTTTAATTGCTAATCAAACTACGAGACACTATTTTCCACCAACAGTATGGAGCAAATGAAAGGAATAAATTCGTTATTTCGTAAACCGGTGACTTTAAGGAAACATCCCGAAACAGGTCGATTTTGATTTTTAAATTATGATATTGTGGCATATTTGGTATACGAGTGACGTCATCCATCTGGGCGTGATGACGTAATCAATGATTTTTTTAAATGAGAATAGGGGTCGTGTGCTAGCTCATTTGAAAGGTTCTTTAATTCTCTATTCAGTAATATAAACATTTATATAATTATTTATAGAGGGTGTCGTTCTACTTCTTTTTTTGTCAAATAATTTAAATTAATAAAAATTTTTTGGACACCCTGTATAAATAATTATGCAAAAGTTTACATTAGTGAATAGACAATTGAAGAACCTTTCAAATGAGCTACAACACGATCCCTATTCTCATTTAAAAAAATCATCGATTACGTCATCACGCCCAGATGGATGACGTCACTAGTATACCAAATATGCCACAATATCATAACTTAAAAATAAAAATCGACCTCTTTCGGGTTTTTTCCTTAAACTCGCCGGTTTACGAAATAACGAATTAATTCCTTTCATTTGCACCATACTGTATAACACATGCAACGGTGGAAAATAGTGTCGCGCACGCGTGATTAGAAATTAAAAAACAAAGGAGTTTTGAACACTGTATTGCAAAAAACTCTTCGGAGTTTCATCAATAGATGTTTAAAGAATATCTACCTACCTTGGCCACATTCAAACTTTAAGTTTTTCACATAGTTCTTGAAAAAATGGCTGATTTCGCAATTTTTCAATTTTTAATCGCTTATATGTCACAAACTATCAACTTTAGAGAAAAGTTACAAAAGACCTTTTCTGTTTGGAATGATCCAAAAAACCTAAAAAATTTTTGTTCCATTCAAGAAAAATAATTTTGGGAATAAAACAAGAAAAAAACATTTAAAAAGCTTTTGACCCACTTTTGGTCCCGGCAACATGCAAATTTGTTAAAAGGGGTCCTTTTTGAGTAAGATTATGCAAGAAATCCGAATCGGAATATTTTTCCTAGCGGATGCGCAATGGCTTTCTGGACTAATACTTTTCGAGTTATTTGGGAGTTCATGTTTAACAAAATAAAATAAGTTTTTGGACGGTTTTTCGGAGATAACTCAAAAAGTAAGTATTTTAGCAAAACAAAATATGCTTAGCTAAATATAAATATAGCCCATCAAAAATTGAAAAAAATGGTGTATACGTGAGTTCCGTAAACCCAGTAGAAGCCGGGTTGCAGCTAATGAAAATTAGGTTGTTCTTCGTCAAATTTCAAATCGAATATTTCAATGTGAAATAACCCAAAAACGGAGCACTTTTAGGGGAAAATTAATTTTAACTTTTTTAAAGTGTTTAAAAATTTTTTTATTTAAAAAAAAAAACTTGTAGTAGTAAAAGTAAGTGAATTACGCTCCAAATATTGTTGGTCCCTATTATTTTTTTGGTAAAAAAATCGCGAAAATCACCCCCTAATTAGCATCACATATATGTTTTAACATTACCACTTCACAAGTTACTTTGTCTATGTATTATTTATTTGATCTGTAAGTTTCATCGGTTCAAAGTGCTTCGTTTTCAAAAAGCTTTAGTTAAAATGGCTTGAACGAGTAACTAATCACGAGTTTAGGCAAATTTTGAACAGCCATAGCATAACCAATTTTTGTCTAACAAGAAAACAAAAAATTAAAAATATTTAGAAAAGAAAGACGTACATTTTATTACTCTTTGAGATTTTTGGTATTCCTAATTGTTTTTAAGTTAATTCCATAAACATTTACGATTTTTTTCAAAATAAAAAAAAAATATTTTATTTTAAACCCAATTTTTTTCAAAACTGGGCACTTTGAACCAATGAACCTTATAGATAATATATAAACAATACATAAGAAAAGTAACTTGTAAAGCGGTAACGATTAATTTTATTTGAGAAGCTAATTAAGGGGTGATTTTCGCCATTTTTTTACCAAAAAATAAAAGGGACCAACAATATTTTGAGCGTAAGTCACTTACTTTTAATGTTAGAAGTTTTTTTAAAAAACAAAAATAAACCTTTTTTAAACACTTTAAAAAAAGTTGTAATAAATTTTCTCCGAAAATTGCTCCGTTTTTTGGTTATTTCACATTGAAATATTCGATTTGGAATTTGACGAAGAAGAACCTACATTTCATTAGCTGCAACTCTGCTTCTACTGGGTCTGCAGACCTCATGCATACACCATTTTTTTCAATTTTTTAGGGCTATATTTTTACTAAGAATACTTTTTTCGCTAAAATACTTACTTTTTTGCACGATTGATTATTTTTGACTGTTTACCGTGACAGATTTTACATCAGTAGGTGACATTTACTAGCAACTCGACGGTAAGTAATCCAACTCGACGGTAAGTACTCCAACTCGACGGTAAGTAATTCACTTACCGTCGAGTTAAAAAATCTCTAAATTTTAATTGATTTTTTGAAAGAATAAAGAAAACTAACGAATTATTTATTAATATTGAAACTTATGGTACAATTTGTTAATTTTTCTCTTCAAATACGCGATCAAAGTCGAAAACTTGGAAATATCAATGCCATCATAAAGAAAAACGGTGGATTTAATCATTGAATATTCTGCCCAGAGGCTTCCAGGAGCTTTCAACTGCATATTTATGTCTTTGAACGAAATATGCCAATAGAGTCTTTTCTTCGATTCTTAAATTCTTGCCTTCGCACCATTTTTTAAAACTTTGGTAGGTATTTTGATAATGGATTTTGGATTTTTCGGAAATAATTGTGGAACACCCTTCTTCCCAAGCCCGTTCAATTTCTTCAAATTCACTTTTGCTCATATTTTAATTTATAATAATCAAAATTGTACTTAAAGTCAACACTTTTCGAGTTATTTGCGAGTGAATATGTTAATTTTTCAACAAAATAACCACATTTTTAGACGGTTTTCGCAAATACAGTAAAACCTGTGTTAACGGCCACCTGTCAAAACCGGACACCTGAACTAGCCGGCCAGTATCAAAGTTCCCCAAAACAAAATTTGTGGACTACGAAACCTGGTATTAGCGGCCACCTTCTTATATCGGCCAATAGTTCTGTCATTTTTAGTGTCCGTTATTGACAGGTTTTACTGTAACTCAAAAAGTAAGTATTTTGTCGAAACAAGCGTTCATAAAAAATATAGCCTGTAAAAATGTAAAAAAAATGATGTACGCGTTAAGTCTCTGGACCTCGTAGAACCAGAGTTATAGCCAATGCAAAGTAGATTCATATTCACCAAATTTCAAATAGAATATTTCGACGTGAAATATCCAAAAAATGAAGCACTTTTTGGGAAAAACTCGTTTTAACTTTTTTAAAGTGTTTAAAAAAATCTTTATTTCTGTTTTTACAAAAAGTTTCTAGCATTAAATTTAAGCAAGTTACGCTCAAAATAAAGTTTGTCCTTTTTGTTTTGGCAAAAAAAAATCGGTCAGACCACCCCCTAATTAGCAACTTAAATGAAATTAACCGTTACCGCTCCACAAATTATTTTACTTATATTGTGTTTATATGATCTGTAAGTTTCATCGATTTAGTACGTCTTTATTTTTGAAAAAATTTGGTTTTACAGTAAAATTTAAAAAAATTTTAATTTTGAGAAATATGCTTTTTTTCAAAATAACTTAAAAATTGTTAGAGATACCAAAAATCTCGAAAGACAAAAAAAGTCAGCGTTACTTTTATGAATATCATGTATTTTTTTGTTTTTCTGTTAGACAAAAATTTATTAAGATTTGGTGTTTCTAAATTTGCATACATTCGTGATCAGTGACACTTTCAACCACTTTTAACTACAGCCCTTTCAAAAATAAGGTCTTTGAACCGATGAAACTTACAGATCATATTATAAACAATACACACATGAATCAAGAGAATTGTGAAGTCGTAACGATTAAGTTCATTTGAAATACTAATTAGGGGGTGATTTTCCCGATTTTTGTCAAAAAAAAGGGACTCACTTTATTTTGAGCGTAACTTGTTTACTTTTGATGCTAGGAATTTTTTTATAAAACAAAAATAAAGCTTTCTTTTTTAACACTTTAAATAAGTTGTAATGAGTTTTCCCCGAGATGTGCTTCAATTTTGGTTATTTAAATTTAAAGTATTCCATTTGGAATTTGACGAATATGAACCTATTTTTCATTAGCTATAAGTCTGCTTCTACTATGTATAGAGCCGTAATACACATCATTTTTTGAAACTTTTTACAGGCTTTATTTTTGCTAAGAATGTTTTTTCGGCAAAATCCGTCTAAAAGCGTGATTATTTTGTTGAAAAAATTAACACATTCACTGGCAAATAACTCGGAAAGTATTGACTTAGTGAAAAAACTCTATAGAACAAAAGTTACATAGAATTAGTCAGTTCCGGACTTACTTTGGACGAATATTTTTTCACCCCAAGAGCGGGTGAAAACCACCCCAGAGCAAAAGCACATATCGGCACAATATCACTTTTTTTCTTTGACTTGTTAGCTATGTGTATATACCCTATTCCACGAACATACGCCTGTTTTGGATTACTTCGACAACGAATGTTTTAATGTGCAAAATAAGAAGAACGAAAGTAAATTGCAAATTACATTGTTGTTTATTGGAATAATTATTAGCGCCATTTACCTTCGTACTTCTTATGTTGCACAGTAAAATATTCGTTGTCGAAATAATCCAAAATAGGCGTATGTTCGTGGAATGGCCCATACCAAATTTCATGTCAATCTAAGCGGTTCTTTAAAATTTAGAGGTTTTCCAATATTTTACCGTTAAAGAACGTACTAGTAGGAATATGCTTAGAGTTATAACACGCTTCCTTCCTAGACATACGCAAAAGAAGGGATACCTGCATATTATGATGGGACTGTTTCGTGGAGACTAAAGGGTGATTTATCTTAGGACGGCAATTCTCTCTTGCAGGGCATACTAAAGGATCGTGTGATATGAAAGACATTGGCTAGTTTATAGTACAACGGGACGTGCGACAACTGAGACGTGTGCCGTCTATTGTTCCTCGGCTCGTATCGTAAACGCCCTGTCCTAACATAAATCCGGCTCAAGTTAAGACTGCTAAATTGGTAGAGATAAGCTTCAATAATGGTCTTATTAAAAATATAGTAGGTTATTGATTATGTATTTTAGAAAAAAACTACAACGTTAAGAGGGTTTTATTGTTTAATACAGTCAATGGATCCCTATATTTGCAGAAACCGCGGAGTGCTACTATTTAAATGGGTGCGTTTTTGAGAAAGGGGTGAATTAGTCCCTAGGCACAGGGCGAATTAGAGTAAGTTCTACTTGCACATTTAGTGTAAGTACATCTATAGCAAAATTGTTCCAGGTTAAATTTGCTATCTAAATATCCCATTAGAGCATGTTTTTTTACAAAAATATATCCAAAAGAAAAGCAAGAAAAAACATGAAAGATAGCAATTTTGTTTTTTGCTCCTAACTTTTTTCCACGGGGATATAGGTATAGGCATTCCTTCACAGAAAAAAAAACTTCCATCCTTCCTCTTTAAACTGGCGTTTAGTAAAAGACACTGCGATTTACAATTTCCAAAATATGATTTTTCAAATTTTGCCACTCACAGCGATTTTGGAATATTTTCCTTGTTACTTCGCGAACATTGTTCTGTAACTTTTTTCTACGCATCTCTAGGTATACGTAATGGTACATTTAGTAGAAAGAGAAGTCAATTACCTTTAAAATGTTGTGTCTAGAAGGCCGTATGGCTATATTTAAGCAAGATATGGTTTTTCAAATTGTATACTTTTAATGATGTTTGATATATTTTACGATTATTTTTAAATTTCTCATTATAACTTTTTAATTGTATATTTGGTATGTACATTGTGTAATGAAAAGAAAGGCTCATTTTCTTTACTTTAAAATGGTGTACTGTAAAAAATTTTAGGACTATTTTTAAACAAGATAGGTATGCTTTCTCAAATGTGACATAATATACACATGCAATAGTATTAATTTTAGTATTAATTTTAGTATTAATTTTATGAAAAAAAGTTATTCTTTTTAAAATACTCTGCCTAGTCCGAAACCTAAAATGCAATCATCAGATATAAAATTTTATTAATAGTGTACGAGGTATGTAAAAAAATATGAATTTGCTCAGGAGTAAAGTACCTTTATATTTCACAATATATTATCTAAAAGTGTTATTAAGAAAAATTATTTGGAATTAAAAATTATATTATAATATGCAATTATATTCTTCTCATTGAAAAAAAAAATAATTTTTTTTTAATCTTTTCATATTACGGATACTCTTGGATATCCTACGGATATCTTGTTTAAAAATAGTCCTAGATTTTTTGGGATACACCATTTTAAAGTAAAGAAAATATGTTGTTTTCTATTATACAATATATATCCCTACATGTACAAGAAAAAAAAGTCATAATGAGAACTTTACAAAATAATCATAAAAAATATCAAAAATCATTAAAAGTATAAAAGTTGAAAAAGCAGAACTTGCTTAAAAATAGTCAAGCAACCTTATGCAATAGACTATTTTAAAGGTAATTGACTCCTCTTTCTAATAAATGTTCCATTGCAGATACCTAGAAATGCGTAAAAAAATCAGAACGTTTGTGAAATAATGGGGAAAATGGCCCAAAAATGCTGTAAGCGGCGAATTTTGAAAAATCCTATTTCGGAAAATATAAATTCTATTAAACATCATTTTAAAGAGAAAGAATGTAAGTTATTTCTTGGAGAAGAAATGTTTATAGCTATATCCCCGTGGAAAAAAGTAATGGGGCAAAAAACAAAACTGCTTTCTTTCGTGTTGTTTTTTTTTGCATTTCTTTTGAACATATTTTTGTAAATAAAAATATTATTGACTATAACATGTAACATTTCGATAGTAAATCTAACCTGAAATAATTTTCCTGTAGACGTCTTTGTACCAAAAGTGCATAGCACTCAACCTAATTCACCCTGTGCCTAGGGACTAATTCACCCATTTCTCAAAAACGCACCCATTTAAATGGTAGCACTTCGCGTTTTTTTTTAAATTTAGAGGCCCGTTCACTATATGAGACAATAAAATCCCGTTAACGTTGTAGTTCCTTTTATCTCTCTTATTTTGAACATAATCAATAACCTAGAGTGGCAGTCGATTATTTATTTCATATTTAAGATTTTATTGATTATAATATAAGACAGGTTTTTCGGTAACCTAATAAAGTATTAAAATTTTTAAATTTAATAGATCTTAACTGGATCTTTTGTAAAACTTCTGTAAAACAGTTTACTTTTTATTTACGCCGTTATTAATATCCTTAGCGCATTTACTGTCAGTCATAAATTGTCTAATCAAAAGTTGAAGATGCAATCGAGCTGAGATCGTATGACAGGTTTTTAGATGCCATGTAGGCGACATCCATTTTATATACTACAAGATATCATTGGCGTACTCCAAGCGAAATATTTTGTAGTCGTTACCGAATGTGCCATCGAGTCAGATATAAAGACACGAATTTAAAGAAATAAACTAAACAAAGAAAGAATTATACAAGGAAATAAACAAACTAATGCAACTAATAAGTATGTGGACATTCAACACACTACCACATAATTGGAACAGAGGTATTATTGTACCTATCTATTGTAAAAGGAGATCGGTGGGAGTTCGAGAATTACAGAGCAATAACCATTTAAGACTTAAATCATGCGCTGAACGAATATTAGGAGAATACCAGAAAGAGTTCAAACCAGAACTCTGGACTCAATATGGACCATTACCTCTATAGAGTGGAGCAAATAATTCAAAAATTGAGAGAATACAATAGAGTCGAATAGAGAAATGCATATTCGTAGATTTCAAAGGCGCTTTTCATAAAATTAATCGGATGAAAATGATGGAAGGGGTAGAGCATCTTGGAATCCCAGAAAAATTAAGACATAAGATTTGCTAACAGTGAGCCTAATGAACCCCAGAGCAAAGATCAGTGTCAACGGAACAACTTCTAAGGAGATCAAAGTAAACAAAGTGAAACAAGGTGGAACGGGAAAAAAGACGTAGAGACAATAATAAGGAGGACAAACTTCGCAAGCACAAACCTTATTACAGATCAACTTTACAAAATAAAATATATGAAAATGATCTCATAGCAAAGTTTAAGATGACAATAATTATAAAAGAATTAAAAAATTAGATAAGGGAGAAAAGAGAAGACTAAGGCTAGAGATAAACCAGCACAAAACAAAATACATGACGATAGGGAAGGACAACGCAGCAATTCAGAAATATCTAATAACACAGAACGATATATTTGAAACTGTATACACCTTTAGCTATTGGAAGTAATAATAAAGAAAACCGGAGAAAAGAGAACAGAGGAAAGAATTTTGAAAGGCAAAAACATTATGGAATGAATAGAAATCTGCTGAGAATCATGACTCTAAGTAAGAGAACAAAGATGAACCTATATAAGACCTTAATAAGACCTATTGTTACTTATGGGATGAAAGCAACCACGATTAACAAGAAAGAGGAATATAACCTTAAATTTTAAAAGAGAAATAATGAGAACTTTGCTGGGCCACAATGTAACAGGGAAAGAAGAAGGATTGAAAATGCTTGAATGAGCAAAATGAAATTGAAGAAGAATTAAAGGGAGGAAATATAGTTAGATACATCAAATGTCTTCTTGTACAACATACAAGTAGTCGAAATATAGGACTACATAATTAACTGGACAACCCTATGGCCTAAAATTGTAGAGGAAGGCTTGGAAGAAGATGGCTGGATGATGTAGAAGATATAAAGACAATGAATGTTAAAGACTGGGAAGTTCAGTGCAAGGACAGAAAGAAATGAAAAAGAGTCACGACAGCAGCAAAGACAACAGAAAGCTATAAATGACATAGAGGAGTAATCCACTTCAACCAAGAATAGGATTTTGAACGCTATGACTTTTAGTCCTCTTTTAAAGAACCTATTGAATTGACATGAAATTTGGCATAGGCATAGCTAACAAGTCAAAGAAAAAAGTCATATATTGTGCCAATGTGTGCTTTTGCCCTAGGGGCGAGTTGCACCCCCTTTTGAAGTTGAAAAATATATAAAAAATGAATAACCATTTTCAATTTCGTTGCAAAACGAAAATACAGCCGAAACATATTCTAATCCAATCAGAGAGTGCGGCAAGCACCTCTACCGGTTTCGAAACTTATTAGTCTCTCATCAGGAGGCACATATGCTGCTCTCCCTGATCCAACCAAAACAAACCCCAGCGTGCAGTCCCGGATTGCAACGAACGAAATGGCATAGACGCCCTAGTGGCAACTGCTACCAAAAAGTATAAGTTTTCACTCTAATGGCATATAAAACAACATAATGCTATTCTACATCCCACCAGAATGAAAACAATGGGAACCTTCTCTGGTTACACCTCCGAGGCTTCTACAATTTGCAAGCCATACGGATGCTGAGACTAAGGAAGATGAGGGAATTCTACAATTTACAATTCACGTCCCATCTGCTCAGCGCGGTAAAGTTCCAACGAGAATGGTTCCTTTCATACTCCACACATAGTAAATGTAAATCAAAAATGAAAAACCATTTTCAATTTCGTTGCAAAACGAAAATACAGCCGAAATATATTCTAGTCCAATCAGAGAGTGCTGCAAGCACCTCTACCGGTTTCGAAACTTATTAGTCTCTCATCAGGAGGCACATATGCTGCTCTCCCTGATCCAACCAAAACAAACCCCAGCGTGCAGTCCCGGATTGCAACGAACGAAATGGCATAGATGCCCTAGCGGCAACTGCTACCCAAAAAGTCTAAGTTTTCACTCTAATGGAATATAAAACAACATAATGCTATTCTACATCCCACCAGAATGAAAACAATGGGAACCTTCTCTGGCTACACCTCCGAGGCTTCTACAATTTGCAAGCCATACGGATGCTTATTGTTTTCATTCTGGTGGGATGTAGAATAACATTATGTTGTTTTATATGCCATTAGAGTGAAAACTTAAACTTTTTGAAAAATATATGTTCGAAATAATTCCGGAAATAGATAAAATGACTAATTTTAAGCAAATTCGGTTCTATAAAGTTTTTTCACCAAGTTAATACTTTTTGAGTTATTTGCGAGTGAATATGTTAATTTTTCTACAAAATAACTACGTTTTCAGACGGTTTTTCGTAAATAACTCAAAAAGTAATAGTCCTGTCGCCAGGGGGGGTACAACGGCCTTCTTAATTCAGATGGACTTACCCAAGTTTTTTTTATGTATTTTGGCCCGTAGAACACAAATTTTTTGGGTAACAGTTGATCCGGATGTCGATAAGATTGTTATAAACAAAGAACTTGAGGAATTACATAACAGCGATTTCTCTCAAAACAAAACATTTTTTTGTATTTTTTGGGTCATTCTAACCAAAAAATGTTCCTACAAGTTTTTTCGTAGGATGCATAGTTTTCGAGATAAACGCGGTTGAACTTTCAAAAAATCAAAAAATTGCATTTTTTGAACCCGAATAACCTTTGCATAAAAAATAAAATAGCAATTCTGCTTACCGCCTTTAAAAGTTTGAGTCAAATTATATCTGTTTTGAATATTTGCATTGCCAAAAATTTATTTTTTGATTGTTAAAAAAAGCTATAAACACATAGTGTTTCCCGTGCTTAATATATGCGTTTTAATGAATGCTACGTAGAAATAGCCCCGCTTGCACTTTTACCTTCTCTACCTACTCGTTCGATTTTAAATGAGAAATCATTGAAAACATCAATCAAGCACTAGGTGTTTATAGCTTTGTTGGACAATAAAATAATAATTTTTTAGCAATACAAATAATTCAAACCGGTATAATTTGACTTGAACTATGCGGTAAGCAGAATTGCTATTTTATTTTTTAATCAAAAGTTATTCGGGTTCAAAAATTGCAATTTTTCGATTTTTTGAAAGTTCAACCGCGTTTATCTCGAAAACTATGCATCCTACGAAAAAATTTGTAGGAACATTTTTTGGTTAGAATGGCCCAAATAATACAAAAAAAAATGTTTTGTTTTGCGAGAAATAGCTGTTATGTGATTCCTCAACTTCTTGGTTTATAACAATCTTATCGACATCCGGATCAACTGTTACCCAAAAAATTCGTGTTCTACAGGTCAAAATACATAAAAAAATCTTGGGTAAGTCCATCTGAATACAGGAGGCCGTTGTACCCCCCCTGGCGACAGGACTATAAGTATTTGGTCAAAAAAATTCTTAATAAAAATATAGCACGTAAAAGAGTGAAAAACATGGTGTATATAATATTAGGTCACTATACCTAGTAGAAACAGAGTTATAGCTAATGAAAAATAGGTTCATATTCGTCAAATTCCAAATCGAATATTTTAACGTGCCATAACCAAAAAATGAAGCACTTATTTGGGGAAAACTCATTTTAACTGTTTTAAAGTGTTTAAAAAATGCTTATTTTTGTCTTTAAAAAAAATTTTTTTTTAGCATCAGAAGTAAACAAGTTACGCTCAAAATAAAGTTGGTCCCTTTTTGGTAAGAAATCGAGAAAATCACCCTCTAATTAGCATTAGAAACCCTAGATAATAGAAGTCAAGTTGATGTCGTCTATACTGATTTTTCAAAGGCGTTCGTTATAATTCACCACGAGTATTGCTTTCTAAATTATGTCACTTTAGTGACATAATTGCTTTCTAAATAATGAGTTATGTAGCTGCTTGGACGTAGTATCATTGACAGCCCTGATATCCTTCGACAAATAAATTTTAACGTTCCGTCTTATCCAGTAAGAAATTCGATTACATTCAGAAATACACAAGCTAGAACTAACCTTATGTTGAATTCTCCTCTATTCGTCATGTGGAGCTATTATAATGCCTTAAGTATTTACTGCGATATATTTAACTGCAGTTTAAAGCAAGTTATTTCTATGGCCAAGATCTACCTAGGTGATTAATAATTTATTTCTTTACGTCAAAATTTAGTTTTGTAAAATTTTTGATGTGTTATTGGTACTTATGGATTACTAATATTTCATTTAATTTTTTTTTGTGTAATATTTTGTCCTGTAAATGGATTCTGTTGGGCAATAAACACTATAATTATTATTTTAAATGAACTTAATAATTGTTACCACTTCACAAGTTTTTTACTCGCGTATGTATTGATCATATGATCTGTAAGTTTCATAGGTTCAAAGTGCTTATTTTTAAAAGAGTTGTAGTTAAAAGGGCTTGAGCGACTCACTTATCATGAGTGTATGCAAATTTAGAAACAACGAATCTCAACCAATTTTTGTCTAAGAGAAACACAGAAGAATACAAAAAATTCAGAAAAGTAAAGCTGACTTTTTTATTGTTTAAGATTTTTGGTATCTCTTTTGGTAACAATTTTTAAGTTATTTTGAAAAAAGATTCTTCATAATTAAAATTTTTAAAAATTTTATTTTAAAACCAAATTTTTTCAAAAATAAGCACTTTGAATCGATGAAATTTACAGATCATATAAACATAACATAAATAAAGTAAACTGTGAAGCGGTAACGATTAATTTCATTTAAGTTACTAATTGGGGGGTGATCTTCCTGATTTTTTTTTTTGCCAAAATAAAAGGGATTAACCGTATTTTGAGCGTAACTTGCTTACATTTGATGCTTGAAATTTTTTTTATAAAAACAAAAATAAAGATTTTTTTACACTTTAAAAAAGTTAAAATGTTTTTTCCCCAAGAATGCTTCATTATTTGGATATTTCACATTGAATTATTCTATTTATAATTTCTCGAATATGAACCTATTTTTCATCAGCTATAACTCTGCTTTGGCTAGGTATAGAGTCCTAATATATACACCGTTTTTTTTTTTCACTTTTGTATAGGCTATAGTTTTGCTAAAAATATTTTTTCGACAAAATGCTTACGTTTTGAGTTATTTGCGAAAAACCGTCTAAATACGTGGTTATTTTGTTCAAAAATGAACATATTCACTTGAAAATGACTCGAAATGTATTGATTTGGTGAAAAAACTCTATAGAACAAAAGTTGCTCAAAATTAGCCAGTTTATCCATTTCGGAACTTATCTTGGACATATATTTTTCACCCCCGAGATGGGGTGAAACTCACTGCCAAGGTAAAAGCACACATCGTTACCATATGACTTTTTTTCTTTGACATGTTAGCTATGCGTACGCCAAATTTCATGTCAATCCAAGAGGTTCTTTAAAATTTACAGCAAAAACCGTGAAAGAATATATTATTTAGCTATAACCCCTAGGGATTGTAATGCTTTGAATGAATGAAATAATAAAAGAACGGCACTGGTTTATTGGTACCGGCAAAATTTAAATAAAATGTTAACCTTTAATTATGATCCTCTTCCACCTGACCACAGACATTATAAATCAGTTTGATACAGGTAATAATACCAGATGATTGTATGTCACAAATCAATATTTAAATGACTTTATACTAGCAAAAAACGACGAAAATTAATCGTTAATGTATTCGGAGCATAAACCGAACAGACAGTTGTATGAATAAATTATACGCACAAAATGGACAGCCATTGTTATTTTATTGTTGGTGAAGTGGTTTGTATATGTGAAAGAGATAAATTAAATATAATTAGGCTAGGCAATGAAGCACTAAACCCACCAATTTTCCGCAGCAAGATGAATCGCTATGCAACTTTTGCATTCGATTCGGAAAAGTGTCAGGAAAATTTGTGAACAAAATTCATGGTGGTCAAATGAAAATTGCATTTTGTGCATAAGGAACATGCACTTTCGAAGCGCATAGAAAATGAAAATATTTGCAACTCGGAAAATATCAATATTTTGTTACTCGGGGATTTTCTAGGTCTCGAACCTTGAGTCCAGGTTGGATCTCGCCTACTGGATTTTCATGGTTATTTCATTTTAAATCCGTCGACAGTCATTACTTCGAGATTATCTCCCCAGAACATGCAAACTTGAAGCCTTCGAGATGTGGCTATCCAGGCGAATTCTAAGGATATTATGGACGAACAAGATAACCAACGAGACCGTACTGCGAGGAAAGGAGAAAGAAGGAGAGATGATGTATATGATTAAAAGAAGAAAGTTAGAATACCTCGGACACATAATGAGAAACGGCACTAAATACAGATTACTGAAGGTAATCCTTCGAGGTAAAGTATTCGGAAAGCGAGGAATTGGGAGAAGAAGAATATCATGGTTAAAGAATCTGAGGAAATGGTTTTTCGCAATTTAACAACTAACCTATTTAAAGCATCAGTCAATAAAATAATTGTAGCCAGAATGATCGCCAATATTCGAAACGAATAGGCACCAAAAGGAGAAGAAGAACACGAATAAGTATGATATGTAACATTTTAATATTATTTTTATTATTTTTATTTTTAGCGTTGAGTAGCCTTGGTCCTTGAGGGAAAACGGAATCTTCAGAAGTCGATACAACAACGAACTTTATTGTTGATCCAATAACAAATTTAATAAATATAATATTTGAACAAGGTACATGTCCTGACAATTTTAAAAAAGCTGTAATTATACCTCTATATTTAAAAAAGGTGATAAAAAATTAGTGCAGAATTATCGTCCAATATCACTTATTACCAGCCTTGCAAAAATCTTTGAAAAGGCATTAGCCGAACGAGTAAATCAATATCTTAAAATGTTTAACCTGCTTTTTACAAACCAATTTGGTTTTACGAAGGGATATTCCACTTCAGATGCTATAACATCTGCTACTGATTATTTATATAAGATGCTGGACAGTGGCTCTCCTACATACTTTGGCAATATTTTTAGATTTAGCGAAAGCATTTGACACTGTTAGTCATCAGAAGTTGTTAGGTGCTTTGGAATATCTTGGAATAAGAGGCATACCATATTTGCTATTTCAAAGTTATTTAAAAAATAGATTGCAAATTTTCAAAAATAATAACAAAGATTGTACTGAAAGAAGCATTGAGTATGGTGTGCCTCAAGGTACTATTTTAGGTCCTTTATTGTTTTCAATATATATAAATGATCTAGAGGCAATGAAAATAAATGGAAAGATTATTTGTTTTGCTGACGACACAGTTATACTTTACACTAGTAATTCTTGGAGTGAACTTAAAACTTTGGCAGAAACAGAAACTGTAAAGGTTCTAGATTGGCTAAGTAGGAAACTACTGACAGTTCATCCAGATAAAACTTACTTTATACCATTTTCAATATATAAAAATAATTTATCCGAATTCATGGAATTAAATCTAAACTATAATACGGACATTGAAATAAATAGGAAAGAATACATAAAATATTTAGGCGTTTATATAGATTGTCACTTGAAATGGGATATACATATTGATATGGTATGCAAAACTAAGAATGATACTATACAGATTTAGATATCTCAGCAACATTCTTGATTTATCTTACTTAAAGATGGTATACTATTCCTTGATAGAATCACGTCTTAAATATGCCATTATAGCATGGGGTGGAACATATTCCTCACATTTGATTAAACTCGAAATACTTTAAAGGAGATTTTTAAAAATAATGTTAAAAAAACTCGCTTATATTCATCAGCACTTCTTTATTAGCAAGCAGGTGTTTTTAAAATTAGACAGTTATATTATTTATTAAACATAATTTTGCATACATACAAAAATAAACAAATATTGAAATCGATACCTATATCATAATTATTACGACACTAGAAGAAAACTTCATGACTATGTCAAATTATTAGTAATTTTAAATCAATTGGTAAACATAATTTCACATAATACTTTATTCCTAAAATATTTAATTATTTACACGAAATTTTTAAAATATATTTGAGAAAAATAAACTTATTCAACATGATTAAATCCATTTTTTAAAAATTTATTAAGAACACGAACTGAATTTTTTAATGCGACCTTTAATTAAAATTATAATATAACTACTAATATATAATACATTTGTTATGCGTTTTGAGTTGTTATGCGTTATGCATTGTTAATTTTTAATATTTGTTATGCGTATTTTATTGTTAATGTTTAATATTTGAATAATGTAATCCCTGAGTACAACCTCTGGTTCTTCAGGGAATTTCTTCTTTTGATTTATTTATTATTTGTGAAAATATTTAACTTAAAATTAATTTGTAATTATGTTAGCATTGAATTATTCTATTATAGCATTGTTATATGTATATGAGAGCATAATGATAAGTAAATATTATTATTATTATTATTATCAACTTTATAAGGAAGCACCCCTGTCAGACTTCATTAGAATACAAAGATTTCAATGGACCGGACATGTGATAAGAATGGGAGAGGATAACCAAAAAGAGCACTGAATGCTAGAATTCAGGAAAAGGCGAGTAATATAGACGTAAATATGATTACTTATACAGGGTGTGCAAACATTTTTTTCTTTTGTGTAAATTAATTTAATAAAATTTTTTTCTGCACACCTTAAAGACTTAAATAACCTTAAATAAGAGAATTAAATAACCTTTCAAATGAGCTATCACACGAGCCCTACACCCATTCAAAAAAATCATCGATTACTTCATCATGCCCAGACGGATGACGTCACTAGTATTATATATATGCCAAAAAGTCCTAATTTAAAAATAGAAATCGACCCGTCTGAGCATATCTCTTCAAATTTGCCCATTCTCGAGATAATGAATTTATGCAAACTCAAACGTCCCCACTTATACTACAGTGTCGCTCCCGCTTGATTAGCAATAAAAGAACAAAGGGGTTTTCAATATTGTGTTGCAAAAACTCTTCGGGATTTCATCAACCGATGTTTAAAGAATATCTACCTACCTTGGCAACATTGAAATTTTCAGTTAAATGTCCGATTCAGGGTTAAATATGGCCGATATCGCAATTTTTAAACTTTTTAATCGCTTATAATATGTCAAAAACTATTAACCTAAGAGAAAAGCCACTAAAGACCTTTTCTGTTTGGAATGATTCAAAAAACCTTAAACAACTTTTTTCGATGCAAAAAAATAATTTTATGAAAAAACCCTAATTTTTCCCCTCGCCAGGCAAGGTCTTATGCTGTTCAGAATCGCCTGCCATTGTACACATTTCTTCTAAATGACTAACTCAAACACATACTTAAATTTAAATCTTACAGGAGAAAGTTTATTTTACCCCTAAACTATGCACTTTTCGATTCACCTGGTAGATACACGTGCAGGGCTGAAGCCTACCAGGTCATGGTTTTTAGCCTTGGTGTGCTATGAATTATCACTATACAAATTTCTAGCCTTACAGGAAGATCGTTAGTCGGAGGGTTCACTAGCTCTTCGACTATAATATTATTAGATAATATTTACTAATCTATTTCAAATATATCTTATTGTGTTCATGTTTTAATGAAATTAACACGACAATTCGATGAAATAAAATTATTTTGACAAATATTCGAAAGTCAAATCGGTAGACAACAGTGGTTTTTGAATCGTCATCATGGAAACCTAGATCGTCGTCATAATAACCGATTATATTGAAAGTTTGGTTTTGACAACCTTGTCAAAGAAATAATTTGTTTATTTTCATATTAACTCAATTAATTGATTAAGACTTGGTCATTTATTAAACGCTCGTAGAAAAAATATTGTTTCTAACTCTTACGGAAAGTCTCTTTTCCGCACTCGACCGCTTGCCAAACTCCGCTTCGCGTCGTTCGGCAAACTGCAATCGCGTGCGGAAAGGTATGACTTTCCGCACTAGTTAGGAAAATAACTATTTTCTACAACCACTATTCAAAGTGCACTTTTCTGCACGGTTTTATGTTAGCAAACTTGATATTTTCTCACAGTATAAGATATTTGACATTAGTGTGCAGAAAAGTGACGTTTCTGTGCCGCAAAGTGACGTTTCTGTGCCGCAAAGTTCTTTTCTGCACAGTTGACCACCTCATTCTGAGTAACGTTATATTCTGTTTACATCCGTGGACTACCGCATTCTGAGTAACGTTATATTCTGTTTACATCCGTGGTTAAACTTTAGACAAATATATAACCTATAAGACAATTATTATATTTAACTATAGCATAGAAACTAAATTATGGATGTTACAACTGTTTTATTTTACAATTTTATTCTTATTAAACATTTTATTTTTATCAAATAACCAATAAGGATTTAGCAACCTGTGCAAGAGACGTCGAATGAAGTAGGTTTTGTGTAAATCCGTGACTGCATAAATATAAATGTAATGTCAATAATGTGTAATAATTGTTTAAATTTAAACAAATTAAGGCAGTGAATTAATTTTTTAACTGATTTCTGTGCAATTTATTTAGGTATAAGGAATTTAAATTGATTAGTAGGTATTAATTAAATCCAGTTTAAAATTTATCACATAGGTACTTATTATAATTAATCGACGTTTGGAAATTGTGATTTTTATTTTTAGGAAAAACTGTGCTTGTAGAAAAAGTATAGTGTGAAACACGTGCAGAAAGATAATTTCTCACTCGTTTGAATTGCGGCACTCGCTTGCGCTCGTACCGCAACTTTTCAAACTCGTGAGAAATTAGTATCTTTCTGCACTTGTTGCACAATATACTATTTCCCCCTACCTCTACCGAAAGTATACTTTTCCGGACCTGATTGTAGGGAGCAAAGTGGTACTTTTCCTCCCTAGGGAGTAAAAGTGACGTCATGATACGTCATTGATGAAATAAATTCTTATTGACGCTTTATATAATATTCCATTATGTATCTATCACGTACAGTCGGAAAAATGAAAGAATAGGGCTTTTCATTCACAGTAATTTGTTTCGAGCTTCTGTCATGTGTCACATAATATTACTATATCTACGTCATATGTTATTGGTATATACCAATGATACAAACCAAAGACGTATGACGGAGATATATTAATATTATGTGACACATGACAGAAGCTCGAAACAAATGACAATCGATGAAAAGCCCTATACCCATGAACGATCATATCGATCATATATTATTAAGATAATTAATAATAATATATCTCTCTCGTTTGTTATTTATAGAAAAAAAAAACAGCAAATACAAAATATGTGATAGATATGATCGTTCATGGGTATAGGGTTTTTTATTCACAGTCATTTGTTTCGAACTTCTGTCATATGTCGTGTATTCTGTGTATATTAATATTATACACAGATTATACAACATATGACAGAAGCTCGAAAAAAATAACAATCGATGAAAAGCCCTATATGGCTTTTCATCGATTGTCATTTGTTTCGAGCTTCTGTCATGTGTCACATAATATTAATATATCTACGTCATACGTCTTTGGTTTGTATTATTGTATATACCAATAACGTATGCCGCAGATATATTAATATTATGTGACACATAACAGAAGCTCGAAACAAATGACAATCGATGAAAAGCCCTATACCCATGAACGATCATATCGATCATATATTATTAAGATAATTAATAATAATATATCTCTCTCGTTTGTTATTTATAGAAAAAAAAAACAGCAAATACAAAATATGTGATAGATATGATCGTTCATGGGTATAGGGTTTTTTATTCACAGTCATTTGTTTCGAACTTCTGTCATATGTCGTATATTCTGTGTATATTAATATTATACACAGATTATACAGCATATGACAGAAGCTCGAAAAAAATGACAATCGATGAAAAGCCCTATAGGGCTTTTCATCGATTGTCATTTGTAATTTGTAATTTGTAATTTGTAAAAATTATATGGGATTTTAGGATGGGGTGGAGCAGCTGATTGCCATCTTATGACCCTTCAAAATACTCAGAAAAGATTTCTTAAACTAATATACGGAAAACGAAAAACATATCCCTCAGACCAACTATTTCATGAAACTCAGGTTCTTGATGTTCAGCAATAATTGTACTGCTTAGAGCTCCTTAAAAATATTCATAAAGATAAAATTCCTCTTAAAGTAAAAGTGTCAAATTATGAAACAAATAGAAAATTGAATGTCGAATGTCTTCACACTTTAAAAACAATTACGCAACGGTCAATTACATATTTTGCTCCAAGAATACACATACAATCAATTGCCCATAAATTTTAAAAATAACAAAAATTTTTATTTGTATAAAAAATTAGTTACTGCTTGGGTCTTGGGTAAAAGAAAAAAGGGAATTGTGTAACAATTTAATAAATTTAAATTATAGGTACTAAATACAAAAAAAACATAGACATTAGATTAGAAACTAAAAATAAAATATTGATTTGTAAAAAAAAAACAATAAAAATATACCTGTCAATATTAGACAGATTAAGTCAACAAGCATGTTTATGCTTTTAAGACTTTCTTTACGTTTATTTTATTGTAAGTAAACTGAAATTGTAAATTATTGTAATAACTATTGATTTGAATAAACGCATATTATTATTAATAAGGCGTTTTCGTGATTGAATCTAATGTCAAAGTCCTCCTAGGCTGGGATTGTATGCATAGTGTGTGTGTGTGCAACCGATCTTTTTAATCTCAATAGGAAAACTTAAAGAGGCTTTGACCTGAACAGTGAATCACGAACAAAAGTCACACATTCTTAGACTTTTTTTTTGTTCTGAGGAAAGAAATTTTCCAAAAACCGTACCAGTTTAACATATTCCTATGAATGACTGGCATGTGTTGGATTCAGAGTATTAGTACATCCCAACCAATTTTCCCCTAGAACGGAGTCCTGAAAATAGATGTCTTCCTGTTATCCTGTTTTCTACGTTTTATTTAAAGAGAGCAGTTATAGTTCGCAGAATAGGCATTATACGGGGTGTCCCGAAAAGATTGGCCTTAAAATATACCACAGTTTCTGGAGTCAAAAATAGGTTGACTAAACCTCACTAGTGCACACAAAAAAGTTACAGCCCTTTGAAGTTACAAAATGAAAATCGTTTTTTTTTCATATATCGAAAACTCTTTTTTATTGGAAAATGAACATGGGCATTCTTATGGCAGCAACATATTAAAAAAAATTAAAGTGAAATTTGTGCACCCCATAAAAATTTTATGGGGGTTTTGTCCCTTTAAACCCCCCAAACTTTTGTGAACGTTCCAATTAAATTATTATTGTGGCACCATTAGTTAAACACAATGTTTTTAAAACTTTTTTGCCTCTCAGTACTTTTTCGATAAGCGAGTGTTTATCGACATAATATTTTGAATATTTGTCGAATCCACCACATATTTTGTATAAAATCCGTCCGCTATAACTTTTCCCATGCGGTACGATTCATTTTCAATCAAATTAAGTCAAAACATAAATTGAAACGAACGTCGATGTGTATATACATTTTGTATACTGTATACTATATACTACACACATCGGCGTACGTTTCACTTTCTGTTTTGACTTAATTTGATTGAAAATGAATCGTACCGCATGGGAAAAGGTATAGCTTACGGACTATACATACCTATGGTTAAGTATGATTATAGAGGTTAATAATCTGAAAACTTATTTTATAATTTACATTTTTAGGTATATTTTGAAAAAGAAGCCACATCTCGATAAAAGGTGACTTGTCCAAAAGAGACTAAGACGCAAAAAAGTTTTAAAAACACTGTGTTTAACTAATGGTACCACAATAATAATAGTTTAATTGGAACGTACACAAACATTTGGAGGGTTTAAAGGAACAAAACCGCCATAACATTTTTATGTAAATATATTAAAAAAGAAGCCGCAT
This sequence comes from Diabrotica virgifera virgifera, assembly GCF_917563875.1. Classification (NCBI taxonomy): domain Eukaryota; kingdom Metazoa; phylum Arthropoda; class Insecta; order Coleoptera; family Chrysomelidae; genus Diabrotica; species Diabrotica virgifera. The sequence continues at coordinate 243,440,829 of NC_065448.1, read as the reverse complement.
CTCGATAAAAACTAGCTTATCGAAAAAATACTAAGAGGCAAAAAAGTTTTAAAAACGTTGTGTTTAACTAATGGTACCACAATAATAAACTAATTGGAACGTACACAAAAGTTTGGGAGGGTTTAAGGGAACAAAACCCTTATAAAATTTTTATGGGGTGTAGAAACTTCACTCTAAATTTGTCTTAAGATGCTCCTGCCACAAAACTGATACGTGTCCATTTTCAATAAAAAATCTTTAATAGTTTTCCATATATTGAAAAAAATCGATTTTCATATTGTAACTTCAAAGGGCTGTAACTTTTTTATGAGCAGATTTGTACTAAGGTAAGTTAGGTTCAATCGAACTATTTTTGACCCCAGAATGTGTGGAATAATTTATGACCAATCTTTTCGGGACACCCTGTATTTCATATTGTAATTAAAATTTTATTTCACTATTAGAAACAGTCAGTTTGGGTAATGCGCAAAAATCCCAATTTAATAGTGTTTTGGTTTTAAAGTTCCGTTCGAAAAAAGTAATCTAAATTTAAAGAACGACCGGTTTGTGTGCTGGCATATTTTCAATACAGAACTCTCAATTCCATTTACAGTTCTCATAAAAAATGCATAGCCTATATTCCAGTCTGCCCCTAAAATCGATGAAAATCTATACCGGCCATATTGATGTGTTAGACAGATAGATACGAAACGCAAGCAGTGTAAAGAAGAACGGTCTTCTAAAAATCAAAATCTTTTCCTTCATTATACGACACTAGAAAAGGGTTACTCGAAGTTTATTCAAATTATATATAATCTGTTTGCTTGGGATTCTTTTTATTTATTTATCTAACATTAAATAAACAACTCATTTACATAATATTTCAGACAAGGCGAAAACGGCGGGTTCGTTGGGAAAAATATTCCCAGAAGATTTTTTTGCATAATCACATTCGTGAGGCATCCCAGAATAAGGTTCAAGAAGTCGCCCACGTGAAAAGTGGTCCAAATTTTTTTAACATTTTTTTTAATCAAATTGCAAAAATCACTATTTTTGGCCCGGACAATTTTTTTTTGTATTTTGGATAAAAAAGTTGTCTTATAATTTTTCTCTAAATTTGATCGTTTTCGAGTTATAAGCAATTTACAAATTATAATTGATGGATTCGACCGTTACTTGATGGAAGTTCATTTTATCTCACAATAAGACACTGAAAAACGTTTGTTTTTCTATACTTCCACAAAATTTATTACAACTATGTTATTACTACAGCTGTTTCGGCAAAGTGCCTTTCTCAAGTGATATATTTTACAATGTGTTTGCCTTTTTACGTCTTTAACTGAAGAGGTTGAGGAGTGGGGAGCTGTTTGTCTCGAATTGGTCATTCAGAATTATATCTGTATATTTCAATTTATTAATTTCCATTGATTCTAAAAGTGATAGCTTAAGGCCTTTATTTTGAATATGTAGAATTTGAAACTCTTCATTGAAATAATGATTATGATCTAGAAGGTGAAGTGCGTATGTAGAAGTGTCTGTTTTTCTATTGTTGAAAGCCCTTTTGTGTTCTGCTATCCGTTTGTCAAAAGTTCTGCCAGTTTGACCGATGTAAGTTTTCGGACAGTCACCACAAGTTAGTTTGTACACACCACTCTGTAGTTGATTTCTCTTTCGGCTTTTATTGTTTTTAATATGTTTGCTTAAGTTGTTGTTAGTTCTGAAAACTGGTGTTATTCCTTTCTTTTTTATGTATCTGGCTATTTTTGTTGTTATTTTGCCAGTATATGTGAGAGAGCAGAAGGTACTGGGTTCTTTCTGTGGTGGTGGATACACTAATTTCAAGGCTTTCTTATGGAGTTTTTGGTTTAAAATGTTGTTAACTGTTTGTTCGTTATAGCCATTGTTTACTGCTATTTGTCTAATGATATTTAGTTCTGTCTCGAAGTTATTTTTTGTCATAGGAATTTCTGTCAGTCTATGTATCATGCTATGGTAGGCTGCTAATTTGTGTTGTGTAGGATGGGATGATGAATTGTGTATAGTTGTGTCAGTATCGGTAGGTTTATGATATACGGAGAACTCATGTTTGTTGTGTAGTCTGGTAATCGTTACATCTAGAAAGTTTATGGAATTATTGTGTTTTGTTTCTATTGTGAACTCAATATTACTATGAAGTGAATTAATGTATGATAGAAATTGGTCAAGTTGTCTGTTAGTTCCTGTAAAGCAGACTAGTATGTCATCCACGTATCTCCACCAATATAAGAACTGTTTAAATAAGGGGTGTTTTGAAATTGTTGTTTCAAGTTGGTTCATAAATATATCTGATAGTAATGGGCTTAGAGGATTACCCATAATACACCCCATTTACAAATTGAAAAAAACGAAAAATGGCGATTTTCAAGGCTTAATAACTCGGTTAAAAATTAATATTATGAAAGTGAGAAAGTGACACCCCTACAAGATCCTGAAGAGATTTTTGTCATTATTTTATTACAAAGCTGTTATTTTTAAGTAATAGTAATGAGCGCCATGCACGTGTTAGGCGGCCGTAAAATGAGTGCGAGAGAGATGTCATTCCGGCAGTCCAATTGTGCATCTTACTTGCACTCACATTTACAGCCGCGTCAATACGATCTAACCGCCCATTGCTATTAATTAAATATAACAGCTTAGTAATAAATTTATAACACAGATTTGTACAGGATCATGTAGCGGAGACTTTAAATTTTGATTTAGTCACTTTCTAACTTTCATAACAATTATGTTTAACCGAGTTATTAAGTCTTAAAAAGGGTCATTTTCGCGTTTTTCAAATTTTAAATTGCTTACAACTCGAAAAAGATCAACTTCAGGGAAAAATTATAAGAAACCTTTTTTGTCCAGAATGGTCCAAAATATCTAAAAACAATTGTACGAGCCAAAAATATTGATTTTTGCGATTTGATTGCAATAGATTTTTGCAATTCCGTCTTAAAATGGCTCCGAAACAGGCTCAGACAGGAAAATTTATAGAATAACTTTAGTATGAGCGTTAAATTTCGAACTTGGTACGATCCCTCCACAGGTGACAGTCAACTTGTTTTCTTTAATGAGACAATGCATCACGTCACAACTCATTTAAAATCTTATAACATACTTAATAAATGTGAAATACTATTACAATATTAACCTATAATTTTGAAATACTCGTATGAGTAAATATATTGCTACACAAACTTGTTCTTTTTGTAGCGCTTATAAGTGTCGGATTTTGGCCATCATCCTGGCAATATGTACTTTGCATTCTGCAAAGTATAGATTGCTAATCGAAGACCAAGAGGACAATTTCTAATATGGGCAGACTGTGGTGGGACAATCCCTACATTAATCTGTCCATCTGGCACAATGGAGACAGCAAGCTAACAATATTTAGAGCCTTATCACGTCCTGAAGGTCTCAAGTAATGAGGATAAGTAGTAGGGTGGTGCGAAAAATGTCAAGTTGATAATTCCGCGTCGTTATAGTTCGGAAAAGTTGCGATTGGTAATTACAAGAAAAATAAGAAAAAAGAATTATTCAAATCGGACTTTATCTTCCGATCCCGCAACGGACCTAAATATTATAAAAAAAAAAATGAAATTTTACCTTTTCTTCAAATATTTTTATTGATCCTCCGTGTACGTTTTAGTTATCGTTATAGTAAAATTTATTTACAGTTTGCATGATTGAGTGATAAAAAAATAGTTTTGCGCATTTAACGAATATCTTCCGATCCCGCAACGTCAATCAAAATCTACTATAAAAATTTGAAATTTTTGATGATTGTGATAAATTAAAAAATATTTAGTTATCTCATTTTCCTGTTACAATGTGAAGTTCTTCGCTTGTTAAGATATTGTATGACAATATTTGAACAACCGAGAACTCAAAACGAGGGGGTGGTTGCACTTCTAGCCCCATACACGTACCGTTTTCTCCAAAGTAACCAATGAAGGTGTGCTTTTAACATTATTTGCATATGTAAATTTTCTTTTTCATCTATTTGTGTCCAGCTTTTAAACGCCAACTTTGTATTGTGATTTCTTGGTAAAATCTGGCAGCATGGGCCTTGATTTAAGTATTGTCTTAAATGAATCCATCTCTCTATTGGGGCTCGCTAACATTAAAGATTATACGATGCTTCCGTGACCAACTTTACGCACCGTTCGACAGCTTGCGTGTGGCAGGCAGGGATCGTTTTGTACATTCCTGTCTGGCATGTCGCCTAATGCAATGCAGAAACTTATATCTTCATTTGCAACTCTTCAAAGAACTAGTGGAGAAGATTTGTAACATTCCAGTCTATTATTTCAATGTAGTCCTGTGCTTGAAAATTTAAAGGGATGAAATTTCTAATACTTTTTCCATTAGCTTAAGTCTGTCCGGCTTTTAACACTCTCCTTAGCCCTAGCTCTCTAATTGTGTTTGCTTTTACCCTACAACTTAAAATTTTGAAGCGCAGGGCTAAACTAAAATAATAGACTGGAATGTTGTAAAACTATCTTTTTCACAACTTTCTTGAAGAGTTTCAAATAAAGATAAAGATGTACTTTCTTGCGTTACATCGGGTGACATGCCAGACTGGAATGTACAAAACTATCCCTGCTACAGGCAAGCTGACGAGCGGTGCCTAAAGTTGACCACGGAAGCATCGTCTAATGCTAATGTATGCGGGCCCCACTTAAGAGATGGATTCATTCAGGGCAACACGTAAATCAAGGCTCGTGCTTCCAGATTTTACCAAAAAATCACAATACAAAGTTGGCGTTTAAAAGCTGGACACAAATAGATGAAAAAGAAATGTATATATGCAAATAATGTAAAAAACACACAGTCATTGGTTCTTTGGAGAGAAGGGGGTGCGTGTGGAGCTAGAAGTGCAACCACCCCTTCGTTTTGAGTTCTGGGTTGTTTAAATATTGTCATACAATATCTAAACAAGCGAAGAACTTCATGTTGTAACAGGGAAATGAGATAACTAAATATTTTTTAATTTATCAAAATCATCAAAAATTTCAAATTTTTATAGATTTTGATTGACCTTGCGGGATCGGGAGATATTCGCTAAATGCACAAAACTATTTTTTTTATTACTCAACCATGCAAACTGTAAATAAATTTTACTATAGCGATAAATAGAATGTACACGGAAGGTAAACAATTTTTGAAAAAAAGTAAAATTTCATTTTTTTCATATAGGTCTGGATCCCGCGTATGAAAAAAAAAGTTGATTAATAGCAAGCTGAAAATTTGTTAATAGCTTAAGGGTGTCTAGTCGGATAAACTTTGATATATGGGAACACTGTAACAGGGGCAGTTTTAATTGTGGAACAGGTTAAAAATTTGGAACGGTCAGACCACGAAAACGGCACATTTATTTTGTCCGACAGAACAGACTTAAACTCTCCGAACAGAGATTAAACTCTCATGCAAAAATCAGACTGCTATTGATCACCTGTCATAATTCCTGTCATTTGACATATTCTACATGTTCCACTCATTAAAACGCCCATTTGGTGATAAATAGCAGTCTGATTTTTGCATGAGAGTTTAATCTCTGTTCGGAGAGTTTAAGTCTGTTCTGTCGGACAAAATACATGTGCCGTTTTCGTAGTCTGACCGTTCCAAATTTTTAACCTGTTCCACAATTAAAACTTCCCCTGTTCCAGTGTTCCCATATATCAAAGTTTGTCCGACTAGACACCCTTAAGCTATTAACAAATTTTTAGCTTGCTATTAATCAACTTTTTTTTCATACGCGGGATCCAGACCTAATAATTTTTAGGTCCGTTGCGGGACCGGAAGATAAAGTCTGATTTGAATAATTTTGTTTTGTTTTTCTTATAATTACCAATCGCAACTTTTCCGTACTATAGCGACACGGAATTATCAACTTGACTTTTTTCGCACCACCCTAATAAGTAGGGTATGCCATGCGGAATCTATTATTGCAGTGATGTTCATATCTTTTTGTGAACATCGTAGATGATATTAGAGATATTTTCAAACCACACCACCGGGAAAAATATTCGAAAAGTGAAGTGCAGGAAAAAGATCCTCTACTACGAAACATTTGCCTATGTTGTAGTGAAGTTTTCCCTCATCGCTACATATGCATTCTGCTAAGTCATACAGTAAACCAAACCTTGACCAAACCTGACCTGGACCAAAACAAACATGGATGGATAAAATAATAAAGACACAAAAGACCATAAAGAGAGCAATGTTACGAGCAAAATTAACAGACAAAAAGCAAAACAAGTGGGTTAGAAATAAAACAAAAGTCAAGGACGTAAGACAACATATTTATAGCCAGGCTAAAATGAAGCTTCGCAGGTCATGACGTCAGACAAACGGACAATAGGTGGAATACCACGATACAACAATGGAGACCATGGACAGAAAAAAGAGCAGGAAGACGACCCCAGATGAGATGACATTAGAAAGATATGAGGAACGCACTGGAAACAGAAAGCACTAAACAGAAGCGAATGGAGAAAACTGGAGGTAGCCTATGTTCAAAATTGGACAAATTAGAGGGCAAAAGAAAAAGTCATACAGTAAACAACTACGGAAATTATAGGGTGAATCCCTAATTTTGAAAAACAAGAAGAATACTTGTAAACAGTCAAGTCATAAATAATTTGCGATATGCGGACGACACATTATCCCTAGCTTCTACTCAAGAAAATCTACAAACATTACCTGATAGTGTCGTTAAGGGCTGCAAGGAAACAGGTCTGGATCTGAACATAAGAAAAATCAAAATACCCGTAATAAGTAAACAACAGAGTATAAAACCATCAAAATATGTAAATAGTACCAAACTTAAGCAAATTGATCAAATTGTTAACCTTGGATATCAATTAAATTATATCGCAGAGAGTCACAGTGAAACTAGATCCATAATAGAGCAGGCCAGAACCTCTTTTAGAGGGATGTCCAAGGTGTTATGTAACAGAGACCTAAAATTGGCATTGAGGATCCGCCTACTTTGCCGCTAAGTGTTTTCGGTCTTACTTTATGGTGTCGAGTCTTGGACTGAGTATAAAATTTATCTAAATCACATTAAGGCTTTCGAAATGTGGTGCTATAGAAGAATTGTATAAGTTTCTTAGCTGGGGAATATTCGTACTTTCACAATACTTGAACGTCTCAGCATGACGACTGAAATTTTAAAAAGCAACAAGAAGAAAAAGCTGGTTTATTTCGGACATGGAATCAGAGGTCTAAATATAGGTTTCTACAAAATATTCTGCAAGAAAAAATGGAAGGCAAATGCAGTTCAGGACGAAGAAGGACTTCATGGTTGAAGAAATTGCGAGATTATTATGGGATTGATGCAAGAATTCTATTTAGGGTGGCAGTGAACAAAATTAAGATATCTATGATGGTAACCGACGTTCTGAAGGGACAAGGTACATGAAGAAGAAGTCCAGTTGATACTTTTACATTAAAAGAGGAAAAACTGTTTATTGAACACATTAAATATATGTTTACAACATGTGTAACAACGCCAAAATATGCAATTTATCCGCTCGCCTTTTTTATTTCGTACTAAACTCAGAATCGTATTTTTCAAATAACTGAAATATAAACGCATACCTTAATTAATTTTCAGCAGCATTGTCAACACTTTGGGCGACCTATATAACACATTTTTCTGAATTCATTAATCTTACCAAGTTTAATTAAATTTGTCACTCAGTGACACCACCACGACCGCATCGCAAATTTTTCGGGGGTTTATCCAAAATCCGGGGGTAAATCGGCATATGAGTTTAATAAGAACGGTGTTATTAAAAGTAATCACTTATGTGAGCCTACAAGTGGTAATATTTTACGCCGATATGAATAAGATATGTATTTGACACCTTTTTAGGGATATAAATATTTCAATAATAAATCGTTTAATCAAGTTATGGTAGGGGAGGAAAGTATGCTAAATGTGCAGTCATTCGAGCGTTTTGGGGACCTATTGGGTTGTGAAGAGTAGGTTCTAAAACCAAAAAAAAGTTAAGTAAAGTTTTCCATTTTATTGGGGACTTTCCATTTTTAATTTAATTTTCCATTTCCAACAATCGTTTTTTCCGATTATAGCGCCATCTATCCATAATTCGAAAAAATGTTTCAAATAAAAGTGACTAATTTTTACGTAAGGAATCCCAATCTGCAATAAAAAATGAGGGCTCTTATTTAAAATTTTAAAGTAACTCCCCACCTCACATCCGTGGGGGTCGTATTTGGTGCCAGTCGATAGATTTTTCAAACATATTGAATAAGTGCGTTTTTCAGTTTTTCGATCTGATGTTCATTTCGTGAAATATCGCGGGATTCGTATTTAAAATTTTAAATTTACCCCCACCCCTCTCCGTGGCCAGTCGTGTTTGGTATCCTTCGATAGATTTTTGACAAATATTGAGCAAGTATTTTTTAGTTTTTAGATCTATCGTTCATTTCGCGAAATATTCGCTTTTTTCTTGTGAAATTTTGTGACTCATCCATTTCCTTTCGCCCCGTACAAATCGTCAGATTTTTGAAATATACACTGTTTTGCATGTACTTAACTTACCTTATCTTAATCTGACAATTTCGGGTTTTTCTAAGGATAGATTTTTTTCGGCCCCTCCTTAACGAACTCCCCTGTGTTTAGAGCCAATATATGGTAGAGGTACACCTACAGGGTACCAGAGTTCTCCCCATATGATAATCTGAGGCGCTTGAGTTACTGCAAAAATCCCCGTTTGGGCCATAATTATTTAAGTGCTTTGCAGGACGCAGAATTCAGAATAGACCACAGGAGGCCGAATATTCTTCGAAATATATACGAAAATGCGACAAAACTGTAAACCTTGTGGTATTACCTCAATTAACCTTTAACTACCCGCGCATCAAGTTATAAGATAACTACACGCGTGGCGTACTTTGTACGCCACAAGAAAATACACTTAAAAACAGCGGATTTGATTAATTTTTTTGAAAAAATACACTTAGTTGTTTGTTATAAACCTTATTCGGCATCAGTGAATACTTGGAGTTCCTTTTCAGTAAGCCAATTGGGATTTATAACTGGAATCATGGAATAACTGGATTCCATGATAAATAAAATTACTAATAAAAAATTTTCTTAAATGTGATTTTTTACAGGAGAAAAAGTATTGTTTATAAAGATAAATATATTTTGTGCCATAATGACTAAAAAACAATTAAAATATGTACTTATATTACGACTTATAGTAATATAATTCTGGGGTATATTGTCCACCACCGGAAACAACAAATAATAAAATGTAAATTACGATCTTTCCAGAACGCCGATTATAACGAAAATAAAACCAAATTGTAAAGCACATTCCAGTTATAGGTTAGAGAGATAAGCAAGGTCAAAAATTAAATTTTTAAATATATTTCCAGTAGAATTCTTATATCTGGCGTACAAAGTACGCCAGCGCCTGTAGTTAAAGGTTAAATTAATTAAGTATTATATTTAAGAACTGTTTAATTAAATAAAAGCATGTGTAGATAATAGCACTAAAAATAGCATGTGTAATGTTTGTAAATATTACTAATCTTGTTGATGCAGCGGTTTTTGCGACTCAGGTCATGGTTTACATTGAACTAACTAAATCGATGAGACAAATAGCAAACAATTACTTTACGTATTGTCCATGCCGCTATTATCATACTCCTAATTATTACCGCATACTTATTCTACACTAAATGCTGATTTATGCCCTCTGAGTACGTTGGCTCCTGCAAAGTATAACTGGAAGAGATGTAATAATTGAATAAAGTTAAGTTAAATAAGATCCTGCCATGAGGTTCAGTTCGAAGACTCCAATTAGCTTAATAGATGACGAAGGCCCTTTCACACATTATTATAACCTTCATTGCATGACAGAAGATAAAAATTGGCAGATGGTTGCTACAGGAAGATACTTTGTGACAGGGAGGAGTGCGACAGGGAGGGGTGCGACAGGGAGATACTATTGGTAACAGTCATGGAGCAAGCTTTTAAATGATTACAGTGGGACTCAAAAGGTATTGACATCGCTGGATGAAATCTGGAAATCATATTCGATATGCGACAAGCCAGAATTATGCTACAATAACTATGGCACGTAACATAGAAAGTCGGTTTTAAGGATATAAAAAGATTCTGCGTAGATTCTTCTTGTCAGATTTTAAAGACCCCTCACAGGACAACTCATTCTGCATCAATGTTGATATGTTGATACCTAACCCCGTTGTTATATTCACACAAGATACTTCTTCTTATTCTTCTTCTTCTTCTTCTTCTTCTTCTTCTTCTTCTTCCTCTTCTTCTTCTTTTTGAGGTGCCTATCCGTTGCGGATGTTGGCAATTAGCCTGACTACCCTAACTTTGCTTGCTGCTTTTCGGAATAGTCCAGTTTTCGATCTATTTAACCACTTTCTCAGGTTTTGAAGCCAATATATTCTTCTTCTCCCTGGTCCTCTCTTTCCAATTACCTTGTCCTGAAGAGTGAGTTGCAGCAAGCCATATCTCTGTTTATTTCTCATAACATGGCCATGCTATTCAAGTTTGCGCTTTTTGATGGTGTTAATAATCCTGCATTTCTTGCCCAACCTACGTAGGACCTCAACATTAGTCACACGATCCATCCACGATATTCTTAAAATGCTTCTGTAACACCACATGTCGAATGCCTCGAGTTTTCTAAAAAGAAGCTTCGGAATGTGTCCAGGCCTCTACTCCTTATAATTATGTAGAAAATACAACATAGCATCTGATAATAGAGATTTTGGTACCAAGTGGTAAATCGTGACTTCGGAAAAGAGAATTCATTATTATGAACGCTGATCTCGTTTTTCCTATGTGTTGTTTTATTTCACTGAATTGGTCCCATTGTCTGTTTATGTTGGTACACAAGATATAAAATATATAAATTAATGATCATCCATATTCAGCATTTCACTGCCACATAAAAATTTTACTAACACTATCCTTTCAGTCATTGTTTGAAACAATTTACTAATGTAACAAATAAGTGCTTTAGTCATTTAAATATATTATAATATTAAAAAAATATCACTTACCAAAATAACTACTAATGGAATACTCCTCATGTTGAGCGATATTTAGTTTTCTTTAATGTTTAAAGAAAATGTGCCATCTTTATTTGTAGCTGCCATTAAAACCACCTGCAACAAAAATATTCAGTTCAGTTCTTTGCCAATATTACTAGATTTAATCTCACTGTATGTAATTTTAGTAAATACCATTTTAGTACGTTAACGAGGATATGCAGAAAAATAGAATGCTAAATTACTAAAATTATCTATATACATCATAATTTAGGGTTAAATGCACTTAATATACCAAAACTGGTAGAATGCATTATTCGGGCACTTTTGCTGTTTGGTTATATTGGCCAAATCCTCTTAAATGAATGTGGGTTATTATTAAAGACCGGATTATATGTTCATGTATTGACTGAAATATGTGCATATGTATGTCTGAAATATGAGTAAAATATGTTGAAAATATTCCCTATAAGTTTAAAATATGTTCCAAATATGTCAAATATTTGAAAAACATTTAAAAAGTAACAAGAAAATATACAAAAAAATGTATAAAAGCTTTATTAAAAAACGGTAAGTATCTACATATATTATGTTGAAAAAATTAACCTAAATATACCAATCCTATTACCTATATACCAACTCTAGTACCTATTACCATTACTTACCTTTCTACATTTTATTCCTTTTTGTAAAAACAATTCACAATCAAATGTTTTTTAATATTTTCAATAGTAAAATTATGTCGTCTATCCGTTAGTAGTAATTTGTATGTTGAAAAGCTTCATTCAACATCAACTAATTTGTGATTGGTGCAAATTTTAAAACATTAACAATCTCCGCATTTAAATTGATATTAACCAAAGAATTTGGTTTGCTTTCTGTAATAAATTTAAATCACTATTTTTCTGTAAAACTTCAATACATTTTGTGTTTATTAAATGTCCAATTTTTCCAGAAACGTTCTCAACGTTTTCCTTAAATTTCTGAATTAAATAATTAAGAGACTCTTGTAGTGGAAGCGATTCAGTTTCAATATTGAGGATGGTTTTATAAACAAATTCATAATTTGATTTAATAAAACAAAGTTCATTGTGCAGTGACTTGTTTTCTAAAATTGAATTGCATTGTGAAATCGCACCAATATATGTTTCTTCAAAACTTAAAAGTAGGTAGTTATTTTATAGAGCGAAAATATTTCGCATAAAAACAGGCAGCTTTTAACCATGTTCCCCATCTTGTGATTATAGGCTCCGGTGGCAAAGGAGTATTTGGTAATTTTTCTTTGTATATCTAAATCCTTAAAAGCGATTTTAAAAATATTTTCTTCACGTTGCTAATTAAACTATTATTTGTAGAAAATGAATTTCTAATTTCTTGTGCCACTCTTTTTAAACCATGCGCCAAACACGTCACATGAATTAAATTGGGATGTAAAACTTTTAGTTGTTGGCCAGCTTTGACCATGTATGAAGCAGCATCGGAAACCATAATCCAGATTTTATTAGTTGGAACAATGTCAGAGGTATGTCTGCGACGATTTTTGTGACATCAACAAAAATTTCGCTAAAATTTGTTAAAAATATGCCAAAATATGTCAAACGGTCGAAAATATGTTCAAACCATCCAAATATGTTAAAAAAACGAAAATGTTCTAAATATGTAAAATTAAATTAGTGTCAAACGCCTTTAATTATCATAATTCGTCCACATTCTGAAGCGTTTGATTGTATCTTTGATGGTTATCGATATGCAAAAAACATATAATCCGGTCTTTAGTTATTATAAACGCTGCGCAGTACTTGTATAGCATTTGAATACTTTTCTTTGTATAATACTCTACTTTATATATGTTATAGTCAAAGCCCGAATTTCAGGCACTCCTAGGTTTGACTAGGCAATCCTCAGGTCTGACTGACGGTCTTAGTCAAAGCCCGAAATAAATTAGAATTTCGGCCTTTGACTAGTCAAACCTAGGTGAGACTAAGTTGGTCAGGCAAAGGTCGAAATTTAATTTTATGAAATCGGGCTTTGACTAGTCAAACCCCGATCTAGCTTAAAATGTCGTAATCTATTAGATTAGGTTTAATAAAACGTCATTTTTTAAATCTTAATGCTTATTATTTTTATATTGTCGTAATTAAAATAAAAAAGTTAGTGTTTATTTTCACATGTTGAGACATTATGGCATTTAGAGTTGCACAATACGTTAGATTTAGATCTTTACACTTGCATAATTTTGAAGAGCATTTCTTATTGCAGTAGCATTTTATAAAAGACTGTTATCCAAATTTAGAATCTTTTGTACTAATTTCTCTTAGAGACTGCTTAACGTCTGAAACATCTTCGAAGTTAAGAAAATTCCCTTTACATTCTATTATTTGATTTCTTAAAAAAGTGTGTTTATTGTTCCGTATTTCGTACCAACTCTATATAAACCGTCAATTGTTTTATCTTGTATGATACCCAAAATATTTCGAATATCTCCTTTGGCTGTATCAATGCTAGGGAACGATATTGTTACAGTTTTTCCGATCGAAATTGGAGGAATTTTTTTTTTCACTTAATTGTTCCATAGCATTAGCCTGGGCATAAAGACCTTCAGTCGCATTTCCTTTATTTATTTTAATCTTTTCTGTGTGTGCACAACGCATCTATGTAAGTTTTCTTTCAAAACCTTCATAGTATGCACCAATCTCAAATATGCACGTATGTGCGTCAGAGCTCTCTTTTTGGCAAATACAACAAACCACATCTGAAGAAATAATCTGAATTGTGTGACAATTTTCTTCCTCTCCTAGTGACGACGGTCCAGAGGCTTCGTTAGTATTATGGTGATCCTTAGTTTTTTCTCCGATTGCAATATCTTCTTTCACAGTTGACCATAAAACAATTGATGGTTTGTATAGAGTTGGTACGAAATAAGGAAAAATAAACACACTTTTTTCAAGAAATCAAATAAGAGAATTTACTTAATTTCGAAGATGTTCCAGACGTTAAGCTGTCTCTAAGAGACACTCGTACAAAAGATTCTAAATTTGGTGGACAAAGCTTTATAAAATGCTACTGCGATAAGAAGTGCTCTTCAAAATTATATAAGTGTAAAAAATCTAACGTATTATGCAAATCTAAATGCCATAATGCCTCAACATGTGAGAATAAACACTATTTTTATTTTATAAACACACTTTTTTATTTTAAGTACAACAATATAAAAATAATAAACATTAAAATTAAAGATTGACGTTTTATTAAACCTAATATAACAAATTTCGACATTTTAATAGCTGATCGGGGTTTGACTAGTCAAACCCCGATTTCATAAAATTAAATTTCGACCTTTGCCTGACCAACTTAGTCTCTCCTAGGTTTGACTAGTCAAAGGCCGAAATTGTAATTTATTTCGGGCTTTGACTAAGACCGTCAGTCAGACCTGAGGATTGCCTAGTCAAACCTAGGAGTGCCTGAAATTCGGGCTTTGACTATAACATATACACTTCTTATTATATTTTCTAATAAATGTATACCAAATAGAGGGTGTATCAATAATTTCATGATAACTCTTTTTATACACGTATAATTTCAAAACTTATGCATCACCCAAAAGTTATCTCACAGACCTGAATGAGATATCTCACAGACATTTTTCAAATTGCCGTTTAAGTTAATTTACTCGCGGAAGTTAATTTTAACCTAAATAAACAAATTTATATTCTACCTAAATATTAAAATATACGCTGTGCAATTTTTCAGACTTGAAAACTTGATATTAAAATATTGGTAGACCAACATAACCAAGACAAACATTACTTCCTTTCGTCAGCTTCATGAATATTATTATTCAAAGTACAAACACTGCATAATCCACATATTTCAACCAAAGTAAATGATAGGATATTGCCGCCGCTCTGTTTTCAGACAAGTGATAACTTATCTCTCACTCTGATCTAGCATTTCCGCTGCTGATGATATCACTTCCGGTTATGTTTACTTATAATTTTCCAGCCATCGTGTTGCGGTTTCACCTGCGACTCAGTTTAACTAAAATATTTGAATGTCGGCTTTAGATGCCCTCATAAAATAAATGTTTACCAAAATATTTTAATGATTACCATAATTCCGGAGATAAAAACGAACACTCTATTAGGTTTTATGTACAGTGTGTCAATTTGAAAAGGTGCCACCCTCTATAATTTGGTTCCTATAAAAAATCTAAAAATATGCGAAAACACGTTAAATTTATCTATGAGGGGGGCAGTTTGTAGACCACTTTTCAACAAAATTATATCAACGCTTTCACTGAACCAAAAAATTACGTAAATATAATGAAAAAAACATTGATTCAAAAACGGGGAGCATTAATTTTCGTCCAAAGATCAGTATCATTGGTCCAATATAAGTAGATACATTAACTAATGCCCAAAAACATTAATTTTTATGAATTAGTACGTTCATTCAATGTACTTTCTAGTTAAGAATCAATGTATCGGTACATTGAATCAATGTATCGGTACATTGAATCAATGGATCGGTACATTGAATCAATGGATCGGTTCATTCATTCTTAACCAGAAAGTACATTGAACCAACGTACTAATTCATAAAAATTAATGTTTTTGAGCATTAGTTAATGTATCTACTTACATTGGACCAACGATACTGATCATTGGACGAAAATTAATGCTCCCCGGTTTTGAATCAATGTTTTTTTCATTATATTTACGTACTTTTTGGTTCAGTGAATGGCATCTTCATGTATATTTGTGTATAACATACAAATAGTTAATAAGTAAACAAAATGACGACTTAATATCTACATAAATATTTCAAATATAGGTTGAAGCAACGATTTTTTGCTGATTGTCAAACTAATGTTAAGTATTATCTATAAGTTTAAAGAAAAAATCACATATATTTTTAATTAACACAAACAACTTTTTATAATGTAATTTGGAAAAAACTGAATAACTAAATATAACAGAAATTGATTCTTCTTATAAAATATATAAAAATATATGTATATTTATATTATATAAAAAATGTATACCTGATATCGTGAAAATAAATACATCTACAATAACATCTCCATAAATACAACATCTCTCTGGGATTAATTATTTGAAATATAAATAACCCATACAAAAAGCAAATGGTTGAATGGCATTTTTCTTTGATTTCAAAAATCTAATATGATCTTCGACTTCTTGCTGGGTCTTCCCGATGTAAGAATGATTACTGGAAATCTCTGATGGTATATTTTATTAGTTCGTACAAAATATCGATGTAGAACCCAAAGAATAACTGCATTGTAGCCATCTACAATTTATTATAATAATTATTTAAAAAAAAGAAATCTAAATAGTGAACATAGTTGTATTTTTGGGTATCATTTTTTTTTATAGAAATATTTTAATTTATCCTGAAAAAAATTGCTAGATGTTGAGATGTTTATTTTTACTTTGATAGATACTACCGGCTGCAAGAGTTAATAATATATTTCAATTAGGTATTTACGGTTTAATCACCTAACGATTTAATTTACTAATCTTTTATAAGATTACACCATTTAGAAATATTTTCAAATGGTTCCTATTTTCTTTTACCTATGTGTCGAATTAGCTTTTGAAAAAATTTACAGAGAACAAAAATTAAATAATACTGGATATGCAGGATTGAATAATGAAATAGGTACTTACATTCCGTAATGTCTTCAAGGGTAATCTTTTCAAATAAAAATTTATTTGTTTTATCCTTGATATGACTTTCACACTGAAGAAAGGAGATAATTCTTTCGAAATTGCTGTCCCATCCATCAATAAGTCCATTTCCATTTCCAAATGCCACTCCAAAGTCCATATCAATCTGCAAAAGTGGAAATAGAAGTACAACTTTTTGTTATAGAAATCCAACAAAATAATTTATAAATACAGTTAAAAATGTATGTAAATACATACCTTAGAAAAATCAACCAAATCATTAGTGCCAAACACCGCTCCTCAGAGTCTGCAGGGTGACTATCTGCTAGGAGGCTTCAACTGTTGTCACGTGATTTTTTTACACCAATAAAAACACTTTAGAGTTTTAAGAAATGTATCAGTTTATGTACAAGATCATTGCTACAATGAATTGATCATTGATTCAGGTATATTACATTAATACAATGATTGCGTTACATCAAAACAATGTATTGAGTTATTAATCAAAGTCGAAAACACTAATTTAATGTTACGAAAACATTGATTCACTAAACGAGTTGTACATTAGTGCAACGTTTTATATTCATTAATTTAACCGCATAATCCCGATATATAATTTCATATATATACAATGAACAAATTAATTAGTATTATGAAAAAAGTCATTGGATAGATAAAAAGATTCATTGGATTAATGATTCTATTCATTATTTTTTAATGAATAGAATTACATTGTAATAATGAATATGGTTATTACTTAATGACTGCGTATTTATAGTATTAACGAAATATTCATTGAATCAATGTAAAAAAAGTCAATGATTGGCGTTCATTGGTACTATGTACAATATTTTTTCAGTGTTAACGGGGGCAGACACAACCCCCAAAATCTTTAATTGAAACGAGGGTTGAGTTTTACTTCATTTTAAAAACCGTTTAACCACCTTTTCAAAAATAAAAATACCACATACAGATATAATATAGTTGAAAAGTGGTCTACCAAATGTCCCCCTCACAAATAAATTAAATGAATTTGACGTGTTCTGCATATTTTTAGATTTTCTATAGGGACCAAATTATAGAGGGAACTTTTCAAATTGACACATGGAGGGTATGATCACAACTGATTAGTTAATTTCATTATCAACCATCAAACTTATTGGGTAAACAGCTTAAATAGAAAACTCGATGTAGTCTTTTCTACAGATCGAATATTTCGTTATTCCTTTTGTGATGGTTATTTCATTTGCTAAAATTTTTACAGACTCAAAGTACATAATATGATGACCTTCATTCACAACATATGTAGCTAAAGTGCACCTGTCTTGATATAATTTACAATCACTTTTATGAGTATTAGCTCTTTAACTCGTCCATTGGTTTGACCAATGTATTGGTTTTTAACTGTTTTTTTACAATAATTAGTTTGAGCTTTCGCGTAATACTCTAATTAATAGTAAATAAATAAATGAAAAAAATCAGGGGGCCGAAGAATTCCTGTACTTAGTTGGTGAGGAATAGAGACAAACACGGAAACTGACAGATCTGTTTATACTGCTTTAGTTTTCACCCAACCAAATTTAACAGCTCGCAAGGATATTGATTTGTTTTAAAGGAGCCTGTCGTTAGGCTCTGGAGAGGTGAAAATGGGAGAAAATATAATTCGCGGTCATGATAATGGACCTCCATACACCAGCAACCAGCAGAGTGACTGCAGACCTTCACAGATGACTCAACAAAATACCGCACGGTTAGTACAAGCTGCTCTTGAAACACAGAACAACCTACCTCAACAAAATGTTGACAATTTGATTAATAGCATGCCCATGAAAATTAAAGCTTGCATAAGGGCTAGAGGTGATAACACTGACTACTACAAAAAAATAAATAAAAACCATTTTGACAATGAAATTTTTTATGCCATTGACTTTAAAATAGCTTTAATTTGTTATTTCGAGATTATTATTTTGTTTAATTTTTATGTATTGGTGATTAAACTACTTTAAAGTAAATATTGTTCGATTTTTTTTGTGTTTTTTTAATTATCTTGAAATAGTCGATTGGATCTCTATCGATTATCGATACTATATTGTTCTTATCATTGACTTTCCCGCTCCTCGCTTCGCACTGTTCCCTCGGTTCAACACCTCGGAAGGTCACAGCACGAGTTTGTCAATGAAAATAACCTACAGATAAGGACTTTTACATACCAATTTTTGTCCACAAAATTATGTCTACCTGCTGATTACTTTCTTCTTAATAATATTCACATTTTGTATTTATTATTACTCGATCTGTCTCAGTAGATTTGAGTTTGATATCGGAGCGATAAATACACATCAATAACATACCATTAGCGTACCTATTCTGAACCCTACACCATTGTATGGTAAAAGGGACATAAAAAAAATAAATCTTGAAATAGTATGGAAAATCAAATGATTCCATATAAGTTTGGTTGTATGTGTGTGTGTTTGGTTTGCATTTGATACGTCTACATTAAGAGGAAACAGTAGCGATCAACAGGTAGCAAAAACGCGTTCCAAGATTGCGGCTGTAATTTTGAATATTTTTTCGAGATATTTGGCACACGTATTCGTAATATAATAAAGAATGGCGATACAGAGCCTAATTTGAAAAATATATTAATATGTGGAAATTACTCTATAATTAAATACAATATTAAAAAAACGAGCATGTACCGCCATTAAGAAGAACAAAAAATACACATTCTTCAAATAAACTTTTTTATCCGATGCCTAGATTTTGTGTCATTTTGGAACTACTAAAATTTTTTATTTCGTTAGTAGTTCCAAAATGACACAAAATCAAGGCATCGGATAAAAAAGTTTATTTAAAGAAAGTGCATTTTTTTGTTCTTCTTAATGGCGGTACAGGCTCGTTTTTTTTAATATTGTATTTAATTAGAGAGTAATTTCCACATATTACGGCCCCTGCGGGCCTGTCAGCTACTCCACTGTAAACCAAACTAAAACTGCAGCAGTTGATAACAGATACAATTATACAATTACACACCACTTGAAGATACGCAGATGGTGTTCTAGTTTTTTTTTATAAAACAGGTTTTAAAACAAAATATATTTTTGGCGGGGTATGGCATACCGCATGTCAGTAGTTAAGGGTTAAAATGAATATTGTTTGACTTCATATGTTTTTTTAATTAGCTTGAAATAAAAAGAAGTATCAGCGGATTCCATGTTTGGTTATGTGTAATTGGCTTGGATTTGATACGTCGGCATTTAAAAAAAAAAGAATGTGTGTACTTTGTACGCACGTAAGAAGTTATACTTCTATTATATAATTTCAACGAAATAAATATACTTAACAGTTACAATACAAAAAATTAACAATAATTACCAAAAATTAACCAAAACTTAACAATGCCAAATATTAAAAAAAAAAAAGAAAAAAGTATGAATCGTCCGGGATTTGAACCCGCAATCTCGCGATTTCTCGATATCTGGTCCAATGCTCTACCAACCAGGCCATCAAGGCGCATGTTACTGACGTTTCAGATACACATAATTACACATCACGGTGACAAGTGAAATATAAAAATAGATGTTTTATTATTTTACGCCCAAGGAAGACAAATCCAAAGACACAAAATTATAATAAATAATACATTTACTAAAAAACACTAATATATTATTTTAATGGCTTATTTGCGCTGATATATAATTTGAAAGATTAGCAACTAAACGTCATACTGTCTGTGTGGGCATGCGCGCAGATTTATGAAAAATTTTATTCTCAATCGCGCCTAAAGAAGTATAACTTTAAAAACTAATCTGTGTCGCATATTTTATCTTCTTAAATGTTTCGCAAAGTATATGTGTTATTGCGTCGCCGCTCCTGCAATACTTCGAGTAGATTTATCGATGGATTCTTATGTAGTCCTGTCTTCTGAATCCAAATCTGAAAACGGCATTTCGGTATCTCTAACCCTCTTCGAGATAATCGACCTCAAGTCTAAAATGAGACGTCACAATCCTTTTATTTTCCGCCGACACACTAAACGTCAGCTGAAATCGTTTATAGTAAGTAGGCTAGTTTTTTTAATCTGAATTTGTTAAGTAAAGCATAGGTTATTTACATTTGAGTTTGATATTTCGTGAATGTCAAACTTAATTTTAAATTAAGTATTAATAAAATATCAATGACATTTGATAATGAATTTAATTATTATATAAAATAAATAAAATATTCAAAAATACAATTTGAGTATATTTTGAAAGCAATAATTTACTAATAACTTTACAAAGGTTTATACGAGTATACGGCCTCCCCTTTAATGGGACTACCTAATGATAAATGGACTGTTCCATTTGTTATGAAATGAAAATTGTTTTTATAGTCGGTTCGCTAAACTCAGACACAACTGGCTAGTTATTTTAGCAGGTAATTTTTTGGTTTTTGCCAATTTTGCCGAAATTGGCGAAATTACTAATTATTTAGTAATTATTAACTATTTATTAATTATTTTTTTGTCGAATTGGCAAAATTACTGACTAAAATCACTAGCCAATTATGTCTGAGTTTAGCGAACCGAATATATAAAATGTTGTTTGAAATAAAAAATTATGGTCTCATATGTGCAATTACATCCTTCTAATGAAAAAAAATATTTGAAGATTTTTCTCAAATTTTGGATACCAACAACATTTTCATTTATAACTCTTGTATTTTTAATTTGACGAAGAAAAGTTATTCTTCATAGAAAGCTCTTCATGGTCTAGGATTTATGATGCAACCATCATATATCAAATTTTATTAATTTTATACGAGGTATATAAAAAATATGAATTTCGATCAAGAGTAAAGTACCTTTATAATTCACATTTAAATTAGAATGATATAATTGCACATTAAAACATAATTTTTAATTCTGAACAACTTTTCATAATAGCAAATTTTCCATATTATGAATTAAAATACGTAAATAAACCAAATTTTCGTTATGATAATGCTCGCATTTTAAGCTTGTTAATAATATAATTTTCTTTTTAGGTACCCACAACAAAGTTTTGCTTTCAACGGATTTAGCTATACACAACTAAAAGAAAAATTTTATTAATCTTTAGGTAAAAGAATCAACAAACTTCATAAAGAATGTGAAAAAACCTTTTAAAGTAAAGAAGTTATCTTTAGTCACAGGAAGGAGAAAATTTCCTTTGGAAATATTTTCTTGTAATTACAATCGACAATGGTTTGCATAATTAAAAAGTAATCTCAAAAGATTTCAATTTAGAAATTTATAAGCCAGTAGAAATTGTCACGGAGTTTTCAGGAAAATTGGGTCACGAGGAAATCTAATTTTTTTTTAGTACTTATTATAAACTTACATGCATAGAAATCGGCCCACTTAAAAACTTGGTTATTTTTGATGTCTTATATTTCCTGAACCTGTTGGTCGATTTAAGTGGTTTTTAACACGTTATAGCCTGATTCTTTAAAAATGCCATTGGAGTAATATTGTTGCTAAACAGGTAAATTTCATTGTATACCGGGTGTACCAATCAAACTGTGTTTTTTTCTCAAAGTTCGCATCACCCTGTGAAATATTGTAGCATCTATAAAATACTGAAGTTAAAACCCAACTATAGCCTCAGGTTTTCTTAACATTATGTTTTTTGATTCATTCGTTTATGTTGGACAATAAAAAAGTAAGATAATTTTACAACTACACGTGTTCTTCATAAATGCACGGTGTTTTTAAATAAGTGCGGCAAACTTTAAGGGGTAATTTTGCATGAAAAATAATGACAGTTGGTTTTATAAACGTATGTCCGCAAAAGTTTCATTTCCGCGATACGGGATGTTGAATTTTTTCTTACAAACTGACTAAGCTCTCGATTTGGAATTAGACGAATAAGAACGTATTTTTCATGAGCTACAACTTTGTTTATATTTGATTGATAGACCGTACTGATACACCATTTTTTTGGGTTTTTTATATACTACACTTTGCTAAGGATATTTTTTTTCGATAAAATATTTACTTTTTGAGTTATTTGCGAAAAACCGTTTGAAAACGTAGTTTTTTGTCGAAAAATCAACATTTTCAATGGCAAATAACTCGAAAAGTATTGACTTACGTAAAAAACTCTATAGAACAAAAGTTGCTTAAAATCAGTCAATTTATCCATTTCCGGTCTTATCTTGAACGTATGATTTTTCACCTCCGAGAAGGGGTGACTGTCACCCCCCAAGTAAAAGCAACCAACGGCACAATTTCAACTTTGAAGTGGAGGGTAAGTAGAACCTAAATCCAAATTTTCATGCAATTCGGAGTTGCCCCTGAAAATTACACGGTATCGCCGAGTTTTCCGTTCATTTACTGGGCTAATAGGTGAAATATGCTAATCATTTTAGACACGATGCGAGTAAGTTAAATGGTAGAAACAAAAAAAAAACGCACTATGCCGTCACTTTTTAGTAGCACATACGTCGACATTGGCGCATCAATCTTTTCACCCATGGACGGTGGAAGACTTCATTTTTCGTTTTTTTTTAGGTGGGATGCAATAAAATTTAAAAATTCCAAAAAAATTACACGCGTGGTTAAGGGTTTTACAAAGCATGTCTATTTTGTGTAAAGTGGTCAAAAGTTCAGTGTACAAAACCTATTTTTTTTTATTTTGGAAAAAAGCGTATAACTTTTTTTTGAAGATGGCTGCGGGTCTAATTTCTTTGTTTTGTTTATTTCATTAATAACTACATGTATTTCCAATTTTTTTCAGATTTTTCCGTAAGGTTTGCCATCTTCAAAACTACGAAAAACTGTTTTGTAGAGGGTATTTGGGAATTTTACCGATTTTATAGACTTCAAAATAGATTAACTAGTTTTGATGGGAAATAGGCCACAATTTTACTAAAAAGATGATTTTTCTACGGCCGTGCTAAAAGAGCCACTTTCACACACGCATTTCGTTTCCGAAAGTTGCACTTTCCCGCACGGCGTGCGTTAAAGTAAATTTTCCCGCACGGCGTGCGGGAAAGTAAAATACCTTGTAATATGGCATTATAATATATTATAATACATGCAATAAACTAATATTTAGATATTATTTACTAATTTATTTCAAATTTATTTTATTGTGTTCATGTTTTAATGAAATTAGCGCGATTATTTCATTCATAGGAGATTCTGACCAATAAAAAGCAAAACGGTCATTTATTGGGCTACAGGTACTGATATGTTTTAAACAACTAAACATAATATTATGCAACGAGCATTTAATGATGGTCATTTTCAAGCGAGTATACGCTGTGAGCTCGTACGTAGAGGGGATGTTTACAAATTCGCGAGCGCCAGTAGTGACAAGTCTGTAAACCTTTACCGGAAATTTGACATAAATGTCAAAGTGATTAATTTAAAATTAAAATTAAAAACATTAATTATAAAAAATATTAGTTGGTCAAAGCTGTGGTATATATTTTCAATTCAATATATTTCAATATATTTCATATTTTGTTATTTATATTATGTTTTTCTTTTGACTGTATGTAAGCTTTGTCCATAAAATTGTAAAAATTTTCAGTGGCAATAAAGCATATTTCTATTCTATCTATTCTATTCTATTCTAAATATACTTACGTTTTAAATACTGAATTTAAGTTTTTTTAATGTTCCGTAATATGTAATTATAAATCAATCTATCAATCTTAGCGCCATCTACACGATAATTGTGAAAGTATCCAAAGTAAGAAATTCATATTTTATCAATAGAACGTCAAAATGATTAGTAAAATCTTAAAAAAATCGATTACAATTTAATTAATTTTTTGCGTTGTAAATATTAAGCGATAACAATTAAATAATAAATTTAAAAATTACCGGTGAAAGTTGAATTAGTAACCGCTAGGAGCGACACCAGCGAAGCTCAGAGCCTATAAGGGATACGATAATAAGGGATACGAATTCGTATAGAGTACGAGCTTCATAATGAAAATTAAATGCAAGTTGTATACACTATTTTTCCTATGATCATTCACAACAAAAAATATATTCAAATTTATTAATTTTGTAACGCAAACAAATTAAGTAGTTTGTCAGTTTAACAGTTTAGTTATAATATATTGATAACTGTCAAAGCGTACGTATTTGACTCACCATTGGTCACTGCGTGTGTGTCAGCTTTAGCGCTAATTCTATATTGCGATTCTATTGTATCTATCTATTCTACTGTATAAAATCTGCATCATAATGAATATCATTATGATACAGGTAGTGACATCATAATTGATATAAATATTATAGTTTGAGAATAGAAAAAATGTGTAACAGTTACACAACCGACTTACTACACAAAATTTGAAGCGGTTAGGAAATAAATCACAAAACATAATAAAAAGTATTGCTTTTTCATTTAAAAGCTTGAATTGTATATTCACTGGTTAATGGACCCCAAAAAGTTGTGCTTGTATGTACCATTTTAAAATGAGGAAACATTCTCCCCAGAGAGCTCGTATGTTGATTTTGTTTTTATTGCAATAATAAAGTAATAAAAAAGTTTAAAAAAGTTCAGCTTTTTTTATTAATGTACAAAATATTTTTAAACGAACAAAAATATATTTCTCGAAAGCTGACTATATCAATAAATATCACTATAAGCCCACTACGAGTAAATATCACAAATCACAATGTCACTGTTTGTGTTTTGCAAAACTATAAACTTGGCTAATATGCCAATTAGTCAACTAAGAAATTAGTCATGTAAGATTTCACACCTATTTCCTGCCAACAACGTAACCGCTAAACAAGGTCTTCCCTTTAAACTTCATCCTTTTATAAGCCTAGGCCGGAAAAACTTTTTCCACCTACCTCTACCGAAAGTATACTTTTCCGGACCTAATTGTAGGGAGCAAAGTTGTACTTTTCCTCCCTAGGGAGGAAAATATTTTTCCTCCCTAGGGAGGAAAAGTAAAAATGACGTCATGGTATTTCATTCATGAAATATAACTTATTGACGCCCTGTACAATATCTATTTTCTATTACGTAAGTATTTATACATTTTAACGTTTATTTAAAAACACTCTCTATTTTGCAGAATGGTAAAAAACAGTAACTTGTTATTCTGATTTAACAATGTTTACATTAATAATTTGACTTATATTTGACAGTTGACAGTTATATTGTACCTACTTGTTAGTTTTAGTTCTAATAAATTTTGTTGGTTAGTTGCATAAATAAATTAAGTAAAAATGAAAAAATGACTTGTTATTTGAGGAAGGTGGAAAAACCATATGTATAACATGGGAGTAAAGTGCCTTTTCCTCCCTTGAATGATTACTGCCCTCCGCTACGCGTCGGGCAGTAAACTTCATTCTCGGGAGGAAAAGTAGCACTTTCCTCCCTTGTTATACAAATAGCTATTTCCACCTACCTCTACCGAAAGTATACTTTTCCGGACCTGATTGTAGGGAGCAAAGTTGTACTTTTCCTCCCTAGGGAGGAAAAGTAAAAGTGACGTCATGGTATTTCATTCATGAAATATAACTTATTGACGCCCTGTACAATATCTATTTTCTATTACGTAAGTATCTATACATTTTAACGTTTATTTATAAAACACCCTATATTTTGCAAAATGGTAAAAAAACAGTAAATTGTTATTTTGATTTAACAATGTTTACATTAATAATTTGACTTATATTTGACAGTTGACAGGTATATTGTACCTACTTGTTAGTTTTAGTTCTATATAATAAATTTTGTTGGTTAGTTACATACCTACATAAATGATTTAAAAATGAAAAAAATGACTTGCTATTTGAGGAAGGGCGAAAAACCGTATGTATAACATGGGAGTAAAGCGCCTTTTCCTCCCTTGAATGATTACTGCCCGACGCGTTGCCCTCCGCTACGCGTCGGGCAGTAAACTTCATTCTCGGGAGGAAAAGTAGCACTTTCCTCCCTTGTTATACAAATAGCTATTTCCACCTACCTCTACCGAAAGTATACTTTTCTTGACCTGATTGTAGGGAGCAAAGTCGTACTTTTCCTCCTTAGGCAGGGAAAGTACTTTTCCTCCCAGGGAGGAAAATTAAAAGTGACGTCATGGTATGTCATTGATAAAATAACTTATTGACGTCCTGTACAATATTCTATTATCTATTACGTAAGTATCTATACATTTTACCGTTTATTTTGTTACGTTTAAAAATCTACCCAGCAAACCTGTGCCGCAAGCCCGCTTCATTTAGTACAGATTGATAAATAATGTTAATAAAAACTACTTGCCTTAAGTATTTCATATTTAAACATGATCAATTTTAAGATTTCCGATCCAGACTGCATTCTTCCTTTTTCCTCTTTTCAATATAAGAAAGATAAATATCCTTGCTTGCAATAAATTTGTTAAAATAAACCTCCAATAATTTCAAATTTCAATTTCAATTGTTGGTTTTAACCAGGAAATTATTATTCACTTTTTATCACCTTTTAATGTAAAATAGTTTATGCTTTCATTATATTATTTACTAATCATTTGAGGTTAGAATCTGCTTCTTTTACTTTTGAAGTCGTTTCAAATTCTGTCACGACTAGTGTCAAACCGAGGCAGTTTTGTTCTATGGTTCACGGGACTACCTATGTTTTTGAATTTCTGTGTTCGGAAGGAAGTTGGCGTTTCTCATAGCTGACTGGCGAGCGTCCTTTTTGAATTTGATGGGGACGCGTCTTTGGATCGTGTAATTTAGGTAAAATTTGTATGCTAATTATTTTGAGGCATCTGGCTTTCCTGGATAAATTTACCTATTACACATAGTGGGGCTAGATAATAGATGTAGTGTGTATTGGATATTTTAGTATTTAGCCCAAGCCGAAAAAAAAATTATTTGTTCAAAGACGTGGTCACTTCGCACGCTAGGCAGGTATGAATAATTTTCGATTAATTTTGGTTCAATCTTAAGGTCTATCAACCCAGTGTACTTATGTGGGTCTTCTATTTTTCTAGCGCTGTGTATGAGGTCTATATAGGGAGTATTATTTGGATTAGAGAAGCTCCATAGGAGAGCATAGCGTGGTTGACCGTAGTAAAAACCCCGATAGGCTTAAGCGGTAAGTAATTCATGCAATGATTAGATTCTTTATGTATTGAGGGACAGACAACCAGTGTCTTAATTTTATTTAGTGTTTATTGAAGCCCGTTTGCTAGGGGTTTATTCTTGATTTGTTGCTAAGCCTCCTACAATGTAGATGACATTGCAAGCTAACTTCTAGGCTATGTTATAAGTGGTAAAAGCCTGTTTAAATAAAATCAGTAACAAACTTATTGAAATATTTATACTATACCAGGGGGTTACGAGAAGAACCTAGTTGAAATATATTTATTGATATGGAACAGATTTAGTGATTCATAGCACCGTACGAGATGACAATATTACTTCGATGGATGCAACTGTCAATTGGGAATTGAGTAGGCAATGGGTTTAGCAACCGAGAATAAACGTTTAAATAAATTCATTGTAATAAGTGTCTAATGAGTTTTGTTTTTATTTTAGGGGTTTTTATTTTTATTTTTTTTGGAGTTTTGGAGTTCGTTTTACTTGGAGTTTTCGTTTTTGGATTTTTGTATATGGTTTCTGGTTTTACTTTTGTGGATGTTTTTGGTTACATTTGGATGCTAAGAGTCGTCATTGGATACAAGTATATGTGGTGAAGAAGATTTCTACTAACGAATTGTAGTTTGTTACCAGACTATGGAGGATATCAGGTTTTTATAACAATGTTAAACATTTAAATTCATTTGTCTTATTTATTTTATATTATTTAATGATAGTAAATATTTTAGGTTCTTTTTTTTGTTAACAAATTAACGTGTTCCTTTTTTTTATTATTATTATTAAAATTTATTGGGGATAGTCATACATTCAACTTTATATACATATAACTTATTATAGAGGTCATTATAGTACATTACTTTTTAGATTTGTATTAGTGGCACTCATGAGCTCATGCGGCAACTATAGGGTAGGCACTAGTATCGCCAATGTTTAAAATATTTCTAATCTGTAAATTTAAATTATTTTGATATTCATTTCCTTAGCCACTTTATGCTACCAATGACTGGACTTGTTTATTTTCATATTTATTTGTGTTGCAACTGTTTAATAAATAAATGTAAGTAAACCTATAACGAGATTTATTGGTCAACTGGTAAATCGGGGAACTCTTGTAGCATTTGTAGTACGAGTTGACTGGCGCCCTAAAATCCATCATTTTTAAATAGTTTTAGCTAACGGACCCACTCCGTCTCCACTGTTAACTTTAAAAGCTAGCCGCAAATGCTTTTGTCGCTCCATCCACATTCGTTGTGATAGTGTGGAAGGGTGATAATTTATAGAGAGCATCCTGTATTTTGCAGAATGGTAAAAACAGGAAATTGTTATTTTGATTTAACAATGTTTACAATAGGTTTGTTCTAGCAAACAGTCAAACTAGTCAGAAACCGTCAGCAAATATTTGGTCAGTGAGAGAACATAATACAGTCACCAGTGCTATCCCCTCTACTCGCGCTGGTCGACTATTCGCTGATGATTTCAAACCGTTTGAAACTGATGCTAGAACAAACCTATTATTAATTTGACTTATATTTGACAGTTGACAGTTATACTATACCTACTTGTTAGTTTTAGTGCTCTAATAAATTTTGTCAGTTAGTTACATAAATAAGTTATTTAAAAATGAAAAAATCACTTGATTTTTGAGGAAGGTGGAAAAATCATATGTATAACATGGGAGTAAAGTGCCTTTTCCTCCCTCGAATGATTACTGCCCTCCGCTACGCGTCGGGCACTAAACTTCATTCTCGGGAGGAAAAGTAGCCCTTTCCTCCCTTGTTATACAAATAGCTATTTCGGCACAAACCGAGCGAGATTGAAAAGAATCTTCGTTGATATTTCGATAAGTGCACCTGCTGACTCGGCATCTTAGGATCTACTAAAAAAAGCAAGAACTGTTATGTAAGCGACTAGCCCTCTAGAGGCGACCCATTTCTCAATATTAGAATCTATCTGTCCAATGGACATAACATCGATATAAGTAAGTATTGTAACCTATAATCCTTAACAACAAAGAGAACATCTGAAGGTTATAAAGTGAAAAACACTAAGACATTCTCCACGAAGGAAATCAAACAATTTACCGCAGATACCCAAATCAAGAATATTTACTTACAAAAGTGGCTTATATTTTTGGAATCATGGGAGGGTACCGAAGACACGAATTACACAAATTGGAACAAATTGATGATTACGATTTTGACTCAACCCTTTCATCAACGATGAGAAATACAAAAACGCACACAGTACGAAAATTTATAATCACAGGGAAATTTTACGAAATTTGCAAACATACATATACTACAACATAGACATATCCTCCCACAAAATTGTATAACTCAAAAAGTGTTTCACGGAATATCAGAATGGGAAAAGAACAGTTCAAAATTTTAGAATCAGTAAATGTGGTAATCTGGGAAAAGAAACTTTTAAATCTACTTGATCCAACATCATTGTTTTTGTCATAGGTTTGCGACAATATTAGTAGATTCTGGTGGTGATGTATCAATATTAAAACGTATCTTTGGGTGGAAATCCACATCGATGGAAGAAAGTTATATTGAGGAATCCGTTCAAAAAAAAATCATAATAGGTGACCAAATTTTAAATTCCATCATCAACCAATGCAATAAAATTGTCGCCTCACATGCATTTTAATAATAATTGTTGTTATATTCAAAATATAAATGTATCAACAAAATAAGTTAATTTCTATGTATATATTTTATTTTAGTTGTGCATGATCATAGAAAAAATCATGTATGTTACTTACATTTAATTGCCATTATGATGCTCGTATTCTATACGACACTCGCTATTACGAGGCTCATCATACCCCCTTATAGAGAGTCCTCGTACCCGCATCATCATGACCATCATTAATTGCTTTTTAGATATGTAATACACAATTAATAAACGAAACAAAATAGTTTTTAGTATAAACTCTAAAAAATGTATAGTGTGCTGCGTAAGTTGGAACCAAATGAGAAACTTTTTTATTATTAATTTTACGATAAAAAGATATTCTTTACCAGTAGGTATATAAAAAATATAAATTTCGCTGAAAAGTAAAGTACCTATATAGTTCACAAAATTGAAAATTATTATTATGAAAAGTTTTTTTATATGCAATACTTTTAATACACAAAAATTATGTTCGCTATTATTTTCAATATTATGAAATACGTATAATAGTAGATATTACGCAACAAACATTTAAAGATGGTCATTATGATGCAAATCTGATGGCTATGACATGAGCCGCGTAGCGGCTAATGTCGTATAGATACGAAACTCATAATGGCAATTAAATGAAAGTAGTATACATGAATTTTTTTCTATGATCATTCACAACAGAAAAAAAGATATTCAAATTGGTTTATTTTGTAACACAAACAAATTGAGTACTTATAGGATTAAATTAATCATTTTGTTGATACATTTTTTATATTTTCAATATTACCATATTACGTACTAAAATGAATTTGAGATTAAATTTTCAATGCCCTATCGTCTTCAGGCATTTTCTTAAAAATATTTAATCTTATTAAATCTAATTTTTAATCAGTTTGTTTAAATATTATGAACTGTCAAAAAGTGTGCATTTGAGTTAACATTGCGCATGCGCCACCTTCAATATAGTACATCATCTCCCGATTCTATTGGTTAAAAATCTGTATCATAATGAGTCTGTATAATTGTAATATAATAATGTATGAGAGTAGAAACAGGTACTTTACTCTTGGGCGAAATTCATATGTTTTAACATATCGCATACAAGATTGATAAAAATTGATATCTGATGATTGTATCGTAGGTTTTCGAATATGGGGAGCTTTTTATGAAGGCTATCATTTTTTTCTTTCGTAAAATTTATAATAAAACAGTTTTTCGTATTATGGTTCCAACGTACGCAGACACACTGTATATATCAAATTTGGTTGATTTTTCGATATCATTAAGTTGATGATTATCCCTCGATATACTCATTTTATTGACCCATACTTACTAGCATATATTTATAATAACAACTATCCAACCACTATCAGCACAAAATTACTTATCACAAATCACAATTTAACTGTTTTGCTGTCAGAATTAACAATTAAATCCTATAAATTTGGCTAATCATATGCTAATGAGTCACGTAAGATTTCACACCTATCTCCTAACAACAATGCGACCGCAAAACAAGATCTTTCTTCCCTTAAAACTTCACCCTTTTAGGCCGGAAAACTTTTTCGGTACAGAGCCAGCGAATGAGCGGGATTGAAAAGAATCTTGAGATTTCGATAAGTGTACCCGCCGACTCGGCATCTCAGAATCTACTAAAAAAGCAAGAACTGTAAGCGACTAGCCCTCTAGAGGCGGCGCTATTGGACAAATACTTAGATTTTATTTACTTCTGGAGATAACTTTCTTTCCAGTTCGTTTTTGTGTTATGATGATAATTGTTATGTCAGATGTTTACTGACAGGTTCGTAGGATCGATAATCTTATAGTGTTTGTTTATTGATAAATCCATATAATAAAACATTTTTGTATTGTCGCTTTTTCAATTTCATGGAATATTGCTAAGAATTGTAGTATCTCTGCTCTGTTCATTGAACTCAGTCTCAACTGTCCAATAAATTTGGTATGGTTTGTTCGACAGTAAATGGTTTGAGTTCAATTAATGCCGTCGTAAATATTATTAAATTTATCTGACCTGGCCCATTGTTAAGACCCACCCGGAGCGATAAGCCACCGAGGTAGACAGAGTTGGTCTTTTGCAATTAACACTGACTAGACGGTACTCCCATAATAAATCCTAAAATAAATTTTACCTGAAACCGGGCCTTTTATACTATTATCGGTTAATCCGGGCTGTTTATAGTGGTAACTAATTGAATTTAACCATTTACTGTTTAACATACCATAACTAAAATCTGGTTATGTCGTCAAAGGACGCCGCACACATCTTATAAAAAATATAATGTTACTCAAATGAAATAAAATTTACATGAATAGATGCGTCCTAAAATTTCAATAATTTGATACCATTGCGGCAACACTGAATTTTGCTTAATTAAGGCGTTAATTATTGTAATGAAAGTTTATCAAAATCGCATTTTGAAGCCTATAAAACTGGCATTCATAAATAATATTAGTCTAGCGACTATTGAAATCAGTCTATTCACCACTAGCTTAAGCCAATTAGAGGCGGTACAACTAACCAAATTATACCTACTTTATTATCAATAATAATAGGGAAAGATAAGAATAAGCCTCTGCCTTAATCCCTCGAGAAAGATTTATGGAGTAAGCGAATCACAAGATCTTTTTTTTCTCTTTGACACACGTACTAGTCCTGTCGCCAGGGGGGGTACAACGGCCTCCTTAATTCAGATGGACTTACCCAAGTTTTTTTTATATATTTTGACCCGTAGAATACGAATTTTTTGGGTAACAGTTGATCCGGATGTCGATAAGATTGTTATAGACAAAGAACTTGAGGAATTACATAACAGTGATTTCTCGCAAAACAAAACATATTT
The DNA here is from genome assembly GCF_917563875.1 of Diabrotica virgifera virgifera. NCBI lineage: Eukaryota > Metazoa > Arthropoda > Insecta > Coleoptera > Chrysomelidae > Diabrotica > Diabrotica virgifera. The sequence goes on along the minus strand of NC_065448.1, from coordinate 243,407,443 downwards.
TTGTATTTTTTGGGTCATTTTAAGCAAAAAATATTCCTACAAGTTTTTTCGTAGAATGCATAGTTTTCGAGATAATCGCGGTTGAACTTTCAAAAAATCGAAAAATTGCAATTTTTGAACCCGAATAACTTTTGATTAAAAAATAAAGTAGCAATTCTGCTTACCGCATTTGAAAGTTTAAGTCAAATTATATCGGTTTTGATTATTTGCATTGCTAAAAATTAATTTTTTTATTGTTAAACTAATCTATAAACACATAGGTTTCCCGTGCCTAATACATGCGTTTTACCGCATGCTACGTAGAAATTGCCTCGCTTGCACTTGTAGCTACTCTACCTACTCGTTCGATTTTAAATGAGAAATCATAGAAAACATCACTCACATACTAGGTGTTTACTACAGTTTACAGCTTTGTTTAACAATAAAATAATAAATTTTTAGCAATGCAAATAATCAAAACCGATATAATTTGACTTAAACTTTCAAATGCGGTAAGCAGAATTGCTACTTTATTTTTTAATCAAAAGTTATTCGGGTTTAAAATTTACAATTTTTCGATTTTTTGAAAGTTTAACCGCGGTTATCTCGAAAACTATGCATTCTACGAAAAAACTTGTAGGAATATTTTTTGCTTAAAATGACCCAAAAAATACAAAAAGATGTTTTGTTTTGCGAGAAATCGCTGTTATGTAATTCCTCAAGTTCTTTGTCTATAACAATCTTATCGACATCCGGATCAACTGTTACCCAAAAAATTCGTATTCTGCGGGTCAAAATATATAAAAAAAACTTGGGTAAGTCCATCTGAATTAAGGAGGCCGTTGTACCCCCCCTGGCGACAGGACTATACATTCCTATTTGATTTTAGATTTATTTTTATCAACTTAAGCTCTTGTTAATCAAAATAGAGAGTTGGCGCTATGGTATCAAATTATTGATATTTAAGGACGCATCTATTCATGTAAATTTTATTTCATTTGAGTGACATTATATTTTCCATAAGATGTGTGCGGTCTCCTTTTGATTTCGAATACAAGCTAGAAGTACACAAGGCGAAAGTGGTCAGACGTATAAAAGCGTATTCCTTATTCGTCATAAAAGAGGCAATGCCTAGTCCCATTGTCTGTGTTCCATCGCCCAACAATATCTGCTCCACCGCCGCTGGAGCAAAGTCGTGCAGTTTGCTCCGCCGTCGATGGTGGGTCCTGTTTCTTCTTGCTGCGGGGTGTATGAAAAGATCTTGAGTGCAAGTTGTGGCTCTTTCCCGTCCTGCTTTGTATATAGCGATGCCATGCGCGTCTTATAACAGTCTAAGACAGATTCACGCTTATGTCTTCCAGTTCAAGTTACGTCTTAACCAAAATGAAACACCTACAAGATGGCACATCTTATTACACAAAAACGGCGATCCAACAGACCTCGAGAACTACCGAACCATAATGCTGTTAAACCACATCTATAAGTTATTCACAATAATGATAATAAATAGGCTGGAGAGAAAATTTGATTTTTACTAACATAGAGAACAGGAAGGTTTTAGGAAAGACTTAGGCACTAACGAGCATCTCGATTGCATAAAACTAATTAAAATGTCGAGCATTTCCATTAAATAAAAAGAATTAAAGAAAATCCATCCAATACAACCAACCATTGGTCCTGGCTTTCGTAAACTTTTGCAAAGCATTGAATACGATAGAAATGGAAATAAGCAGCGTGATGAGAGCGTAATGAGAGGAGTCCGTCAGGGTGGCGTGCTGTCTCCACTACTTTTCATTGTCTACAGTGAAGCGGTATTTCAAGAAGCGCTCTCAGATTCAATAGAAGGTATATCTATCAATGAAGAAGTTTTGAACAACTTACGTTTTGCAGACGATACAGTAATAATAACGGATAACAACAATTATTTACAGAACGTAATTCAACGCCTTAATGAACGCTGTCATGAATACGGACTGAAGATGAATTTAAAGAAAACTAAGTGCATGATCATAACTAAATCAGCACACGCAAACATCCAATTAACTATTGAAGATATTGGAGTTGGGGCTGTGGATAACTACAAATACGTAGGAATATGGATAACATCAAATGTAAACCAAACCAAAGAAATTAAGACACGTATTGAAATAGCACGTGCATCATTAATTAAACTTAAAATGTTTCTTTGTTATCGGGATATAAGGTTAGAACTACACCTAAGGATGCTTCGATGTTATGTGTTCTCTACTCTTCTTTATGGATTGGAAGCGTGGATATTGAAACAAGTCCATTTGAATAAGTTGGCCGCCTTTGAATTTTGGTGTTACAGAAGAGTCCTACGAATATCATGGATTCAAAGAATGTCGAACGTGGAAGTAACTAGAAGGATAGGAAATCAACCGGAACTAATACTAACTATCAAAAGACGAAAACTTGAGTACTTGGGACATGTGATGAGAGGGCAAAAATACTCATTATTAAAACTTATTATGCAAGGCAAAATCCGACGAAAGCGAAATGTGGGAAGACGAAGGACATCCTGGCTTAAAAACTTACGAGAATGGTTCGAATGAAGTAGTGCAGAGCTATTTAGAGCGGCAGTCAAGAGGGTCCGCATTGCCATGATGATTTCCAACCTTCGATAGAAGATGGAACTTAAAGATGAAGAAGAATGAGAGCTTTGGAGGAAAGTCGTATAGATTATTGGTACCCCAAACTGATAGCGAACATACACAATGATGCCACCATGACCGCATGACTATACAAAGATATCAAATAAATAAAAATCAAAAGCGGAATTAGACAGGAAGACAAGTTATTTCCCAAACTCTTAACGGCAGTTCTGGAACATGCTTTCAAACAATTGAAGTGGGACATCAAAGGAATTAATATCGACGGTGAAAAGTTCTCCCACCTACAAGTAGCGAATTACTTCTGATAGCAGACAACTAAAAGAGATTAGAACTATGCTTACTGAATTGGATGCTGCCTATAAGAAAGTTAATGTGAACATAAATTTTGGAAAGACACAGTACCTAGCAAATCTGATACCAAGCGAAAATACAAAGGTCTTCTGCAATGAAATATAATTGGTTCATAAACATAAATACTTAGGTCATAAAATCCAAATTGCCAGGGACAATCAAATTGCCGAACTGCAAAGAAGACTCGTTTTAGCATGGGCCGCATATGGAGCTCTATAAGACACCTTTAAGAGCAACATGCCAAATTATCTGAAAAAGAAGACATTCGACCAATGTGTGCTTCTAATCGTGACTTACGGCGCCAAAATATTATCGTTAACCCAGGTCACATGTCACATCAACCAAACATAGAGGGCCCCAAAGAAAAATATAACGGTCAGGACAGGATTCATAGATGTCATAGAGCACATAGCATGACTGGCGTAGAATTTTTGGGGAGCTATGTGACCAGAATGAATGATTGACGGTGGCCCAAACATTATGGTGTGGACCATAAACAGTTAAAAGAAGCAGAAGTAGAGCGTCTACATGATGGACAAACGACGTCAAAAGGCTGGATAATGATGCGTATTCTAACAAAAATTTAATAAAAAAAGACATGAAAATTGTTTTTATATATTTTTAAAGCCATTTTTGACTGTCCTTAGAGCAAAACTAGTTCCAGATTCTTATTCAGAAACCTCAAAATATAATAAGCCTTAAATTCAGATATTAAAACGTTGTAGTCAAGGTTGGATTATTTTAAGAATCAGAACGACATGCTCACTTTATTTTTTTTCCAATGTTTTCTCATTCTTCTTAATGTGCCTATCCATGACGAATGTTGGCGATCATCATGGCAATCTTTATCTTATCTTTAGAAGCGCGAAAAGACTGCACAGGTGTTGTGTTGAACCGGGTTCTGAGGTTCTTTAACCAGGATGTTCTTCTTCTTTCTTGGCCTCGCTTTCCAAATATTTTCCTTGCAGGATGGCTTGTAGGAGTTCATATCTGAATTCATTTGGCATAATGTGGGCGAATTATTATACCTTTCGTGATTTCTGCATATATCTGATATATTCTGACATTCTGCACATATCTTTGTTCAAGGTCCACGATTTAGCACCATAGAAAAGGACAGAGAATACGCAACATTCTTACTTTTATGCCAAGAGATAGGTTGTGGTTCGTGAAGAAGGTCCCAATCCGGTTGAAGATAGATCTAGCTTTTCTGATGCGCGCTCTCATCTCCTGGTTCTTGGTACATCTTTCATTTATTATAGTGCTAGGATAGTTGTAGTGCGTCATTCTTTCTACAAGGGTTTGGCTGACGTAGAATTACGATTTAAAAAAAGTTTTAACGTTACAAACGTCACATCTTTGCTATTTTATTTTTAAATAATTATTTTTCTTTATTTTCTTTAATATTTTATTAATAATAATCTTCTGTATTCGTTTTAACTTGTTTTTCCGTTAAAAGCCTCTTTGGCGCCCGTTCTATAGGCAAATCTCTTTTTATCTAAGTCATACTGAACGTACCTCATATATTCTTACTCTCTAGATATGTTTTTTAATACGGAACATGGTTGTCCATCTCCTCATACTTTGCGCTGTCACGTCAATGAGAGTGACAATAATCTTCTTTTTCTTTAAGTAAAGTGCCCAGTTTAGGCGTGGGTAGCTTCCATAACAATTTGCCGATATCGTTGTCGATCTTGTGCGGCATGTAACAATTGATCTGCTGATAAGCCAGTCCATTGACGAAGGTTTCGGAGTCATGAATATTTCTTCCGACCAATTCCTCTTTTTCGTCGATCTTTCCATTGAGTATTAACTGCAGCATCCTGTATCTGCTACCTCTCATTATATGCCCCAGATATTCAAGTTTTCTTTTTTTTTATCATCTTGGTTAAATCACCTTCGCCTTGACCTACTCTGTTTAAGACTTTTCTGTTTGAAATGCGTTGAACTCAAGATATTCTGAGCATTCTATGATATGACCACATCTCGAAGGCTTCTAATTTCTTCATCATGTTAACCATCATGATCCAGGTTTCACATCCATATAGTAATACAAGATACACATAACATTTTAGGAACTTAATTCTTAGTTGTAAGTTCAGCTGAGAGTTGCTCAGAATAGATCTAAGTTTCATAAATACTCCTCTTGCAATTTCTATACGAGTTTTAATTTCTTCCTCCGGATTTAGTGTCTCGTTTATTCAACATCCTAGGTATTTAAAATTGTTAACTTTTGTTAAAGGTTCATCACTGACAATTAGTTGCATAGGGCCGACGTCTTGTTTACTAACCACAAGTAACTTTGTCTTTGTTGTATTTATGTTAAGTCCGTTATTGGAGCATTCTCTAGTGACTCGATCTATAAGGCATTGAAGATCTTCGATATTTTCAGCCATGATCGCGGTGTCGTCTGCATATCTGATGTTGTTAATGGTTCTCCCCCGATTCAAACTCCACATTGTCCTTCCAATGCTTCATTAAAAATTATTTCTGAGTATACGTTAAACAAAGTTGGGGATAACACACAATGACGACAATAATGGAGAGGGTAAAATTAATTTATTTTAAGAGATGAGCCCATAATATTTTCAACCAGACAGACGTTCTTATTTGGGTTTTCTGAACAAATAATAATAAAAATCTGAACAACCCTTCATTCCTTGGGAGGACTTCTTCAAGCTGGAGTCCCCAATGTCGCCGGCGATGCATCGATGCTGCACATAGACACCTAGCAACCGAACAACACCTTTAGGCCTGGTGGCCAAAACATCCAGTCGCCAGAGCCAGTGTACAACAACAGCAAGACACCAAGAATCCGCAGACAGATACCAAGTGCCATCGGATAAATATAATCTCCCATCTGTTAAGTTTCGGCAAGGTCTTGTATATTATATTTTAATACATTATGTCTTTTATGAAAAATAAACATGATTAGTTAAATATTATTGTTTTATTTGCTTCATTCTGGATTTTCATTGTTCATGTTTTTGATTAGGACAAGGTGGACTCACAACTTGGGAGATTGAGCTAGTCTAGGGTAGACGATAGCTGTCATAGTTTATTGAAATATAATTCTTCAATATTATTTCAATTATCTGGGATAGTTTATTGCATCAAAGTTAAATTAAAAATATCTTTAAGGCCATGGGTACATAATTCGCAAATATTTTACGGCTATCCCTACTTTTCCTGTCTTTACACGGCAAATTATGTGTAGTAAAATTCACACTGGTATGGATATGTAAACATCACTAGAATGTCATTCTACTTGACAATGGCTTCATTAACACTTTAAAGAGATTGCTTTTGAATGTTCTTGGATAACTGTTATTTGTATAATTGCAAATGATTAATTCAGTTAATAAATGTGATAATTTTTTCACTAACTGTATATCCAGTTATTGTAATAATTTATATGCACAATTAAAACTAATACTCAATCGAGAAAGGAGGAAAAGTGTTAAAGTGATTTTTTAATAATATATTGTTACTATGGAACGCTTACAATTATTTTGAACATCTTTAACAACAAAATACTTGGATCACAGAATATAATCCTGATGTATTCTCTGCTTGGATCTTCCATAAATAACAAACAATAAATTACTTTTTGTTAAGTTCACGTCTTAAATCAATTATGTATCAAATACATTATCAATATTATTTAACCAACAGCTCAAAATATTACCGGTGCCATGTCAAATACTTATTTAAAATATTTAAAACTGTCACTGTCATATTCTATTTGACTCAGTGCGTTGTATGGCAAAGATAGCGAATGTTCGATTTTGAAAATATCACCACGGACATGGTGTTCATTTTTTTCGAATCCTGAAGAAACCAATAAATATTTTGAAAAATTTAAACGCAGAATGAAAGACTAAATTATTATCGAGGGCCGAAAGTCCCCTAGAATAAATAAAAAGTTTCTTTTGAATGAGATATTTGAAATTAAAAATCACACTACATTTTCTGTTAGTTTTTCACCCCTGTAACTTATTGAAATAAACATTATAGAAGTTCTCAGGAACTTTCGGCCCTCACCAATAACGTAATCTTTCATTCTGCGTTGAAATTTTTCAAAAATACTTATTAGTTTTCTCAGGATTCAAAAAAAATAAATCCCCATTTGAATAGCATTGCAGCCGATAATACGTACCCATCCTCTTTTCAGATTGGTTGTATCGGTTGATTTTAATCGCAATTATTAGTTTAATTAAAGAATATCTAATCAAACCAAATTCGCATGTTTAAAGTGGTTCTGTATTTTAATTTCTAATTCGTATAAGCCAGCAATAGGATATTTTGACATTTCATGCAAAAATTTTAAAACACGGAAACAATAAGCACGCAAATTTAGGTATACGTACTAAAATATCGCGATTCAATCTGCTAACCAAGTACTCGACACGAGACCGGGCAATTGCATGTTTTTGTGATTGATACTACAAATATAAGAGTAATACAAAATAACAATAAAAAATAATCCTATCGGGTCTCGTTGCAAAGAGGTTATCGGCCGAGGACAAAAACGAACGTAATAAACAAATAAAAATTTGTATTTATTAAAGACAAAATATTTTCAACATGAATAGTTTATTGATTTTAAGCATAATCAAATAATGTCCTTTAGCGGCGATACAATCATTAAAATAATTAATCGGGATGTTGCCCAACTATTTACCGAGTTGCAAATTTATAATAATTGCCTATTTCAAAATGCACTTTTGAAATGCATTTTTCTTATGCAAAATGCAACTTCAGATTTCTTATTCATTACATTAGTTCACAAAATTTCCTGACATTCTCACGAATCCAACGCACCAAACTGCATTAAAATCCGTCTTACTGCGCCAAAAATCGACAGTAAGGCCTTTTTTTTGCTTCAATGCCTCGACTAATTCGACCAGAGATCGAGCGGTCTTGAGTTCGAATCCAGTGCAATCCTATATTTTTTATTTTTTTGAAAGCAGTAAGCACAAAATTAGTTTGGTGTTTAAAAAAAATTAAAACAAACTGGTTAAAGTATATTTATTTTTAAGAAATTATATAATAGAAGTATAACTTCTTACGTGCGTACAAAGTACACACACATTCTTTTTTTTTTGTATTTGTCGCTCCCTTCCTTGTTGTGGGTGTCTTTGATTTTTATTATCTTCTGAAAAAACAGTGGTGTTTTACATCTCTTTATCTTTAAAAATCATTTTTAGCCCCTGCTGTTTTATATGGTTTGCTATACTAACCCAAGTAGCACAATAAAAACATTTTAGTTTTATTTAAGGTTTATAAAGGTTTTATTGTGGTAAACAGGAAGATAGTGGTATTAAAGTTACCTTGTAGATATACTGCCAGAACTTTAAAACTGTTAAGCATTTGTCATTAGTTTTAACCTTCGGATGACCATGCGGGGGTCATAACGTTCGGATGTTTTTCTTTAATAAATTCAAAAGTATTTTCAATTTTTAACTCATTATTTTTTTATTTGACTTTAATATCATTCTAGATATCCTCATATTTGAAATAAAAAAAATCCCTATATTTTACGAATAAAACATATATTCTGAAGTTGATGTTTAGTAAAATACCGTCTATTATATGTAATTCCAAGTATTTTACAGTAGTATACACACTACACATAACACTAATACTCATGTTGTGCCTGGCTGAATGACATGAAGTCCATGCCATAAAGAAAAACTTCATTTTTTTGTTATTTGTCATTTTTGACATTTTTGACCTGGGGTCATTTTTCCCCCCTTGGTCATCCGTGTAACAAAAAAAGGTTGGTCATCGGAAGGTTAAAGTATCTAATAAGAGTATCAAATAAAACTGATTAATCTTAATAGATAATTTATTTTATTGTAGTTTTAAAATGATTTATTCTTAGTTCACTTTAAAACTAATCAGTTTTATGAAGAACTTCCGGACTATTTGGTTTTATTAGATGCTAGTTTCCCAGCAAACAGACTTGAGCCCAATTACGTGATAATTACGTTAAATTTACGGCAAATTTCAACGAATACGTAACTCGGTGATTTATGACGGGAAAAAAACGTATTTCAGAGCCAAATCATTCACCTATATATTAGTGCTTTCTTTATACATGTTTGACATTAGAATAAATCCGACGCCCTGAAGGGCACTAAGGATTATGAGAAAGAAGAGGAGAAGACATTAGAATAATATAAAATCATAATGACGAATATAGTACATGTTTTTTATAATATTTGTGAATTTTGGTTACATCGCAAAGGTACGTTTATTTCACGTAATAATCACGAAACAGAAATAACTTCCTTTGGTTAAATTTTGAGAAATATTTTGGAAACCAAATTTTACAACGGTGTTGGTTAAATACGTATCGCTTGAATTTTACTCATTGTATTTTATGGACGTCGAAAAATTAGATGTATTTCACGTAAAAGTATGTATGTAAATAATACAAATATTTAAACAAAAAGTTTATGATTTCGCTTTTAAGATAATTTAGCATAACTATTTCAATCCAACCTTGATTTGAAGCTATTCTTTTCTTTAAAAATATCACAGGAGCTAAAATGATGTTGAGTCTTATTTTCAAATCGCTCGCGGTGATGAAGTACTAGCAAGCCTTTCTTCTCCTTTAAATACCATCACGTGACTAACATCGTTGGTTCGAAAACTAAATTAATCGATTTATCGACTAATCGATACGTTTAGATAGGATTATTTTTTTTAATATTATTCTGGTATTTAAATAGATTTTTAGTAAGACCAATTAGTTAATAGTAGAAGAAATTTAAAAACAAAAAGAAAATTCGTAATACTAATTTAAAGTAAGTTGAATAGTTTAACTGTGATTTAAAAATAATCGATTTTTATAATCGATGATCATTACCTCTAATATCAGCTTCTCTGGCTTCTCACATTTCTCACAACAAATCAACAAAAAGTGAAACGTGAAGAGCTTTATTTCCCTCGTTTTATTTTAGGCGGGTTTATTTATAATAATGTCTTTCGTATTAACGTTTACCTCACTGCTCGAGGGTTGAAGTGCCATGATGCAATTAGAAAAAACAAGAAAGTGTCGAAGTGCCCTCCTCGAAATAAAAAGTGACCTGTGTTGTGTTTTGTGTTGGCCAATTTTTTAATGTGTCTTTAGGTCGGTACCATTTTTGGTTCATTATCTTGTATAATAATTATACAGGACAAATGTTTTACAGTCTCTAAATTCTACTAAACAAAATACATTATGTTAATACTTTATATACTTGTTTTATTTATATCATATTATGAGGATAATAATTACGTGATTCATAAGTTAATTAAGGTCGAATTATTTACGTGAACCGAGGACGTACCTTTCACGTGAATACTAATATATACATTCCCTAAAAGATACGTTAATCAACACGTATTTGCAACGTGAATTTCCCAAAAGATTTTATTGCTATTTAAGGTAAATAACACGTCTATGGAAGACGAGTTATTCATGTAATTTAAAGACGTATTTTCAATGTGACATTCCAACCAAATTTTCACGTGAAATTCACGTAAGCAATTTACGTATATTGGTGACAAATGTACCCAAAATTCACGTAATTAACACGTCGGTCTGTTTGCTGGGTTGTGACCTTTTAGTTTTATTGTAGTTTTAAAGATTCTCCTAATATGACTAATAAAACCTATTATTACTTACTACTTGATCTCAAGACTATTATGTCAGTAAATCATATGCCTTAAAACTATTTTTTTAGTTTTCTTTAAAGTTGCCTTCTTAAAAGCAATTATTAGGCTATATTAAAACCAAACGTTTTTAATTGAATTAATTTGGTTATCGTAAAGACTAAATTATGCTTCCTGTTAAAAACAATAAAACTAAACTCATCCCCTCTTCTTTCATGTCCAAAATGGTCGGCCATTTGTTTTAAAGAGAAACAGTGGTGTAGTGTGTTGTAAAAAGTGGAAGTACAGTTATTATGGAAGAAATGAGTCGCAAGTACTGAAAATATAAACGAACTGGTCATTACGGCTTATTTTTCAAAGAATACAACACACACACAGTATTACGACGCCTCGATTTTAAGGTTAGATTCACATTAAAACCGAGTGGCATTATTGACAGCAGCATTAAAACGAAATGGTTTTAATTCCAAGGCAACCTTGCTTTTATGTAAGCTATATGCTCTTGGAAAGGTATAAAATAAAACCATTTAATCTTGTGATAAACAATTCTCTGTGATAGACTAAATAGTTTTATTTGGTTTTCGGCCATATTGCTTTCTGGAGATGCTGAAAGCCATGGTAGATTTCAAAATATAAGGCTTACATAAAAATTATAAATAAGCGACTTAAGACATAAATTCGATTTATTTTAACATTAAAACATTAAAATTTTAGATAAAATTATTTTTCTTTCAAATTAATATTTCTCGGATTTAAATTGTTTTATTATTATTTTTTAATCGCCAAAAGTCAGAAATCTTAGAGCGCGTGAGTTATTTAGACCTATTTTTGTTAACATTATCAATAAAGTTGGGTGCCTGAGTGTTTTTCTACCTCGACAGTCCGAAATAGCCAAGTACTTTTTATTATTTTATGGTTACAAATACGTATCTACCTATCATAACACATGTAAAAATTTGTTGTCCTATATGGAGTACATGGGTTTAAAGAATCATTTAATATGGTAAATTGTCTTTTAAAGTCTCCATTTAAGAAACCTTTTTAAGTTTGCTACAAAACTGCCTGCACTTAAAGTGTCTTTTAACATGGTTTTAAAAATACCTTCACAGCAGCTTTAAAACCAGTTCCTTAAGAAAACAAAGCTTTAAAAAGGTTTTTATTTTTGGTTATATACCTCTTTCAGTATGGGTCCTTTTATGCTGAAAGCGGTTTTATTGCAACTTTAAGGTTTACTTAAAAACCAGTTGGTTTTAATTTAAGTTTTATTCTATAGTTTTAAAGCATCCTTAACCCGCCAGTGGTCGCTATATGAGATTTTCTCTCACGGTTTCAGAAAATTGCTCACAACTTTTTTTCTGGGAAGTTATACGCGCTGTAGTTCCTTCTAGTCTCCTAACTATCCTCCCTCGACAATCTAATAGACTCGTCCGCTCACATAGTGACTCAGTTTACTTAGTATCACCATATTGTTGAGTCAGTGCGCTTCATGTGAGAGATTCTCTCATCAAGCGACCACCGGCGTCACCAACTGTGTACAAAAATTAATTTTATTTTTCCCAAACTAACTAACTAACTTTATTTTTCCCAACCTAAACTAATGTCCTTTTATGATGTAATAAAAGGCGCCGTGGATGTGGTCGATGATATGAAAATCCTATATTATGTTTCACGGGTTAGTTGGGCCACGTTATGTAATAACGGATTAACCGCCAAAAGTCCAAAATCGAGATAATAGTGCCATCTTGCAGCTAGGGTGCAAATCTATGTATAAAAATATGTTTTTTGTAAAAAAAATTTAAAAAAAGCTGTTTTTAAATGCCTGTATTAAGCGACATTTTTTATTTTATTAAAAAAAATCTCACACTAGGATTTGTAATATCGAACTAAACGCCAATAATGGTACATAATCCATTGTCATAAACAAAAATCCGCATCTTTTTAAGTGTAATAACGAATCAAGCGCCACGAATAGTCGGTTAATTTTTTATTACAAAACATAACATATTTACTAACGTTTAAGATATCGAATTAAAAGACATCCTTTGTCAGGTAACATCAGATTAAGCGCCAAATATGTCTCTTAATCCGGTATTCGGATCTTAACTCATGCATATCTTAAAAAATCATTAACGAATTAAGCGACATTTGATCGAATAACATTTAAAATATAAATTATTTTTAAAACATTTTAAACACATGTAAAAGTCTATTTACATTTGCATTAATATATTAAATATGAAACATGTCAGTACTATATTTTAGAAATAGTACCAAAAACAAATTTAAAATCTTTAAACCGATTTATCTCAAAACTACATTTTGGCGCTTAATCCATTATTACATAACGCGGTCCAGTTGTAGATGGTCACATACCATATATTTTTCAATGTTAAATATTGGCGGCATCAATAGTCACATTTTATATAAAGATAATAATAATAAAACAAAAAAACGTCGTGCCTTTTTAAAGCAAATGGCTTTATCGTTGATGAAACCTCATCTTTTTTGTAAAATTTTGTAAAGTAAGGCAAAAGTTGAATATGTGAGAGAAAATCTCACGCGCGACCACTCGCGTAACAACCTGCCTAGCGACCAATGCCGGGTTAAAAGACTTAATAAACCCGTTCGGTGCTACTTGGGAAGTTTTGGATCCTTTATTGGCACTCACGTTTTTTGTCACAGTCGTTTACTAAAATTGGGAGCTATTCAGAGACGCTGATATCCGAAATAAACCCGACTAAAAGCTGAATACTAAGTAATATTAATGGAGACAATAATAAATGTTCTGTATTTCGCAACACTAATTTTTCTTCGTGTACATAAAATCCTTTAATTCCAAAATGCTCTCTGTAAACATACAGTTATTTGATAATCACAAAACATGTCACGAAAAATTGGCACATCTGGCGGTTGACCAAAACAACAAAATTTCGAAGTTAATTCGCAGTATTGACGCATTTCAGTGCGGAAACGGAGGTATTAATGACATTTTGAAATTCATATTGATTTATAGGCGGCCATGATTTATCCGAACGGATAAAACGTTATTTCTATTTTGTATTTGAATTTATTGCATTTGGAGTGCAAAGTGTATCAAAAATGTACGAAAATATACATTTATTACAATATTGCCATGTACGGTTTCCGTTAGAGTAGCCCAATCACGGTTTTACTAGGTGTATATTTCGTATTTTTTATTTTTTAATGATTCCAGTTACTTTTAATTAATTAACCTACAGGGCTTGGTCAATTGAATCCCATCTTTAGTCCAGAAAAATTTATTCGCAAATATTTTCGATTTTTGCATTTTGCAAATGCAGTTAAGTCAATTGATTAAGTCGGTGGTACCATTAGTTATACACAATGATTTTAAAATTTTCTCTTGTAGTACTTTTTTAGATAAGTCACTTTTATCGAGATGCGGCTTATTTTTTAAAATGTTTCAAAAATTTTGAGTACCTAACAAAACGTAAATTATAAATAAATTTTTATACTATTACCATTTACAAATATGTGGTGATTTTTCTCGATATTACTGGTGACGATAAAACTGGCTTATCGAAGAAGTATTCAGAGGAAAAAATGTTTTAAAAACATTGTCTAACAAATTGTTAGTATCCATTAGGAAAAATTTCTTCTTTGTTAGTAACAAAATAAAATTGTTAGTAACAATAAAACACTGAAAACGTTTGTTTTCTATACTTCCACAAAATGTATTACAACTATGTGACTACAGCTGTTTCGGCAAAGTGCCTTTCTCAAGTGATTTAGATTTAGATTATGGGTTTGTCTTTTTAAAGTTTTTAACTGAAGAGGTTGAGGAGTGAGGAGCTGTTTGTCTCGAGTTGGTCATTCAGAATTGTATCTGTATTTTTCAATTTATTAATTTCCATAGATTCTAATAAAGATAGCTTAAGGCCTTTATTTTGAATATGCAGAATTTGAAACTGTTCATTAAAAGAATGATTATGATCTAGAAGGTGAAGTGCGTATGTAGAAGTGTCTGTTTTTCTATTTTTGAAAGCCCTTTTGTCTTCTGCTATCCGTCTGTCAAAGGTTTTGCCAGTTTGACCGATGTAAGTTTTCGGACAGTCACCACAAGTTAGTTTGTAAACGCCACTCTGTAGTTGTTTTCTCTTTCGGCTCTTATTGTTCTTGATATATTTGCTTAAGTTGTTATTAGTTCTGAAAGCTGGTGTTATTCCTTTCTTTTTTATGTATCTGGCTATTTTTGTTGTTATCTTGCCAGTATATGTGATAGAGCAGAAGGTACTGGGTTCTTTCTGTGGTGGTGGATAGACTAAGTTCAAGGCTTTCTTATGGAGTTTTTCGTTTATCCACCACCACAGAAAGAATCCAGTACCTTCTGCTCTATCATATATACTGGCAAGATAACAACAAAAACAGCCAGATGCACAAAAAAGGTAGGAATAACACCAGCTTTCAGAACTAATAACAACTTAAGCAAATATATTAAGAACAATAAGAGCCGAAAGAGAAAACAACTACAGAGTGGTGTTTACAAACTAACTTGTGGTGACTGTCCGAAAACTTACATTGGTCAAACTGGCAGAACCTTTGACAAACGGATAGCAGAACACAAAAGGGCTTTCAACAATAGAAAAACAGAAACTTCTACATACGCACTTCACCCTCTAGATCATAATCATTCTTTTAATGAACAGTTTCAAATTCTGCATATTCAAAATAAAGGCCCTTAAGCTATCTTTATTAGAATCTATGGAAATTAATAAATTGAAAAATACAGATACAATTCTGAATGACCAACTCGAGACAAACAGCTCCCCACTCCTCAACCTCTTCAGTTAAAGACTTTAAAAAGACAAACCCATAGTAATATAAATCACTTGAGAAAGGCACTCTGCCGAAACGGCTGTAGTCACATAGTTGTAATAAATTTTGTGGAAGTATAGAAAACAAACGTTTTCAGTGTTTTATTGTTAGATAAAATGAACTTCCATCAAGTAACAGTCGAATCCATCAATTATAAAAACATTGTGTTTAACTAATGTTACCACAATAATAATTATTACTTGGAACGTATACAAATATTTGGGGGGTTTAAGGGAACAAATCCTCATAACATTTTCACGGGGTGCACAAATTTCAATGATATTTTTTGTTAAGATTTTCTTGTTATAATATTTTAAATAAATTAAGAATGCCACATATCCATTTGAAATATAAAATCTCTAACAGTTTTCGATATATTAAGCTATTGGAAATACTCCAAAGAAATCAAAGTTCGAATAGAGAAAGCAACAACAAACTTCAATAAAATGAGAAAGGTACTTTGTGCAAGAGAACTGAAATTAGACTTGAGAGTTAGGCTGGCAAGGTGTTATATTTTCTCGACTCTGCTTTACGGGATAGAAGCATGGACACTTAACGCATCGACTACTAAAAGGTTGGAAGGATTTGAAATCTGGGTGTATAGAAAAATCCTGAAGATATCATGGACCGAGCAAAGACTGGAAATATTGGAAACCATCAAGACACGAAAGCTGCAGTACCTGGGGCATGTTATGCGTAACGAGAGATACAACATACTTCAGTTGATTATACAGGGGAAAATCCAGGGCAAGAGAAGTGTAGGAAGGAGACGAATCTCGTGGTTGCGTAACTTGAGGGAATGGTACGGATGCACATTAACCGAACTATTCAGAGCAGCAGCATCTAAGATCAGAATAGCCATGATGATTGCCAACCTCCGTCGCGGAGATGGCACGTGAAGAAGAAGCTTTTGGAAAGCTAAGATATATTGGAAAAAATTAATTTTAATTTTGTAACTTCAACGGGCTGTAACTTTTTTTATGTGCACATTTATACTTATGTAAGTTAGGTTAAATCGAACTGTTTTTGGTCCCAGAATAAACATGTGCTTTAATTTATGACCTACCTTTTTATTACACGCTGTATACTTGATAGTGCTCGTAGTAGTAGTTTATATCTAAAAACTATAACTTAACTTCTCTCAAGAAATAATAAAAACCATTATAATTTTAGATATATTCTCAGCATTACATTCCATTTAGGGAAAAATATATGAGACCACGAAAAGTCCAATATTATGCGACACTAAAAAAATTCTACACAAAGTAAATACTAGTATTTTTTGTTTGGGTAAAAGCACATACATAGAAATAAGCAGACATGAAAAAGCTCATAAACTGGAAATCTGCCAACTATAGAGGGGAAATACTTTAATATAATATATTCGTCGATAGAGGTAACAATAATATAATAAAATTTAACATTGAATGGAAATTCGAAAATATAAACGTTAAGGTAATTTATGCTTTAATCCATACTTACGTATTCATCCGAAATTACTATCCAATCCAGTATAATTTAAAATTATTTTCGTATGAAAATAAACCATTGTAAATTTGCTGCTCAACTATATAAATTACATAGGTGTAGCAAAAGATCTGTAAAATTTAAAAGAAAATAGTCAACTATATCTTTAAAATTTTATGTAACACTTTTATGTTAATATTTACAATGTTAAAAACATATGTCAAATTTAGACTTCGGTCAAAACAGTCAATAATTATATAATAAAGAATTCAAAATAATAGCATTACATTTTTTGAAGCATTTCCAGCCATTTGAATTGATGGTAGAACGTGATTGTTTAGGTTACAGCATGTTGGTTTATTTAACAATAGGGAACTTGCATAAATTTTTAAATTCGAAAAAGATGTTATAAATCACAGCACAACATAATTTAAAACATGTATCAAAGATAAAAAAGTTTTGTTTGTCTTTCGTTTGGCCCCTAAAGACGATTAAAAATTCAAATTAAAACAGGTGGTCCAAAACGCTTCGTGACGTCACTTGGTTTTACATTTACATTTTTCCAATAAAGTAAACAGAATTTTAAATGAGACGTTATAAACGTCAGTAGAAAATACATTTATGTGACGTTACAAGTGTTTTTGATCGCTTGAACTATTCATAGAAAAATTCGTACTTTTACAAAATGGTTTTATTTTCAATAGTAAACCTTCGTTCCTTTTCTTCAAAAACAGGATAAAACTACAATTTTAACAAACTGGTATATATTATTACAATGACATACGATAAATGTCATTAGAATATAAATATTTTTGACTTATTCCACGACGATGAGCTTGCCAAATACCCAAGTAGGTGGAGGCCAATAAACTAAAGAAGGAGAAGAAGAATATACCTAAATATAAGGTTGTGTCTAGGTATACGTTACCGTGTACGCAAATAAAAAAGTTAGAGTGTCAGTGATTTCTTATTTTTTATTTGTTTAGTGTTTGTTTTTAAATTAACTACGGAGTGTGGACAATTATTTAGTTCTTTTAATGAGTTTAAGAAAATTTTAAAACAGTACGAAAAAGATAAGAGACTATAAATTAATATATATTTTTTTTAGTTATAAATGAAATAGTATGTATTACCGTAAAAGATTAAAATAAAAAGAAGACCTAAAGCTTTCACAATAATAATTAACTTGTTCTGAAGCTATTATCCTTATGGCATTTTTGTAATCAACTATTCTAAATGGGAACTAAGCCACAGTTTAACCAAAAAATGATTTTATTAACGTTTCGACATCTAAATCGGACGTCGTTGTCAAAATACAAAATATTATCAAATTAAACAAAAATGGGTTCCTTAGTAAAAAATTTTTCTAATAATTTATTTAATCTGACTAATTTTTGTATTTTGACAATGACATCCGATTTGGACGTCGAAACGTTAATAAAATCATTTTTTTAGTTAAATTGTGGCTTATTTCCCATTTAGAATAGTTGATTATAATAATTAACTTACGTATAAAAATTATTTTAGCAATATTTTGTACGTGTCATATCAACTAAATACATATATTTATTTTGCTAACCTAAATATATACTTTTATATATACATTGATTTATTACAATTAAGTTTGAAACATCTAAATAGTTCTGCTTCTCTTCCCTTAACAAGTATTTTTCTATCAAACAAATACTAAACATATCAAAATAGCATGTACCAAAATATACAGTCACTGCGCACGTTAAATAATGAAGTCACTGGCTTGATCAAGTTTAATTCGCGTGTACCTAACTTTTTTATTTGCGTACACGTTAGCGTGTATCTAGACACAGCGAAATATAACCATAATAATAACTAATGTAAAACTATGTGACGTCACGGGTCGTATGAACTATTTTATACCGCAGAAGACTTTAAATATGTATTTCTAAGTTATTACGAGTTTTTGAAGCGTGAAATTTTGGAAATCTCATTTTTAAACAAAACTGAACATTATTATGTAACAAAAAAAAATGTGCAAGTTCCCTATAATGTATTATACGCATTAAAGCCAATAATTTTAAAAGACCAAACATTATGGTGAAAAAAAAAACAATTATTGATTTACCACAAAATGGTACGTTCTTGTAGGGTTATAGATTAGGGTTGTAGTTACAGGTTTAAAAATGTGCTTGTGTTTGATAGGTAGCAAACATTTACCATTTATTTATGTGTTACATGATATTAATAACTTGTGTTTTGGCATAGTTTCCCGTTGGAAGATCAGACCTTTTAGAAGCTTGGGTTATTTCAACCAAAAGAAAATATTTTACAAGCATCCCAAATTATGTATTGGACATTTTACTGAAGTTGATTAATTGGACAGTGTTCACATAGTTAAATTTTATTGCTAGTAATATTTATAGCCCGGAAGGTAGTATCAAATTTGACCGGTATATTTTAGCATGGCTGTTTTTTTTTAGTTAGTTAGGTGTTCCAAAACTTATTAACAAATGATGTGTCAGCTGGCCCAAGACCGGCGCTTTTAAAAGTAGATGGAAAAACACTTTACTAGTCCAGGGTAATAAGGTTTTTTCCATGACACTTGAACAGCCAGTGTACTGAAGCGTTTTTTCGACAGGTAATACCTATAAGAGCAAATTGTAACTATTTCCTGCGTAGGATCTGGCGGCCATTTTTATTTTTAAACAATTAAGTGTCAAAAATAGTTATTTTCCTAACAAGTGCAGAAAGTCATTTTTTTCCGCACGTGACTGCAGTTTGCCGAACGACGCGAAGCGGGAGTTCGGCAAGCAGTCGAGTGCGGAAAAGAGACTTTCTGCAAGAGTTAGGAACAACATTGTTTCTAAGAGTCTTTAAAAAATTACCAAATCTTAATCAATTAATTTAATTAATATGAAAATACATACACAAATTAATTCTTTGACAAGGTTGTCAAAATCAAACTTTCAATAAAATTAGTTAGCATGACGACGATCTTGGTTTCCATGACGATGATTCAAAATGACTGTTATTGTCTACCGATTTGACTTTCGAATATTATGTCAAAATAATTTTATTTCATCGAATTGTCGCCTTAATTTCACTAAAACAGGAACACAATAAGATATATTTGAAACACATTAGTAAATAATATCTAAATATTAGTTTATTGCATGTATGATAATTACTTTAAGGCCATATTAACATATCTAAATTAACACGCGTGCGGAAAAGTAAAAACCGCGTGCGGAAAAGTAACACGCGTACGGAAAAGTAACACGCGTGCGGCAAAGTGAAACTTTCTAAACTAAAATGCGTGCCCTAAAGTAGACATTTTTGCACGCTCGTAGAAAAATGGCATTTTTCATTATTTTTTCAAATCAATGAAAAACAGGGAAACTTATGGTTTTTTTAATACAAATATCTTCGAGATTATGGAAAAAGCTTTAAAATGACGTATTACAAAGTTTGATATACTCAGTTATTGTTAATATAATTGCGAAAAAAGGTAGGACTTGCAACAAAAATACTTTCGCAATAACTGTTGTAAAAATTAGTGTACAGCTTTGAAATTTTTGTCAAATAAGGATTTTTTAGTGCTTAATATGTGATAAAAATTTCAAAGCGATTCATTCAATTGTTAAATTTTATTCAAATTGTTTATTCCAAAGAGAATTTTTTTTGCAATAACATAAGTCAGAAGAAAATGACGTTAGAACCTTCCAACAAGTGTCAAATGAAAGAGCATGAGCTATATTTTCAACTTGGTTTAAAAAAAGTGAATAAAAAATGCATATATTAGTAATAAATAATTATGCAAAAGTATCGTAAATCTTTCCTTATAACCTTTTTATTTTGTTATATAAGAAATTATACATATTTATCACAATTTTTTATCAATTATGATATAGATAACATTACTTGGTAGTTGTGCACTTAAAACAGGGTAAAAAAGTTAATTTTTTTGGAAAAAGTTATTCAAAAAGTTTATAAAGAAAAATTGACGATACTTTGCATAATTATTTATTACTAATAAATGCATTTTTTATTCACTTTTTTAAACCATGTTGAAAATGTAGCTCATGCTCTTTCATTTGACATCTGTGGATGGCTGTGGAATGGTTCTAAGGTCATTTTTTTCTGACTTATGTTATTGCAAAAAAAATTCTCTCTGGGATAAACAAT
Source organism: Diabrotica virgifera virgifera (assembly GCF_917563875.1). Classification (NCBI taxonomy): domain Eukaryota; kingdom Metazoa; phylum Arthropoda; class Insecta; order Coleoptera; family Chrysomelidae; genus Diabrotica; species Diabrotica virgifera. The sequence goes on along the minus strand of NC_065448.1, from coordinate 243,386,333 downwards.
TTAAATAAAATTTAAACAATTGAATGAATTTTTTTGAAATTATTTATCGCATAATAAGCACCAAAGAACCCTCATTTGACAAAAATTTCAAAGCTGTACACTAATTTTTACAACAATTATTAAGAAAATATTGTTTTTGCAATTCCGACTTTTTTCGCAATTATATTAACAATAAATGAGTATATCAAACTTTGTAATACATCATTTTAAAACTTTTTCCATAGTCTCGAAGATATTTGTACTAAAAAATCATAAGTTTCACTGTTTTCCGTTGATTTGAAAAAAAGGGGAAAATGCAATTTTTTGACAGTTAATTGTTTATAAATAAAAATGGCCGCCAGATCCTACCCAGGAAATAGTTACAATTTGTTCCTATAGGTATTACCTGTCGAAAAAACGCTTCAGTACCCTGGCTGCTGAAGTGTCACGAACAGGGTATATCTTTGTCTTATTACCCTGGCCTATATGTCAAATAAGTTACCTGGCTTTTAAACACTTTCACCCAAGCGAGTGGGTTCGATTCCTGGCGTCGGAAATCCTTTTTGTTTTTAAAATTGATATTTTTATTTGAAAAATAATTGTTTTTATTCTACAAAAAAAGGTCGGTACCCCCTAACTACCCTCCTAATTAAAAATTGGTCTTCACCTTTCTGTAATTGCTTGTATATTTGTATTGTCAAAACATCCAAGAAGTTTGACCTATTTAAAAGGCCAAATTTTAGAAAAATTGGAGTTTAAAGAAAAGTTGATTTTTTGCAATTTCGTATTTTTCACCTTTTACTTCCAAATATCTCCGAAAATACTGGAGATACGAAAAAAATTATAGATTACTAAATTGTAGCTTTTTTAATAGGTAAATTTATATTGCGCATAGATTTTAATTACAGTAAACAGTTAGCGAGATATAGCTGTTTAAAACATCTATTTACCAGCAAATATCCCCTTATTCGAGCCATTTAAACCCACCCCAATTAAAAAGTAAGGGATCTAGCGGAATTTAATTTACACAGTCTTATAGTTCTTTAAAAATCCTACAAAACCGTTTTTGAAAAAACTTTTTATCGCCAAAAATGAAGGAGCTATGTTTATAGAACGAATTTTTTTTCGTAATATTCGAATAGTCCGCTTATGGAACATTTTCAATGCATGTATAATACCACATAACTGGTTCGTATACTCGAAGATGACTTAAAAACTATTTGTATTTGTACTTCTACATATTTGTAAATTCGTATTTTCGTGTAAATAAATGTTTTTGTAATTCTTTTATTCTACTTTTTTTCTGTATACATCTACTAAATTATCTACTTATAAAAATTGTAGGGTTCTTAAGGGTGGTTATTAAGGGTTAAAATATTATTATGATATTATATCCTAAAGCATAAAACAATCATTTTTTTTTAGCAAATCAAAACCAAATTTTACCCATATTAAAGTTTACAATGTTTTTATATAATTTTTGACAATAAGGGGTCGTTTACACCCCTAAAAATAATCGACGCCCTTGAGCATGCTATAGAATATGGAGTACAGGGTGAGATGATCCTAATCCCAAATTTTTATGTAAATCGATGCAAGCCGAAATTATTCTTTTAGGATAAGTAATTTTTTATATATAGCTCCAACAAGAGTGGTTTTAAGGGTTGAAATATTATGATAGTATATCTTAATGCATAAAACAATAATTAAGTAACTAATAATAACAAAATGTTGACAATATTAAAGTTTAAAATGTTGTTTTATAATTTTTTACAAGTTATTAGTTTGTAGGGGTAGTTTTCACCCTTAAAAAACCAAAAGCGTACAACGGCTCAATATAGAAAATGAACCAGAGGGTGAAATGAGCCTAATCCCAAATTTTTGTACAAATCGATACTGGACGAAAAAATTGCGAGGTTTTGCCATTATTTCAGTTTCATATCCTCGACTAATCGGGCTCCACTCTGTTATTCTGTTTATCCAACATTTTTTGTCTGCTCTTCTGACATGTCCGTAGCAGGTTAATCTTTTCTGTTCTATATAGGCTGTTATATCTGAGTTTATTCCCATTCTTCTCTTATTCTCTACATTATCTACTCTATCTCTTCTTGTTACTTTGCAGTTTCCCCTTAGGAATTCCATCTCTGTTTAATATTATGGACCCTAAATACGTGTACTTGTATGTTACTCTGATTTGTTTACTTTATTTTATTTTCAGCTGTTTTATTTCTGTATTTTCCGTTGTTATGTATTCAGTTTTCTTTAGGTTTATTTTCATTCCATTCTTTTATATTCCTGTTCTAGTTTTCTCATCATAAAGCTGAGGTCATCTTCACCCTATGACATCACTGTTTGGTCGTCAGCAAAACTTAATGTATTTCTTACTGGTGTGCTCATTATCTCGTCCTTTTTATGTGGAGCAGCCCTCTAGCAGTCCCTTTGTTGTCTTAAATATACTGCATATCCTCTTGCCCGTTTTGGAAGGTATTTTGTTATTTTCGTAGAATGCTTTCACTACTTTTATTCATATTGGTGGAACCACAGTATAAAGAGCGACAGTAGAACCACTCTCCGAAAAATTGGAAGTAAAAGCTGTAGTCGCGCATTGCGGCCGCGCAATGATCTTAGTCGCTTTTTCCCCACTCTCGCATTGCTAGTCGCATATACTCCATCTAATTTACTTACCGTTGCACGTCATCCGCGTCATAGCCCGAGACGTCACATGATACCAACACGAAATATTTAGGCGGTAGGTGTGTTCTTTTTTAGAATCACTTTGCCGAGTACACTGGCGTTACAGCCACTAGGCATATTTTATTATATACGGGTAGAAATAATATTTAAAGATTTCTATTAATGTTAACTTAAGGAAATACACAATAATATGTTTAATTTAATTTGTATAAATGGATTATAAAGCGTTTTTATGAAGCACATTTGTTCGGAATACACTGTAACTATAATCGAACGAAGGTGATATTTTGGCATAAATTGGTAACATTTATTTGACAGTTGCGGTGACGACACTTCATATTTGTTTATATTCTTTACTATAAGTATATGTTTCATTATATTTATTGTTTTTATTATGTACTTTAACCTTTAACTACCCGCGCATCAAGTTATAACATAACTACACGCGTGGCGTACTTTGTACGCCACAAGGAAATTTACTTAAAAACAGCGGATTTGTTTAATTTTTTTTTTAAATACACTTAGTTGTTTGTTATAAACCTTATTCGGCATCAGTAAATACTTGGAGTTCCTTTTCAGTAAGCCAATTGGGATTTATAACTGGAATCATGGAATAACTGGATTCCATGGTAAATAAAATTACTAATAAAAAAAATTTTTAAATGTGATTTTTTACAGGAGAAAAAGTATTGTTTACAAAGGAAAATATATTTTTTGCCATAATGACTAAAAAACAATTAAAATATGTATTTATATTACGACTTATAGTAATATAATCCTGGGGTATATTGTCCACCACCGGAAACAACAAATAATAAAATGTAAATTACGATCTCTCCAGAACGCCGATTATAACGAAACTAAAACCAAATTGTAAAGCACATTCCAGTGATAGGTTAGAGAGATAAGCAAGGTCAAAAATTAAATTTTTAAATATATTTCCAGTAGAATTCTTATATCTGGCGTACAAAGTACGCCAGCGCGTGTAGTTAAAGGTTAACGTAAGATTATAACTTAATTCTTGTGTTCTATTTCTAAAGTTTTTATTTATTTACATTGAATATTAATTTGTTTTGCTGTATAATCCACTTCCGCAAAAATTGTGTGATGTATTTGATTTAAAATGAATTCAAGAATTTTTTGTAATTGCCACTGGTGAATTACCAATTGCGTACTGCCGTTATTACTTCTTAAGATTAAAGCGCCGACAGAGGAGTGGTTTTACTGTGGAACCTCTATATACTGTGAGTGGAACCTTCGATGTCGTCCATTGCTTTCCATAGCTTGGTTATAGGTATCGAGTCCTAGGCCTTCTTAAAATCTACAAAAGCCAGATGGACGGATCTTTTTTTGACTATTCTTTTTTCTATTAGGTGTAATATAAAAAAAATTTCCACACATTTTTTAAAATTTGTAAAATTAGTAAACTTTTATGATTTCGCGTTCCATTTGTCACTCTAAACTATTGACATGTATTTTATCGCTGTAGCTACACTAGAAAATAAACAATAAAAATATTTCTTGAATACTTCACTTTAGTATACGGCTCGTTTCAGCTCAGTCCGCATTTTTCTGATGCAGTTGTATGTTACAAAGCTTTTACATTTGGCAGTAGTTCAACTTTTTCAAATAGCGCTCGCCTACTTTTCTATATGTTGCACTATAATCTGACAAAGTTAAAACGGTTTCTGTGTATAAATCAAACAGTTTTAATTTATTTCGCGCTTGAATTTTTACATATAGTACTGAAATTCCAAACTAAACTAAAGTATAGAAATCTCTGATCCAACAAAAAATTTCAGCGGTGGTAGAAATTTGTACTTCTAATACAATTACAGAAACTTTAATGATTCTGATGATAATATATTAGAGAGTAGCCATAAAAAACGAAACAGATGCATTATCACGAACTAAAAAAACATTTTTAAAACATCATGCGACAGGTCAATTAGGGCTGGAGAGTCAGATAATAGAACAAGTCATGAAGTTTAAATACCTGCCTAGAACAAGTCATGAAGTGCAGGTATACGACAGAGATGCAAGGTGGACAACATTAATAACTGAGTGGAAAACTGAAGAGTAGAATGGCACATAGAACGACCACATAAGCCGAACGACAACAAATAGAGTAGTAAGGACGGCGAGAGAGACGGTTCCCCAATAGGAAGATGATCAGTGGGAAGACCACGAAAAAGATGGAATGACAACTTACTGGAGACACATGAAAAAACAGACAGAGTCATGACTACACAAAAAGAAGAAGAAGAAGGTCAATTTTTCATTAAAGGAGGTACAAATTTTTACGGTATTTTTAATTATTTTACTTTCACCTCAGTCAGGGTAAAAATTACCCCAAATTTTTTTAAAGGAAATGGAAGAAAAATAAGATAATATCATTTGAAAGCCCTTGAAATTACCTATACACTAGTCTTTAAATTTCTTACTTCGATCGAATACCTTATTTTGAATTAGGTATACCTATGGATTAGATTTGAATTTCTTTCTTCGCATAGCTTTTGTTTTTTGTCACATTTTTCACACTTAGTAAGTGATAAGAAATAAAAACACATAAAGAACGTGAAATTAGATGAGTGTCTTCTGAATATCAGTTGTAAACAATAACTTGTAGTTTTTCACGAAAACATGAAAATACACTGCGCATCATAATGAACACTACAAAAAAATGGGTCATTTTTGATGTCTGGTATCTCCTAAACGTGTTGTCCGATTTAAGTAATTTTTTAATATGATATAGCCATATTCTTTAACAATATTGTTACTATACAGGTAAATTTTCATTGTATACCGGGTGTACGAATCAAATCGTGCTTTTTTCTCAAAGTTCGCAACACCTTGTGGAATATTCTAGCATTTATAATATACTGAAATTAAAATCAAACTATAGCCTCAGGTTTCTTAACCTTCTCTTTTTTGATTTATTCACTTAGGTTAGATACTTTAAAAAAGTTAGGTACTTTAACAACTAGCCATGTTCTTCATCAGTACATGGTGTTTCTGAATAAGTGTGACAAACTTTAAGGGGTAATTCTGCATGAAAAAATAATCACAGTTTGCTCTATAAACATAAAATATTTCCGAAAATGCTTGGTTTCCGAGATACGAGATGTTGAATATTTTCTTATAAACTGACAATTTATTTATTGCCCTAAAATCGGTTACGGTATGTAAATGAAATTTGGTAGATTTTAAGAGATCGTTATTGTGCATTTTTTGACATGCAATTAAAAATTTTATATTCACCATTGGCGCGCATACGGGTAATATGACCGATCATATTACCCGTATGCACACCACTGGTTACTATAAAATTCTTAATGGTATGTCAAAAAATTTGAAATAACTACGTCTTAAAATCCACCAAATTTCATTTGCATATCTCAACCGGTTTTAAAGCAATAAATAAATCGTTAGTGTGTAAGAAAAAATTTAACATCCCGTATCTCGGAAACGAAGCATTTGCGGGCATACGATTATAAAGCAAACTGTCATTATTTTTTAATGCAGAGTCAACCCCCAAAGTTTGTTGCACTTATTTAGAAGCACCCTGTACTGATGAAGAACATGCTAAAGTAACAAAATAAAGGATGAAGTCAATTTTTTTCGATAAAAGAAATATCACTGTCTAATTTCGCAAAAAATTGGGCCACTACAACACCACCTCTACTAAAGCACGTGCTTGCTGAAAACTAGAGTTTTTGACTTACACCACTTTTGCTCTCAGCGGCTCATATATTCACTCTATAAAAACTACCTCACCAATTACGGATTAAAATAAGGAATTTTCGTTATTTTTAATGGTATTTTTATGTCTAGTTATGTTCATTTCTACTTAAAGTAAATAAACATAAAAGACTAACAATACAATATAAGCTTTCTTTTGTAGACGAAGAATCGTAATTGAAGATATCAAAACAATAATACATTGTAATTTATATAGGTACTATAGTTGTTTAACAGAATGGTTGGTATATTATTATTTAAATTAATATGAAACTAATACTTTATTGTACTTTCTACAAAAACACATAATTCTTCTTTTCTTACGAGTTAGCCGCACGATCGGTATGGCACATTTTTTCAACTTGTTACCCACTGTGCGGACAAGATAGAATTAATTCTTAACGCCCACAATTAGATAACCATCTATATTACTGTGATGGCACCGAACGAATTGTATTTGAAATGGATCAGCTTTATACTCTAGGAAAATAAGCAAAAAAAACACCCTACTCGGGAATTTAAATAATACTAAAGTATCTGACAAATTTTTTGTTTGTCAACGTCCAAAATGTATTTTGTCGGACAGAACTTCCAATTGATTTGTTACCCTTTCATTAAACTCTCATGCAAAAATCAAACTGCTATTTACCACCAACATCCATTCCTGTTATTTTACATGTTCTACGCGTCGGACTTATTAAAATACACAACATATTTGACGGAGAAATATTCTTTCATATAAGGAAAAGACAGTTTTTGTTTTTATTTGACCCAGAGTTGTACCACCATCTCCAGATAGCTATTTCTGCATCTCAGGCGTTATCAATGGAGCAATGTAGTCACAACTCTGAATCAGATATTAACAGACTGTCTTATTTAAATGGATAAAATCGAAAAAATCGCGTTTTCTTAACTAAATTGCCAATAAGTAAATAGCGGTTCTGAACTTTTGGCAGGAAACAGGTAGGTTTTCTTAATATACACACACGTAAACTTATATGGAAATACTACACCATGTATTTTAAAGTAATATTTATTTCTTTTGAAAAAACTTGTTATTGTTGCGTATAATAGATATTTCTATTGAAAATAAACAAATATACAGGGTGTCCCGAAAAGATTGGTCATAAATTATACCACAGATTCTGGGGTCAAAAATAGGTTGATTGAACTTCACTTACCTATATACAATAGTGCACATAAAAAAAGTTACAGTCCTTTGAAGTTACAAAATGAAAATTGATTTTTTTTCATATATCGAAAACTCCTACAGGTTTTTTATTGAAAATGGACATGAGGAATTTTTATTACAGCAACATCTTAAAAAAAATTATAGTGAAATTTGTGCACCCCATAAAAATTTTATGGGGGTTTTGTTCCCTTAAACCCCCCAAACTTTTATGTACGTTCCAATTAAATTATTATTGTGGCACCATTAGTTAAACACAATATTTTTAAAACTTTTTTGCCTCTTAGTACTTTTTTGATAAGCCAGTGTTTATCGAGATATTTTGAATATTTGTCGAATCCACCACCTATTTGTATATGGTTCAGTATGATTATAGACACCTGTTAATAATCTGAAAATTTATTTATAACTTAAATTTTTTGGTACATTTTGAAATAGAAGCCACATCTCGATTAAGTTGACTTATCAAAAAAAGAGTAAGAGGCAAAAAAGTTTTAAAAACACTGCGTTTAACTAATGGTACCACAATAATAGTTTAATTGGAACGTACACAAACATTTGGGGGGTTTAAAGGAACAAAACCCCCATAAATGTTTTATGTAAATATAGTAAAAAGGAAGCCGCATCTCGATAAAAACTGGCTTATCGAAAAAATACTAAGAGGCAAAAACATTTTAAAAACGTTGTGTTCAACTAATGGTACCACAATAATGAATTAATTGGAACGTACACAAAAGTTTGGGGGGGTTTAAGGGAACAAAATCCCCATAATTTTTTTATGGGGTGGACAAATTTCACTATAATTTTGTTTTAAGATGGTCCTGCCATTAGAATGATACATGCCCGTTTTCAATAAAAAATCTCTGAGAGTTTTCGATATATTGAAAAAAATCTATTTTCATTTTGTAACTTCAAAGGGCTGTAACTTTTTTTATGAGCACATTTGTACTAAGGTAAGTTAGGTTCAACCGAACTATTTTTGACCACAGAATGTGTGGTATAATTTATGACCATTCTTTTCGGGACACCCTGTATAAGACAATCGGATAGTACAGCTCGGTACGGTATAGGTTATTTGCTTGAGTTGCAAATTGAACGAAAATAAATAGACTAACTTTTGCCTCCAAAAACGAAAATATGCCTCATGTATGGTTATAGAACTTACAACGAGGAAAGATTATTGGTCTTGTGGAGAAAGTAATGTTTTCAGAGAGACATAGCTGTAGAACTAGGCGTAATACAGGGCGTTCTCTCCAAAACCTACTAAATTGGTGTCTTCACCACCAAAACTGGAATATTGGGAATTGACAAAATGTGCTATTAAAAAAAAAGAATGTGTGTGTACTTTGTACGCACGTAAGAAGATATTCTTTTATTATATAATAGGTAATTTAAACGAAGTAAATATACTTAAAAGGTTATTTGTACTTATTTTATTTAAAAATCAAACTAACTTTCTTATCTACCACTTTCAAAAAAGAAGAATATCTTCAAAAATTATACAATAATATACTTACAATCATAAAATCTATAAAAAAAAATTAAAAAAATAATAACTTGCTTGGGGCTTGAACCCACTTCACGTCTACCGCGCCGTATGAAAGTTGACGCCATTTCAAACTGCACCAAACTCTCGTATATGTCATGTGGGAATATACACAAACTAAACGTTTACACCATAAATTTATATGAATTTAATAAAATTATTAGTTTGATTTTTGTCGAAATAAAATACAACAAAATATAGAGTAAGAAAACGATATATGAGATGAAGATTTGTAGAAAGTTTGTTCGTAATCAGATTATGTAAATTAAAGCATTGCCTACTAATAGGTAACTACATTATTTTGTTTACATTTTCCAAATAGATAGGTATTGAAACTATTAGGTATTTCCAAATGAAACATTTAGAATTACGTACCTGCGGCTTTTCAAAGCTATTTAAAAAGTCACTATAATTATAAATTTGATTTTATTTCTGTCCACACATCAATAAAAACTAATATTATACAATATTTTTGTTTACCGATAACCTCCATATTGAACAATTATTGACAGATTATTTCAAAATTTCAACACCCAATCAGAGCCCGTATAACAACTAATACCATACTGCCTGTGTGCGCATGCGCGCGGATCAATCAAATTTTACCCTCAATCGATTCGCCGCTAAAGAAGAATATCTTCAAAAAGTCAGGAATTGTGTAAAATCAGATGACCCACGAAAGCGTGTACTTAGATGTCGACAAAGACAAGCAAGAACGAAAACTGTAAGATCTGTTCACAAATATACAAGGGGAAGTGTAATGTTCTGGAAAGGAATTGTGATCCGTAAAAAAACTACTTTAATTTTCATCCAATCAACTTTAACTGATCACAGGTATGTTGATAACCTCTAGTCAGGCTTTGGAGAAGCGCAACAGGAGAAAATTTAATTTTATTGCATGATAATGGACCTCTACATACCATTAGAGTGACTACAGACATCATTAAAGCAGAAGGTATCCCTTGTTTGGAGTGGCCTGCTTGCTCACCCGAGCTTAATTTTATAGAGTATTTGTGGGATATACTTAAAAGAAAAATTAGAGCTCGCCGGGAAAATCCACAAAACACCGCACGGCTAGTACAAGCTGCTCTTGAAGGATGGAGCAACCTACCACAACAAAATGTTGATAATTTGATTAGGAGCGTGCCTACTCAAACTGAAGCTTGCATAAGGACTAGAGGTGATAACACTGACTACCACAAAATACAAAAAAAAATTAAAACATTTTAAATATTCTTCGTTTTACATTTAAATTTTGTATGGTATTGACTTTAAAACAACTACTTTCAATTTGTTTGTTAAATACTTTATTGTTTTATTTAATTGTTACGTATTTGTTATTAAATTGCTTTAAAATAAATATTGTTTGACTTCGTGTGTTCGTTTTTTTAAATTCGCACGAAATAGTAAGAAATACCAGATGATTCCATATAAGTTTGGGGGTGTGTAGGTCTACAAGATTACCAAAAAAAAATTGTCAGATATCTAGATTATTCAACGTCCCGAGAAAAACCTTATTTCCCTGGACTAATATTACTCTGATGGTACCGAAGAAATTGTTAGGTATTTGAAATGGATCAGCGTTAAGCATACAATAATTATTATTCATTTATTCAAATTGAACTCCCATGGATGCAATGATTAGTGTTACCTGTTAATTTGTTATCGATTATACATCGATTGAAATTGACTTCTGACTAAAAAGTTCCTATCGAGTCAACTATGAATGAATATACTTATTTTAAAACATGATTTGATATATCTTCTCGATAAAAATATATTGACCAGTAAAAGAAGAGTTTAAATATCTGGGGGCGGTAATCACAGGTGACAACCACATAGAACAAGAGGTCTCAACAAGGATATCTTCGGGAAATATAGCATGCAAGTCTAAGCTGTACTGTATATATGTCAATATTATTCGCCCATATGGAAGTGAAACACGGTCTATATCAGCAGGAAATGAATAAATAAATAAGCTGCTGGTATTTGAAAGGGAGATTCTCTAATTTGGCTATTCAAGAGATTGGCATGATGGTGGAGAAGGCGCTACAATGCTGAATTGGTACTGAAAACATCGCCATACAACTATAAAAGCTAACGATAGATGGGCAGGTCATGTGGAATGATCAGAGGAAGACAGGTTGTTAAAGACAGTTTTTTTGAGAGACCAGACGGTAGATCAGTAGGCCGTCCCAGATCAAGATGGAAGGATGACGTTGAAGCCGAATTATCTGCTCAAAATAGAAGTAAAAAAATGGTTACTCTAAAACATTTCAGATAGGTATTCTAACCTATTTACTTTGTTTGAAAACTAGTTTGAATGTTTTAGGTTTTATTCTTATTTTGAGAAACATTGTCATTATTTATTAAACGCATTTACCGCTGAAGTTTATTGGCCGCAGGACAAAATACAATAATAGGTGATAGGTGCCACTATAATAGTTTGTAATCATTCTCGAGGATGCGGTCTATCTGTGCATATAGTTCTATTATAGTGTGCGGTCTACCGATCGCAATCTGCAAATTTCTGAAGGATTCGCTCAAAATAATGAAATGCAAAAAAATTTCCCGTAGAAACAAAAATTCATTCACAAGTAATAAACATTCAAAGGAAAATAAATAATGTAAAATGAAATCCGGAAAAATACAACACAACTATCTAAACAAAATTATAAAACGATACGGAATGAGATAGTTGGTATATTTTTTCTATTGGTTAATTCAGTAGTGCAATTTTCATCTTTATGTCCTGTAGTATTACTTATAGAATAATTTAGATCAACTAAGGAGAAATATATTCTGCAAAGGATATTGACGTGAGATATGAGAGAAACCTTCAAGAAGATCCATTTTTTTGGGGTTTCTTGTTAAATTCTAGTATTTGGGATTCTGGGACAGGCATTTTGGTATCTCTCGTTTGGATCTCCTAATCTCTATTATTTCCTTGTAGGTATTGAAACGGATTTAAATTTATAAACTGTTGTTGAAGACTCTGGAACTAAAGATAATATTTTTTTGTTGGGACTAAATTCCTACTGTTGTTATACATGTGTGTATTTTTATATCTGTTGGTAATTATAAAAAAATTGCTTGTTCTTTAGATGGTAAATTGAAATTGCTTACGGCACTGGAGTAGGTTAATTTGGATGTGTTTTTGAAGATGTCAATTATTTGGTGACTGCTGTGTTAGTTTCCAAATTGATTTTTTTTAAACTAAATGAATCTTTTGTTGGTGTGATTTTACTGCGATCTTTTGTTATTTCAAATGATTTTATATGGATTAAATAAAAACAGTGTGTACAAATTGTCTTCTCTCTATTTAGAAACATAGTTTAATTTCACTCCTAATAACGAACCTGTTTTTATTATTTCGCATAAACCAACAAAAAACACTTTGTATTCAGAGCAGAAATGATTGAAAGTTCTCTCAATAAATATTTTGATAGCTCCCTTTGAAAAGCTTGCTTTATTCATACCTTTATTTCGCTGGCAAAATACTATTTCAAACATATCTGCGAAAACAAATCGATATATAGAGACTGGTGCAGCACATACTGATCTTTATTTGTGAATAATGATTATTTGCATACCTACAGATATCTGTAAAATAGTATCCTCGATTGCGTCGTATAATTTGCGCCTTTCATTGGAGAGCTTTATTATTTATCTGTTGCATTAGTTACTAATTACAACATTCTTTCATACCGGAAAAGAATACTGGTAGTCGCTATTTACTTTTATATTGAAATATATTTAAATAACGTCAAAAAACAAGCTTTGCAAGGAAAAACAAATAAAAACAAGGAAAATCCACTGACAATAGGGAAAGTGAATGTAAGCTCCAGGCAAAATAAAAGAAAACATGTTTAAAGGGGACATTTTTGAATAGGAATCTGCAAGGAAATTCAATCAGAAAATTTTTCATATGGGAGTGGCCTGGACCGGAACATGGACTTACTATAATTCGATATACAAGCCTATTTAAACATCATAATAAAGAAAACAAGACGTTTGCAAAATGTTTCTTATTATAATTATTATTAAAGGAAGTACAGTAAAGGAAACAAACAGGTATATATATACTATCTTACAAGTATTCAGTAGATTAATAAAAGTTTTAGAGCCGATATCTGGGAAAACGAGAATGAAAAATAAGTGCACCATAGACAAATACAATTATTTCAATTGAAATAAAGCAATGACAAAATTGATTGTCGTACGGCACCAATATTTGTTTTTTGTATATATGTCTACATTCTATGTTTATAAAGGAACAAATGTAAATAACAAACATAATGGTTTTTACAATAATATTTGAACAAGAATTTGAAATCTAAAATGTTATTTTATTTAATAAATGTTGACGTTACTTTTTGTCTTCTTAATAAATGAACTCCATAATTGGACTAAAAGATGTAAAATTTAATTAAATGAATCTAAAACAATTCACGTTAATTTTACAAATAAAAAAATCCAAAGCATTCCAATTTGAATAAATAATGCCCAAATACCATAGGCATCTTCTGGAAAATACTTAGGTGTCACACTTGATGCATGTATTCGCTGGAAAATCCATTTTAAAAAAGAAAAGGGAAGAACTACATAGGTATCCATTACAAAAAAAAATATTGGCTGATGGGTACAAACTCAGCATTGTCCATACATACAGTTGAGTTCCCGAGTCTTTATCCGTGCGTCATCATTTAAAGGATACGAAATAAGTCGGAAATTTACTAAACGCAACAGTAATTGACAGAAAGTGGATATTATTCCGATCACGGGTTATAGTATAAAATTTGACGTTATTAAATAAATAGAATGTCAAATTTAAGTTTTGCTTTAAAATTTTGGTGCATAATTACACCTACATTTGAAGTAGTTTAATAAATTCTTTTAATATCATCAATTAATAAATAAATAAACAATTTATAAAAGAAATTTATAACATAATATTTTCTTTTTGTTACTTTATTCACTTTGTCAGAACATTAAACACAAGCATTCCTTAACTGTGTCAACAATGAAGTTATTTGTACGTTGTCAGAATTTATCGTAAAATAACATAAACTTATCATAAAATTTCTAACTCCAATATAAAATTAGTTGTGCAAACTACTGTTTGTATGCTATAAAAAACTTCAAAATGCAATAATTCGACAAAATAATAGCAAAAAGTTCAACAAACTGACAGCCACAAAAGTAAACAAACCAACACGTCAGAAATTCTACTTAAAATATGTACAATTCCCAACACTCCAAATCCCCTATCCCCAATCGCCTTTCTTTGTACCCATCTCTTTTCAATGCACTGAATCTAGATCTTTCATAAAAATAACATGTGTTTTTAGTTAATAACAGGCGGCAGCTGCTTTGTCATTAGTTTCATGCGTGGAAGAGAATGATGCTAGATAAAAAGTATGTGTTTTATCTCGCTAGGTATTAATGACGCACGGGTAAAAACTTGCGGACTCAACTGTAACAAACAGCTTCTATACAAAAAAAAATACTGAGACCAGTATGAAAGTATGGTTGCCAACTCTGGGGCTGTGCCAATTCAAGTAATATCCAAAGCATTCAGAGATTCCAGAATAAAGTGTTAACCGCTTAACGCACACATTTATTTGCAAAAATACGTCAAAAAATCACCTATTTATTTTATTACAGTAAAATAAACTACGAACAAGACTATTGTCACTAGATATAATCTAAAGTAAAAAAACGCATATTTTATTAGAAAAATATAAAATAACAAATACCCTCATGCGCTCACCCGAGTTAACTCGGTCGTAACTTTTTACATACAAAATACTACAAGTAAGAGAAGAAAATCGCAATTATTCAAGTATAATACTGTTAAATATTGCTAACACTGTAATACACTCTAAAACAAGGGGTTACACACAGAGGTACGTCACAGTCAGGGCAGAATGTGACGTCAGCAAAATAGAATTCTACTCATCGTGATCCCACCCCAGTCGGCAGTCGATCGTAGAAAGTTTAAAATTAGAAACGAGAAAACAAGAGGGCACGGGCGCCCATATAAAAATTTTTAGGGGAGGCCAGACGTGAAGATGTTGCAGATTACATTTCGTATACTTTGGATAACCATATATAGTTTAAAGCACCCGAAAAGCTAGGGGGGCACGGCCCCCCTGCCTATAGGTACGGGTGCCCATGCAAGGGGGGATACCGTTATTTAGCGCTAGAGGAGTTAAAACGCGTAGGCGCCTTATATATCGTACAAATATTTTAAACACGAGTTAACTCGGTTAACCGAAAATAGAAACGTAGTTTAAAGCCGAGTTAACTCGGGTAAGCACGTTAAGCGGTTAAGGAACATCGTTGACGCTACTTGGTATATCAGAAATGTCGACATCCACAAGGACCTTGAGATGGAAGATGTAGATAAAGTTATCAAGAAGATGGCAGGTAGTCACGAATAAGGGCTCCATAGTCATGTAAACATCGAGGTCATCCAGCTCCTCGATAATAATGGGTAAGAAAGAGGACTCAAATAAGAAAAACCACTTGAGTTAGTGTTAAGTATTAACTAGTGTAAAAGCAGAGCATACTGCTGTGTTGTATGTTAGCTATAGTGCATACTTGTTAGATACAATAAGAGGCCACTGTAGGGAGAGGATGGCGAATTCAAAGACTTAAAAGAATTAAACATAGCGCGCCAATTTGTTGAGCGTATATCGTATCTTCGTTTTTATTGGTCAGATTTAGACGTACGTGACGTCAAATGAAAGGGATTGGACACTGATGGTATCATAGAAAAACATACATGACAACATTGCGAAAAGGGCATTACATCGTATCTTCTCTGTTATTGGTCTGATTTTATTTTGACGTTTGAAGCGTTAAATGAAAGGGATATAGGTACTGATGGTAACATAGAAAAATTAAAGGTAGTGGCATTGACAAAAGGATATTACCTCGTATCTTCGTTGTTATTGGAACCATTTTGACGTATGAATACATCGAAAAGAGACGGTTCATCATAATGACCGAGACACTCATTCTTTAGCTATGTCCAAAACCATCGAAAATACCTACGGATACACGTTTACACACACATACAAACATATACATAGGCTGCACGCATCGTTACATAGCATGTCACTGTTATCCACATATTACTACTGCTACACATAAGCCGCTAAGTGACGAATGTCCTTTTACGAAACCTCCCATCAAGCATTCAGTAATGAACTTCATCTGATAATCAATAAAATCGCTTTCTTATGCCACCTGTCGGCTAAAACATACCTACATACCAAATTTGAGCATACAAAAGTATTCTGCGTATATCTATGTTTTGTATCATTCAGTTTAGACAGGCATAAATGTAAGACTTATAGCTTAACGTCTATTTTTAATTAACGTTATTTTTAATTAAGTATAGTATGATACTAAATAAATCTCACCAAATCTCCTAGATAAAATCTTATCGTAAAATCTATAAAATGAAAAATTTTAAATAGTCCTCAAAATCACTTAAAAAGAGAAATTCTTTCGTTCATCATTATCTTTAAAAACTGCTTTCTTTCAAGATGACACTTCAGTTTTAACGACGAACTATTTCATCAAATTGAGACGACGATAAGTGTAGAATTTTCTTGACTTTCGGATTTTTATTTTAGCACAGTAGATAGTTTCATTACTTTAGAAATAAGCGGCCATAATATAATTATTTTACAGATTTTGAAGCTTGAGAAATTAAAGGTTGTCATAATAAAGCGTTTTATTATTTTTAAACTAAAGATTATGTCACCAATGACATAATTTGTGACAAATAGTATATGCGTTATTTTCTTATAATAGGCGAGGCGATGAAGCACTAAACCCTACCAATTTTCTGCAGCAAGATGAATCGCTATGCAACTTTTTGCACTCGATTCTGGAAAGTTTCAGGAACGTTTGTGAATAAAATCCATTTGTGCATGAGAAAAATTCATTTTCAAAATGAATAGAAAACGAAAAATATAGATAGCAATGAGTTCAATTTTGTTACTCGAGGGTTTTCGGTGTTAAGTCTTTGAAAGAGATGGCCCAATGATGAAACTTATCGGCGTCGTGGAAGGTCTGGACGTCCTATAATATTGCAAGGCCGTGATCTTAGATTTCTTTCTCTCAGAAATAGGACACTGTACATCAAGTAAAAGATGATTTAGTTTAAGCTAGGGGAAGGGTATTCTTAACAACAACAGTTAATCAAAGATTACTTGGAATGGGACTGAGAGGTTATCGTCTGCTTTTAGTGTTAACTTTGACACCACTGCTTAAGTCTCGTCGCTTCGATTGGTACAGAGCGCGGAAAAACTGGAATGGCCAATGGAATTTTGTCTGCTTTAGTGATTAATCTAGGTTTTTCTTGGGTGGCTCTGATAGACGTTCTCGAAGTGGCAGACGAAATATAGAGTTGTCTGTTGAACGTCATACTGCAAGGCAACCAAGCATTATGGTATGGGTTGCTATAATATGTTTGGGAAGCAGATTACCTCTAGTTCTTAATACCGGTGATCTGATAGCTCGACGATATATTGGTGAAGTACTGCAACCGGATTTACATTTCTACCTACAAACAGTTCTAATCTTTTAACAGGATAAGGAAGACATCATCTTCTTCACGTGCCACTCCTAGCGGAGATTGGAAATCATCATGGCCATTGCGACTTTGTTAGCAGCGCTCCTACAAAGTTCAATAGAACTACAGCCGAACCATTCACGTAGATTGCGAAGCCACGATGTTTTTCTTCTTCCCACACTTCTTTTGCCCTTAATTTTGCCCTGCATTATATTTGTTAGAAGTTCTTACTTTTCACCCCTCATAATGTGCCCCAAGTATTCCATCTTTATAGTTTTTATCTCATTTATTATTTCGCATCTTTTGTCTAAAGTTTGAAGTACTTGCGTGTTAGTGACGCGGTCCATCCATTATATTTTGAGAATGCGCCTATAGAACCACACCTCGAATGCTTCGATGTTTTTGATGGTCGACTGTTTTAGTGTCCAAGCCTCGACTCCATATAACAGGGTAGAAAAAACATAACACCGCAGCATTCGTCAAAACATCATATTGCCCGTCAAACCATGGAGTTGATAATATAATCTGGTATAGAGACTTTTTAGAGTCCATCCAGATTTGTCACCCATCGAAAATGTATGGGATATGCTAAGTCGATACTTAAATCGATTGCCACGTCCTCCAGCAAACTTAGAAGACCTGTGGCATCCTGCATATATTCTTCTTTGTAGTTCGCATGTGTGGTTATCTATTGTGATCTTTATTTCGTGTCCAAGGTATATGTATTTTCCACTAGCTCTACTTCGTTGTCTCTAATATTGATAGTTCCGATAGGTACTAGGTTTTTTATAAATTTTGTTTTGGAGATGTTTATTTTATTACCTACACTGGCACACACTACAATACTGTTGTCGATGTTGGGGCGGTAATTTATACCATGGTCCGACGTGGATTTCGATGACGTGGCCGTAGAGTGGAAGCTGGCGCGAAGATCATTCTGAGCGGGATTTGGATTGCCGCTTAGTTGGGGGTTGTAGTGGGATTGGCGCTTAAGAGGCTACGGTTCTGGAGTGTTCAAAGTCAATTTAGAGTCAATTAGAGCTAAAATTGAGTCGGAATTGCGAACAGATATGGAATGTTTATAAATCCTATTTTGGATTCTACGATTGGTATCGCCTATTTAAGATCGGGGCAGTCTGCACAAGGAATTTCATAAACTCTGTGTTGTTTATTTAGAATGTTGTCTTTGACAGATCGGTCAAGCTTTTTTGGGGTAAATATGGTCTTTGTTCCTCGTGGTTTGAGAATTTTGTCGATTTTGTCGAAATTTAATATCTACTATATGCAGCGAGGAGTACGGCAAGGAGACACCATCTCACCAAAGCTGTTCACAACCCTTTTAGAACACACTTTTAAGAAGGCAGATCTGAACGAATATGGTATCAATATAAATGGAGAGAAGCTCAGTCATTTGAGATCCGCAGATGACATCGTCCTTGTATCCGATCGTATGAATAATGCAATAATAATGTTAAACAAGTTATATCACGCTTCCTTAGAGGCCGGACTAAAGATTAACATCAACAAGACGCAAATAATGACTAATCTGGTGCTAAATCGTAATATTGTTGTTGATGGAATGGATATTGAGCAGACTGCATCTTAAAAGTACTTGGGACATCAAATTTGGTTGGGAAGAGATAACCAGACGTGCGAGCTCCCACGTCGCATAGGATTAGCCTGGGTAGCGTTTGGTAAACTGAGCTATGTATTTAAATCGGACTTACCCATATGCCTGAAAAGGAAAATCTTTGACCAGTGTGTATTGCCTGTACTCACTTATAGAGCGGAAACATTAACACTCACAAAAAAGGTAGTGAACAAGATTCGCATAACTCAGAGGGCTATGAAGCGCCAGGTGTTGAGTGTCTCCTTGAGAGACCGAATCCCAAACGAAGAGGTACGTCGTAGAACAAAAACAACGGAAGCCACGAGAAGAAGCACTACGGAGTAGAGGACGACCACCAACCAGATGGGCTGACGATCTGAAGCGTATTGTCAGCAACTGGATGCAAGCCGCACAAAACAGAGAAAGATGGAAAGGGCTGAGGGAGACCTATGTCCAGCAGTGGACGAGTACGGGTTGATAATGATGATGACGATCTACTATAATGGAATGTATGCTAAAACAAGCTCTTTTTATAATATCTTTAAAACAACACCTCCGCATAATCTGTCAGCTGAATAAATGTGGAAACATAAAACAAAAAAACGTAATTAAAGTAAGAAGTAAATTTAAAAGCCAAAGCCTCCATAAATCCCCATTATATGGAGTAGAAGCCACCAAAAATGAAAGCTCGTCTGTCAAATTCAGCTCAAATTCTTGTATTGAAATTAGCTGACTCGTGTTGGATGTTAGATTAAAATTTTCCTTCATGCAAACTTTCTCCGTGAAAAAATGGAAATCAGCTCCTGAAATATGAAATGCTTTTGACAATGAGGCAAATTGCATTACGGTAAACATGAAAAAATAAAAAGAATGAGTAATTTCCAACGGAGAGATATAAAAGTCTAATCTTTTCTGTGTTTCGCAACTTTAGATACAACGTGTCCTTTTTCCGAGAAAACTTCGGGAAGCAAGTTAAAAACAACAAGATGAATAGAAAAGTAGCTGGAAATATACCTTTTCACCCTATTTTCTGTACAAAGACGAATGATTACAACTCGACATTCATTGTTCAAAACCAGCGTAACATGAAGCTCGTCTAGAAGGTCTTATTAAATAAAATGCAAGTAGATTTTAAAGTTTATATCTACATTTATATTTTATTACATTGTTTACCACTTAAATATTTTATGGTAATAAAAAATTACGATTTTAACAATATTGCATAATACAAGTGTATTAACTAGAGGGTGTTTGGTAAAGAATAGGCCATAGCGTAACGACCTTAGATTCCTGTGGTTAAAATAGGTCGATTTAAGCTAACTTACCCTAGTACGAAGTTGATAATAACAGAAATACAGGGTATCAAATTTAAACTTTTATTTTATTAATTTTTAAATATTTCCTGACAGGTATGAGATAACAACACGATATTTGGTAAGTGGAGGTTTTCTAGGACGATAAACCTAAATCTCCCACCAAAAATTATATAAAACCCAGAGGACGCCACATACGTCTTTCAGCGCTCATTTAATATGTTCACTTTTTTTATCCCCCACACTACATAATTTTAAGATCAAAACTATTATTCCTCTATTATATACTTAAAAAAGGTATACTACATTTATCTCGCTAAATTCAACGGTTTTCGGGATAAACGCAATTTAAATCTAATATGCAAAATTCAATTTTTTTAATTTCATTGCAGTTTTTATAAACCATTTGACGTGCCTTGTCATACTTGGCAACAAGTGTAAGTACTGTACACCCTACTAAATTGTATTAAACAAACGTTTCTGGCTACTATCAGAGGCGTACGACGGGGTAAAGTGACCCGTTTCAAATTCTACGCCACTGGCAGAATTGCTATTCTAGTGCAATTTTTGGATTCCCCGATACCTTCTTTGTAAATAATATACTCTTCTTTCGTAACGATAAAGTCATTAGTTTTCGAGACATTTGAAGTTAAAAACGAAGGGGCATAATACATTAATCAAATTAACTGTGCCGTTTGATTTTTAACTTCAAATATCTCGAAAACTAATAACTTTATCGTTACAAATAATAAGTATATTATATTCATAGAAAGTATTGGAGAATCTAAAAATTATGTTAAATTAGCAGTTTCGTCAGAGGCGTTGAATTTGAGAAGGGTCGACCATTCACTATCCCGTATCGTGCGCCTCTGGTAGCAGCCAGAAACAATTATTTAAAATAATCTAGTAGGGTATACAATACTTACACTTTTTGCCAAGTATGATAAGGATATGTCAAATAGCTTTAAAGTACCGGGTACAAATAGTTCTTAACGTTTTAAATAAAGAATATATTATTTAAAAATATTAATACTTTAAAACTATTTGACATATTCATGTCATACTTGGTAGAAAGTGTAGGTACTGTACACCCCACTAAATTATGTTAAATAATCGTTTCCGCCTACTACCAGAGGCGTACGACAGGAGAAAGTGAATAGTTGACCCTTCCCTTTCCCCCGTCGTACGCCTCTGGTAGTAGCCAGAAACGTTTGATTAATACAATTTAGCAGGGTGTACAGTACTTACAATTGCTGGTAAGTATCACAAGGATATGTCAAATGGTTTTTAGTAACTGCAATGAAATGCAAAAAATTGAATTTTGAAACGTAGATGTAAAATGCGTTTATCTCGAAAACAGTTGAGTTTAGCGAGATGAATGTAGTACACCTTTCTTAAGTAGAAATAATAGGGGAATAATATCTTTAATCTCAAAATTATGTAGAGTGGGGGCTAAAAAAAAATTGAACGTATTAAATTAGCGCTGAAAGACGTATGTGGCGCCCTCTGGGTAATACATAATTTTTGGTGAGGAATTTAGGTTTCTCGTCCTAAAAAACCCCACTTACCAAATTTTGTGTTGTTATCTCATGCCTGTCAGGAAATATTCAAAAATAAATAAAACAAAAGTTTAATTTTGACACCCTGTATTTCTGTTATTATCAACTTTCATACTAAGGTAAGTTAGCTTAAATCGACATATTTTAACCTCAGGAATCTAGGGTTAAACTATGGCCCATTCTTTACCAAACACCCTGTATAAAAGTTAAATTTATTCATAATATTTATTTAACGGTGCTGGTTGTTATTTTATGACGAAAAAGTTAAATGCAAAATGTATCAATCAATTTATTGAATTGTGTGTTTATTGTTCGAATCAGTTTTCAAACTCATTATTTTCTGTTCGTCGCCATTTGGGTTGCTTCTTGCCAAGATCTGGCCTTATTTTTTAATATATCCGCTATATCGCAGATCCACTCTTGCATTTGTTTGCCTCTTTTGTTGTTCCATATTGATTTAGCTTCCCACACTTTTTTCACATGTCCGTTACTGTCAATTCGTGTTAAATGACCAAACCATGCCCATTTTTCTTCATCTGCGTCATCAAGGCCTTTCATTCCGGATGGAACGTTTGCCACTCTAATTTAGAGCCCTCTGATTCGCTTATTGCGGTGAATCAAGCTTTATTCCTCTTATGTGTTGTCAAAAATTGTTGTATGACTTAGCTTTTCGTTACTCATTTGGATATGTGCATAGTTCCCTCCAGTTTTTCACTTTCAGGATTTTCATATCTCTCACGGCCTGGTGCTCCCCTCTCTTTCTGGGTCTTCTCCTTGGTTTTTTAGTTTCTGTCTCCCATCTGGTTATCTTCTTAATCAGTAGGTCATTTTTTCTTCTCTCCATCTATCCCAGCCATCTCAGTCTCTGCACGATAATAAATCTAGCTATATATTCTCCCCTTCATTATGTCTCTTAGTTCATGGTGCACTCTTTCTCTCATTTCTCCATTTCCATTTTTATCGAGACCATAATCTATATGAGATCCGGGCAGCCTGTGGGGCTTTAGGAATTTAGTCGACTAAGTTTGAGCTTGTGCTTTCTTAATGATACATCCCCCTAGATTATTTAAAACTTTTCTACACCTCAGCCACCCCAATTGTGACCTCTTTTTAAACTTACACAAATTCCAACATCCACCAATAAGTTAAATAAATTTGATAACTTTAAATTAACACAAAATTGCTTTTTTAAATCTTAGGTCTTTTGACAACAAGATTTGTTTACTGACTTTAGTTTTCGTATACAAACATTTGTGTAATGTGGTTTGCTAACCATCTCCACTGACAATATAAGTGAATACATTTTTAACTATAACATCTAGTTTATTATATTTTAAATGATTATTTTTTACAATGAAGTGAGTGTTGTTAGATCATTTCTTATTTTAACTAGCTGTACAGCATAGTCTTTGAATATGACAGGTTAATTTTTCAACTTCCTGTGGAACTGTCACTTCTGTCATGTCATCGTTCAGGAGTCTCCATCAATTTCATTGTCACTTGCTGCCATACTGTCACTATGTGAACAAGTCAAACCATAGCTCAGATGTTACCTGGGGCGTATTAATGAAATATTTCTAACATCCATGCTTAAGTTAGCATTTTTAACCGATCTTTCCTTGACGGACCACTTGTAAAGGGCTTTGACCCACATATTTTTGTAAAAATATATCTTTATGGTTAGCATGTAAATTTCACGTGAGTATAACCTACAACTTTTCATAATCGTAGTCAAAATTTCAAAATCTTTGCATTATTTTACCAGGTTATATTCATTTTAGGTAAGCACTGATGACGATTGGTCAACCAATCGAAAACTAGTTCTCTGATGTAGCCCTTTTTAGGGATTTTAAATATATACCTTTTATAAAGGATTTTATTGTTTTTGTATTACATGGTATACAACCAACTACAGGAAAACTTTTTCCTTGTGGAACACTTTTTCCTTGTGGGTTTCTGCATGAGTATGTTTCTTTCGCATATTCTTAATTTTTATTCATCGTTTTCTATGAGACACATTGTCCCAGCTACGCATGTAACTACTGGCCTGATTACAGCTCTGTACATTTTCAGTTTTTTATTTCTGGATAAGTTCTTGTCATTAATTAATCTATGATTTCCAGTATGTTTTGTTGCCTGGTAAAATTCGCTCCGTTACTTACTCACTTCTCTTATTTTTGCCATTCACAATTAATACCAAATGTTTAAATTGTTGAACTCATTCACAATTGAGGCCATGAGAGCCAGAGTGGCCTAACTAATAAAAACATTACTTTACATAAACAAAGAAAATAATCAGAAGTTAACAATGTCCCATTATTTTAGTAATTGTATGTCGACCAAGAATCACTATTGGTCAACATAAAATTTACTAAAACAATCGGACATTGAAAACTTCTGATCATTTTCTTTGATATGTAAAGTAATGTTCTCATCAGTGAGGCAAGGAGATATTTTGTTTTTACTTCGGTAATTTCTAGACCCATTTTCCGTGCTTCATTTGCCAGGATTGTTATTGCTTCTTTTAATATTTCCTTGTCTCTTCACATAAGAACTATGTCAACTGCATATGCAACTATTTTGCTGTGTTCAGGAGTTATATTCCTTTAATTCCGCTGGCCTTAATTGTTCCTTTTACTGCTATGTTGAATAATGTGGTTGACTGGGAATCGCCTGTTTCTATTGCAATTGATTTTGTGCTACGTTCTTCTGTCGGTATTTTAGCCGATAGTAATTTTTGTTAATCTGATTAGCTTTGCTGGTTTTTTGCTTGATTTTTCATTTCAATAAATGATTTACTTCTTCCAATACAGTCATTTTTAATACAAATTATGAAGAAAACATATGAGATAATAAAAATATTATTTAATAGTCGTCGGTTTTCTATTATTACCCTTTTCGTAAAATTTAGCCACGTCTTTATTCTCCAAACGGCATAAGAACAATCAAGAAAATCCCACTTTTAACTTGGGTACTTACAAAATTTTATTGGAGCATTAAAACTTGGCTGAAATACCGTCGAGCCAAAAATCTAGCAGAAGTAACTCATTTTAATTGTTAAATGAGATCTCCTGCAATTATATATAATGAAGGGATTATGATTTCAATTAAATGAATGAATTGGATGGAAAATAATTGGTAATTAAGAATGAATAACTACAGGTCTCTAAGTTTATTAGTAGATTGTACGATTCGGGGAAGTACTTTTATTTAATAGTCAATTAGACACGTAATTTATTACTAGCAATACTTTTAATTTTATTGGTAAATCTAATATATCTCGCACTAAATTGTAGTTTCTATTTAAACAACCTACCTATACAATTAAGGCATTTGTGAAATTAATAATATAATTTCAGAGTTGTGTGGACTGTATGTGTTAATGGTTCAAGTAAAAGTGAGAGGGATTAAAATATACAGAAAACGTCTAATTAAGTTGATACAAAATCTTACCCAAGTCACTGTTTCACTCGAGATTGATCAACGTCACATATGCAGGTTTAACAAGCGGTTACCTCTCGTATGAAGTTTAATTATTTTTAGCGGATTAGCAGTTTGTCTAGAACGGACTAGCGTTTAGTTAAACCCAGAGGAAGGTCGCACACGTAATATTTTCGCGTCTTAACTAGTGAAGAGAGAAAATTACGGTGCTTTACCACGTGTCTATTGGCTTCAAGCGAAAAAGGAGGAAACGAGAAATGTACCCAGCCGCAGTCGACAATCCAGAGAGCTATTATATTTGCACGTCTGTTGCCTTTGATAGTCATAAGTAGAGTCCGAATTATAATTATTTTGCTTTTTTTTGTTTTTTTTGCTCATTATTAGAATTGTTAGTAAAAATGCTTATTTTAAAGATATGTTGCTTATTTATGTTTATTTCGCTTCGTAGCTAAACTATAGTTAAATTTCACGTATTACTTCCTGTCTTAAGCAAAATTCTATAAGTATACAGAGCTATAAAACTATAATAATTCAATAAACCATAAGAATTTTAATCCCTTAGGCTTAGGAGATAGGAAAAACCCATACATACAGTTATACATGTCCATGTAATAAACTAATATTTCTCTGCAGAAAGCCCAAATTTATTATATTGTAAAATACTTTTCGTTAGTATCGGTACATTTGTTTAAATTTAAATACCTACGCACCAATCACATCTCTAGATGTTAAAAGAACTTTTTCTACGTATAAATAATATTATGTCTACAGATAGAAGACAAAGTTTTTTACAAGAAAATTTTGAAAAACATATTGTTAATTGTTTTTATGCTAATGGCCATGAATAAAAAATATATTAATATGTTAATAATTTGTCGATTTTTTTTATTATATGTATTATAGTTTAACACTTTTGTATTTTTTTATTTATTGTTAATAATACGATAAATAAAAATAAATGTAATTTAATGTTAATGTCCTTTATTCATATTTATATCATATCCATGTATACTTACAGGTTTTTTTCTTAAACCTTGCTTATTTCATAAAAGCTTTGCTTATTTTTACGTCATTTTTTGCTTATACACTAACCATCAAAATTAACGCCCCACCTTAAAAGTGGGACATTCTTGTGTCTAGAATTTTCTAAACCTCTTGTCCGATTTGATTGATTTTTCTTGTATTTTATAGATTTGTTCTTCAAGAATATTATGGTAATAATATTGTTGCTAAACAGGTAAGTATCATTATATACCGGGTGTAAGAATGATAGTGTGTTTTTTCCTCAAAGTTTGGAACACCCTGTGGAATATTCTAGCGTATATAAAATATTGAAATTAAAACTCAACTGTAGCCTTAGGCTTTCTTAACATTTTTCTTTTAGATTCATTTGCTTATGTTGGATAATAAAAAAAAGTTAGGTACTTTAACAGCTAGCAACGTTCTTCATCAATACAGGGTGTTTCTAAATAAGTGCGACAAACTTTAAGGAGTCATTATGCATGAAAAAATAATGACCGTTTGCTCTATAAACATATGTCTGCAAATACTTCGTTTTTGAGATACGGAATGTTGAATTTTTTCTTACAAACTTATGATTTATTTATTGCTCTAAAACCGGTTAAGATATGCAAATTAAATTTAGAAGGTTTTAAGAGGTAGTTATTGCGCATTTTTTGACATACAATCAACAATTTTATATTCACCATTGGCGTGCATACGGGTGATATTACCCGGTCATTTTATCCGTATGCACGCCAATGGTGAATATAAAATTCTTATTTGTATGTCAAAAACTGCGCAATAACTACCTCTTAACATTTACCAAATTTAACTTGCATATCTCAATTGGTTTTAGAGCAATAAATAAATCTTCAGTTTGTAAAAAAAAATTCAACATCCCGTATCTCGGAAATGAAGAATTTGTGGACATATGTTTATAGACCAAACGGTCATTATTTTTCATGCAGGATTACCCTCTAAATTTTTTCGCACTTATTTAGAAATACCCTGTATTGACGAAGAACGTTGCTAGTTGTTAAAATACCTAACTTTTTTATTATTCAACATAAGCGAATGAGTCAAAAAGCACAATGTTAAGAAAACCTAAGGCTCCAATTGAGGTTTAATTTCAATGTTTTATATATGCTGAAATATTACACAGGGTGTTCCGAACATTGAGGAAAAAAACAGTATGATTGTTACACCCGGTATACAATGAAATTTTCTTGTCTAGCAACAGTATTACTACATCGATATTCCTAAAGAATAAGGCTATAACATACTAAAAAAATCACTAAAATCGGACAACACGTTTAGGAAATACGAGACATCAAAAATGTCCCATTTTTATGGTGGTGCGTTAATTTTGATGCTTAGTGTATAAGTGCTTATTTTGACCTTTCTGTGATGATTATAATCCGTGCTTTAGTCATAAGATTGAATTACCGGTTGCCATGTCTAACCAAACAATCTTGCAGTGTGGAAAGATCTGTAGGATAAGATGACTTCTCTACCTAATTGGCAATCTATAGATAGTTCTTGCAACATCAGAAATAGTAAATATTGATTCATTGGGAAAAAACAGCCTATATCTTGAAATTATATTAGCCAGTATGATTTATATGTATTTCCAATCGTGTAGTAAGATTTTTCATCGCGTGTTTAATTCTGTCCAACAGTGGCGGCCCGTGAGGTAGTGCCATAGAGCCATGGCACTACCTTCCTAACTATGCAGAAGCATATTTTTTATTTTTAAAATCTTTTAATGCCTGTTAGTTTTTTGTGTGTATTTATTTTTATCTTCATAAATTATATAAAATCTGGCAACGGTGCGCGTAGTACAATCGCTCCCACTTACAGCGGAGATTATTCGGCTGCAGAATCTTGAGCCAAAATTGGTACTGCCACGGCCGAAAAGAGAAAGATTTTACGAGCATCCTATATAAGTGACAGAGAAAGAGCTATATTGGACTGTTTAGTATACCTTAAATGGGAATCTCGTGCCGGGCACAAGATTTTGAGTTTCTTTAAGTGCTGGCTTGTCGCTTTTGTTATGTCCATTTTCTGTTAAAGTTTTTGTATTTATAATATTATTATTAAACTTTTAGTGCATCATGATCGTGGGTGTATTATAAATAATATTTTGATTATTTCTTAAGTTTAATTTATTAATTGATAATGAATGAGATTATTATCTTAAAAAACTCTTTTGGTGGTTTTTCTTTACAAATTTTATAAGGTTTTGTGGAGCTTTCGAGTTAGCTTCAAGAGGTCACGACGAAAAAAAATTCACAAAATAGAAGAGGCATATTTAAGGAACAGCTCAATTTTAGCGCCGAATTAGACAACGACTTAAAGGTTCATAATAATTTAAAGTTCCAGATCTTTCAAAGGTCTACGGTCTTCTGACATGTAGTTGCTTCTAATTTATTTATGTCGGAGAAGTTTTCTGCTTACAAGCGTCGGTTCCCCGAATCATTTTTTAATGAAACATGAAAACAATTTTAATTTTTAAACAAAACTCTTTTTAAAACTGAATTAGAAGTACCTACTGTATTAGTAAGATGAATTAAGTACTCTCTCTGGGGCTATTCCGCTATGAGTTTTATTAAATGAGGAAGGTTTAAAAAGCACATTGGAAGAAACTATTAAACTTTTAAGCATTTTAATTACCATTCCTATATCAATATCTGAAGCAGAACGCTGTTTTTCGATGTTAAAACGAATTAAAACATGAGTTAAATATACAATGAAAGAAGAACGACTTAGGTATGTTATCTGCAGAAAAGCATGTTGTAAATGGTATTGATAATTTTAATAAAGTCATTGAAAACTTTGCAACCAAAAAAAAACAAGAAGGATGTATCGTAAACTTTAAAAGTGGTATTAACACAACTTTGTGCATGTGTGTAAATAATGATATAGAAATAGTATTATTTTTATAATTTTGTAAATAGAGACTAAATCGTAATACAAGCCAAGTAATATTAGCAGTAAATAATGGTTGTAAGTTGAGAGTTTTTCATTGTAAATGAATTTAGGGAACTGTTTTGATAAATTTTGAACAATTTCTTGGCACCTCAGAGAAATATACATAAGCTACATAAAGTAAAAGTATCAGGGCCTATTTTTTTTTTAAATTTCTGTTTTATAACTTTTTTGACAATATCGTGAACCCGTCACTAAAAATTTTGGCGGCTGTCCGAATTCTGACACTACCTTCTTAAAGTGGTACGAGCCGCCACTGCTGTCCAATCAGATTATTGTTATGTCGGGAATATTGTACCTATACTAAATTCACATTCAAGATGCAGTAGAAATAAACAAACCAAGACACGTTAAATTCTATTAGGAGCACTTCTGAATCAGAATTTACAATGTATAAACTTTGTAACTCATGATGTGGGATTTACAATGTATATACATTGTAAATTATGATTCTGGATTGCTCCTATTTAGTAGCATTTAACGTATTTGTTTACTTCTACTGCATCTTGATTGTGAATGTAGTGTAGATTATTATACTGGGATTATTTTTAGGTAGATTGTTTTTGTTTAATTACAATGAGTTTCCTAGTTTTCATGTCACATTTAAGAAAATGAACTGAACATTCTGCTCCTAATGTCAAATTGTCACGAGGACAATACGAAGCGGCAATTTTAAGCGCCCGAGTGTAATTAGGTAAGATTATTTCATGAATAAAACTGTATTCTTAAATAATTTTAACTAATATTTTATTGATATTTTCGTCTGCATATTTGATAAACTGTGCTCTTCACTTTGATAAGTTGAAAAACGTTAATTGCGATAAATATCACTGAATGTGTGTTTATTCTTGAATTTTGTATGTAAGTATTAACAAATAATGAAATAATCTTACGAATATCACACGACAGTAAGAATAAATAAGAAAATAATGCTCCAATTTGCTTTTCAAACTTGTTTCCATTCGGTAATAAACACAAGATCATGCAGGGCTCGAATAATAGTTCGAGGGCTCGGCAATAGTCATTCGAGCCCTGCAAGCTCTCGTGTCTATTGCCAGGAAACAAGTTTTCGAAAACTTGTTGCATTATTTTTAATTTATTTTCACTTTCTTGTAATATTAATGTTGATAATATTATTATAAAATTCTAGGAATATGCCATGAACTGGTTTCAGAATCCGTAGAGTACAAATTATGAAAAGCTTAGCACGGATTGAATACTATTTCCATGTTTATGTTTACATAACTATTCTATTATTTTTGTGGTAAATGTAGTTTATGATCTCGCTTTATTACGAGTACACTAAGATTCGTTGTAATAAACGCTGTTTAATTAAAATACACTTGATCAAATTTAAAAGGGACTACGAATATTTTATTAAATAGCAGTCTGTAGAAGCAGATTGTATTTAACAAGCGTGGATATATGTATATAGTGCACAACAGAACATGTTAACTATTTAACGGTAAACTGATTTCCGTAATAGAATTTTCAATTAGATTCTCTAGTTTAAAAAGAAGATTACACGCTGGTTGTTAGAGAAAACGCATTTTCAAATGCAATGTTGCTAGAACCAAATTAATATAAATTTTAAAACAAGTGTAAAACGCTAATCTCTTTTAGATGGCTTTGAGGATTCAAATAGACGCTTTATTAGTGACATTTATTAGTCCTTCGTGTGCAAATAAGTGAATTCTTTCCAACTCACTTATTTTTTTCTAATCGCGATAAAAACTAAACGAAATGAACGGAACCATGTATTTTATTTGTTTTGCATGAACAGAACCGCTCAATAAAAAT
This sequence comes from Diabrotica virgifera virgifera, assembly GCF_917563875.1. Taxonomy (NCBI): domain Eukaryota; kingdom Metazoa; phylum Arthropoda; class Insecta; order Coleoptera; family Chrysomelidae; genus Diabrotica; species Diabrotica virgifera. The sequence goes on along the minus strand of NC_065448.1, from coordinate 243,354,879 downwards.
TCATTTAGAAACAACACATGATGCTTACAACAAGGGGCGTAACAATAAATTATAAGTACATTAATTTTAAATTCATGAACACCTCAACCCAAAGAAACCAAAACTCACGGACACAAGATCATCTTGCATTAGCAGAAAACCATTGCCAATTAACCCAGAATACGGCATCACATAATGTGGTAGGATCCCCGTTATGTGTTTGTGTGCCTCAAAAGGAATGCCTGCCTAAAACGTAGCCGAGCCACCACGAAAAGCAACCTGGTCTGACCAATTATAGGCAGCAATCCGTTCTCCAGCCCTTCTGTAGACCTTATTCCAATCATCTTTTCTGTTATCCAATTGACGTATTCAGGGCAAATGCAAGTCTGAGTTTTTTGTAAGCAGCAATAAGTAATGGCCCCATTGCTAGATTGCAGCCTGTCAAATTTTGTTCTCTCAACATTAGTCGAACAGTAGAAGTGCAGATGACTGGTTCTAGGGCTTGCTACATATGCTTAGGAGTATTCTAGCAGTTTTTGTCCGGTCTCGCAATGTAGGAATAGTGAGAACGCGACACTCAACGAAAAAGGTACGTATTATCAATAAAAATGTTAATTCAGCCAACAAACGCAATACTTAAAATTCGTCCAATTCTTGGTTTTATTGGAGCAACAAAGCGATGTTCATCAATTCATTATTTTCGTTAGTTGAGCCAATGTATTACGTTTATTGAATGTATGTACATTCATTATGTATACCATAATATCACTTCATTGATATTACGAACTCTGTTCATTGAGTCAACGAACACTATTCGTTGAAACAACAACGTCGTTAATTGACCGACGAAGACTATTCGTTGTGTCAATAACAGTGTTATTTCTCCTAATGTATTTCGTTTATTTCTACAATTATTTCCGTTTATTCTTACAATTAATTTCGTTCATTCCCACAATAAATACGGTTATTCTTACAAGCAATTCTATTCATTCTTACAATCAGTTTCGTTCATTCCTACTGTGAACGTATTTTATATTATTAATTACTGAATGCATTAGCCCAATTTATGATATTGATTAATAATAATTTTTTAAATCCCCCTTTTTCGTCCTAAACCTAATGGACTTCACACTGTGTAGTTTCTCATAATATGAGAAATCATATTATGATTTCACTTATACAGTGCGCTGGAATAAGTGTTACACTCCCTTCCCCTTATTAACTTATTTATTTTTAGCACATAAGCAAAATGCTCGGACAAGTCGATTTTTAAAATAATTATAATAATAAGTATATTATAACATCAATGTTTCGAACTTTACACGATCCCTCTTCAGGTGACAGGCATAACTTTGATTTTTTTAAATGGAAAAGTACATCATGTGACAGCCCATTTAAAAGCGTTAAAAATAGTGATTCCAAAAATGTATAACACTTTAATCTTTTTGAGAGCGCAGGTGAAAAATTTCAATCGAATTCTTTTTAAACGCATTAATTTTTTTTGGAATCCTAAGAAAACTAGTATTTTTGAAAACTTTAAACGCATAATAAAAGATTACATTATTACCGAGGGCTGAAAGTCCCTCAGAATAAACAAAAAGTTTCTTTTGAATGGTATATTTGAAATTAAAAATCAAACTAAATTTTCTGTTTTTCACCCCTGTGATTTATTAAAATAATCATTATAGAAGTTCTCAGGGACTTCAGACCCTCGATAATGCTGTAAAATTTTATTCTGCTGTAAATTTTCAAAAATACTAATTAGTTTTCTCAGGATTCGAAAAAAATTTAAAAAGAATTCGACCGAAATTTCACGATAATAGACACACGAAAACTTCCTCCTACTACGGACTACACTTGGAAACGAAATGAAATTATTATTCTGCACTTCGGTAGAGGTAACAGCATTATTTAACAAAGAATTCTTAGCCGATAAGGAAAAGCCGTTATATTTCAAATGGTCAAGCAAAACCTTTATTGTCTCAAAAACTACGTTTATTGTCACCATCAACGCATTGATTGTGGTTATTCAACGCAGCAGTAGATTGATTAGCACAACAGTCAGTTTACATCTATACAATATTCATACATTACTCTATAATAACAACATTTGTACATTGTTTTAATGAAATCTGTACGTTGTCACGATAAACCAAGGTAATTGCTTATCATCTACGAAATCAAGAAAGTTGTGGTATTATAATATCACCCTGTACAAAATATGTTTAAAACTCATTCAAAGTCATTAATCCATGTAGTATCTGTTCTTGTATCAATAACCGCAAGTAACATTGAATTGTCATGTTTTGTTATTATTTAAATGTGTATATAAACATTAACTCGGTGGAGAAAGATTATTGTACTCAGTATTTAATTATTGTACTAGGTCGTTACTGTTATATGTAAACACGTTGTTATAGTTAGTCATTGATGGACTTAAATGTAAATATAATGTATCTGAACCAAGAAAGAGAGTTTTAATTAGGTTGGACCTAAAAGGCAGTAACATCACACTATTTATTACATGGCGCTCCTGTAAATTAATTGGGAGAATCTTCTGAAAATGGGCGACAAAAATTGGAAACACCGACGGCGGAAAATGGACCAGACCAGGACAGGAAGAATGCAGAGAACCCAGTGAAAAAAGACACAAGTGATAAAATGTAAGTAAGAATGTCTATCTTTATTAAAAATGCTTCCCTCGTTTTTATATTTTTATTGAAAATTGAATATTTATCTTTGCTGATTTTTGAATAATTTATGAAGTATCGATTTTTTTTTAAGAATATCTATAAATTTTGAAATATGAAGTGATTTTTGAATTGAATATTTTTTATCAAAGTTTATTATATATGCTATTCTTGAATTTTTATTGAATTTTGAATCTTTATTGAATTTATTTGAAAAATCTCTATCCGATTTCGATTTTTAGTACGGTTATTTTTGAATATTTTATGGAATCTCGAATTTTTTTTTTTCAAAAATTTCTATCGAATTTTGAGATATCAACCGATTTTGAATATTTTTATCTAACTTTTGCATATGCTATTTTTGAATTTTTATTGAATTTTTTCGAATATGTATACTACTCTTGAATTTTTATTAGCCAGTTGTTTTTATTATTGATATTTATTGATTCTATAGATACATTTTAATCGATTTTGTGTTAAATTTTGTATGATATGAACCTGAATTAATATTTTTTTGAGTGATAAATGATATTTTTTTAATGAATAATGATTAGTGATGACATACGTTGATATAAGAGCTTTAAGACAAACATTGCTATAAGCAAGAGATATATTTTTAACGAACCGACCTGAAGAGTCGAGATAAAGAATCTGGAGGACTATATAGATAAGAAGAAGAACTAACAATATTATAAGCTAAATATTATGAGGCAACTAGAGACAATAAGAAACCCACTGCTCTTGTCAAATTAGGAAGGTACTAATGATTTATAGAAGCTTGAAAGCTTATTAGAGACCCACTCTGTGTTTTGAGAGTACCTATTTTACTCATGATTATTCGTGAATAAACAACGGCCTCAAAGCAAGAGATTGAGGTTATGAAATATGTAGAAGAATTTGAACCGCATAAAATACCTATTTCGTGTTTTGAGTTAACTATACCACCTAGATGGTGCGTACAGATCAGGGCGAAAATTCGGGTTAATATTGGCGGAGAACTAAGACATCCGAGTGAAACCTCTTTTATTAAGGTAAAACGAAGGTATCGGAGCTAGTATATGAAGTGATGATTATGATGTTATATGAAATGATATATGAGATATATGATATATGATTGTTATATGAAATATGTATATGAAGATGAATTATGTACACTGTAGAAGTGCTATTATATGAAGAAAAATGAATTATATGAGTTGTAGTACCAGACAAGAAGAAGAAGAGGAAAATATGTGGGAAAAATGAAAGAAGAAACATAAAATTTTCAGAAATGTCAAAATAAACAAGCAGAACTAAGAATAATATCAAATAAGTAGCTAATCATTAAATAATTATGTCTAAGAATTAAAGTTATAAATTTTGTTTTTTTCTAAAGTAACGTAAATTATAAATAACTTATTTTTAAATGCATATAATGAATTCAGGTTAAATTTTCGTGGAAAATGGAAGTGTTTGAATTAAGGATAGACAATATCTTACAATAGTGTTAGTAGATAGTAAGCAAAGGGACACATAAAGTGAAATTTTTAGACATTCAGAAACATAGATTAAATATTTATTATAGGTACAATATTTTAAAGTTAGTAAGGCGTATATAAATAAATCAAAATAAGACTGAAATAATAAGATGAAATAGTAAAGTAACGTTAAATTGTTTTTTTTTATATACCATTTAATAGAAGTTTAGGTAATATTTAGCTTAGCTTAGGAAGTATTAAAGTCGAGATTTTATTACAATTAGATTAGTTACGGCTGATAGGCACTAAAAGACTATTTAAAAGTTAGGATCAATTTCATTCACTGTGGACACTGTTTTGATGAACTGAATTAGTGAACGAAAAAAAAAAAAAGGACGAAAAGACACGACGTGAAAGTACGTGAACTAGTAATAGGTTATAAAATACCAGTTTTAGTATAGGGAAAATATGAACTTTTGTGTAAAATAGGAAAAAGAATATACATGTTTAGGGAAAAATCGATTGATCTGAAATGTACCATGTTACAGTTAGTTAGGATAGTTAGGAAATTTAATTTTTGAAAATAGTATTAGGTAATCATAAACACTCTGTGAAAGGGAAAGAGGGATATACACTCAGATATTCTTCTTCTCTTCTTAGGACTTTCTTTTTTTTTTTTTAAAACGGCGATGATAGACAATCAATCTTATTTTAAAAATATGTAATTTTAACAAAACGGGGAGGTGTGGTATTATAATATCACCCTGTACAAAATATGTTTAAAACTCATTCAAAGTCATTAATCCATGTAGTATCTGTTCTTGTATCAATAACCGCAAGTAACATTGAATTGTCATGTTTTGTTATTATTTAAATGTGTATATAAACATTAACTCGGTGGAGAAAGATTATTGTACTCAGTATTTAATTATTGTACTAGGTCGTTACTGTTATATGTAAACACGTTGTTATAGTTAGTCATTGATGGACTTGAATGTAAATATAATGTATCTGAACCAAGAAAGAGAGTTTTAATTAGTTTGGACCTAAAAGGCATTATACATCACACTATTTAATACAAAGTGAATTGCTGCCAGAATTAACATTATTTATTAAATATACGAAACTAAGTATTGGCTGAATAAATTGAGTGTTATTGATTAATGTACTCTAGTTATTTTCACAATTATTATTCAATCATTGTGACAATAACCAAATACATTCGTCAATGTCTAAAAGTTCGTCGAAACAAAAAATTGTTGTTACAACGAAATACTATTCAATAATCACTGTTAATCAATATTACGAACTAAATTTTTTGAGTGGATCTCCTCTGATTATTGATGTTTTTTTTGCACTCGTACCGGGTAGCCGTTGATGAGATACAACTCAAGAAGTCGTTGGTATGTTCTCTGCACAGTTGAACGACTAACATTTAATTGTTTTGCCACATCCTTTTGGATTGTTCCATTCTCCAGCAATGTAACATTCTGAACAGACTTTCAATACATTTTTCTATCGTTATTAAAAAATACACTTCACTGTAAGGAGCAGAGTATAATACTAATCTATTCAATAAACTCTTTCTTCTTTACGTGCCACCTCCGCGACGAAGGTTGGCAATCATCATTGCTATCCTAACTTTTGACACTACAGCCCGAAAGAGTTCACTTTAGCTGCATCCAAACCATTCTCTGAGATTTCTCAGCCAGGGCATTTTTTTTCTACCTATGCTGCGCCTTCTTTGAATCTTTCCCTGCATTATCAATTTTAGGAGTTCATATCTGTCACCACGTGTTATATGACCCAAGTGTTGCACTTTTCTTATTTTGATGTAATCCAGTATCTCACTGTTCTCTACTGTTCTCTATTCTTCTTAGTACTTCTTCATTGGTTATTCTGTCTGTCCAGGAGATTCTCAGCACTATTTGATATGTCCAAAATTCAAATACTTCCAATCTATTGAGACATTGTTTATTAAGAGTCCATATCTCCACACCATCCAAAAGAACAGAAAATACATTTAGTACTCGTTTTCTAAGATTTAGGCTGAGGTCTCTACTACATAATATTTGTTTCATATTATTGAATGCACTTCTAGCCTTTTCTATTTTAATTCTGATTTCTTTGATATAATCGTTTGTTTCATTAATGTTTGACCCTAAATTAGTGTAGGAAACAGAGGTTGAACCTTGCAAATTGAACACAAGTCCGGTTTTTTTCTGGTATATCAAGAGGTGCTTATTATGAGACTATCTTTTTCTTAAAAATTTCGACCCGGAACCCCCTTTTCACCCCTTTAAAGCGGGTAGTTTGTGGTTTCTGCGAAACGTAGCCCTTTTTGTACGTTTTTCAACTGTAATGAAAATTAAGAAATAACCCTGCGGAAATTAATCACAAATAAGTGGCTGATTTTTTGGTATAGATTTCATTTAAGGGCAATTGCAAATTTTTTAATTACAGGGTGATACATTTTAAAAAAACCCTTTTTTATACCACCTGAACCGCCTATGCTAGAGTAAAAAAAACTTTCAGCGATTATCCATGTACTGGTGTTATTTACAAATCTCTATAATGCACCCCCATTTTTTCCAAAAAAAGGGGAATTAATAAGGAAAGTAATTTTATTGGAATCTTTCACACACCATGTCCTTTATTAAAATGCTTCATATATCATTTTGTACACATTCTTATTACCCATGCATGGATATCAAAAGCGATTTCTTGATACAACCCCAAAAAGTAGCCAAAAAAAAAAATAAATAAATAAAGGAGGGGTTGAAAAAAAATGTTTTTTGCTTTTTGGTCCATATGGATATATGCTTCATCAATAGGGTTTTTCATAAATATATATGATTATTGCAACATCCCTGCGAAAACTACCCTTATCCTTGAAAATAAATTGCAGAAACTACCCCTATTTCTTGGAGAGCATGTTTTTACGACTTTCTCATTACCTTTACATTTTTTTAAAACAAAACTTATACAGAAATAAAGACCACTATATTATTTAGTATAATTTTATTCCAAGGAAGACGAATCATAGGAAGAAGACGCATCTCCTGGCTGAGGAACCTTAGAGAATGGTTTAACTGTAGTTCATTACAATTATTCAGAGCAGCAGCCAACAAAGTGACCATAGCCATTATGATATCCAACCTCCGATAGGAGAGGGACTTTAAGAAGAAGAAGATTTTATTTACAAATAAGGTCCTATGCATTTTTTTCGTATAAGCAACCGTTACGGCACAGTGGCGCCGTAAACCTCAGAAATGCTTTGGCGAGCTACAGTTTTTGTTTTTTTTTCTTCACCTATTCATTTTATTGATAACGTACTTCTGGAAAATAAAACAACACACTGTCTGTTACACATTATTACCTATGCATATTTTATTTTCTTTGTACCCTAAAGCCACCGTGGTGGCACAAAATCAATTTTTGGTTATTTTCTGTATTAATTCTCCTTGTTTTTGTGGTTCCGGGGAAAATATGGGTGCATTATACAAATTTATAAATAAATAACACCAGCACATGAATAATCGCTGAAAGTTTTTTTACTCTAGCAAAGGCGGTTCAGATGGTATACTCTCTTTTAACGTGGATAAGACAGTAGCATTATCCTATAAAAGTGCTCTTCAACCCCTGCTTGTTAATAACAGCCAGATCTCTACCGTTGATTCTGTAAAATTTCTTGGTATTTTTTTAGACAGAAACCTCAAATGGTCCCTTCATATCGATTTGTTAAGTAAGAAACTCGCCTCAGCCTGCTATACTATAAGATCTGTTTCGAAAGAACTCAATTTAGCATCTTCTAAACTAACATATTTTTCTTTGTTCGAGTCTCATCTTCGATATGGTCTTCCTTTTTGGGGTTCTAGTACAGCTGCCCAATTAGATGTTATTTTTAAATTACAAAAAAGAGCAATAAGGTATCTGCTTGGCCTCAGATGAACAACACATTGCAGAAGTTACTTCAAAGATCACGGCATTTTAACCCTTACATCTTTATATATTTTAGAAACTGTTTGCTTAATTCGTAAACACATGCATGTCTTTCCAGCAAGGCCTCGTCATGACTACTCCACCAGAAATTCAAATTTTGATGTCTATTTACCGATCCCGTTCTCTGAGTTAGTAAAGAAATCTATATTATATTCCGCAAAAAAACTATACAACCATCTTCCTTTACAACTCAAATCTGCAACATCTTTCCCCAAGTTCCGTAAAATGACAAAAGCTCATCTATCTAAAAGACCATATTATTCAGTAGAAGAGTTTCGTAATGACTAACTAAGAAATTACAGTAATGTACAAGTAACCAAACTTATCTATATTTGGGTGTCACATGCAGCAGCTTAAACTTATTAGTTCCTATGTCTATAAATAATTTACTTTGTTGTACTTATTTTCACTTTGAAATTTCTATAAATTGTTGCAATATATCGATTTTGTTTTTTTTTCTTTACTTTATTAACTTATATTTTGTATTTATGTATATTTTTTTTATATTGACGATTTATCAAATTTCAGAAAATTGTATTTGTTATTGTTATTGTTAGATGTTATTTATTTATTTTTTTTCTGACTTTAATTAAGTTTTTTCCATAAAATTTGTATTTTCAGTGACAATAAAGCATATTTCTATATTCTATTCTATAAAAAGGGGTTTTTTTTAAATATAACACCATGTAATTAAAAAATTTGCAATTGGCCTTAAATGAAACCTACACCAAAAAATCAGCCACTAATTTGTGATTTATTGCCGCAGAGTTTATTCTTAATTTTGATTACAGTTAGGGAAAAATATTTTTTTTGAAAAACATCTTTTTTAAAAATTTGTCAACTTTGGGGCGCCACCCAAAGACATGCTGTCGGGAAATAAATAGTAGAAAATATATGTAGTCCTCTTCATTTTACTATTAAGTAAATTTTTTGAAAAACGTACAGGAATGGCTACGTTTCGCAAGAACCACAAATTACCCCCTTTAAAGGGATGAAAAGGGGGGTTCCGTCAGAATTTTTTTAAGAAAAAGTTAGTCTCATAATAAGCACCCCTTGATATACCAGAGAAAAAATAAAACCGGACTTGTGTCCATTTTGCGTGGTTCAACCAGTTTCCTACACTAAAATAGTTATAATTCTGAACTCGTTCTCTCGTCTTCATCATTTACGTGTAGATTGATGTTTCTAATATTTTTGTTTGAAATAACCATGAATCATGAATATTGTTTTCTTTATGTTTAGTGACAGACAAATACTCTTTAGAATATGCCAATAGTTCACACAGTTCTCAAAATCATCAATAATTCCGCGAAGCTTTATTGATTCGTAAATAATGAGTTCTCAGAATTTTATGAATTAATGAGTTTTGCGAATTTGCTTATTCTCTTTGCAGGGTCAGTTTAGCTTCTCAGTATACGTGACAATTTATTTAATTTAATTAACACAAAACAAATTGCAGCAATAGAATAGAATAGAAATATTTATTTATCCTTTAAAGACATTCTTACAAAAATTTATAGAACAAGTCACAGAGATGATTCTACATTGTAGAACAGTAGTTACAGGCTGAACATTGTTGAGAAACAATTTTTATAAAGGTACCTAATACCTAACACATATAATATAACATATTTAGACATATACAAAACAATTTATACATAAAAATAAGATAGTGGTTTATACAGTATCTTCAAGAAATTATCTGACTGAATAGTAGCATTTGGCTAATAATAAGTTTTTGATTTTATTTTTGTAACTGTTAAAAGAAGCAATCTCCTGCACTTCACCAGGAAGTTTATTGTACAATTTCATTCCCATAAATTTAAAACAATTTTCTAATCTTGATGTTTTATACTGGGGTATTCGGAGCTTATTAGAATTTCTTGTATGGTAATCATGTCGATGAGCATTAGTTTCAAATTGATTGAAATATTCTTTGACAAACAGAAGAGTGCGGTAAATGTACAGACTATAGAATAACAAGATTTTGTATTTTATAAACGTTGGTTTACAAGTTTCCCGAAATTTTAGCCCGAATATTTTTCGAATAATTTTTTTCTGAGTTACAAAAATTTTACAGCTGTCAATAGAATTTCCCCACAGTAGTATGTTGTAACTCATGTGACTGTAAACAAGGCCGTAATAGATATTGATCAGTGCTGATATCGGCATAGTATCTTTTATTCTACAAATAGCATAAAAGGATTTTTTAAATTTTGTATTTATTGCATTGACTTGTTCAGTCCATCTCAAACGGCAATCTATATTTAAACCTAAAAATTTTGTAGTTGTAACTGACGAAATAAGTATATTGTCAAATTTAAATGATAATGAGTATACATTGCTAAGAAAATTTTGTAAATGAAAATATAAAAATTGAGTTTTATCAACGTTTACTATTAATCCATTTGCTTTGGACCAATCTACAAATGACTTAAAAACACCGTTGGAAAATTATATAAGTTCCTCTTTACTAGGCGCAGAAATCGCTAGTGCAGTATCATCTGCGTAAATAGTAATAACACGAGATTTAATGTAATCAGGAAGATCATTCATAAAAAGAATAAATATAAGCGGTCCTAAAACAGATCCTTGAGGGACTCCTTTATCAATATTGTAAACTGTCGAAGTGTCGAATATACATAAATATACATATACAAAAAAAATATATAATATCCTAAATTTTGTGGGTGGCCCGTTTTCGCTGACGCGCAGTGTATTCCTTTTTACTCAGAATGTTTAACTTTGACATTAAAATTTTTTATTTGAATATAAAAAACAACTTCAACGCTTTTCTGAGCTTTTCATTTCATACTTTGTGTTATAATCCGAAAAGCTCTTAAACGGAAGTGCTATTGTTACATGTAGTGGAAATTTTAATATGTGAAATCGTTTCAACACTTTTTAATTACAGTCTAAAATACCGTAAGTGCATAATAAATATTTAGTTAAGCGTTTTAATTTAGAACTTAAAGTCGGCTATTGCTTTAACAGAAAAATATTAATTTAATTAAAAACACGCAATTGGACCTCGTAAGTCGTACGTTTTTATCCGTAACCGGAAGTAAAATTAGAAGCCGATATTTGAATCCTTTGTATAACAACTTTACGTTAACACGTAAAATTAACTTCTCAAACCAGTCAACAATTTCGTTTCAACTTGATTCTGCTCGCAAAGACCAATTTCACCACTTTATTTCTCACTTTTCGAAAAGTGGACTGCTGTCCCCAGATATATTTTACACCGTGCCTATTTTTTCTCTCGTCAAAATCAGACTCCACACTCTCATCCCTTCCATCCATCATTTTACACCAATCACAAAACATCCTTTTTACCCAATACACCCATATTATCATTTTTTAAGAATCGATTTAATTTGTATACAACTTTCCAATTTGTTAAATTCTGGGAGACATCAATTATTAATTACTTTCATTGCTAAACAAAAAGCCTTACATTCTAAACTAAATACATTTGTGTACCGCTTAACCTTCTTCGAATTTTTTTTTATCAAATATCTTGTTGTCCATTGCAAAGCGAAATAAACGGTATTGTCTAATCTTGATCGCACCATTGTTTAAGTCCGTTCAAAAACACATTAAGAAAAATCACCTTCTTATCGATTTCACTTTTCCGCGAAAACACTGATTACCAACTAAATTATCCTATTACAATTTTGGTCATATACAGGGCGATGAATATCTATAATGTCGTGGTCTTCTAATATAAATTTATTTTCTAAAATTTTCCCATAAAATTTTACATCAATATATATATTATAAAAACGTCATCGTAGTCATTACCTTGATGAGAGTAATTTGTAGAATGGAAACCAAATCAAAGTAAAAAAAAATTGAGATTTATGCTCTACACTAGTTCAAAGAAAGCTAGAGTATGAAAGAATAGAATGTTATTTCGATAAATAAAATTTGATATTTTACAGCTCATGATAAATTGCTTGAATGAGGAAAGATCCACCACTAACAACTATATCTTGGAGATTTATTGAATAGTCATTGACACACTTCGCACATTTCTGATAAGAGCTTCATACATTACCAATAAAACATATCCAGCAAGTTAAATGGATTGAGTAGTTCCAAGCCGAGAAACAACTCATCTTGTACGACAAACAAATCTCTTCCGAATCACGTCCTCCTTACAACTCATTTCTTAATTGCCAGTAATATTTTCCAGAGCTTTCCAATAACTCGTTGTTTTGAAATCCTTAAAAAATTACAAGATGCTCTGTGTAGACTGTATTTTTCTATGGATATCAAACTTGGAGATTGGAAGCAGATACCAGGAATAAAATCGAGACATTCGAGATGTAGTTGTATCAAAGAATACTCAAGATACTGTGAACTTGTACAACTAGAAAAGAAGAAGTTCTGCTAAGAATAAGACATCAATTAACTCTATTTAACATCATTAAAGACGTAAATTAGAATATGTTAAGCATGTAGTCAGGAGATAAAGTATGTGTTCCTTGCCACAACAGAGATCACGTTTAATACAAGACCAATTGCTACACGTAGCCCAAGACTAAACTCAAAATTGTAAGCATAAATCCAATATTGAATGTAAGCATGAATCCAATCTCAATATTGTAAGCAGGAAGCCGACGTTCCATGCGAGCATGTTATTGAATTGTTTGTTTTAACCTGAACAAATAAATGGTCTACTTCACGTCAAATTTCTGCAATGACTTCAATGATTTTCATTCTCAATTTTCATTTCCTTAATCCAACGTTTACTAATATGCTACTACTGACTTCATCCCTTTTCCTACCTGTCTACAGACATTATGCTTAGACATTGCGACTTAAGTCTTTTTCTTTATCTGTTTTCACCACCGCTAACTGCTACTCTTGAAGGCAAAATAACGCGAAACTTGCTCTGGGTTCAATCTCAGTACGAAAACGAATATTCAATCTCTCTCTTCTGTTAGCTTTCATTGGCCACAAATCTCTTCACGTGCTTGAACCTTTATCTGGGTTTCATTATCGCTGAAAAAACGCTTTTACTCTGTCTGTAATAGTGTAAGACAATAATCCGATATAAACAAACCAAGTGCGCGAAGCAATTGCGTTTGAAACCGGAATATGTGACGTTATAGAATCGCGAAGGGTAAAATAGTGACTTGGTAAGATTTTTTATAAATTTTAACATTGTCTGTATTATTATAATACCACTCTAAATTCCAATTGAACTAACATTCAAAAACATACAGTCCACACAACTGAAATTTGTGTACATACATAGATTATGAAAAAATAGGATGTTAGTTCGATAAATAAGACTTGATATTTTACAGCTCATAATAAATTGCTTGCATGAGGAAAGACCCGCCACTAACAACTACATCTTGGAGATTTATTGAATAGTCATTGACACACTTCGCACATTGCTAATAAGAGCTTCATAAATTACCAATAAAACATATCCAGCAAGTTAAATGGATTGAGTAGTTCCAAGCCGAGAAACAACTCATCTTGCACGACAAACAAATCTCTTCCGAATCACGTCCTCCGCTTAAAACTCATTTCTTAATTGCCCGTAATATTTTCCAGAGCTTTCCAATATCTCATTGTTTTGAAATCCTTAAAAAATTTACAAAATGCTATGTATAGACTGTATTTTCCTATGGATGTCAAACTTGGAGCTTAGAAGCAGATACCAGGAATAAAATCGAGACATTCGAGATGTAGTTGTGTCAAAGAATACTCAAGATATTGTGAACCTGTACAACTAGAAAAGAAGAAGTTCTGCTAAAAATATGACATCAATTAACTCTACTTAACATCATTAAAGACCTAAATTAGAATATGTTAGGCATATAATCAGGAGATAAAGTATGCGTTCCTTGCCACAACAGAGGTCACGTTTAATACTAGACCAATTGCTACACGTAGCCCAAAACTGAACTCAAAATTGTAAGCATAAATCCAATATTGAATGTAAGCATGAATCCAATCTCAATATTGTAAGCAGGAACCCGAAGTTCCATGGGAAAATGTTATTGAATTGTTTGTTTTAACCTGAACAAATAAATGGTCTACTTCACGTCCAATTTCTGTAATGACTTCAATAATTTTCTTTCTCAATTTTCATCTATTCCTTAATCCAACGCTTACTAATATCCTACTACTGACTTCATCCCACTTCCTACCTGTCTACAGACATTATGCTTAGACATTGCGACATAAGTCTTTTTCTCTATCTGTTTTCACCACCGCTAACTGCTACTCTTGAAGGCAAAATAACGCGAAACTTGCTCTGGGTTCAATCTCAGTACGAAAACGAATATTCAATATCTCTCTTCTGTTAGCTTTCATTGGCCACAAACCTCTTCACGTGCTTGAACCTTTACCTGGGTTTCATTATCGCTGAAAAAACGCTTTTACTCTGTCTGCAATAGTGTGAGACAATAATCCGATATAAACAAACCAAGTGCGCGAAGTAATTGCGTTTGAAACCGGAATATGTGACGTGATAGAATCGCGAATGGTAAAATAGTGACTTGGTAAGATTTTTTATAAATTTTAATATTGTCTGCATTATTCTAATACCTCTCTAAATTCCAATTGAACTAGCATTCAAAAACATACAGTCCACACAACTGAAATTTATGTACATACCTCTATTGTAACCACACTCAGTACAGAAAAAAACTAGAGTATGAAAAAATAGGATGTTAGTTCGATAAATAAGACTTGATATTTTACAGCTCATAATAAATTGCTTGCATGAGGAAAGACCCGCCACTAACAACTACATCTTGGAGATTTATTGAATAGTCATTGACACACTTTCGCACATTGCTGATAAGAGCTTCATAAATTACCAATAAAACATATCCAGCAAGTTAAATGGATTGAGTAGTTCCAAGCCGAGAAACAACTCATCTTGTACGACAAACAAATCTCTTCCGAATCACGTCCTCCTTACAACTCATTTCTTAATTGCCCGTAATATTTTCAAGACATCGTCGGCAATTCGTTAAGATCAACTAGACGGCGTTTTCCTTAATCCGGAACATGGCGGCTCGCTGAGGAGGTTTATATTAAAATTCTCTTTAATTTATTACGGTACGGAACCGGTTCCGGGACGAGACACAGGAAAAAAAGATAATGTTTACACGGAAATAGGGGTTTACGAAAAAAAGTAAGTACGAGAGAATAATTACTGTGAGAGATCGTGGGGAATGCTAATCGATATTTGCAAACCGGGTTATAACGTCATAAAGACATAAATCCTGCCAAGAAAGACATAAATTTTTATAAACGAACATTAGAATCGTTTATTTAGTAAACAAGATCAGATATTACAAAATAAATTAAATTAAAAATATCATAATCAAAGCTTTTCATTCCGGATGGAATGTGCCGCTCTTACTTAGAGCCTCTGATTCGGAGCACACTAGTTCGCTCCCAAGGTAAAAAACCCTCTTAATTACATACTAGTTCGCTCCGAAAACCATAACCTAGTTCGCTCCCATGGTTAAGCGGATTAAGTATTTATCTTTTAAGTTCCAGGAAAATTAATATCGGAAAAATTGGTACTGTGACTTTTGTATTTTATATAGAAATAATATTTATAAAATATTGGTTGTTACATATTTATATATGTAAATACATAATATGAGACAGTGCAATTAGATTATTTAGATTTAGCTCAATAAATGACCGTTTTGAAGTGTAATTTTACTCGTTACGACGGATTTGCTTGAAAATCTGGATTCAGGTTCTACATACCCTCCACTTCAAAGTTGGACTTGTGCCGTTGGTTTTTACTTGAGGGGTAAAAGCCATCCCTCCTCACAGGTGAGAAAATATACATTTGAAATAAGTCCAGAAATGGATAAATTTACTTATTCTAAGGAATTTTATTCTAGAGAGTTTTTTTAACCGAGTTAATAATTTTCGAGTTATTTGCGAGTAAAAATGTTTATTTTTCGACAAATAACACGTTTTCGGGCGTTTTTTTCTCAAATAACTGAAAAAATAAGTATTTTGTTGAAAAAAAAATATGCTTAGCAAAAATACAGCTTGTTTAATTTCGCTGTGTATCAACTTCAATGGTTTTTCACACAAATCGTCCGTTGCCTTCCGCTTAACACCATTACTTAATTTTTGCCGGTTTAACGCTGTTTTTGATAAACTTTCATGGATGTGGTTGTCACTATATTCAACTATACTGTTACAAATATAGTTTTAACAAATGCTTTGCAACTTCTTTCTACACACTGCCAACGTTATTAGCAAGCATTTTTATGGAAGTTATATTTGTAATTGTCAATAAATAACATAGAATTGCCCTTTTCGCTTAACATTTATCACTTATTTCAGATTTCTCTATCATGAACTAAAGACATTCAAACCGTAGGTAACTAAAGTAATAATGTTCAGATTTGCACCACCCCTGTATCTTATAAAATTTCAGGTGAATACTAATTACCAATATTTTCAAAGGAGTATATCCCTTGCAATTTCTTATAGGAAAAAACTCAATCAAATATTGAACAAGGGAATATGAGCTCTATTTTTGTGATACATATATGGTTATAATTTTAATATAATTTTAAGTAAGAAGTATTTTTATATTTAGGTAAATACAAAGTTTCAGAAATATTTATTAAACATTGTATTAATAAAATGTATCAAAGTGCCTGCTTTATGAAGGAAACATTGTCTATATACGCTAAATTTGGCTATTCATTATTATTCATTATGTACCCAGTGAAGGCATTTTTAAACTATCTTTACTAAGAAATATATGGTCGGAGAGAATTTACCTATGCCCCTTTTCTATAGGGTATTAAAATTTGGCCGCCGGAGCGAACTACTCGTAGTATATGCCCCTCTGATTCGCTTATTGCGGTGAATTACTCCACATTCTTCTAATGTATTGTCAAAGTTTGTTGTATGACTGGGCTTTAGTTACAATTTTCTTCCACTTCTTTTGATATGTGCATAGTTCTGTCTGTCAGCTCAAATGACATTTTACTTATTGCTTATTCTAATGCCAAATTGAAAAGAAACGGTGATAAGGGATCTCATTGTCTATGTCCTGATGTTATACACAATGGCATCGGTGTTCTCTTTTATATCTTATAATGAACAAGTGTTGTTTTTCCTCTTAAGTCGATGCACATTCACTATGCAGACGTTCATCTTACGATTCAGATCAGTGTGTGTCTTTATTTATCATCATCGTCATCAGTGGCATCACAACTCCTTATGAGCCAAAGCCTTCTTCATTCGACCATATCTCTAACTAGTGATGTAACGAATGTAATTTTTTGAACATTCGCGAATACGAATGCGAATGCGAATATTTGCTACCGAAATTCGCGAATGCGGATATGAATGCGAATATTCAGTTTTTAAAAAAAAATTTCTGTTTTTGTAATGTTTTCTAAATGTATAATGAGAAGTTAATTAATATTTAGTATAAAACAAAGTCTAAAGAGAAAGGTATTCGATCAGTGCGTCCTCCCAGTCTTGACGTACGGATCAGAAACACTTACCTTAACTAAAGCCTCGGCTACCAAACTAAGAGTCACGCAGAGAAGAATGGAGCGGTCAATGTTAGGAATAACTCTGCGAGACAAAATCAGAAACGAAGAAATCAGGAGAAGAACAAAGGTGACTGACGTCATCGAGAGGATAGCCAGGTTGAAGTGGAGATGGGCAGGACACGTAGCCAGAATGACAGATGGGCGATGGACGAAGAGGTTATTGGAATGGAGGCCAAGAGAAGACAAGAGAAGCGTCGGTCGACCGCCTACAAGATGGACTGACGACTTAAGAAAGGTAAATAAAAACTGGATGAGGGCGGCGCAGGATAGATGGGGTTGGAAACGAGGGGAGGAGGCCTATGTTCAGCAGTGGACTTTTGAGGCTGGATGATGATGATGATGATAAAACAAAGTGAATCTTAAGCTTTATTACATAATACCAATAGTCCAGAAAGCCACTGCGCATCCGCTAGGAAAAATATTCCGATTCGGATTTTTTGCACAATCTTACTCAAAAAGGACCTCTTTTAACAAATTTGCATGTTGCCAGGACCAAAAGTGGGTCAAAAATTTTTTAAAGGTTTTTTTTGTTTTTTCCTAAAACTATTTTTTTGGCACCGAACAAATTTTTTTTAGGTTTTTTGGATCGTTCCAAACAGAAAAAGTATTTAGTGACATTTCTCTAAAGTTGATAGTTTTTGACATATAAGCGAATAAAAATTGAAAAATTGCGAAATCGAACATTTTTAATAACCCTCAAAAACTATGTGAAAAACTGAAAATTTGAATGTGGCCAAGGTAGGTAGATATTCTTTAAACATCGATTGATGAAATCCCAAGAGTTTTTTGCAATACAATATTCAAAACTCCTTTGTTTTTTATTTGCTAATCAAGCGTGCGCGACACTATTTTATACTGACGACAGTATGGTGCAAATGAAAGGAATAAATTCGTTATTTCGTAAACCGGTGACTTTAAGGAAAAATCCCGAAACAGGTCGATTTTTATTTTTAACTTATGATATTGTGGCATACTCTATGGTATACTAGTGACGTCATCCATCTGGGCGTGATGACGTAATCGATGATTTTTTTAAATGAGAATAGGGGTCGTGTGCTAGCTCATTTGAAACTTTCTTAAATTCTCTATTCAGTAATATAAACGTTTACAAAATTATTTATACAGGGTGTCCTTCTACTTATTTTTTTGTCAAATAATTTAATTTAATAAAAAAGTTTGGGACACCCTGTATAAATAATTATGTAAATGTTTATATTACTGAATAGAAAATTAAAGAATCTTTCAAATGAGCTAGACACGACCCCAATTCTAATTTAAAAAAATCATCGATTACGTCATCACGCCCAGATTAATGAGGTCACTAGTATACCATATATGCCACAATATCATAACTTAAAAATAAAAATCGACCTGTTTCGGGATTCTTCCTTAAAGTCTCCGGTTTACGAAATAACGAATTTATTCCTTTCATTTGCACCATACTGTATACACATGCAACGGTGGAAAATAGTGTCGCGCACGCTTGATTAGCAATTAAAAATCAAAGGAATTTTGAATATTGTATTGCAAGAAACTCTTCGGTGTTTCATCAATCGATGTTTAAAGAATATGTACCTACCTTGGCAACATTCAAATTTTCAGTTTTCCACATAGTTTTTGAAGGTTAAAAATTGCCGATTTCGCAATTTTTCAATTTTTAATCGCTTATATGTCAAAAACTATCAACTT
This sequence comes from Diabrotica virgifera virgifera, assembly GCF_917563875.1. Lineage (NCBI taxonomy): Eukaryota > Metazoa > Arthropoda > Insecta > Coleoptera > Chrysomelidae > Diabrotica > Diabrotica virgifera. The sequence continues at coordinate 243,335,478 of NC_065448.1, read as the reverse complement.
TAGAGAAAAGTCACTAAAGACCTTTTTGGTTTGGAATAATACAAAAAACCTAAAAAAATCTTTGTTCCATGCAGAAAAAATAATTTTAGGAAAAAAAAAATTTTGACCCACTTTTGATCCTTATGTATTAAATAGTGTGATGTTATGCCTTCTGGTCCCAATTAATTAAAACTCAGGTTTTCCGATAACATTATATTTAATTCGAAGCCGATGATTCACTACATAAGTTGTTTACAATATTAACTTGACCTATCCTATACGTGAATACCTTACAACTACATCGATAATCATAATAATCTTTCTCGACCGAGTTAATGTTTATATACACATTTAAATAATAACAAAACATGACAATTCAATGTTACTTGCGGTTATTGATACAAGAACAGATACTACATGGATTAATGACTTTGAATGAGTTTTAAACATCTTTTGTACAGGGTGATATTATAATACCATACCTCCCCGTTTTGTTAAAATTACATATTTTTAAAATGTGATGCTCCTCTTTCCCTTTTACAAAAATGTTTATGATTACCTAATACTATTTTCAAAAATTAAATTTCCTAACTATCCTAACTAACTGTAACATGGTACGTTTCAGAGTTTTTTTTTATCCTAAAAATTGTTTATTATTATCACTAATTCACTTTCTGTTCCGTCTTGCTTTTTAGTCTTTTCTCCATTCACAAAACGGTGTCCACATAAAAACAGTGACTAAACCTATCGGGATTTTTAATATAGTCTTTTAGTGCCTATATGCATCTCCTATAAGCAGGGGAATAATCTAATCTACCTAACTAAAAATCTCGTATCTAACTAAAAGTCCTAAGCTAAGCTAATATTACTCGAATAAGTAAAAAAAAAATGTATCCTTTACTCTATTAATAATTCCTATTTCAGTCTTCTTTTGATTTATTTATATATGTCTTACTAACTTTAAAATAATATACCTATTGGCTACGTGCGTCTCCCCTCTACTTACAGTCACGTGACACGCTGTCAGATTTTGTAAGGACGTTTTAACATTGAGTCTTATGGGATTATTTTGTTAAACTTGAATATTTTATTTTGTAGTGATAATAACCGAAAAAAATTGTTAGAATTCATTAGTTATTAATTTATACTGTAATTTATAGTGCAACAAAAATATTTTCTTTTGCGTTAATAAAGATTTATTGACATAAACTGCGATAGTGAGGTTATGTATACAAAATCGAACTGATAATCAATATTGGAAAGTGAAAAATTTATATCAGATTAAGTGCGTTTTTATTTTCTATTTATATTAATACATAATATCACTAGCGTGACACGGCATTTTTTTTAAATGTCTCATTTAAACATACACAAAGCGTCCTTATAAAATTTCAAAAATCCGCCACCATGAGCAGGTCGGTCGATTTTGCTTTGACACTTTGTTAACGCTCGGGGCGAATAATAAAAATGTAATCTCTCTAAAAAACTTCTAATGTGTCTCTAAAAACTTCTAATAACTCTCTTGTACCTATAATAAAGATTTAATCTCTGTTGCTGAATGTCTAAAAATTTCACATTTTGTGTCCCTTTGCTTACTATCTACTAACACTTATTGTAAGATATTGTCTATCCTTAATTCAAACACTTCCATTTTCCGCGAAAATTTAACCTGAATTCATTATATACATTTAAAAATAAGTTATTTATAATTTACATTACTTTAGAGCAAAAAAAAAAATTACAACTTTAATTCTTAACCACAATTCAATGATTAGCTACTTATTTGATTAGTATATTATTCTTAATTCTGCTTGTTTATTTTGACATTTCTTACAAATTTTATGTCTCTTCTTTCATTTTTTCCACATATTTTAATAAAATTCTCTTTTTTCCTTTCTTTTCTTCTTGTCTGGTACTACAACTCATATAATTAATTTTTCTTCATATAATAGCACTTCTACAGTGTACATAATTCATCTTCATATACATATTTCATATAACAATCATATATCATTTCATATAACATCATAATCATCACTTCATATACTAGCTCCGATACCTTCGTTTTACCTTAATAAAAGAGGTTTCACTCGGATGTCTTAGTTCTCCGCCAATATTAACCCGAATTTTCGCCCTGATCTGTACGCACCATTTAGGTGGTATAGTTAACTCAAAACACGAAATAGGTATTTTATGCGGTTCAAATTCTTCTAAAAATATCACAACCTCAATCCCTTGCTTTGAGGCCGTTGTTTATTCACGAATAATCATGAATAAAATAGGTACCCTTCAAAACACAGAGTGGGTCTCTAATAAGCTTCCAAGCTTCTATAAATCACTTAGTACCTTCCTAATTTGACAAGAGCAGTGGGTTTCTTATTGTCTCTAGTTGCCTCATAATATTTAGCTTATAATATTGTTAGTTCTTCTTCTTATCTATATAGTCCTCCAGATTCTTTATCTCGACTCTTCAGGTCGGTTCGTTAAAAATATATCTCTTGCTTATAGCAATGTTTGTCTTAAAGCTCTTATATCAACGTATGTCATCACTAATCATTATTCATTAAAAAAATATCATTTATCACTCAAAAAAATATTAATTCAGGTTCATCTCATCCAAAATTTAACACAAAATCGATGAAAATGTATCTATAGAATCAATAAATATCAATAATAAAAACAAAATGGCTAATAAAAATTCAATAATAGTATACATATTCGAAACAAATTCAATTCAAAATTCAAAAACCGCCTATGCAAAAGTTAGATAAAAATATTCAAAATCAGTTCATATCTCAAAATTCGATAGAATTTTTTTTGGAAAAAATTCGATATTCCATACAATATTTAAAAATAACCGTACTAAAAATCGAAATCGGATAGAGATTTTTCAAATAAATTTAATAACAATTCAAAATTCAATAAAAATTCAAGAATAGCATATATAATAAACTTCTATCAAAATATTCAATTCAAAAATCACTTCATATTTCAAAATTTATAGATATTCTTAAAAAAAAATCGATACTTCATAAATTATTCATAAATCAGCAAAGATAAATATTCAATGTTCAATAATAATATAAAACGAGGGAAGCATTTTTAATAAAGATAGACATTCTTACTTACATTTTATTTCCAATTTGTCTTTACACTGTCGCTCACTGGGTTTCCTGTCCATCTTCGCCGTCTCCGTTTCCAATTTGTTGCCGCCATCTCTGCTCCTTTCAGAAGACCTCCTCTAATCTGCAGGATCAGCCATGTATTAAATAGTGTGATGTTATGCCTTCTGGTCCCAATTAATTAAAACTCAGGTTTTCCGATAACATTATATTTAATTCGAAGTCGATGATTCACTACATAAGTTGTTTACAATATTAACTTGACCTATCCTATACGTGAATACCTTCCAACTACATCGATAATCATAATAATCTTTCTCGACCGAGTTAATGTTTATATACACATTTAAATAATAACAAAACATGACAATTCAATGTTACTTGCGGTTATTGATACAAGAACAGATACTACATGGATTAATGACTTTGAATGAGTTTTAAACATCTTTTGTACAGGGTGATATTATAATACCATACTTACAACATGCAAATTTGTTAAAAGGGGTCCTTTTTGAGTAAGATTGTGCAAAAAATCCGAATCGGAATATTTTTCCTAGCGGATGCACAGTGGCTTTCTGGACTAAAAATAATAAACTAAAGTGAAAGTTAATAATGTGATTATACGAGGTTACCTTTTTTTAACCTTAGGATGACCAAACGGGGGAAATTGTGACCCAAGCGTATGTTTTTCTTTAATAAATTCAAAAGTATTTTCAATTTTTAACTCATTATTTTTTATTTGACTTTAATATCATTCTAGATATCCTCATATTTTGAAATAAAAAAACTCCCTATATTTTACGAATAAAAAATATATTCTGAAGTTGATGTTTAGTAAAATACCGTCTATTATGTGTAATTCCAAGTAGTTTTACGCTAATGACGTCGACTTTGCAAAGTAACAAGACACTTACTCAACATACACACTACACATGACACTAATACTCATGTTGTGACTGGCTGAATGATATAAAGTTCATGCAAAAAAAAAATTTTAAAAAAAAATTTAAAAAAATAAAAAAAAAATTAAAAAAAAAACTTCATTTTTTTGTTAATTGTCATTTTTGACCTGGGGTCATTTCCCCCCCCCCCTTGGTCATCCGTGTAACAAAAAAAGGTTAGTCATCGGAAGGTTAATAAATAAAAGATGAAAAGAAGTGGATAGATTTTGATTTTATTAACCTAATGTTGTCTTCAAATTATTTTTTTCTGATATTCATATTCGCAAAACATTGGCACAAATTTCGCGAATGCAAATACGAATGCAAATATGCAAAAATATGAGAATATTCGCGAATGCGAATGCGAATACGAATATTCGTTACATCACTATCTCTAACATCCCTTCTCCACCCTCTTTGTGTTTCGTTCAATTTGCACTTCGGCTTTAGTTTTTAGATTTCTAGAACAATTTCCGAAGTGGAAAACATCAAAATGTATCTCAAACTGAAATTATAGTCAGGTATCCATTAGCTAATAATAAATTCGCTTGTAATGATACGCTACGAGCACGCACCGACAGCTAGAACCGTGGGAGTTCCACCATCCGCGTAGCACGATACCCCACTCATTTCTTTCGCTTCTCCCCGCTACCTCACTTCTCCGAAACAGCCCAAGCAGAGAGATACTTAAGGAGGCCACCGAACGGACATTCTCCAGTCCTGAAGCGACAGCTCTGGGGTCCAACACCAGCCAAGCGAAGTGAGCAAGGCAGGCCGACCTGAGTAGCGAATTGCACCGTAATGAAGTGATTTGCAAACTGAGGCAGGCCGACTTGAGCAGCGAGGCGCACCGTATTGAAGTGGTTCCCAGGCTCATAATTAAACGCTAGCCGTGAAGTGAACGAGCTCCTGATAAATTATTAATATTTTGATCGCGTGACTGTTTTGTATCTTACACTGTAGTGAGGTGTAAGGATACTTCATCTTATTATTAATTTTCTTTTTCTTTTGCCGACTATTTAGGGGGACTTCTCTGCAACGGGGCATTATACAGAATTATATTTTATGTTGATCTGTACATAATTTACCTTAAATATATTTATTTTGTTTTTAACCTGTGTTTTACTGAGTCTGTCGTCTTGAAAGAGCTACCCGTCCCACGCTGTAAAACGAAATCAAGAGACGTCTTATATTTAAGCTCGTTCAGAAAGCTCCATAAACATCATTACCGGTCCCGATCTTCTTAGCTTTCTTCAGAGAGTGTATATTATGACTATCTCTGAACGAACTAAAACAAATCCGACTGCTAGTTACCGAATTACAACAAAATAACATGATATGGATGCCGTGGCGACATCTGCATAAAACAATTTAAAGTTTTATTGAGACCAAGTTTCTGGTAACGCCTTCGCGGTTTCTATTATTTACACACGAACCGAATGCTGAAAACAAAGAAGGCCGGGGGAGATATATAATTTGCACCTCACTTCCTGTCTAAAACTTTGAATTATTATTTAGTTGTTTCCTATACGTATACATATAGGTACTATAGTACGTTCTTTAAAGGTAAAATATTGCAAAACCTCTAAATTTTAAAGAACCGCTTGGATTGACATTCAATTTGGCATACACATAGCTAACAAGTAAAAAAAAGAGATATTGTGCCGATGTGTGCTTTTGCCCTAGGGGTGAGTTTTACCCCCTTTTAGGGGTGAAAAATGTATGTTCGAAATAAATCCAGAATTAGCGAAAATGACTAATTATAAGCAGCTTTTGTTCTATAAAGTTTTTCATTAAGTTAATACTTTTCGAGTTATCTGCGAGTAAATATGTTAACTTTTTCACAAAATAACCACGTTTTCAGACGGTTTTTTGCAAATAACTCAAAAAGTAAGTATTTGGTCGAAAAAAAAAATTCTTATCAGAAATATAGCACGTAAAAAAGTGAAAAACATGGTGTATCTAGGTCACTATACATAGTAGAAGCAGAGTTACAGCTAATGAAAAATAGGTTCATATTCGTTAAATTCCAAATCGAATATTTTAACGTGCCATAACCAAAAAACAAAGCACTCTTTTGGGGAAAACTCAACTTTTTTAAAGTGTTTAAGAAACGCTTATTTTTGTTTTAAAAAAAAATTGTTTGCATCAAATGTAAACAAGTTACGCTCAAAATAAAGTTGGTCCCTTTTTTTGGTAAGAAATCGGAAAAATCACCCCCTAATTAGCCTGTCAAATGAACTTAATTGTTACCACTTCACAAGTTTTTTACTCGCGTATGTATTGATTATACGATCTGTAAGTTTCATCGGTTCAAAGCCCTTATTTTTGAAAGAGCTGTAGTTAAAAGGGCTTAAACGAATCACTTATCACGAGTGTATGCAAATTTAGAAACACCGATTCTTAACCAATTTTTGTCTTACAGAAAAACTAAAAAATACAAAACATTCAGAGAAGGAAAGCCGACTTTTTTATTGTTTAAGACTTTTGGTATATCTAACAATTTTTAAGTTATTTTGAAAAAAAGCATTTTTTTCAAAATTAAAATTTTTAAAAATTTTATTTTAGAACCAAATTTTTTCAAAAATAAGCACTTTGAATCGATGAAACTTAGAGATCATATAAACATAATATATGTAAAGTAACTTGTAAAACGGTAACGATTAATTTCATTTAAGTTGCTAATTGGGGGGTGATCTTCCTGATTTTTTTTTACCAAAACAAAAGGGACCAACTTCATTTTGAGCGTAACTTGCTTAAATTTAATGCTAGAAATTTTTTTTATAAAAACAGAAATAATGCTTTTTTAAACACTTTGAAAAGTTGTAATGTGCTTTCCGAAAGAATGCTTCATTATTTGGATATTTCAAATTGAATTATTCTATTTGTAATTTTTCGAAGATGAACCTACATGTTTTTCATTATCTATATAATATAGAGACCTAATATATATACCGTTTTTTTTTCACTTTTTGTAGGCTATAGTTTTGCTAAGAATATTTTTTTGACAAAATGCTTACGTTTTGAATTCTTTGCAAAAACCCGTCCAAAAACGTGGTTATTTTGTTTTGGATCAAACATGAATATATTCACTTGCAAATAACTCGAAATGTATTGATTTGGTGAAAAAACTCTATAGAACAGAAGTTGCTTAAAATTAGTCAGTTTATCCATTTCGGGACTTAACTTGGACATATATTTTTTCACACTTGAGATGGGGTGAAACTCACCCCCAAGGCAAAAGCACATATCGGCACCATATCACTTTTTTCTTTGACATATTAGCTATGCGTATGCCAAATTTCATGTCAATCCAAGCGGTTCTTTAAAATTTACAGCAAAAACCGTGAAAGAATGTACTACTACTAAACAAACAAGAACATATTTATTATTATTAAGGAGTGATATTTAAAAATTGGTACAAAATTCAATATTTTTTATGAGTTTTTATCATGTCACGCGCAATGTTAATAGATTTTTATTGTCCGCACAATTTTATTATATTTTAATAATAAACGGCATAAGCATGAAAAACATGTTCTCGAAAAATTTGTATACGAGGTAAACAATAATTAATATCTCTTCATGTTGATACGAGCTAACAAAGGTAACAAATAGAAACACATATATATTAAAAATAATAATAAAATAAAATGCTTCTGGAATATTAATTAAAGTCAACAAAGTCGCAACATAAGTAGTATTGATTAAATTTTATTTTAAAATTTATATCAAAGCGAAATATAATGATTCGATTTCATCGGGATTATTTTTATAAAACAAATAAAATCGCATCTACATAGAACCCCTAACTATTTTTTGAAGTACAGTGGAACCTCGATAACTCGGATTAATCGGGACCGCGGCCGATCCGGGTTATCGAAAATCCGGGTTAGCCGGAGAATATGGTAAAAATTAATAAAATACGGTATAGTACTTACAGATAAACTCCGTTAGAATTGAAATAACATGAAATATATATAAATATGAACAGTACCTACACATATTAATTACTAAAAACACGCAAACACAAAGCTAAGCAAAGCAAACCGAAGCGAAAAATACCACAATACTGTATTCATACTCACAATCCGAAGGATGTTTTGTTATTATGTATTAAGAACAGTGAAAACTAAGACCATTGATTATTTGATTAAAAAATAATTTTTTAAATAGTCTTTCTTAAACAATGCTAACACAATTTGAAAAAAAAAATAAAGGAATAATACAGACAGGTGCCTGTTGTTTCTGCCGGCTTGTGCCCATGAGACATTTTTACTATCTATAGTTCAAATTACACAAATACACATTATCTCTCAAATATTATATTACATACATACATTTTTATTGTTGAAATGTTTATCTCATAATTAACTATTTTGATGGGAAATAAGCCACAATTAAATTGAAAAAATAATTTTATTAACATTTCGACGCCCAGAACGGGTGTCATTGTCAAAATACAAAATATGTACTGAAAATCCAAATGTTTATCTGATGAAAATCGGTTCGCGATAGCCGGACTTCCGGGTTATCGGGGGCCGACTTATCGGGGTTCCACTGTACTTATAAACTTAAATATTTTCTAAAAGGTGAAGGTACCACAACAAAGACTTTTGTGTATTAGTTACTGATAACTAAATGCAGTTGCAAATTTTTATCATAATTAACCTTCCGATGACCAACCTTTTTTTGTTACACGGATGACCAAGGGGGGGAAAAATGACCCCAGGTCAAAAATGTCAAAAATGACAATTAACAAAAAAATAAAGTTTTTTTTTTAATTTTTAATTTTATTTTTTTTGTGGCATGAATTTTATGTCATTCAGCCAGTCACAACATGAGTATTAGTGTCATGTGTAGTGTGTATGTTGAGTAAGTGTCTTGTTACTTTGCAAAGTCGACGCCATTAGCATAAAACTACTTGAAACTACACATAAGAGACGGTATTTTACTAAACATCAACTTCAGAATACATTTTTTATTCGTAAAATGTAGGGAATTTCTTTATTTCAAAATATGAGGATATCTAGAATGATATTAAAGTCAAATAAAAAAATAATGATTTAAAAATTAAAAATACTTTTGAATTTATTAAAGAAAAACCTACGCTGGGGTCACAATTTCCCCCGCTTGGTCATCCGAAGGTTAAATAATGCGGAAGTGGAAAACACATAATAATTATCTAGAATCCGTATTTGATAATAAATCCAATTTGGTTATAGAATACATTTTTCGAGATAAATCTGCTCAAATTATATATCTGGAACTCCCCAAAAGAGGAAAAATGTATAATGGAAACAACTTGGAAAACTGGAAGTCTTATCTTTATAGAAATAGTAATATAACTGCAACAGAATACTTTTTTCAGTTTGTTAAAAGCATTTCTTGCTTGTCCTATTATTGCTACAATCTCTTTTGTGTATTCATTATTTTCATTAATTATTGTACCCAGATTTATATTTTTCAGCTTTTTAATTCGTTCTCTATGTATTGTTAAGCTTTATTGGTGCTGCTGGGCTTAAGGGATTAACATTCTGTTTTGTGTTTAGGGACAGTCCGTTTTCTTCACTGAGTTCTACCACTCTGTCAACTATTTCTTGTAAATCTTCGAAGATACTCCGCTAATAAAATAGTGTCGTCGACAAACCGTAGGTATATTATTGATTGGTCGGTCATTTACTTTTATTCCCGTATTTTATTGAAGTTATACTTCTTTCGGCGCGATTGAGAGTAAAATTTTATAATACTGCGCGCATGCGCACACAGACAATATGGTGTTTATTTGCTAAATCTTCCAAGTTATGTATAAATATATCAGTGCCAGAAAAGGTGTGAAAAGAATATATTAGTGTTTTTAGTAAATATATTTATTATAATTTTTGTGTCTTTGGATTTGTCTTCCTCAGGAGTAAGATGAGTATTATTAAAACATTTTATTGTATATTTATTATACTTCACCTTGTCTGTTTGTTACCGTGAATTGTCATTAGGTACGTCCGAACCGATACAGACACAGTCCCCGTAGCGTATTTGGTATACTATTCGGCCAGAGATCGAGAGGTCTTGAGTTCGAATCCGGAGAAATCCTATACTTTTTTTTAATTTTTTTGAAAGCGGTAAGCACAAAATTAGTTTGGTGTTTACAAAAAAATTAAAACAAACTGTTTAAAGTATATATTTATTTTTAAGAAATCATATAATAGAAGTATAACTTCTTACGTGCGTACAAAGTACACACACATTATTTTTTTGAAGAAGACGTTGTGCTCTTGTCAAGTTTTTCTTTTCAAGTCATTCGATAAGGCGGTCATGTCTGACCTTATCGAAGGCTTAATTGTAATCCAAGAAACACATATATACTGACTGATTAAGATCAATGCCCTTCTGTACAAGTACATTTACAGCGAACAGGGCTTCCCTCGTTCCCATTTCTAAATCCGATTGGAGAATTCAATTCTCCATATGCAACAGAAATTATTGCTAAATTTTGTTATTTAATAGTTCTTTTTTAATCTTACATTGTCTTACATAATATGTATGTTTCTTTCCTTTGTGTGAGTTCTCTATGACTAAGACGACAGAAATCCACGCAATTTGCAAACCATCGTAATGCATGCGTGCCACCTATCGCGTTGAGATCTCTCAACAATGTTTTAAAAGCAGTTTAATTAATTTCTAATTAAAGTTCTCAAGCCATAATGTTTCTCAACTGACAACTAAAGCGAGCACAAATTTTTAATGGGCTAATGGTTACTCTAATTAAATCGACTAGGCGTTAGGCGAGAAAGTGTCGAGCCAACACATAATCGTCGGATAATCATAAATTAATTACTGATATAGGGGACGACCGTCGTGTTTAATAAAAGAAAAAACGTTGAACGTGATCTGAGTTGTGATTTCTTCATTTTTATCAGAAATATTAATACTCCATAGAAATTTGGGTAATACTTAACGCGTTAAGTAATAATAGACCTGAAAATTTTTTGCTCAATTAGAAATCCAATGAAATCAATTAATTTGTGGTCATCTGATTGAATACAACCAAAAAAACCAACATTATACTGAAAACAGATCCCATGGGCTGTTTTCACTCAATCATGTAGCTATGGATACCTACATTTCGTTTCATTTCGATTTTGACATTTCAAATATTCAATATTTCAAAATGTCACGATTTGGTTGTAATACTGATGAGAATATTAATGAAATTATCGAATCAAATATACCAAAGAATACTGTTTACAGTAAAAAATTTGTATGGAAAGCGTTTATGGACTTTTGCAATGATAGAAAATATGAATTCCAGCAAAAAATTTTCTATCCGAATAACCCTCGAACATTGATAACTGCTCAAAAATTTTTTAACAACTTTCTCAAGCTTGTTGCTTACAGGCAACAGACCTCCGCCTACGGCGTCGGTCTGTTTCCAAGCAACAAGCTTTCGAAATCTGTTATAAATTTTTTTCGAACAATTATCAATGTCCTTGGGTTATTACTACTGATAACCGATATACAAATACCAGGGCGCGGATTACGAATACTCGATACGAATCGTATCCGCCATGTTTTCCCATAAGGCGCTACGGTAAAACATGGCGGATACGATGCGTATCGAGTGTACGTAATCCGGGCCCAGGTAGGTATATAATATGACATTGTAAAGAAGATCAACAAAGGGAATTTCTAGTTGAGCCTTGAATCGATATAGGAGCTGGTTGGACTTCTGTGTGTAATGAAACACCAATCCCCAAATATACAAATTTATTTCACCTCAAACTGCAGCCCGAGAGACACCCAATATCTAGTTGTTAACAGTTACAATGTATGAAGCTAATAATGAATACATTATAATAAATGCTTATTTAGTGGCAATATATTCCTGGGTAACAGGCTCCACACTCTGTGATGTTATTACAAAAATATAAAAGAAGAAAAGATTTTATTAACTCGTCAGCATTTTTGTGTGCAACCTCCAAAATATATTGTTTATTATTTGTAATAATTAACAAAATTAGGAGGTCGCACATGCAAATACGATGACAAAATTACGTTAATATGATATACAGAGTGACAAAAATATTGTTTAATCTTCGGATATGAATTATGAATATTCGGTCTGGATCCCGCGTATGAAAAAAAAGTTGAATGATAGCAAGCTGAAAATGTGTTAATAGCTTAAGGGTGTCTAGTCGGATAATCTTTGATATATGAGAACACTGGAACAGGGGCAGTTTTAATTGTGGAACAGGTTAAAAATTTGGAACGGTCAGACCACGAAAACGGCACATTTATTTTGTCCGACAGAACAGACTTAAACTCTCCGAACCGAGATTAAACTCTCATGCAAAAATCAGACAGCTATTTATCACCTGTCATAATTCCTGTCATTTGACATATTCTATATTTTCCACTCATTAAAACGCCCATTTGGTGATAAATAGCAGTCTGATTTTTGCATAAGAGTTTAATCTTTGTTCGGAGAGTCTATTCTGTCGGACAAAATACATGTGCCGTTTTTGTGGTCTGACCGTTCCAAATTTCTAACCTGTTCCACAATTAAAACTTCCCCTGTTCCAGTGTTCCCATATATCAAAGTTTGTCCGACTAGACACCCTTAAGCTAATAACAAATTTTCAGCTTGCTATTAATCAACTTTTTTTTCATACGCGGGATCCAGACCTATATTTGAGAGTAAACATATTGAATTATGAATATTTGAGAGTAAACATATTGCAACGCGAAATGGCTTAAGGTAAGCTTTCGGATGTAAGTGAGGCTTACATCCGAAGATCGATAGAAGAGATCATGATGGTGATAATGGTTACTTAATACTTGTAGTCAAATAAAATTGCAAAAAAAAACATGAAATCCTTTATAAAAGATATATTTGTTAAAATCCCTATACAGAGCTACATCACAGAACAGAACTAGTTTTCAATCGGTTGACCGATCATCATCAGTGTTTTACTAAAACGTGTATAACCTGATAAAATGATGCAAAGTATTTAAAATTTTTAACAAAATCAATGGGAAAATCCCAATAGCTGGCTGTATACCATAATTAAAAAATCATACAGAAGTAAAAAACTTCGTTTGTATAATGGTATAAAAAAGTTTTATTAAAAAACATTAAAAGTCATCCAAAAAGATTTGCAAGACGTTTTCAATCTGGATCAGATCAACCTCAGTGCCTGGAACGAATTATTTCCACGTTAGAATGAATGCAAAAGGTTAAAATTGTGACTAGTTAAAGAAAAATGTGGTAATACTTACGTTCTGCCTAGTACATGAAACTAGCAACATTTTGAAATTGGTTATATCGAGAATTATGGTTTACATAATAATTGTATGATATTTATAGCGACTCCAAATCGATGTTACAAGATTAAATCTTTTAGGAGTGCTCAAAGGGCAACATAGTTCCCTGCTCGATAAGAACTTGTGGTTTTTACCAGTTCAATGGACACAGACCAACAAAAGTGAAGAAGATGACAATCTAATTATCAGACTGAACTGACATGACAAGACAGGTAGTCAATTTTTGGTTATGAATTTCAAATTATTAGTGTTGTTTAAAATTTTTATTATATATTAGTAACCGTATAAAAGTAAAATTTAAATTATAATAAATTAGATTTTATTGTAAAAGTCTAAAAGGCAACTCTCTACTCTCTGTTAGAGAAAGAACTGTTGTTAGTGTCAGGTTGATAAAAATAATAGTCATAGTAAATCAGTGCCGTCATTGGTGACAATTTTGAGAAAGAAGACGAAAATTTGATTTAGTTTGAAATAAAAAAGAAGAAAATTCTATGTGCACAACTTATATAGGTACCAAGATAAGATGTATATTAATGTTGTAAAAATGGCAAGATTATAATAGGCAACCAACATTACTCTTGTCATTTTTACAACATTAATATACATCTTATCTTGGTACCTATATAAGTTGGCACATAGAATTAATTTTCTTCTCTTTTATTTCAAACTAAATCAAATTTTCGTCTTCTTTCTCAAAATTGTCACCAATGACGTCACTAACTTTACTATGACTATTATTTTTATCAAACTAACACTAACAACAGTTCTTTCTGTAACAGAGAGTAGAGAGTTGCCTTTTAGACTTTTACAATAAAATCTAATTTATTATAATTTAAATTTCACTTTTATACAGTTACTAATATATAATCCAAATTTTAAACAACACTAATCATTTGAAATTCATAACCAAAAATTGACTAACTGTCTTGTCATGTCACTTCAGTCTGATAATTAGATTGCCATCTCCTTCACTTTTGTTGGTATGTGTCCATTGAACTGGCAAAAACCACAAGTTCTTATCGAGCAGGGAACCATGTTGCCCTTTGAGCACTGCTAACACATTTAATCTTCTAACATCGACTTGGAGTCGCTATAAATATCATACAATTATTATGTAAACCATAATTCTCGATGTAACCAATTTCAAAAAGTTGCTAGTTTCATGTACTAGGCAGAACGTAAGTATTACCACATTTTTCTTTAACTAGTCACAATTTTAACCTTTTGCATTCATTTTAACGTGGAAATACTTCATTCTAGGCACTGAGGATGATTTGATCCAGATTGAAAACGTTTTGCAAATCTTTTTGGATGACTTTTAATGTTTTTCAATAAAACTTTTTTATACCATTATACAAACGAAGTTTTTACTTCTGTATGATTTTTTAAAAATTTTATTACTTACTACAGCAACTTCCAACCATTCGAATAAAATCGATAACTTGATATCAACATAAAATTGCTTTTCTAAGCCCTAGATGTCCACATAGGAGATCTTGATAACGTTTATTCAGTTTTCGTTCTAACATGTAATGTGGTTTGCCTATCTCTTTCATTACAAATATTCTAACTTTTACATCAAGTTCATTTTCAGTAGTAATAACCCAAGGACATTGATAATTATTCGAAAAAATTTTATAACAGATTTCGAAAGCTTGTTGCTTGGAAACAGACCGACGCCGTAGGCGGAGGTCTGTTGCCTGTAAGCAACAAGCTTGAGAACGTTGTTAAAAAATTTTTGAGCATTTATCAATGTTCGAGGGTTATTCGGATAGAAAATTTTTTGCTGGTTATGAAAAAAAAATACAGAGCAGAAACAATTTATTTAAATGTGCAATTAACAAAGGAACAATTAGAAAAATTTAATGAAGATCCAGACATGTTACTTAATTTCATAATTTCATTAATATTCTCATCAGTATTACAACCAAATCGTGACATTTTGAAATATTGAATATTTGAAATGTCAAAATCGAAATGAAACGAAATGTAGGTATCCATAGCTACATGATTGAGTGAAAACAGCCCATGGGATCTGTTTTCAGTATAATGTTGGTTTTATTGGTTGTATTCAATCAGATGACCACAAATTAATTGATTTCATTGGATTTCTAATTGAGCAAAAAATTTTCATTTTAACAGATTATTTACCATAGTGGGAGCGACTGTTTTTATTATTAATAATTTAACACACTTTACAATAAATGTCACAAAACCAACAGGGAAATTTTAACTTCCTGTGGAACTGTCATTTCTGTCATGTCACCATTCAGGATTTCCGCTATCAAAGTCACTTGCTTCCACACAGCCATGATGTGAACAAGTCAAATTTAGCTCAATGGCACCTCGAGCGTGAAACATCCATGTGTAAAGTCACATCATTTTTATATGTTCCTATGACGGATTCCTAATTTTAAAGGGTTTTTACCCAAATATTTTTACCTTGGTGGTTAGCATGTTTCATTCAAGTGAGTATAACCTATAACTTTTAAAATCATAGTCAAAATTTTAAATACTTTGCATCATTTTATCAGGTTATTCACATTTTAGGAAAACACTGATGATGATCGGTCAACCGATTGAAAACTAGTTCTGTTTGTTTTATGATGTAGCCCTGTTTGGCTATCGATTATGTTCAAAATAAGAGAGCTAAAAGGAACTACAACGTTAATGGGATTTTATTATTTCATATTGTCAATGGACCTCTAAATTTGAAAAACCCGCGGAGTGCTACCATTTAAATGGGTGCGTTTTTGAGAAAGGGGTGAATTAGTCCCTAGGCACAGGGTGAATTAGGGTGAGTTCTATGCACTTTTAGTACAAACACGTCTACTGAAATATTGTTCCAGGTTAAATTTACTATCGAAATATCACATTTTAAAGTTGAAAATATTTTTTTTTTACAAAAATATACTCAAAAAAAGAACAAGAAAAAAACGCAAAAGAAAGCAATTTTGTTTTTTGCCCCATAACTTTTTTCCACAGGGATATAGGTATAGGCATTGCTTTAGCGAAAAATAATTACCATCCTTCCCCGTTAAAATGACGTTCGGTAGAGGTCTCTAGGATTTATAGTTTCCGAAATAGGATTTTCAAAGTTCGCCGCTTACAGCAATTTTTTGCCATTTTTCCCATTATTTCGCAAACATTGTTCTGTAACTTTTTTCTACGCATCTCTAGGTATATGCAATGGTAAACTTAATAGAGAGATAAGTCAATTACCTTTAAAATGGTATATTGTATAAGGTTGTACGACTATTTTTAAGCAAGTTATGCTTTTTCAAGATTTTATACTTTTATGATTTTTGATATTTTTTATGATTATTTTTAGAATTTTTCATTATAACTTTTTTTCTTGTACATTCAGGTATATATCTGTACTCTGTGCGTAGAGTGAGTTAAGTCCAAAAATGGTTGAAATGAGGTAATGCACTATCTGTATGTTAGAATTTGATATCTACATGGTGTATAATTTGTAAAGTCCAATTCCATTCCTAAACTGAGATATGCATTTTACACAAATGAAAAACAGTCAATACTAACTGTGTAATGCGTGTTAAGTCCTGAACTTGGACATATCACACTTTACACTAAACATTATTGAAGAAATAGGAAGACACAGTGTGTTAAGTCCCACAGTTTTGAGACTTAACATACTGTACCTGTACACTAATAAGTTATTGCGTTGACTCTTTGTACGCTGTGCGTCGTTAAAGCTGATTTGGCTATTTTACTAATCAGTGGCATATTGATTAGGTCCTTTCAAACGAGCTTGTACTTTAATGAACAACATAACGATTTTAAGATTTTAGTTGGAGTTTTCTTCTGTGATTATTTTGTTGGTCTAGTTGAAGGAATTTAGTTAAAAGTTTAACCTTCTGTGATTATTTGTTGGTTATTTCAAGGAATTTAGTTAAAAGTTTAACCATGTCATCCAGAGCACAACGCATATTGGACATGTTAAAAAACGACGAACTTGAGTCTGAAGAAAGTCTAAGCATTGGTAAGTTTTATTTAGATTTTTAATAGTGCTGTAGATTTTGGGCCATGCTACCAATGATCTATTAAACTTTTAATTGCAAAAACATGTATTACATACTTTCGATGGTAAGAATGAGCCGTTTCACTTTTAGACAAAGAAATATAAAGCTCCCTTTGTTATTTTTTTGATAGATCGTTCATAATACGGTTGTTTTTCTTAACACTAACATACTGTAGTGAGCTATAGTTAATATAGTTATTTATAATCATTCTCTTTTCCTTATCCCTATGCAGGGTGGGCTTTCCTAATTGCATTTCTCCACACAATTCTATCTTGGGTCATATCAATGTTAATACCCTTTACCAACATGTCCTGCCTTATCGTCTCCCCCCCCCCCAAGTCTTCTTTGGTCTTCCTCTCCTACTCCTTCCAAGAATCCCAAGAATCTGCACTTCAGCTATTCTTTGTATTGGGTGATTAACCTCTCGACATTGAACATGACCAAACCATCTTAAACTATGCTCTTTCATTTTGGCATCAATTGGTGCCACACCTAGACTTCCCCTAATATACTCATTTCTAATTTTGTCCTTTTTTGTCACACCTCTCATCCATCTAAGATTTCTCATTTCCGCCACATGAGTTTGTTGTTACTTTTTCTTTTTCAGTGCCAACATTCAATTCTGTACCTACATCACAGCCGGTCTTATGACTGTTTTATAGAATTTTCCCCTCAGCTTCTTTGGAATTTTCTGTCACACAACACACCACTTGCTTTCTTCCACTTCATCCATCCAGCCATAATTCTACTGCATGCATCTTCATATATTTCTCTCAAATACTCTAACAAAAGTTGACAATTCAACCAAAACTGTGACATTTGACATGCAGCAATGCCTTCCCACTCCACTCGTCCATAGTTCTGTAGCCTTCTATAAACGCCAACTTTAGACTTTCAATCTAACAGTCTACGACTGCAGTGATGGCACAACTTACTGCTACCTTTGGCATGAAGGTATAGCTGGCAGAGGTGCAAATGAAGTTGGCTCATGCGTATACAAATTTATTTCTGAAGCTTTAAAGCCCGTTGTGAAAAGTTTGACCATGTACTCAAACCATGTACTCTACTGGTGGTCAAAATAAGAATACGCATGTAGCTGCTATGTGTATGGTAGCCCTGCAAAATTCTTCTAATTTTGAAGAGATTAATCATAAATTTTTAGTGCCTGGTCACACGCACATGGAGTGTGATACATCCCACGCCCTTATTGAAAAAAATAAAACAGCTTTTGATGGAAACATTCACCATCCTCATGATTGGGCCCAACTTATACAAAGTACTGGTAAGAAACGTCCTTTCGTAGTGAAGGAGATGAATCAAGATAGCTTCTTTGACTTTGCTAAGCTGCTAAAAACCGACCTTCAGCAGGGAAAAGATGATGTTGTTGGAAACAATTTTAGCTGGAGAGATGTACAGTGGCTGAAGTTTGTCAAAAACGAGCCTGGAATAATTTACTATAAGAATTCCTTAGACCGTAATCAACCATTTCAATGCATTAGTTTCAAAAGAAGAGGCAAAGAAAACATTAGCAAAATGGACCCTAGTTACCCAGGAAAAAATCCTATACCTAAGAAGAACAAAAATGACCTCCTCGACCTGCTTCCATACATTTCACCAGTATATCACCAATTCTGTAAAGACTTAATTACCTCAAATGAAGCAGAGGATACCTACCCTGATGACATTCCTGATGAAGAAAATGAAGAGATAGTACAACCAGTTGACAAAAAAAAGAAGGTTAATGTGAAACCCACGAAAAAAATGACAGTTTCCCAAGAAAATAAACCAACGAAGCAAACTGGCAGGAAGAAGAGAAAAAATGTAAATACTAAATAATAAAAAAAATATTTTGTTTTCCTTTATATTAGTTTTTCTTTATTTTTGGTATTATTTTACTTACGTATTATTACTTACTTGGTTAATGATGAATAAACAGAAGTTTTTATCTTGCGTTTTTGTATTTTTCTATTTTTATTAAAACCTCTTACTTTGGTCTTAAGAATCCCCATTATTATTATTAAATAAATATTATTTTTTATGCTTTTCGTAATAGTTTGTGTTTTGCGTTAAGCGTGTTAAGTTCATGATATTTGTGCAAATTGTGTTAAGTCCATGTAAGAAAAAGTTTATTATTTTTTTTTATAATACCTATATGGTTTATTTATATTATTTATTGACTATTCTATTGAGAGAAATAACTATTAAATTGATCAAAATTATTTAGAAAACTTTTTAGGGATAGGTTATTGTAAAAACTCCAAAAGTATAACTCGAACAGATGATTGCAAACTTTAAACGCGTTTATCTCAAAACAGTGTTTTAGGACTTAACTCTCTTTACGCACAGAGCACAGATATACATTGTGAAATAAAAAAAGCATATTTTTTCTACTTTAAAATGGTGTACTGCAAAAAATTCTAGGACTACTTTTAAACAAGATATCCGTAGGATATCCAAGGGTGTCCGTAATTTGAGAAAAATTTAAAATTTTTTTATTTTTTTCAATTAGAAGAATATAATGGCATATTATAACATAATTTTTGATTCCAAATAACTTTTCTTAATAACTCCTTTCGATATTGTGAAATACAAAGCTACTTTACTCTTGAGCGAAATTCATATTTTTTAACATACCTCGTACACTATTGACAAAATTTTATATCTGATGATTGCATCTTAGGTTTTAGACTATGCAGAGAATTTTATAAGGAATAACTTTTTTTCATAAAGGTAATAATAAAAAAGTTTTCCACATGGTTCCAGCTTAGTGGAACCTATTGCATGTGTATGTGACATTTTGAAAAAGCATAATATCTTGTTTAAAAATAGTCCTAGAGTTTTTTACAATACACAGTTTTAACGTAAATAAAATAAGTTTCCTTTTTTGTTGCACAATGTATATAAAATATACAATAAATATACAATAAAAAAAGTTATAATGAGAAATTTAAAAATAATCTTAAACCATATCAAAAATCATTAGAAGTATTCCACTTTGAAAAACCATATCTTGCTTAAAAATGGTCACACAGCCTTTTACGATAGACCATTTTAAAGATAATTGATCTTTATTCCTATTAAATGTAACATTGCATATACCTAAAGCTGCGTAGAAAAAAGTTACAGAACAATGTTTGCGAAATGACAAGGAAAATGTGCCAAAATCGCTGTGAGTGGCGAACTTTAAAAAATCATAATTTGGAAACTATAAAATATAATGACTTATAACAAACGTTACTTTAAACAAAAAGGATGAAAGTTTTTTTCTGTGAAGCAATGTCTATACCTATATCCCCGTGGAAAAAAGTTATAAGGCAAGAAACAAAAATGCTACCTTTGGTGTTTTTTTCTTGCTTTTCTTTTGAATATATTTTTGTAAAAAAAAAATATTTTTGACTTTAAAATGTGATATTCCTATAGTAAATTTAACCTGAAACAATTTTCCTGTAGACATATTTGCACCAAATGTGCATAGAACTCACCCTAATTCGCCCTGTGCCTAGGGACTAATTCACCCTTTTCTCAAAAACTCACCCCTTTAAATGGTAGCACTCCGCGGTTTTTTCATACTGAGAGGTCCATTGACTATATGAAACAATAAAACCCCATTAACGTTGTAGTTCCTTTCTAAAATACATAAATCAATAGCCTATGTATAGGGATTTTAACAAATATACCTTTGATAAAGGATTTCATGTTTTTTTGTAATAAATGGTATACAGCCAACTACAGGAAAATAACTAGGGAATAGTCTGTTTGGTAAATAAAAGGTTTGTGCAATTAAAAAGTATCCTTGGTGTGATAATTTATTGGCAAATATATCTACAAATAATCACCACTACAATTAAACCACATATCCCATTGTTCCAAGAACCAACGTATACTCTGCTTAAAGAATTTTTGTGTGAGTCTCGAATAATTCTATATGACTTTTTGTACTTCTTCGAAAATCAGAAGGCAATAAATCGGGAATATAGGGTGGATGATCTAGCCTCTATTTGTATCAGTGTAGACTTAAATAATTTCTTTGTCTCTAGTCTCTCAGTATTTTGCAAGCCAACCAAGACTAACTAAATAATTAGTAGGTACATAAAATAGTGTTGCTTTTTACCTTTATTAGTCATCATTGTCATCAAAGAGTTACTTTTATTAGTCGTCAAGTATTCGTCATCTGTATTTCTTATTTGCCTTTTCTATTTCAAGCTATTGCAGAAGTTCATGGCTTTTTGATTAATAGGAAATTTAATTAAATATTGCAGATCTTGATATTTTGCATGACTTATAGAAATCGGGCTCATGGGGCGATTCTTTAATTCTTCAAGGGGTGTGACCATTCCTTCGTGGTGTTTCTTGACTTTTTTTTCCAACTTCTTCCTTTTTTTCTGTCCACACGTACAGGTTAACTAATTTCATGACTGGTATACATCCATAAAATGTTGATCGGTGATGAACTAAGTGAGATGTGGACTTTTCTTTACCAATGTTTCTTACTGGCCTTATCAACATAAAACGTATGTTTGTACATTTTCTCATTTTTGTTCTTAGCCTTTTATCGTCCACTCTTGGCCTCTCCTTACTCCTTCCATCAATTTATATCCTTCAGCAACAAACTTACAATTACAGGTCAAGAAACCCTACTATGATCAAATATTCGTTATATTACGTAATGTATTTTTTTGTGTGAAAGTCCTTTGTGCTCGTACTTGATGTTTTTAACTTTTTTGGCTACAAACACCAACAGCAAAATTGACCAATTTTTTTAACAGACAGACAAGGTTTTTTCCGTCATTAAAAAAACTGCATAAGAAATATAAATATTTTTGCAACGACGAAACCCAAGCGACTCCATTTTCAACCAAATAAGTAATTTAAAAATAAAATCTTTGGATATCTTAATTCGGAAACAGATTCTCTCTTCTACCTATTTCCCATCCTTCTACAATTTGCAACGAGAAAAGGGTGATGAATGCAGAGACATGGGGAGTCTACATAGTTGCACTCCACAACACATCAATTCACCGAGGCAAAGATCAACAAATCTGTCTTCTAGTACTCAATATGTGAGTAAAACCGTAGGTAGATAAAGGCATTTGATATTTAATTTCGATTGAGAGATCATTACCATCTTTCTATGGACCATTTCGAACTTTTGTTCTCTTCAAGAAAGCATGTAATGAAGCAGAGCATCATTACATGCTTTCCTGAAGAGAACAAAAGTTCGAAATGGTCCGTAGAAAGATGGTTATGATCTCTGAATCGAAATTAAATATCAAATGCCTTTATATAAATATTTTTATATCTTACATGGGATCCATCTCTCTTCATAGTGGTATTTTGAACTTTTTGACCTTAGCTCTGAAGATGGCTTTATAAGCCGAAAGCGTTCAGCTAGAAATTTATTTTTTACACACTATAAAAGTACACCTCTCCCTGTTTACCTGTAGTCATAAGTGTGTACAAAACTATTTTTACATTTATAACAATGAACGTCAAGATGACAAAATTTATGAGACGAGTCATCAAGAGTTATCAAAGTCATACGAGCAGATATCTAAAGTTGGAACTAAGAGATAGGTTAGCTAGGTGCATCGTTTTCCCGAGTTTGATTTATGGAAGGGAATCATGGACCTTGAATGCGGGCATTAATGAAAAACTGAAATCATTTGAGCTGTGAGTGTGAAAATATCGTTGACCAAACACGTCACAGAGAGGTTCTGAGATAGCCTTAAATACAATTAAAAAAAGAAAATTGTAAGATCTCAGACATACTGCACGTGGAGAGAGATATAATACTTGGTCCAATTGATTATGCAGGGAAAGATTCAAGAAAAAAGAAGCATACGGAGACGTAGAATATAGAATATCGTAGTGATGGTCATGATGATTACGGACCTTCGCCTTGGAGATGGTTTTTGAAAAAGAAAATGGAGAAGGTAGATAATCTTTGGATACGGTAATATTGGTAGTATTTTAATTATGTTTTTCCTAAGTGACATCACATATTCCCATCACAGATGTGAAATATTCTGAGAACAATATATACTATATAGGTATCTATTATTTTTCAAGTAACAGACACTTATTTATCTACAGTTCGCATATTCAGTTTTCACAAGTGCAATATTGCTAATTTTTGTAGGCGTCTCTGTAATTTAAAAAACGTTTTATTCAGAATGAATATATCGTGCTTGTATAAATCTTTCAGGGCGGAGAGTAGATTTAATAATCCTCAAGAAATATGGCCTACACTCTGTTAGTTCGATAAAAGTTTTTAAGGTCAGACGTTGAAAGAAGGCTGTCATCAATCTTATGATTTTATATTTATGTGAAAACTAATAAGATAAACATCTTAAGAAGTCTAGCTGTGCCCACACTTTGCGATGACCACGTCTCCTGCAAGATGGTCCGTTTTGTTTTTTTTTAGTAATCCATAATATGGAGACGTCTTACATAACTTTCTGTTAAACAGGGTCTTATACAGCATGTCACTAAAGCCGTTCTTTATTTGAAAGATTGGTATAAAATTTAATTGGTACAAACTACAGATGCTTTTAAATTACTGGAAAGGTACATAGGTAACGATTGTTGGTAAAATTCTTTTTATTTGACATTTGAAAAGATCCAGGTGACTCAAAATAAGGTATGGTAGGGGCCCAACAGGGGAGCCCAAGCGAGGATTTTTGCGGTTACTCGAGCGCGTCAAATTATCACATGGGGAAAAACCTTGTACCGTGTAAATATACCTCTACCATATTTATATTGGCTCTTAACCTTCCGATGACCAAGGGGGGTAAATTTTGACCCCAATATATGTTTTTATTTAATACATTCAGAAATATTTTAATATTTAAATATTTTAAACTCATTATCTTTTTATTTGACTTTAATATCATTCAAGATACCCTCATATTTTGTAATAAAAAGAAAATTCCCTATATTTTACGAAAAAAAAAATTTTTTTCTGAATTTGGGGTCAAAGACAAACTCTCTTGACCTTCCATGTTCCAATCCAATTCCATGTGCTTGCATTCACTCCTGAACAAAGGCATCCCTATGAATTGTCCACTTTTCTCTATTTTGTGCTAGCTGCTGCCAGATCCTCCCCATTTTTGCTTTGATGTCGTTTAGCCATCATTTTTGTGGTCTTCCTTGATTGTGCTCGCGTAGTCTACAATGTACATTGTTTCTCGTCCACCTTTCGTTGTTTTGCCCTACCAAGTGTCCTACCCAGTTCCATTTTATTTGCTAAATTCTTCTAAGTATATCTTCCACCTTCGTTTTTCTTCACATCTTCGCACGTCCTCATTTCATATATTAGGGTAGTGCCATTTTAACGAAAATATGTGTTGTTTCGGAAAAATTCAAACAAGCTTATATTTTTCTAAAACTTTTTTTGTTAGTTTATATACATGTTAAAGTAAAAAGTTCTACTCGCAGATTTGGCCGCCAATTGTTCATTAATTGTTTAAACAATAACAATTGCTTTGTATACATAATTTTAAAAATATCGATAAATTCATTATTTTACTTTGATCAAATATGTTTCTATTTTGTTTTGATTACGCTGAATCCGAATATGGCATTGCAATTTGAAAATTCTTATACATAAGCTCTTTACAGTGTGTCTGCGTAGCTAGGAACCACATGGAAAACTTTTTTATTATCAATTTTACGAAAAAAAGTTATTCTTAATAAAATGATCTGGATAGTCTAAAATCTAAAACTCAACCATCAGATATCAAATTTTATCAATTTTATACGAGTTATGTCAAAAATATGAATTTAGTTAAATATTTAAAGTACCTTTTTATTCCAGAATATCAAAAAATATCAGAAAACTAAAATCTAAGTTACAGTCATCAGATATCAAACTTTTTTAATTTTATACGAGGTATGTAAAAAATATGAATTTTTCTTAAAAGTTAAGTGTCTTTATTATTCACAATATTTTAATTAGAAGGATGTAATTGAACACTAAAACAAATTTCTTAATTCCAAACAACTTTTTTTAAAAACAATTTTCGATATTGTGAAATGTAAAGGTACTTTACTCTTGAGTGAAAATCATATTTTTTGACATACCTCGTATAACATTAATTAAACTTGATATTTGATGATTGCATCTTAGATTATATACGATGCAGAGTATTTTATAAAGAATAACTTTTTTTTTCGTGAAACTAATAATAAAAAAGTTATCAATAGGTTTCAAGTTACGCAGACATACTGTGAGCTAAAAAAAATTTTTGCTGAACATTTATTATTGTTGAAGCTTATTATTAAATGTATTTAGGTAAGTTTTACAGAAAAAAGTTTTGATCACTTTGTATAAACATTTTTTTAGCTGGTAATTTTTGGTTTTTTGTATTACATTTTTGTTATCTTTCTTAATTTTCTTAGTGCATTTTAAAGATTACATCCTAAGCTTTCAAAGGGCACTTATAAAACTGTAATAAATCTGTTCAAACTTGAGTAATACCGTCTTAAAGTGGTGGTAATTCTATAAAACTACGAAGATTTCAAAAATTGCAAGTTTTGAGGCATTGCAAGTCATATCATTTGAATTAAATTTTTGAGATTTTTTTGAATGAAACATCATTTAGTAAAATGTTTGAAAGGTAAGTTGTGCAAAATTGAGAGTTTTATAAGAAAAATTGTATTAGTTACACATTTTTAAATCATTTTTATACAAAATTCATGTAAGGCTCACTTTCCGCCCACACCGTACGTATGCCCATACATTTTATTTCTTTCTATTATAACCATAAGATAGCTTAATTATTCTTCTTTCATGGTCAATTTGTAAAATTTTATTTGATCAATTAGTTAAAGAATTACATTAAAATAACTCAACCGTGCACTTCGCCGTACGTTAGTTTACAGTGCGGCAATGTTTGTGAGAAGGGTGACTTTAGCGTTATAAATAAAAAATTATAGAAGGTACAGATTTAATTTTAGAAAAATCTTTATAAAAGGTTTTTTGTAAAATTTTCTGAATTTTTCAATGGTGTCAGTTTTGTTCTAAAATTTATATTTTCGGAGTTATTTAAAAAAACATCTAATTTCGTAGTTCATTTGTTTAATAAAAAATGAAGGACACACTTCTCGAGTAGAACTTTTTGATATGTTGTTTATTAAACATTTCTTAATGAAATTACAAAAAGTTCTATCTTGTTTGACTTTTTCCGAAGTGAAAATCTATATGCACTCCCCTATAATATATTATGTTTTCCATCTTTTGAGCTATTTTGCCGGTTATTAGCGCGCTCATCACTGTATACTAATCAAGAACGGAGACCATGACATTTACAGAGTATACCATGCTCAAAAGATGGAAAACATAATACATTGCCAAACAAAAAGAGATGAAACTAGTGGGGTGGAAATTATCGTTATAAACGTCTACAATAATATTACATTACATAGTTTCCCACCTTTAGACGTATCAGAAGAGTATGACAACAACTGTCACTGTGACAGTAGAATTTTATAAAATACTCCTGTCACAGACGTCTAAAGGTGGGAAACTATGTAATGTAATGTTATTTAATACGTTTTTAACGATAATTTCCACCTCCACTAGTTTCATCCCTTTTTGTTTCGCAATGTATTATGTTTTCCATATTTTGAGCTATTTAGCCAGTTAGCGTGCTCATCACTGTAATACAACTTTTAAATATCCTTTTCTTTATATTTATTCGTATCTTTTTGTTTTTCAATACAACATTGGATCCTCCCACTGGTGTCCAAGTCACTCGAATTCTTCTAGTTATCTCTGCCATTTGATTCTGTTTGTCTATTTTGATCATGTGACCTAGGCATAGAATAGAATAGAATTTATTTCATCAAACATACAAAATTTTCTTTTATTATATATTATACAGGGTGGTTCATCTTATTCGCCTCGGTCTCTGTACGGAAAACCACTTGATATTTTAAAAAAATTTCTTCACAGAAATATACAGGGTCTTTAATACTACAACCTAAAAATAATGCGAATTATACAGGGTGTTCCAAAAAAGAGTGGTGTATCAAAGTTATATTTTTTCTTATGGAATGCCCTATATCTGATGACATTATTGAATTGACCTTAAAAAATAAGCTATACTTTCATAAGGGTTCCCTATACCTAAATACAGGGTGTTTTGATTTATTTCGATTTTTATAAAAATGTAAGGTTTTAGAAAAAAATAAATATCTACCAACCTGAGAAGCAGTAACTAATTCTTTCTTGGATCTTAATAAAAGACTATTTAGCATACTTAAACAGATGCTTATTGCAACAAAATTTCTTACAGGGTGGTCAAAATATGAGATTGTTCTATTAACAAATTCAAGCTGTAATAACTTACTTATTTTAAATGGAACACCCTGTATCTTACTAGTCTATTGCGTAGAAAATTTACTTAGCTTTCAATTTGTACTAGAGTTTCCTATACCTATCTTTTTACAGGGCGGTCAAAATATTAGATTTTTCTATTAACAAATTCAAGCTGTAATAACTTACTTATTTTAAATGGAACACCCTGTATCTTACTAGTCTATCGAGTAGAAAGTTTACTTAGCTTTCAATTCTTATTAGGGTTTCCTATACCTATCTCCCTTCATTTTTTAAATATTTAAAGATTTCCTAATTTGTAAGCTTTAAAAATTAGAATTACATAAGTACCTATTATGTCGTGTTTATGTACAACACATCATCAACACCGGCAATATACTTAGACAAGATACTGTCATTAATGAAATTTTCAGTGTTATCATGTGGTCACACAGAGTGTTGTATTATTTTAGTTGATTTTGGCCTACATGTGAAATTGACTAATACGTTTATTTTAAACTGCATACCCTATATTAGATGCCATATTCTGGAAGATATTTAAATTATATTTCATTCCGTATAAGTATTTTCCATATCTAAACCCAACGGTTATTAAGTAAATTTAAGAACGCCACTTTTTGTTTGAATCTTTAAATCGCAATTACAAACAATTAAATGTAATGGCTACTTTGACGAAAACGAGCCTATTGTACAAAAATATGTAAAAATTGGTATTTATAGAATAACATGGGAATTTGTATCTACAGAATAACATGTGCATTGAGAATGTTAACATGGAATTGAAGAGATTTCAAATATCTTCCACTATAAAGAATAGAATATCGAGTAGGTCATTTAAAATAAGAACACTCTGTGTAATTAAATGATAAAAATGTGAATTTTATTAATGAAACTATCTTGACTAAGATAATTAAGTATATTGCCGGTATTGGTGATGTGTTGTACATAACCACGACATAGGTACTTAATTCTAATTTTTAAAGCTTACAAATTAGGAAATCTTTAAATATTTAAAAAATGAAGGGAGATAGGTATAGGCAACCCTAATAAGAATTGAAAGCTAAGTAAATTTTCTACTCGATAGACTAGTAAGATATAGGGTGTTCCATTTAAAATAAGTAAGTTATTACAGCTTGAATTTGTTAATAGAACAATCTAATATTTTGACCACCCTGTAAAAAGATAGGTATAGGAAACCCTAGTAAAAACTGAAAGCTAAGTAAATTTTCTACGCGATAGACTGGTAAGATACAGGGTGTTCCATTTAAAATAAGTAAGTTATTACAGCTTGAATTTGTTAATAGAACAATCTCATATTTTGACCACCCTGTAAGAAATTTTGTTGCAATAAGCATCTGTTTAAGTATGCTAAATAGTCTATTATTAAGATCCAAGAAAGAATTTGTTACTGCTTCTTAGATTCGTAGATATTTATTTTTTTCTAAAACCTTACATTTTTATAAAAATCGAAATAAATCAAAACACCCTGTATTTAGGTATAGGGAACCCTTATGAAAGTATAGCTTATTTTTTAAGGTCAATTCAATAATGTCATCAGATATAGGGCATTTCATAAGAAAAAATATAACTTTGATATACCACTCTTTTTTGGAACACCCTGTATAATTCACATTATTTTTAGGTTGTAGTATTAAAGGCCCTGTATATTCCTGTGAAGAAATTTTTTTAAAATATCAAGTGGTTTTGTGTACAGAGACCGAGGCGAATAAGATGAACCACCCTGTATATTATACTATATTATATATATTATCATATATTATACTCTCGACACTTTAGATCTCACTTCCGTCTAACTCGATTAGATATTTTGATTTGTCATCACTTTCGTTTTGAAACACACGAAACTTAAATTTGAAACAATGCCGAAGATAATATAGGGGAGTGCATATAGATTTTCACTACGGAAAAAATCAAACAAGATAGAACTTTTGTAATTTCATTAAGAAATGTTTAATACAAAAACAGCATATCAAAACGCACCATCAATGCAAGACTATCACAACTCAAAAATTACCATTTTTTGTTTTTTATGAATCTGTAATGGTAATGGGTAGTCTAACATAATGAAAGAGTATTATAAATCAAAATTTAATATAAGACATTATTAAACAATATTAATGTTAAGTTATAATACTCTTGCATTATGTTAGACTACCCATTACCATTACAGATTCATAAAAAACAAAAAATGGTAATTTTTGGGTTGTGATAGTCTTGCATTGATGGTACGAAAAAGTTCTACTCGAGAAGTGGGTGCTTCATTTTTTATTACAAATAAACTGCGAAATTCGATGTTTTTAAAATAATTCCGAAAATATAAATTTTAGAAAAAAACTGACTTAACCATTGAAAAACTCAGAAAATTTTACTAAAAAAACCTTGTATAAAGATTTTTCTAAAATTAAATCTGTAGCTTCTATAATTTTTTATTTATAACGCTAAAGTCACCCTTCTCACAAACATTGGCGCACTGTAAACTAGAGTTCGGCGAAGTGCACGGTTGAGTTATTTTAATGTAAATCTTTAACTGATGGATGAAATGAAATTCTACAAATTGTACACGAAAGAAGAATAATGAAGCTATGTTACAGTTTTAACAAAAATAAATAAAATATCTGGACTTAAGTACGGTATGGAGGAAAGTGAGACTTACATGAATTTGTTTAAAAATGTTTAAAAAATGTTTAACTAATAGAATTTTTCTTAAAAAACTCTAAATTTTGCAAAACTTACCTTTCAAATATCATTATAAACGAAGTGTCATTCAAAAAAAATCTCAAAAATTTAATTCAAATGGTACGACGTCTCAAAAAATGTAATTTTTGAAAACTTCGTAGATTTACAGAATTACTACCATTTTAGACGGTATTACTCAAGTTTGAACAAATTTATTACAAGTTTATAGGTGCTTTTTTAAAGCTTAGGATGTAGTCTTTAAAATGCACTAAATGATTTTACTTTAGAAGTGAAATAAACTATTTCTTTTTGAGAAAATTAAGAAAGATAACACAAATGTAATACAAAAACCGAAAATTATCAGCTAAAAAAATCTTTATACAAAGGGATCAAAACTTTTTTCTGTAAAACTTACCTAAATTACATTTATTAATAAGCTTCAACAATAATAAATATTCAACAAAAAAAATTTTTTTAGTTCTTGCACAGTATGTCTGCGTAACTAGGAACCTATTGATAACTTTTTTATTATCAGTTTTACGAAAAAAACTTATTCTTTATAAAATACTCTGCATCGTATATAATCTAAGATGCAGCCATCAAATATCAAATTTTATTAATTTTATACGAAGTATGTCAAAAATTATGAATTTCACTCAAGAGTAAAGTACCTTTATATTTCACAATATCGAAAATTGTTATTAAGAGAAGTTATTTGGAATTAAAAAATATGGTTCAGTATTCAATTACATCCTTCTAGTTAAAATATTGTGAAAAATAAAGGTACTTAACTCTTAAGAAAATATCATATTTTTTACATACCTCGTATAAAGTTGAAAAAATTGATATCTGATGGTTTTATCTTAGATTTTAGAGCAGTTAGAGCATTTTATGAAGAATAACTTTTTTTCGTAAAATTGATAATAAAATAGTTATCATAACTGTAATAAAATGGGTATATCCGTAATTTGAGAAAAAATTTAATTTTTTTTTTCGATTAGAGTGATGTAATTGTATATTAAAACATAGTTTTTAATTTCATACAACTTTTCATTATAGCATTTTTTGATATTCTGGAATATAAAGGTACCTACTTTACTCTTTAACGAAATTACTGACATATTTTTGACATATCTAACTCGTGTAACATTGATAAAATTTGATATCTGATGGTTGACTTTTATATTTTTGAGTATCCAGAGCCTTTAATGAAGAACAACTTTTCTTCGTAAAATTGATAATAAAAAAGTTTTCCATGTGGTTCCTAGCTACGCAGACATATTGTATACGCGCTTCTGTAAAAGAATTTTTACATTTTAATGCCATATTCGGATTCAGCATAATCAAAAACAAAATAGAAACATATTTGATCAAAGGAAAATGATAAATTCAACGATATTTTTAAAATTATCTAGACAAAAAAATTGTTATTGTTTAAACAATTAATAAACAATTAGCGGCCAAATCTGCGAGTAGAACTTTTTACTTTAAGGTGTATATAAGCTGACAAAAAAGAGTTTTAGAAAAATATAAGCTTGTTTGATTTTTTCCGAGACAATGAATATTTTCGTTTTAATTGCCCTCCCCTATTAATAAACATTCTAGATAGGATACAATATAATAAAAGATAAATAAAAAATAGAGAATTAAGAATCTAATGCATTTAGACTAGTTAAACTATTAGTAACATCCATTTTTTATTTCGTATAGAAATATGTCAACTGTTAAATTTGTGCTCCAGAATATTCAGAAAATTTTATGAAATATTATTACCTTTATCATCATGCTGAAGACTAGAAGAGAGTGTATTGATGTAATATATTGCGCACTTTGGATGAAATATGAAAGAATTACTGTTTTAAACCGTTCAGTTCATGCACTTAGGTAAGCTTATAACATTTTGTAAGTTGCATGGAACTCAAGTTGACTCTCAGTATACTCGTAAAATACAAGGTTTTTATTTTTATAAAGATTATGTTAAAGGCAAATTTAATTAAAAAAAGGTAAGAAAAATAAATTAGACCAAATCTATTAAACACAACAATAAAGATAGTCGTAAATAGATCTTTAAGGCTGGTTGACATTACTAGTGAATAACGAACGTGGCTCACGCTTACGTATTTTGCCCGTGCTATTGTTAGATATTTTATTATCTATTTTCAAACTCGAGCAGTACATTTGTATCTATGCATTACATAAATACAAATACAAATTAATGTACCGCTCGAGTTTGAAAAAAGATAATAAAATATCTAACAATAACACGGGCAAAATACGTAAGCGTGAGCCACGTTCGTTATTCACTAATAATGTCAATCTGCCTTTAAGCTTATATTTCGTGGACGTTAAGGAGGCATTTGACAGGATCAAATTAAAGGACGTTATTCATTTATTCTACGCAACAGAGATATGTCTAGAAATGATTAAAATGATCGAAGATATCTACCAGAATAACACAATAAAGGAGGGCAAGAACTAACTGAGCCAATTGAAGCTGGCAAGTGGATAAGACAGGTGGATTGTCTAAGTTCCTATTGTTCAACCTGATCATGGATGAACTAATAACAAAGGTAAGAACTAAATAGCATACCAAATGGAAGAAAATCTACTTAAAATAATCTGCTGTTCAAACGATATAATACTAATCTTTCAAAGTGAAGATACCGACAGAAAATTTAACACGTTAATTTCCCTAAAAAGGACAAAATGCATGGTTATAAACACCAAATCTACTAAGATATAAATTTATTCCAGGGTAATAAGACAAAAATATACCCTGTTCGTGACACTTTAACAGCCAGGGTACTGAAGCGTTTTTTCGACAGGTAATACCCATAGGAACATATTGTAACTATTTCCTGCGTAGGATCTGGCGGCCCTTTTTATTTATAAACAGTTAATTGTCAAAAAATGGCATTTTTCCCTTTTTTTTCAAATCAACGGAAAACAGTGAAACTTATGATTTTTTTAGTACAAATATCTTCGAGATTATAGAAAAAGCTTTAAAATGACGTATTAGAAAGTTTTATATACCTACTCATTTATTGTTAATATAATTCGAAAAATGGTAGGAATTGCAAAAAAAAATTATTTTCGCAATAACTGTTGTAAAAATTAGTGTACAGCTTTGAAATTTTTGTCAAATGAGGGTTCTTTGGTGCTTAATATGTGATAAAAATTTCAAAGCTATTCATTCAATTGTTTAAATTTTATTCAAATTGTTTATCCCAGAGAGCATTTTTTTGCAATAACATAAGTCAGAAACAAATGACGTTAGAACCATTCCACAGGTGTCAAATGAAAGAGTATGAGTTACATTTTCAACATGGTTTAAAAAAGTGAATAAAAAATGCATTTATTAGTAATAAATAATTATGCAAACGTATCGTCAATTTTTCATAATAAACTTTTTGAATAAGATAAATGCAGATTTTTGTTTATATTCGGTTAAGATTTGGACCACCATCTCCATATAGCCATTTCAGCATCCTCATGCCTCATCAGTGAAGCTATGCAGAGATTTGTGACTGAATAGCTTCACTGATGAGGCATTCTTCTTCTTAAAGTTCCCTCTCCTATCGGAGGTTGGATATCATAATGGCTATGGTCACTTTGTTGGCTGCTGCTCTGAATAGTTGTAATGAACTACAGTTAAACCATTCTCTAAGGTTCCTCAGCCAGGAGATGCGTCTTCTTCCTATGCCTCTTCTTCCTTGGATCCTTCCTTGCATAATAATTCTCAGCAACTCATATTTTTCTCCTCTGGTAATGTGACCCAAATATTCCAGTTTTCTAGTTTTTATACTTTTCATAATTTCTAACTCCTTATTTAAACGTCGTAGCACTTCAACATTGGTAATCCTTTGAACCCACTGAATTTTCAATATTCTTCTGTAACACCACATTTCGAACGCTTCTATTCTTCTTATGTGTTGTCTCTTCAATGTCCAAGCTTCCATTCCGTATAGCAATATAGAAAATATGTAGCATCTTAGAGCCCTCAATCTGAGAGGCAACTGAAGGTCTTTGTTTGTAAGCAGTGTCTTCATTTTTATAAATGCTTGCCTTGCAGTTTCAATTCGGACTTTAATTTCTTTGCTTTGGTCATTTTTGTCATCAACCCAGGTTCCCAGATATTTGTATGTCTTAACTTTTTCTATTTGGGTTTGCTCTATCATTAACCTTTCATTTCCATGTTCTGTTTTTGAGACAATCATAAATTTAGTTTTTTTCTTGTTTATTTTTAGTCCGTATCGAATGCAATAATCGTTAATTCTATTTAGCAATTCTTGTAGTGATTCCAGGGTATCTGCCATTATAACGGTGTCATCAGCGAATCTTATGTTATTTACTATTGTTCCGTTTATAGAGATTCCATCACTTAGCTCCGCTATCGCTTCCTGAAATATGGCTTCACTGTACAGGTTAAACAGTAGCGGCGACAGAACACAACCCTGTCTTACTCCTCTCTTTATATCAATATTCTCGGACTCCTGTTCTTCTATCTTTATATTGGCCTTTTGATTCCAATACAGATTGATGATAATTCGTAAATCTCGTCTGTCTATATCTCTGTTTTTCAATAATTCTATTAGTTTTTCATGTCGGACCCTGTCGAACGCTTTTTCGCAGTCGATGAGGCATGAGGATGCTGAAATGGCTATATGGAGATGGTGGTCCAAATCTGAACCGAATATAAACAAAAATGTGCATTTATCTTTTCCATTTTTACTCAGTTCTGAGTATTTAGAAACTGTATTTCGGTCCTTTTCCTAGACGAAGAGAAGGTAAATGCGTGGCCTAAGTGTCCTTTTTGCTTTCTCCTATTTTCGTCGTCTCTGTGATTATATATTGTAAAATCCGGAGATACGAGATGCAGCCAGAAAGCAGTTTATTAACGAAAAGTCTTGGATTTAAAATATTGTTTACTGTATTTTATTTCAATTATTCTAATTGTTTAAAAGGTAGTAAATTTTGTATCTAGGGCTTTTCGTTTTCCTCTTAATTTTTGAATAACTTTTTCCAAAAAAAATAATTTTTTCAACCCTAATTTACGTGCACAACTACCAAGTAATGTTATTTATATCATAATTGATAAAAAATTGTAATAAATATATATAATTTCTTATATAACAAAATAAAAAGTTTATAAGGAAAGATCTACGATAGTTTTGCATAATTATTTATTACTAACAGTTGCATTTTTTATTCACTTTTTTAAATCAACTTAAAAATATAGCTCATGCTCTTTCATTTGACACCTGTGGAATGGTTCTAACGTCATTTTTTTCTGACTTATGTTATTGCAAAAAAAATGATCTCCGGGATAAACAATTTGAATAAAATTTAAACAATCGAATGAATCGCTTTGAAATTTTTATGACATATTAAACACCAAAGAACCCTTATTTGACAAAAATTTCAGAGCTGTACACTAATTTTTACAACAGTTATTGCGAAAATATTTTTGTTTGCATTTACGACTTTTTTTCGGAATTATATTAACAATAAATGAGTATATCAAACTTTGTAATACGTCATTTTAAAGCATTTTCCATAATCTCGAAGGTATTTGTACTAAAAAAACCATAAGTTTCCCTGTTTTCCATTGATTTGAAAAAAAAAGTGAAATAGTTAAAAGGACATCGCCACACATCTTATGGAAAATATAATGTCACTCAAATTCAATAAAATTTATACGAATAGATTCGTTTTAAATTAACGGTCAAATCTTATCATTACGCCAACTCTTAATTATGATTAATTACGGAGCAAATTGCAATTAAAGTTTATCGAAATCAAATTTTTTAGTCAGTAAAAGTGTCAGTTACAATCACTATTGCTCTGGGTGCTATTTAAAAGAGCTTAAACCCCGCTGGGCCTAAGCGGATTAGTGAAACTAATCCGCTGATTTATGGAGTCCCGACAATTTGGGTATTATAAAATATTTTTTCTCTCTCTAACTTATGTACGTATCCATTTGATTTCAGATTTATTTATATCAATTTCTGCTCTTATTATTGAAAATATGGAGTTGGCGTAATGATAAGATTTGACCGTTAATTTAAAACGAATTTATTCGTATAAATTTTATTGAATTTGAGTGACATTATATTTTCCATAAGATATGTGCGATGTCCTTTGCTCTTATAGGTATTACCTGTCGAAAAAACGCTTCAGTACCCTGGCCGTTCAAGTGTCATGGAAAAAACCTTACCTGGACTAATTGGAGCTGGAGGGTCACATTATCTAGATACGGACAGCTCGAAATAGAGATGGAAAATCAAGTGAATCGAGCAAACAGAGTCGCATGTTGCCTGAATGAAATAATATGGAGAAATAAATATTACTAAGAACAATAATATATTTTTTTCGCACTTCATACTGTCGCAATAATTCATACTGTCGGTTTGGGCGTACTTCATACTGCCGTTTTTATAAAAACTCACTCTCAACATTTTTTTCAATCGCGTCTAAAGAAGTATGTACCTATAACTTCAAAAAACTTTGGAGAAACAAAGTAAATTTTTTATTATCAAACAAAGTGCATTTAATTTTTCGTAGAAAAATAAGTGTCACGTTACTTTAAAGAAGAAAGATACATCAAAAGGAGCTTTAGCTTTCATACGATTTTATTGTTTCATATGAACGACTTGTCTTAAAACTCTATGAAACTAAAACGGATATGTTAGCAAAAGTTTTACTTTTAAAGATCACTTTTTGAACTAGTTTCATATTCCGGTGTTGTAGCGAGTTCATATTATAGAGTTGTGTCTTACGGATGCTGGATGGAGCATTTGATCTACCATGTAAAAACTAAACTTTCCAAGGTGTTTCAAATTTTAGAAAGGGGTGGTGTTTTGTTAAATAATAAAGTTTGTTTCTTTGACGATTTAGGTAAAATTTGATCGACATTAGAGAGTTCTTAGACCCTCCAGTATTTTACGTACGTTAAACGTAAAACGTTATACTTGTCATGCACATTTAATAATAAATAAGGGATAACGTGTTTACTTAAAATAGTTTTTAATTCCTTTCAGAAAATACGCACACAGGTTAACGTTAAATGACATTTGGCAAACGTAACCTATAAAACGGCAGTTGTGTGCTATAACCTATTTTATTGAATTATTTGCCATAATGGAAGAAAATGTATTAAGACGTTCACCAAAGACAATTTACTACTTTAAGAACACAAAACATCCATCCTAAGTTTAACAAGATAATTCAGTTAAGTGTCAGATTTCTCAAGAAATGGTGTAATTTAGAATTGTTCTACCAGGGCTGCCAAGCAGATTAAATTCAATTATATTATATGTTTATTACCTGATAGTTTTTAAGAAAAACAAATTTGGATTAAAATTTTAAACATCGTTACTATATTGTTTATTCTAGTTGTCTTTGGTTCAGCTCATATGACTTTTTTTTTCGTTTTTTATAATTTAGACATATGACATTTGGCAATCTTACAAATACGTAATTCCTTAATAACGTGAACCTTATTTCTACCTAAATAAGGGAATACCTTATCCGCTAATAAACTAATACGTTATTTTTCTGTTAATGCGCGTGAGCAGAATAACGTATAACATTTAACGTTACTGAAATAAGGGGCTTAAAAATGTAACGTCCCAGGTGTGTAATACCTAATAAAATAACCAATAGCTAACAAAAAAGAATAAGATAAATTCTTCCTCCTCTTCTTCTTCTAGTGCCGTCTCCACTAATAAAGATTGGCTATAACCAATATTATGTCTGTGTGTTTAACCCGGTCTAGTCGAGAATATTTCCTGTTTAAGACAGGGTATTTAACGTCTACCAGGACCCCTTTTTCTTTCGATTTTACCCTCCATAATCAGCTGCAATACCTCCTACTTATCATTTCTAAGTATGTACCCCAAATTGCTGTCTTTTGCCGTTTAATGGTGGACAAAATTCTTTGTCTCTTCTCATTCTGTGCTACACCATATCGTTCGTAATATGATGTGTCCATGATATTTTCAAAATTATCCAGAAAAGCTACATCTCAAAAGCTTCGAGCTTTGTCATGAAGTCAACATGAACAGTCCAGGCTTCGACACTCTAAAGAAAAATAAAGTGGATATAAAATTTTACCACCATCTAATATCGGATGTGGAGATTAAGTCTTTGGTTACACAGAAATTTCCTCATCTTCAAAACGGTTGCTCTTGATTGCTCTATTGTTGATCGAATTTCTGATTCATAAAAATTTCCTCCTCATCTTCAAAACGGTTGCTCTTGATTGCTCTATTGTTGATCGAATTTCTGATTTCAGACTTGGATCTTACGTATTCTTCAATATATTAATTTGGTTTTATAGCGTTATATGCCTTTCCGTTCCTAATCGCCAATCTTTTCTATTCTGGCAGTCTTCTTCTCTTCAATTTCTTTCTCACATTGCCCTGGATATGTTCTTTATACATGTAGTTGCTTGTCTTCCTCGTTTAAGTTTTCTGTGGGGGTCCAATCTAACACTTTTTTGGGATTCTTCTTTCCTCCATTCTTCTAACGTGTCAGTACCATACTAGCTGTTTTCTTTCGATGTTTGTCTTTCGATTTCAATCTTTGATTTTTCTATCTATTCTCATTTAATGTCTCATCTTGTCGTTTCTTTTTTGTTCTAATCTAGATCTTCTTGCTGACCTTATCCAAAAATCCATCTCAGTGGCTAGTAATTTAGCATTGTACTTCTTGGTTAATTGTCAGATTTCAGTTTCTTAGGTTAATAATTATTCTAATTTTTTGTTTAAATTCGTTTTTTATTTTCTGTTCCTATATTTTTTGCCACATGTGGTACTGCAGTACTAAATTCAGGGCTCCTATCACCTGTCTGTCCTTTACTATCCTTTCTTTACTAATATATTTGTTTTGTTTCCAGCTTATTATTGAAAGACTATCAAGACTCTGAAAATATTTTCCTATGGCATGTATAATTTAAGTATTATTTACGTATTCATGGCACAATAAATACGTGGGAGAAACTACAAGACAACTAAGTATCAATGGTAACAAGCATGAAAGGTACATCAAGAACAGAGACTTTGGAAAATCCCATATACGTACACATGCCTAGGTCAACGCGCACAGCGTACAATGGAAAGATGCATGATGCATCAATACTCATAAAAGAAACAGATATAAAAAAAGGGAATAGTCAAAGAAGCAGCCTTCATCCTACTTAAGGAAGAAAATTGTGTAGCAAACCCATCAACAGAATTTAGTAGGCTTTGGTTGCTAATACTAAAAGAAAAAGTCAACAACGAGAACATACCAACAATAGCTGAGTAAAGGAAGTCGAAGAACAAATCTCAACAATCTCATACACAGTAAATACGCAACACACAATACACAAGCACACACTTTATGTACCTGGTGTCCCAATAAGAATGGTTCTCGGCCATATCTCAGGGGACACGCGCCAACTCGTAACTCTTAATGACAAACTTTTTTAAATCAAAATGTATACCGGCCAATTCGTAACTTTATACCCCAGGTAGTTGTTAGGTTAAAAGGTAAGAAATAAATTTAAACAGTAACGGATTAAGCCAACATGGGGCATATAGCATATTATTATGTAAGCGAATGGTTCTTGGTTTGCTTAAAAACATGTTGTGTATTATATGTACCTATAAAGAAATAACAAAAATTGAAATCTCTTGATTGACACAATATTATATGTATAGACCAGTGCGGATCTGTAAAAAAACGTCTATTTGTGGATGTGCCAGGTGGCATTCGTCTTTTTGCAGATAAAGTTAGGTGACAACTTCAATAATAATAATTGACTTATGCTCCTTCTTAAATATACCCGGAACATTAATAAAAAAATTAAAATATTTAAAAATTTGGAAAAACATTAATTTTTTTCTATATTCTTTGCTTATAACTTTAAATCGATTCATTTTGGAGCAAGGTCGTACGGAATTAAAATAAAGATAATTGAATTTTTTATTATATACGACTAGTTAAAAATGTCTTAAATTATTACCCTTTCTGCAAAATAGCAATAAATACAAAATAAGGGGGCAAAATAAGCCTCTTTATATTCAGTGTTTTTCAACAACTTTGGTTGCACTTAGAACCTTCGTAAGTCGCATATAAAATCCTTATAACATACTTAAATCGTTCACCAAATTTCATTAAAATCGACCTGATAGATTTTGCATAATAATTTTGCAATCTAAGTTTTTTTAAAAAAGTTCAAATTTTTTGATAACTTTCTGAACAGAAAGTAGACCATTTAGAAGTCTGCCAATTTTTTCCACATATAAAGAGGCTCTCTACCTATCTAATACACTTTACAGAATTAAAATCGGATTATCTAAGCGGCCTCAGCTCTGTTTTAAAGGTATAAACAATTTTTTGGCTTATAAACAAATACAGTGAGGACGTTTGAGTTGGAATAAATTCATTTTTTTCTCGAGAATGGGCGTCTCTGGAGATAAATTCCGAAATAGGTCGATTTTTATTTTTAAATTCTAATTTTTTGGTATACATATCATACTATTGACGTCATCCATCTGGGCGTGATGACGCAATCGATGATTTTTTTTAAATGAGAATAGGGGCCGTATGATAGCAGGCCGTATGATTCCGTCGGTATAACAGGTTGCCTTGCAACCAGATGCAGAACAGTACCATAAATGTTTTCCACTTTTTAGCACTTCCTTTAATTGAAATTTAAAATTATTTACCACAAATAACTTACCCCCACGTGCACTCATTACGAAATATGTTATCTGTTACAAGAATTTCAGTCATTTTCACAAAATTTATTTGGATTTTCTCTAGTAACTCTTCCAAGAGACAATACATACATAAATGATGAACACCTTTTACACCACCTTCAAAGAGAGTAATTTTTACAAGTACATACCTGGAATACCGGTATTAAATTATCAACATTACTTAAAAATGAAAGTTACTAATTCACCGGTAGTTAGTGGGTTATCGAAGAATTACCTGCGCGCCAGAGTTACGAGTTGGCCTGTAATTAGGATGGGGGATTAAAATAGTTACGAATTCACCGAGACCCATCTCAGGAACCGTTTAAAGTACAGCTTTAAGAAAAAAATATTTATAACAAAAGTTGCTTCGGGAAAAGCCTGGAAATTATTTTCATAATTGTAGGTCCACCGCTAGAGGGCGTAATTGAATATAAAAAAAAAATCAAAATTTTACAATATTTACCTAAAGAAAGGGCACTGGAAATCCAACTGTCGTATTTTTTATAAAATTATGCGCATATTTGCTTTCACAAGTTTAAGTCTATTTTTGCAAATAAGAGACCTTCTTATGAAAAGTAAAAGAGTAAGTGGGGACCTTCTTATGAAAAAATGGCTGGAAGTCCAGAAGTCCAGTTCTGCTAAATCGAATTTTGCATACTTGGTCTTGTTGAAAACAGCTTTTTCTTCAATGTAAGAGTCTTATTTTTGAAATAGCCTAATAAATAATGTGCCAGCTAGTAGGTGTTATTTAATTATTTTCGGAAATCTAGTTTGCTTTGGCGAATATTAAATACAAGTATGCATTTTTAATACTCTATTAGAAAATTTGACCAAATTAGCAACATAATACCGAAAACCGCATGTCGATACCTTTTTTCTATCTCGAGATATCTTAAGAAACGTGTAAATTTTAAACAACTGTTAATGTCACCGGTAAACGAAGTTAAGGAAAAGTAGTGTGCTATGGAAAAAACAAAGAAACATTTTAAAGATGTAAACGTATATAATTAATTAAAACAACACTAAGACAAACAACACTATAAAATATAACAAAGAAATAAAAGCAACTACTTACTTAGTGACGACCTAAATGTTTAAATTGTTGCCCATCATTTTCCATGCAAGCATTTACTCTTTCAAGAGTAGATTGAACAGCAGTCTCAATTTCTACTTTCGCAATGCTTTGAATGGCGTTTCGTATTCTCTAGATTCTAGATCATGTTTTCTCGAGTAGTGGGCCTAGCGGCAAAAACAAGGTCTTTAAAGCGTCCCCATAAATAAAAGTCTAAAGCAGTTAAATCTGTTGCTACTCAATCTACTCTTGAAAGAGTAAATGCTTGCATCGAAAATGAGGGGCAACAATTTGAACATTTAGGCAGTCACTAAGACTAAGTAAGTAGTTTCTTTTATTTCTTTGTTATATTTTATAGTGTTGTTTGTCTTATTATTGTTTTAATTAATTATATACGTTTACATCTGGAAAATGTTTATTTGTTTTTTCCATAACACACTACTTTTCCTTAACCCCGTTTACCGGTCACAATAACAGTTATGTTTAAAATTTACACATTTCTTAAGATATCTCGAGATAGAAAAAAGGTATCGACATGCAGTTTTCGGTATTATGTTGCAAATTTGGTCTAATTTTTTAATAGAAGATTAAAAATGCATACTTGTATTTAACAATTTCCAAAGAAAACTATATTTCTGAAAATAATTAAATAACGCCTCCTAGCTCGCATATTACTTATTAGACTATTTCGAAAATAGGACAATAACATTGACGAAAAAGAGCTGTGTTCAAGAAGACCAAGTATGCAAAATTCGATTTAGCACAACCGGACGTATAGCCATTTTTTCATAAGAAGGTTCCCACTAACTCCCACCTCTTATTTGAAAAGGTAGACTTAAGCTTGTGAAATCAAATATGCGCAAAATTTTATGAAGAATACGATGATTGGATTTCCAGTGCCCTTTCATTAGGTAAATTTTGTAAAATTTTTATTTTTTAATTTTTAATATTCAAATACGACATCTAGCGGTAGACTTACAATAATGAAAATAATTTCCAGGCTTTTCCCGAGGCAACTTTTATTATAAATATTTTTTTCTTAAAGCTGTACTATAAATGGTTCCTGAGATATGGCCGAGAGCCATTCTTATTGGGACACCCGGTACAGAAAATGAAAAAAACTTAATATATACAACAATGTCTATGATATTGATTTCACACACCAAAACACAAAATAGCACAAAAAATAGTCAGAATTTTATACCGCTAAGGTAATAATACCACCTATAAACATGTTTTTTAACCATATACTCGCTGTGGCCTATAAAATCTAAGCCAAATATGTCAAGATTTAAAAAGACATATACATCAAATCTAGGTTAACAACAGATAATCTAGGTTTATAAAATCTTCACAGAATTTATACATAGTATCTTTTTTCGAAAGTTTCCAGAGTAGAAGTTCAAAAGTCAAACATGTAGTTACTTAAATAAAGATGTAATTTTCATTCCACCAATTTTTGAGTTTAGTATCACTTCGCAAAAAGTTTTTAATATGAAATCTGATAAATAAAAAACCTAAAACGATACCGTTTAAAAACAAATTTTCAACATGACTAAATTCCATTTTAAGCATTGAAACAATCAATCAATTCGAAATCAATCAGTTGACATCTCTTGTAAATACCTTTTTGTCGCCAGATGGCTCGAAAACGGACATCGTTTAAACAAAGAGATGAATGGCCATCCATTGTGCTACGAAAAAAATGGTATAGGGATTATTCACCTTTATAACAGTTTGTAAAACGTTTTCACTTTATTTTCCAGGCAAAAAATATTTTATTTATAATACAAATTATATTGATTATTATTAGTAAAATTTTTATTTAGTACCCACCGTACATTTTTTTAAATAATCTTGGTATGTATTGTTATGATCTGCTTTCTATTACTTTTATTTTAATTGGTATTTATTTAATTAATTATTGAATTGACGCAAATCATACATAAACAATTAATAAAAAATCTCAGGGTGCCTTTTTGTCATAAAAATTAACTAAATTATCTTAGGTTATACTTATCCTTTCTCGTGGCTTCAGTCTCTCTTAGTTGA
Organism: Diabrotica virgifera virgifera; assembly: GCF_917563875.1. Classification (NCBI taxonomy): domain Eukaryota; kingdom Metazoa; phylum Arthropoda; class Insecta; order Coleoptera; family Chrysomelidae; genus Diabrotica; species Diabrotica virgifera. The sequence goes on along the minus strand of NC_065448.1, from coordinate 243,291,164 downwards.
TCCTTATCGGGATAAAATAGGAAAAGGAAATAAATAGAACAGCTATAATTAAGCACATACAAATACCTTTATTATCAAAAGAAATGCTCTGAAAATCTATCAATTAAATCCTGTGGGCATAAATGTCCAAATGAAACTTTTACCATATAATTAATCTAATTTAAACAATTATTTATCACTTTTTTCCTGATACCATTTATGATATAAGCTAAACAAGCAAATTTAAGTATTTGCAAAACTACTTATACTTCCTATTAAATTATTGAAATGTTGGAATCTTAATTCATATGCTTTTACGCAAATATTTTAACTTCTGATTATAAAGAACATCTATCACATAAATTATCGACTGACTTTTTTTATTCACACACAATGATGTCTCCTCTTGGCCCAAACAGCTCTTCCTTGTTGATTATGTTGGGCTACCAATCAAAGCCCTCTCTGTTCTCAGCATCAATCCAGCAGCATACCAGCAACTATTTCTCCAAAACACAAGCCAGGCCGCTTTTGACCAGTACTCGTTCAATAAACTCCAAACTCTCTTCTCTCTTTCTCTATATAATAATCTCCTGGGACCCAAGTATTTTTATACTTGGTGTCACAAATAATTTTAATAACTATAGTTCTTGTAACTTACTCTCTTGGACTTTACAGAATCAAAGAGGTTTTTCTTCTCAATTTGATTTGTCTCTCGTTTCACTTTTCAGCTACTCTCCACTATCAAACAACCACTAGTACTTGCTTCTGAACTATACGCGAAAACTTTCGACTGCCCTTCTCGGATGCCGGCGACACAATGATCTTTCTTTTCCAAAACTGTCTCAACATTCAAACTTCCCTTTCCCCATTCCAAATTGCCAAGCCAATCAGAAACATTTCTCTTTCCACATTCCTCTTTTTCATTCGAAAAAACCAAGCATTCTTTCAAACAATATTTCTACTCATCCTAATCACTTTCCGGAAATTATACAAATACTCTTGTGCTTAAAACAAACAGTCTTAAAATTCCAAATCTCTCTACCTTTATTTTTCTAAAAACTAATAATTATAACTACCTGTAGATTTTACCTTCCCGTAACAAACAATCTTTTTAAATTATAATCCGAAATAAATTGTCATTTCACTTCACTGTATTTACAAATGTCTTTAAGTCTTCAGGGAAAAACTCATTAAGAAGAAACCCACTGCGTAAAAGCTACCTTCTACTAAATAGTTACAAATCAATATACAGGGTGTATCAAATTTATGTGCCCGCGTTATAATTAAAAATTTAAATTTTTACTCTATCTTTGATTGATAAAGTGATACATAATAGTATACTTCACGTTCTGTCAGTCAGGAATTAAAACAATTCTATTTTCTTGTATACACTATTTTTATATGCACTATTCATAGATTTTAAATAGGCCTATGACAAAATTAATAGAAAAAAATGTATGAAGCCCTACGGCAAATGAAAATCCCACAAAAACGAATCAAGCTAATAAGAATTACCTTAAATATGACATCTAACGAAATAGTGTGGAACAGTCACAAATCGGAAGAGTTTGTAGTCAAAAAAGGACTTAGACAAGGTGACCCTCTATCAACAACTGTATTATTTCTAGTTTTGGAAACAATTGTAAGGAACAGCAGAATAGAAACACAAGAAACGATCTACCGTAACGAGCATCAATACATGGCCTACGCCGACGACCTTACACTGCTAGCAAAAACTAATACCGAATTAAAGAAAATCATGAAAAGATTAGTCAGAGAGGCAAAAAAATTCGGCCTTGAAATAAATGTAGAATTGTAATTATTTTTCCTTAATTTTTAAGACCCCTGTATATAATTTTTCTTAATTATTATTACGAAAACGAAATCAGAGTCTCACACATATGGACCTACGTTGGCCCAGATGGGTGGAACGGATTGGGATTACTACGGTAACGGACTAGTTTTAACTTTATAAGTAAGAATAACATTCGCCACTGTGAACCAAATTTTATTACTAATAGGGATCGAAATTTTGCAGTAGAATTTTAATAGTTTCGGATTTAAGCATGAAGAGGGGAAGACAGGAGACTGTTTTGGTTAGTGTGGAAATCGAGACAGGCAGTCGATTTTGAGATTCTGAGGAAAGACGTTGTGTTTGGCAATAATCGAAAGGACGAAGTTTAAGACGTACTTATATATTGACAAGTCGGTCATATATTAAGTAGATAAACGCGATTATTTCAAAGACAGTTACGTTTGTGAGAACTCGTAAAATTTTAGTCGCAATTACACAAACACTTTTACATTTCGTCAATTTAATAGTATCTATAATTTAGTCATCTATTTTATTAATTAAAACTGTTAGACATCACACGGACTTTTATTATGATTGTCTTTAACGAATCCTACATAAATGAAGAAAAGACGAAGTATACGGTGCTAGGCAACACAGAAATAGAACCTGAAGATATGCTAAAGTTACCAGCGTTCGATGGAAAAGAATATAAATTTAAACGAGTAAAGCACTTTACATATCTAGGTGCCATAATAGATGATAAAGGTCACGAGCAAAATGAATTAAAGCACAGGATAGCCAAGGGTAACCGAAAGGTCGGAAGTTTAAGAAAATTATTAAAGTCAAATTACGTATCAAGAGAGACGAAAATCAGAATATACCAAACTGTAATAAGAGCAACAGTCACCTACGGATGTGAGACATGGGTACTATACAAAACAGAAGAAGAAATGATAGAGAGGTTTGAACACAAGATACTGAGGACTATTCTCGCTGAAAAAAATACGGCAGACGGTTGGCAAAGAAGAACTAATCAAGAATTAAGGATGCTCTACAAGGAACCAAGTATAACAAGATACACAAAGGCACAAAGAATCAGGTGGGCAGATCATGTAGAGAGGATGGATAGGTCAGGAATGCCAAAGAAGATACTGTTAAGAAGACCAGTTGGGAAAAGGAGACGAGGTAGACCAAGAAAAAGATGGCACGAAAAGTTTCAAGAAGATATAGGATCGATGGAAATTACAGACTGGAAAGAGAAAGCGAAAAATAGGATACAGTGGAGAAACGTATTGCAGAAATTTTTACATAGACATCAAATTATATAATATGTACATTAGTATATAAACTAAAAGGGAATTTCCCTAGGTTGACTGTATACCATATAGTTAAAAAACTCTAACATGAAGTAAAAACCACTTCTATGTAATTGGTATATTTATTAAAATCTAAAAAATCCCAATGGATTGAATAAAATGTGTCCAACTCAGAACGTTTTCAGACCTATCGGTCCATCATCAGTGAATCTACAATAAAATAAGTAATCCCACTATTAAAATTGAAAGATGGTTGAAATTTTGAAAGTTAGAAAAGTGTGGTTAAGATTACTTACTTGAATACTTGCTAAATAGCCCCAGAACCAAACAATGGTTGAATTTATAATTCGATTTACATTATTTAAAAGGAGTATTAAACAGGCTAAACGCCGATGTTACAATATATAACCTCCGGGAACATGGTGAAACCCTACCAGGAAACTTAATCAACCATCTTAGGCCAACGCTGACTACCAAGTGCCAAAAGTGTGTAAGGAACTGTTGGGCAGTTTGGAGTGACATTGACAGTAGAGAAAAAAGTAGTCGATTTTCAATGGTTATAAGCAAAAGGTGATGATCCAAAACAATGATAATAGGATAATGATTTTAATATCTAAAAATGTCTAACATTTTAAATCTATTGTTTTTTTTTTAAATAAAATTGTGATTTACAAAATTTATTTAGAATATAAGATTATTTTAAGTTGACTGTATACTATAACATTAAATTGATTGAACATTAGTATATATTGGCATTTGTATTATGTAAAATTGTAATTGTTAAGTTGTAAAGCTCTAGGCCTCCAAGGCGTGTAGAGCATATTAAATAAATAAATTTTTTTGTCTTTTAATATTTCATTAACTGGTTGTTGGCTTCTTCAGTAGTGCACTACAATTTTATTAAAACAAAGGTATGGGCATCATAAAAATAAAATTACATACAAATCTACTAACAAATGTGGAATTGTTGACAAATAAACAAGACAAACATTAGGACTACATTTCTACAATTAGTTGTAATTTGTATTTGTAATGTAATTAGAACAATGTAATTTACAATTACAATTTATTTTAAAACTTAAAATAAGATAAAATACATATAAAATAATAAATGTACATTGGGATGAACGAGTTTCATTGTATGTATAAGAAAATAAAGTTGAATTTAAATGATAGATGAATTTCTAAATTAAATAGATTGTAGAATATTGCAGTATAAATATGATGCTTAATTGGTTAGTATCTTCTTTATGGGCCTATGCTAACCTATTGGTGTAAAACATTAGTGTTAGATGAAAGACAGAAAAGCAGAATCCAAGCAGTCGAGATGAAATATCTAAAAAGAGCTAAGGGTGTGACCAGACATGATAGATTAAGAAATACTGATATTAGAGAAGATCTAAATATAGAAGCTACCCTGGACTCTGGAATACATTGAAAAAAGGCAACTTAGTTGGTGGGGACACTTGCAAAGAATGGACAAAATAAGGCGTGAGGAAGGTTTGGGAAGCAAAAATACAGAAATTGAAGAAAAGAGGACGAACAAGAACAACATGGGATGGGGTAGTAAGGATAATATTATGGAGAGATAAAGAATAACATGGAGAGAGGCAACCAATGTGGCGAAGAATCGAAAAGAATGAAAAAAGTTTTTAAATGATTAGTATAGATACTAGTAATTATAATGTACAAATTGTAAACCCGACACCGTAAGGTATAAAATAAGGGTACTGATTATACAGAGTGTCCCGAAAAGATTGGTCATAAATTATACCACAGATTCTGGGGTCAAAAATAGGTTGATTTAACCTCACTTACCTATATACAATTGTGCACACAAAAAAAGTTACAGCCCTTTGAAGTTACAAAATGAAAATCAATTTTTTTTTCATATATCGAAAACGCTTACAGATTTTTCATTGGAAATGAACATGTGGCATTCTTATGGCAGCAGTATCTTAAATAAAATTTAAAGTAAAATTTGTGTGACCCATAAAAATTTTATGGGGGTTTTGTTCCCTTAAACCCCCCAAACTTTTGGGTACGTTCCAATTTAATTATTAGTGTGGCACTATTAGTTAAACACACTGTTTTTAAACAATATTTATTGAATCCACCACATATTTGTATATGGTTAAGTACGATTATAGAGACCTGTTAATAATGTGAAAATTTATTTATAATTTACATTTTTAGGAATATTTTGAAAAAGAAGCCACATCGCGGTAAAAGGTGACTTATCAAAAAAAGACTAAGAGGCAAAAAAGTTTTAAAAACACTGTGTTTACCTAATGGTACCACAATAATAGTTTAATTGGAACGTATACAAACATTTGGGGGGTTTAAAGGAACCAAACTCCCATAAAATTTTTATGTAGATATATTAAAAAAGAAGCCGCATCTCGATAAAAACTCACTTATCGAAAAAATACTAGGAAGCAAAATAGTTTTGAAAACGTTGTGTTTAACTAATGGTACCAGAATAATGAATTAATTGGAACGTACATAAAAGTTTGGGGGGTTTAAGGGATCAAAACCCCCATAAAATTTTCATGGGGTGGACAAATTTCACCATAATTTTGTTTTAAGATGATCCTGCCATAAGAATGATACATGTACATTTTCAATAAAAAATCTTTAATAGTTTTCGATATATTGAAAAAAATATATTTTCATTTTGTAACTTCAAAGGGCTGTAACTTTTTTTATGAGCACATTTTGTACTAAGGTAAGTTAGGTTCAATCGAACAATTTTTGGCTCCAGAATGTGTGGTACAATTTATGACCAATCTTTTCGGGACACCTTGTATATATGTTCTTTACAATTTATTATATTTTTTGTTTAAGTGATGGAACTCATTTCGGGAAACATCCTGTTTTTATAGTTGATCAGTATAGTTACATTAGTATAGTTATAGTCAAGCTGGTTGCTGAAGTGTTCAATAAGAGCACATATGTTTTTACATTTGTGGCATCCACTTTTGTGCGGAGTAACACGGTTTTTCAGCTATTGGCTTGTTTGTCCAATATAGCAACCTTCGCAACGTAAACACGGTGGTTTGTAGATCGTGTTAATAGTGTACGATGTCTGGTGTCTTATCATTAATACAAGAGAATAAAATTTTGTTACTAATACTAATAAAATGTTTAATTGGAACTTCCAAATGATTACCCTGTAGTTAGTAATAGGTTCACTCAGGTCAAATACATTAAGTCCCGTTATATTTTTTTTTTATTTTTCGTAATTGAAATGAGCAAGTTTGATAAAAAATGTTACTATCAGATAATGACTATGTTTGTTCACCGTGTTGAAAACACCGAATTGATTAAAAATAATTCTTTGTGATAGGAAAAGAAAGACTATTCAGCCTCCGATAATGTAATTTTGAAATGACAAACAGTTCTGACAAGCCGTATCCCTTGTGTTTATACAAGATTCTCTAGAACGCAATGTTTCTTCAATTCCGTTATTTTCTACCTTTTTCCCAAGACGCTCGTTATAGCCACAAGAAACTGACGCCTATGGAAATTGCTTTATTCAGTTCACTCAATTGCCGTACGTGTTGTTTGTGATAAGATCTCGTGGTGATTTTTCTTTGTAGACTCTGAGGTAGGAACACTAGTTTTCTTTTCTGTTCCAATAAGATTAATTTTATTTATATGGTATATTGGTTTTTTCGTTTTTTTTTTCAGCTGTTCAGGGTTTATTTATTATAAAATGCACAGGCATTATGCTATGTTTATTTATTAAATAAAAAATTCATAATTTCTTCGGGGAAACTATATCACGTTTTTAAAATACATATAAATAAAATATGTTGAATCTTTAAAAAGGGTAAACCCTGGTTTATTTTTAAATCTTCTTCCCAATTGTTGTTCTCTCTCTCTCTCTCTCTCTCTCTCTCTCTCTCTCTCTCTCTCTCTCTCTCTCTCTCTATCTATCTATCTATCTCTCTTTTCTCTCCCTCTCTCTCACTCTATTCTTCCCTCTGTTAGTTTTTTTTTATTTAATAAAACTCCAACAGGAATCTTATGATTATTGCTATCTGATCATTACTATGATCAATAAGCAAGTTAGTTCTATATACAAAATATTATAAAAAACTTATCTAAGGTCATATTCAACAATATTCCTTAGGCTCTAATACATTACAGTACTACTAGCTAACGTGTACACTTTAGCCGCACTTTGCTCTGCTTTTTCACTTTCACGCACTTGAACTTATTGCACTAACTCGAACGGCTTCGTTCTCTTAAGTCTTCTTATCTGGTTGGCGTTGTCTAGGAGATTGATGGCCTCGACATTCACATGGTTGGAGAGCCTTTGTTCATGACTCTCGGCAAACTTACTTACTGTCTGGATAACCGTATCCATCTGGAGGTCTCGTTAGTGATATCCACCAGTTACCACGTGACTAATAATACCATTAATCTCTCTGTTGCCTCCTGTCAAAGTAATCACCGCGAATATCTCTATATTATAAATCTTCACAGGCAACAAACGTCCTAATATCTAGCTAGTTCTAGCTCAGCAAACACATAGCCCGATCAGAGAACAATCTGACCTCAAAAAAATAAAGGAAAGATGAAAATTTGGGAATGGATAGTTGAAATTGTCTATTATTATATAAGAAAAAATTTACAATTCTACATCCCCTCCATTTTTGTAAAATGGAGGGAAATATCCCTTCTCGGAGGTGAAAAATTTACATTCAAAATAAGTCCGGAATTGGATAAAATGACTAATTCTAAACAACTTTTCTTCTATAGAGGTTTTTCCCTAAGTCAATACTTTTCGAGTTATTTGCGAGTTAATATTATGTTCATTAAAAAAACATGATTTTGGACGGTTTTTGGCAAATAACTTAAGAAGTAAGTATCTTATCGAAAAAAAAAAAATTCTTAGCAAAAATTAATATTATAAAAAAGTGAAAAAAATTATGTATGCATGAAGTCTATAGACCAAGTAGAAGCAACGTTTTAGCTAATAAAAAAGTAGGTTCTTTTTCGTCAAATTCCAAATCGAATATTTCAACGTGAAATAACCAAAAATCGCAGCCCTTTTCGGGGGAGACTCGCTACAACTTTTTAAAGTGTTTAAAAGGTTTATTTTTGTTATTTAAAAAAACTTCCATCATTAAAAGTAAGTGAGTTACGCTCAAAATATTGTTGGCCCTTTTTATTTTTTGGTAAAACGAATCGCGAAATCACCCCCTATTTAGCATCACAAATAAATTTAATCGTTACTGCTTCACAAGTTACTTTTCTTATGTATTCATCGGTTCAAAGTGCTTATTTTTGAAAAGGATGTACTTAAAATGGCTTGAACAAGTAACTAATCACAAGTTTATGCCAATTTTGAACAGCCATAGCAGAACCAACTTTTGTCTAACAAGCAAACAAAAAATCTAAAATATTCAGAAAAGCAAAACGTACATTTTATTACTCCTTGAGATTTTTGGTATTACTAATAATTTTTAAGTTATTTTGAGAAAAAAATGATTTTTTTTTAAATAAAAAAAGTGTTTATTTTAAAACCAATTTTTTTCAAAAATGTGCACATTGAACCAATGAAACTTATACATCATATAAAAATACATAAGTAAAGTAACTTGTGAAGCGGTAGCGATTAATTTTATTTGGGATGCTAATAAAGGGGTGATTTTAGCGATTTTTTTGGCAAAAAATAAAAAGGACCAGCAATATTTTGAGCGTAACTCACTTACTTTGAATATTAGAAGTTTTTTTGGAAATCAAAATTAAACCTTCTTTTGAACACTTTAAAAAATTTATGAGTTTTCCCAGAAAAGTGCTCCGTTTTTTTGGTTATTTCACGTTGAAATATTCGATTTGGAGTTTGACGAATAGGATCCTACTTTTCAGTTAGCTACAACTCTGCTTCTACTGGGTCTACAGCATTATGCATACACCATTTTTTTACTTTCTTATAAGCTATATTTTTGATAGGAATATTTTTTTCGATAAAATACTTTTTGAGTTATTTACGAAAATCCGTCCAAAACCATTTTCTTTTTTGTTAAAAATGAACATTCTCGCAAATGACTCGAAAAGTATTGACTTAGTATAAAAACTCTATAGAACAAAAGTTGCTTAGAATAAGTCATTTTATCCAATTCCAGACTTATTTTGAATGTATATTTTTTCACCCTCGAGAAAATATTTTTCACCCCGTATTTCACAATTTTTGGAAAATGAAGGGGATATAGAATTGTAAACTTTTTCTTATATATAATAATAGACAATTTCAATTACCTATTCCCAAATTTTCATCCTTCCTTTATTTTTTTGGAGATTTTCGGAAAATTGTCTTTGATCGGGCTAACAGTACCAAGAATCTCTACGATCCAGTCTTTCGTAATTGGGCTTTTCATTCACAGTCATTTGTTTCGAGCTTCTGTCAAATATCGTATAATCCGTGTATATTAACATTATACACAGACTATGCAACATATGACAGAAGCTCGAAACAAATGACAATCGATGAAAAGCCCTATAAATAAACGCTGTTTCTCCTCTCGAACTAGTTTTCTATTCGTGTATAGTTCATCCCAAACTATTCTTTAATTGCGTCGACGATAAAATGTCGAAATATACTAACCTCGAATTACAATTGTTATCAGATCAGTTTTATAGTATCCAATCTTTAGACTGCATGGATCAAATTTTAAACATATTGTTATATCTAATGGGGAAAAATGATATTATGCATCGGAATATTAAAAGAAAAAAGAAAATAACAACCTCACTGTCAGTATCTTCAAAATAATTAATTGTTAACATAGGACGTTTTAGCCGGTAGCAAATCTGGAAACCAAAAATAAGAATACAATAGGCTGTAAAAAAAGAGTTGTGTAATGTTACAAACGTCACATGTTTATTGAATGCTCGTCAAAAGTTAGGGATATGGAATATTATGCTCATTTTCATAGTTGATTTTTTCATGAACAGATTAAGGGATTCCGCTAATTTTTTTTATTGTATTAGATTTTTCTTTAGTATTTATACCGTTGTAGAGAGGTTTACTCAAACTTCTTTTTTGTACTTATACCGGGTGGAAGAAAAGAAATGTTTTTCTTATGTTAAGTTTATGCCACCCTGTAGGGAGGACGAGGAACAAATGTTAGTATACATCGGAATCGTATTGTAGTCTTATGTTTTGTGAACATTTTTTTGAATGTCCTTGATATCTTTAGCAACAAAGAAGATAGGTGGTTTTACTCTCTAACAGGTGTTTTACCTGAAACAAAACTAAATTAACGATAAAAAATAACAGTTAACACAACTTTAAAAACAGAAAGGCACATAAGGTAAACAATTCTTATCGACACCTACTATAAGAGTTATTTATCAACCAGGTAAGTGGTAGGCACAGCGTAATATAAGAAAGACGAGATTGTTTAATGGAGGCCCTGTGATGTTTTGGGGCGGAATTTCTTTGAGAATAAGTACGGATTTGGTGTCTACGTCGAGGCTCTTTAAATAGCTAAAGGTACATTACACAGATTTTGTTTTCTTTAAACACTCTGTTCGTTTCGCACTATATGTAGAAATTAATTTCATCTTAGTGGTATGACAAGGCATGGCCTCTTCACGTATCGCATGTCGTTAGTTAAAACACATACTAAAGAATAAAACCGTCTAGTTTCTTTGTTATTAAAGATATCAGAGAAATTAGAAAAATAGAATATTCGCAAAATATAAGACTACAACATAATATCGATGTATATCCACCTTGGTGTCTTTTCCTCCCTACAAGGCGTCTCAAACTTTTTTTTCGGTTAAAACACATGTTAAACTACAAAAAAGTATATTTTCTTTGTTTCTAAAGATATCAGGTACATTCAAAAAACAAAATGTTGACAAAATGTAAGGCTACAATACGATTTTAATGAATACTTAGATTTGTACCTTACCCTCCCTACAGGGCGTCTCAAACTTAACATAAGACAAACATTTCTTTTTTTCCACCCGGTATAAATACAAAAAAGAAGTTTGAGTACACCTTTGCACAACTGTGTAAATACTAAAGAAAAATCTAAAATAATAAAAAAAATTAGCGGAAACTGTTAATTTTTTTCTCGAAAAGATGAGCTATGAAAATGGGCATAATTTTCTATATCCCTAACTTTTGACGAGCAGTTCACATTGAAATAATTATTTTACTCCAATTTCTATTCATTTTTTTCATTTCTTAACTTTTATTTTGATTCTGTTTTGTTGTATTTTTTTATTTTTCTCTCTTATAAAAATAGTTGGCGCTCAATAAATATTATGTCCTTATCTTTTCAATTATCTTCTATTCTTATCTTTTCCTCACATGGAAACAGAGAAGCCAGTATATTCAATAAGTCATATTAATTTCGATGGTTTTATGCCACACTCCATTTTTGTCAGTTGACAACTCTTGACTTCCCTTCTATCTGTTCTGTCAGTCTCAGTTTAAATGCTAGGGAATTCTCTTCCTGAACTTTATTTCCCTATTTAAACTATCTGAAATAGTTTCCGTGTCTAGAAAACTCACATTTTATACATGTAGTCCAAGTAATGAAGCTTAAAATAGAACAAAACCTCGCAATTTTTACAGAATGGATCGATTTGCTTGAAAATTTGAGAATAAGTAGTGGATAGTCCAAGGATCAAAATCTATATGATGCCAAAAGGCGCTTTTACCATGGGGGTGATTGCCACCCCATGTCGGGGGTGAAAATTTTTTATTATATTTTGACCGCAAAATTTCATAAAAACATTCATTCTAAGCAAAAAATGTTCTATACATTTTTTTGATAAAATTAATAGTTTTCTATTTATTCGCTATCGAAAGTGTTAGTTTTATATTAAAAAAATTAATGTTTTTAATCAGTTTTCTGCAAATATCTCAAAAAGTTCTTGTTTTATCAAAACCACTTTGCTTAAAAAAATGTACCTTTTGAAAAAATCAACAAAACCGTCTTTTTAAATTTTCTTTAAGACCGATAATAATCGAGCTATACTTTATTATATGTTAGGTCTTCTTCGGCAAATGCTAAATACTGTAGTTTCAAAGTCAAAAGACGGGAAAACTATGCATTTTTCGACGATCACTTGTTTAAACTAATTTGAAGTATTTAAAAATATCTATCTTCAGAAATAAAAAAAGTCTTTAGCTCAAAAATTAGGTGGCTTATAATGAAAAGAATGTCAGACCCTATATTTTTCAGCGAAAAATGATCGAAAGTAAACCCCTAATCACCACCCTGATTAAAATTAATCATTGACCTTATTTCGTCTTCTTTACTTATGTATTATTAATAGGTTCTAGAATTTTAACTGGTTTAGAATGATTAGTTTTTAAAAAAATGGAGTCAAAAGCAAATATCGAATTTTTGAAGTTTGGTAAAAAATTCCCTTTTCTTCAGAATAGAAAGATTATCATCAGAGATACAAAAAAATATTTAAACATAAAATTGTAGCTTATTTAATTCCCAAGGATTTGGTTTGCAAAAATTTTCTCTACGGTAAAAATTGAGTGAGCTATTGACAATTAAATCTTGTAATAACATGCAAAAATCACCTTTACCAACCCTTTCAAAGTCACCACTTTTTGCGACTGAGGATTTTAAAGGATTTGATATTAACAGTCTTATAGATCTTGTAAAAACCTACCAAACTATTTTTTAACAAACTTTCTAAGATAAAAATTAAAAAGGTTACGGTTAAAAAATCAATATATTTTTTTCAAAAAAAAAAGAAATCCAATTGGAAGCATAATAATATAAGTTAGCTTTGCTTTTAGTCATTGGCCTTATTAATTCTTCTTTATTTATGTATTATTAATAGATTTTAAAGGTTTGACTGGCTTAGAATGATTAGTTTTTAAAAAACTAGAGCTAAAACGAATAACGACTTTTTGGAGTTTGGTAAAAAATGCCATTTTCTTCAAAATAGAAAGATTAGCATCAGATATACGAAAAAATGTTTTAATATGAGATTGTAGGTTACTTAATTCCCAAGAACTTGGTTTGAAAAAATTTTTTCTACGGAAAAAATTGAGTGAATGGTAAATGAGTATATATCGAAAAACATTGATTTTTTCTATATAAAACTAACACTTTCGATAGCGAATAAATCGAAAAGTATTAATTTTATCAAAAAAATGTGTAGAACATTTTTTACTTAGAATGAATGTTTTTATCAACTTTTGTAGTCAAAATATAATAAAAAAATTCCATCCTTAAGATGGGGTGGCAACCGACCACATTGTAAAAGCGCCTTTCGGCATCATATAGATTTTGATCCTTGAACTATCCACTACTTTCTCTCAAATTTTAAAGCAAATCGATCCATTCTGTAAAAATTGCGAGGTGAAATGCTTCGGTTCCTGGACTAATATTTCTCTATTCTAATTTTTATAGCTTTCTGTATTACTTACTGCATGGTGAGTAAATCACACTGCAGTAAGTAATAGGAAGGATCTTCTTTAAGTACCGTCTCCTAATCGGAGGTTGGATATCATTATCACTATCTTTACTGTACTGCTGCTCTGAAGAGTTTTACAGAACTGCATTTATAGGAAGGATCAAGTGAATATAATTATAATTTTCATAAAGAACAAGTAAAAACTTCGTTTGTACAATGGTATAAAAAGTTTATTGAAAAACTATTAAAGAGGCATCCAAAAGGATGCGCAAAACGTTTTCGATCTAGACCAGATCATCTTCAGTGCCTAGAACAAAGTATTTCCATGTTAGAATGAAAGCAAAAGGTTAAAATTAAGACTAGTTAAAGAAAAATGTGGATAATACTTTTGCTTAGTAGATGAAACTAGCAACCTTATTAAATAGGTAGTTAAGCTGTTTGGATGTTAATAACTGTATTAAAGCGAAATTTAAATTATAATAAATTAGATTCTATTGTAAAAGTCTAAAAGACAACTCTCTGTTACAGAAACAAATGTTATTCATCATCATCCAGCCTCAAAAGTCCACTGCTGAACATAGGCCTCCTCCCCTCGTTTCCAACCCCATCTATCCTGCGCCGCCCTCATCCAGTTTTTATTTACCTTTCTTAAGTCGTCAGTCCATCTTGTAGGCGGTCGACCGACGCTTCTCTTGTCTTCTCTTGGCCTCCATTCCAATAACCTCTTCGTCCATCGCCCATCTGTCATTCTGGCTACGTGTCCTGCCCATCTCCACTTCAACCTGGCTATCCTCTCGATGACGTCAGTCACCTTTGTTCTTCTCCTGATTTCTTCGTTTCTGATTTTGTCTCGCAGAGTTATTCCTAACATTGACCGCTCCATTCTTCTCTGCGTGACTCTTAGTTTGGTAGCCGAGGCTTTAGTTAAGGTAAGTGTTTCTGATCCGTACGTCAAGACTGGGAGGACGCACTGATCGAATACCTTTCTCTTTAGACATGTGGGTAAATGTTATTAATTTTATGTTAATAAAAGTGTTATTCATAGTAAAGTCAATGACGTCATTGATGACAGTTTAAAAAAGAAGACGAAAGTTTAATTTAGTAAGAAATAAAAAGAGAAATGAAAAATACTTAAACGTAAACAAATTATATAGACGGAAAAATATAAGATACATAGTAATGTTGTAAAAGATGAAAAGAGTAATGTTGGTTGCCTAATATTGTGGTGTAATGGTTAACAACAACAAGAAAAAATTTATAAATTTAGCTGATTATTTGAATTAGTGAACTATGAAATCTATAGATGGTACTGGAGTGAACAGACTGAAACGAGTGAAATATATATTACTGTAAAACTTTTTTAACAGAGAGGGATTTTTAGCAGAGGCAAGTTAAAAACAAGTAGTGGTGGTTGCCTGATATGGTAATGTTGAAAAAATATAATAAATAACATTATTTTTTCAACATTACCATATCAGGCAACCACCACTACTTGTTTTTAACTTGCCTTTGCTAAACCTCTCTCTCTCTCTCTCTCTGTTAAAAAACTTACAGTAATATATATTTCACCCGTTTCAATCTGTTCACTCCAGTAACATCTACAGATTTCAAATTATTAGTTCACTAATTCAAATAATCAGCTAAATTTATAATTTTTTTCTTTTTTTGTTGTTAAGCATTACAACCACAATATTAGGCAACCAACATTACTCTTTTCATCTTTTACAACATTACTATGTATCTTATATTTTTTCCGTCTATAATTTGATTACATTTAAGTATTTTTCATTTCTCTTTTTATTTCTTACTAAATTAAACTTTCGTACTCTTTTTTAAACTGTCATAAATAACGTCATGGACTTTACTATGAATAACACTTTTATTAACATAACAATAATAACAGTTCTTTCTGTAACAGAGAGTTGCCTTTTAGACTTTTACAATAGAATCTAATTTATTATAATTTAAATTCCACTTTAATACAGCTATTAACATCCATTCAGTTTAACTAATAATTTAAATTCATAAACTACACTATTTTTAAATTCATAACCAAAAATTGACTACATGTCTTGTCATGTCACTTCTGTCTGGTAAATAGATTGTCATCTCCTTTACTCTTGTTGGTCTGTGTCCATTGAACTGACAAGAACCACACGTTTTTATCGAGAAGTGAATCATGTTGCCCTTTGAGCAATAAATTTATCTTTTAACATTGACTTGGAGTCGCTATTAACCTCAGATTTTTAACATGTAAATCATATTTCTCGATGTCACCTATTTTATAAGGTTGCTAGTTTCATCTACTAAGCAGAACGTAAGTATTTGCCACATTTTTCTTTAACTAGTCATAATTTTAACCTTTTGCATTCATTCTAACGTGGAATTACTTCGTTCAAGGCACTGAAGATGATCTGATTTAGATCGGAAACGTTTTACGAATCTTTTTGGATAACTTTTTAATAGCTTTTCAATAAACTTTTTATACCATTGTACAAACGAAGTTTATACTTGTTCTGTATGATTTTTAATTATGGTATATATCCAGCTACTGGGATTTTCCCATTGATTTTATTTTAATTATCATTTTATTTAGATTCTAACTGCAGATATGCATACAGGCTTAACAAAGTTAAAAGAAACGTGAGTTCCAGAGGATATATAAAAAGTAAAGTGAAGGAAATATAAAAAGACAATTATGAATATTGGTGAATTATTAAATCAACTTACAAGTATAAAATAAAACAGTACTCATCCCAAGAATTGTTAGACGATATAGGAATAAATTTTGCAAAGTTACAGGAATTTAAATATCGACTATTTAAAACCTAGGACTTACGAAGTCCAATTGCTTATTCTATATTTACATTTCTCTTTCAACTATTTCCATTTTTAGCGTTATCGTAACCTTCTAGTTGTAAAAAAACTAAAGAAAAAACAAGAGAGAGGCAACATATTGATTTTAGATTTGATTTTCGAATATGGTAGACGATATTATCTGGTATTTTAAGTTATGTATGTACATAATTCTGGATATCAGGTTAGCTTCACAATAATTATAGATTAGTAGACAGAAAAGTTTTAATTAGTGTTTAATTTACCATTAAAGCAAATTACCACTGTAAAATTTTAGCTGACTTACAGATGTGGAAATTTAGGCACACATAAACTATGTCTGGAATTCTTGACAAAGTATGTTACTCTAAATCTTTTAAAAAGTACAAACCGAGCAAAAGAGTACATTATTTTAGCTACAGTGATAATTTCACATATTTCGTACGTTCATACACAACATTTTTATCCGGAATGCAACCGAAACAGCTTTAACACGTTACATTACCTCGAAAACGGTTTATAGCTGCAAGATGATGAGCATTTTAATTGGGCATTTAATTGAGGCCTCCTCTACAACCTAAAAAGGACATTGCCGCACAGCTTTTACATTCTTCTTTAGTTATATTGTTCAGGTAGGTTTTGCTTCATTAAATATCAAGACGCAACTTCCAGACTCTATACTATCGAAGCTGAATTACGACAGGGTATCGTGATGGGACCTATGTTGTATCTCTTATTCAGCGCAGATACACCTAAACGTCTTCAGAAATATCTAGAGAAGAGACCACCCACAGAAGAAATAATGCCAGGAACATTTTTGCCGACGATACTGCAATCCTAGCCTTACATCCTGACCTTAATTATCATCGATTAATTATGCTCGCCTTATCTCCTTGAAGCGTATCTAAACAGAATAAACAGAAGGTTGGTTGTTGAAATCGAGAATTTAAGTCAACGAAGAAAAATCTATTCATGTTACATTTACAACCCAAAGAGGAGAAACCTGTTCCTTCTAACTTTATAATTATCATTTACCTTCAGCCAACGAGGTACAATATATTGGTATTCAGTTGAACAGAATTCTCACATGTAGGAAACATATTTAGACCAAGAGAAAGCACCTAGGTTTCCAATTTGTATTAGTTCATCGCTTGTTCATCGGTTATCTCTGTACATCAAATTGCTGCTCTATGAAGCAATATTTACGCCCATTTGGACATATGGGTTGGAACTATGAGGAACAGCCAGCCGCTCTATTATCGAAATCATTCAATGTTTTCAATGAAAACAATCGTGACCTTAAAATAGATATGGTACAGGAAGTCATCAAAAAACGTAGCACTCCATACATTACCAAGCAGGAAGATCATAAAAACCAGTTTGCACTTAAGCTCCTAGACAATTCCCAAGAACAGCTTGGTTATAGATTCAAACCACTGGACTTACCATTTACAGTAAACTTGTAAACTGATTAGTCAATAGGTATAACATGTATAAGTATATATTTCCTATATAACTTTTACCAGTGGGTAAAATCCTTCTAGTCTGCATTAAATGTCATTACTTTAAAAAAGACTAAGTTTTCAATCTAATAACACATAAAACAATATTAAAATATTATTCTACATCCCATCAGAATGAAAATAGTGGAAATCTTCTCTAGTAACAACCTCCGATGCTTCTAAAACATACAAGCCATACGGATGCCAAGACTATAGGAAGATGAGGGAATGTTACAATTTATAATTCGCATCCCATATGCTCAGCTTGATAAAATCTCCAACGAGAAGCAACATTTGTTATGGTCATTACTTTTGTTTATTGTTAATACTCTATAGATCGCAAAATACTTTTAAACAAAAAAAATGTGTAATTAATGAAATTAAAGCAAATTACCACTGAAAAATTTGAGCTGACTTACAGATGTGGAAATTTAGGCAAATATAAACTATGTCTGGAATTCTTGTAAATATTTTAAAAAGTACAAACCGAGCAAAAGCGTATATTATTTTAGCTACAATGATAATTTCACATATTTCGTACGTTCATACACAACGTTTTGTATAATGGAAAGTTAGCAATTTTATCCGGAATGCAACCGCAGCAGCTTTAACAGTTTCCAACACGTTACATTACCTCGAAAACGGTCTGTATCTGCAAGATGATAAACATTTTAATTCTGGCTATGGCATATCTATTAACTTACCACACATACTGATAGTTTCCATGAGTTTCCACGATATGAACAAAGCAGTTAAGTTTTTATTTGCACCGTTGGATATAATGAGTACCACATTTTTTCCTTTTTTGCTTTCATTGTGGATTTTTCTTAATGGAAAAACTGAACTATGCTTGCAGGATTTTTAGTTGAAATTACATTATAACATGTAATCAAAAACGCTGTTGTTATATAATTCCTGACACAATTACAAGTTGTAATGGGATAGAGAGTGTAAGGAATGCAATTTGAAAAAAAATAGCTTATTTCTTCTCGGCTAAGTCTAATCAATGTTTGTGTTTATTATGTACTCACCTAAAGTATAGCTGGAGCTATGCTGAACCAGCTTTTAGCGACTAAAAGTTGTTCCAGCTCTTAGGGACAAAGTCCCTAAGAGCTGGCACAACTCTAAAGTAATCTTATTACACAAGAAAGGTGATAATCGAAAGTTGGAAAACTACAGGCCCATCAGTCTACTGTCACACCTGTTTAAAATACTCAGCAAAGTCATAACTACCCGACTAACAAGGAAATTAGATGAATACCAACCATATGAACAGGTAGGTTTTAGAAAAAGCTATTCAACTTCCAATCACCTGTTAACCACAAAAATATTAATATAAAAATGTAACGAATACAAGTTTCCAGTTTTTATAGCATTTGTAGACTACGAAAAAGCTTTCTACATTACAGAACACACGGCCGTAATAAACGCAATGCAAAATTGTAGAATAGACAGCAGATTATATTAACTTAATAAAAGAAACTATGAACCAAGCTACAGCTACATACTACCTAAATGAAAATGAATACACGAACCTTAAACAGGGGAGTCAAACAGGGAGACACTCTATCACAAAAACTGTTCACCTAAATTGGAAATTTAAGGGAATAAACATCAATGGCCGCTACCTCAATAATCTACGATTTGCGGATGACATAATCCTGATAGCTACTGACCTACAAGAACTGCAAACCATGCTTTCAGAACTACACACAGAATCTTCTAAAATAGGACTGAAAATGAATTTAAACAAAACAAAAGTCATGAACTCCGAAGAAACCGTGACAATAATAAACGACACAGTTATAGAGAAAGTTGAAGAATACATGTATATATATTTAGGACAAAAAATAATACTAAATAGGGAAATTCAAACGGACGAAATAAAAAGAAGAAGAAAGTTAGCATGGGCAGCATTCGGCAAACTGAAATATATACTCAGAAATCAGCAAATTCAACTATAGATTAGATCTAAAGTTTTTGATGCATGCATTATTCCGATATTAACATATGGGGCACAAACATGGACAATCACAAAAAAAAGATATGAACATACTCAAATTCACTCAATATGCGATGGAAAGAGCAATGTTTGGCATATCAATTAAGGACAGGAAAATAAACATATGGATAAGACAGAAAACCGGAGTCGCCGATGTGGTACAAAAATCATTAAAATTGAAATGGGAATACGCTGGGCATGTAGCTAGGTGCGATCTAAACAAATGGCACAGAACAATTCTAACCTAAAGACCATACCAACACAAAAGACCCAGAGGCAGACCTCCCATGAGATGGACAGATGATCTGAAACGAACTGCCGGGAAAAATTGGCTACAAGTAGCGTACAACAAAAAACAATGGAAAGGAAGACTTGAAGATGCTTGTGTTTAGATGTAGACGTGAATGGCTAGACGAAGAAGAAGAAGAAGAAGAAGATGCTGAACCAGGCCACAGCAACCAAACAGAGCGACCCAAAGAAGAATGGAATGGTCACTACTTGGACTGACTCTCAGAGACAGGGTTAGAAATGAAGAAATCAGAAAAAGGACAGACGTCACAAATGTCATAGAGTGAATAGCATGGCTGAAGTGGAATTGGGCGGGCCATGTAGCCAAAACGAAGGACGGGAGGTGGATCCAAAAAATAACAGTGTGGAGACCACGAACAGACAAAAGAATTAGAGGTAGACCATCTACACGATTGACAGACGACGTCGCTGGGAATTGGTTCCAGGAACCCCAAAACCGACAGAACTACAAGAACATAGGGGAGGCCTATGTTCAACTTTGGATGCAGAAGGCTGGATGATGATGCTGGACCAAGTCCAGCATAGCTCCATGTTAAGAGCTCTTACAGAGTGTAGTATTGATAATAGGTACACAAATCTTCTTCGAAATATATTTATATTAAAAATGAATAACCATTTTCAATTTCGTTGCAAAATGAAAATACAGCCGAACCATATTCTAGTCCAATCAGAGAGTGCAGCAAGCACCTCTACCGGTTTCGAGACTTATTAGTCTCTAATCAGGAGGCACATATGCTGCTCTCCCTGGTCCAACCAAAACGAACCCCAGCGTGCAGTCCCGGATTGCAACGAACGAAATGGCATAGATGCCCTAGCGGCAACTGCTAGCAAACAGACTAAGTTTTCACTCTAATGACATATAAAACAACGTAATGCTATTAATATAATAATAAAGCATAATATTTTATATTACACCGCAACAGCTGCAGTGAAAATATATTATGGCGACCCAAACACATTTCCTTTGTCAGGGGTATTATGCAAGCAGACACTATGTCTCCTAAATGACTTACCGCTTTGTGACAGAATGCTCTAAGGAACAATAATAGGGAAAATATTGAAGTCAACATACATGGGGAGTTTCTGAAAAACTTGATGGGAAGTTGCCAGACTACATAGTACTTATTTCAGAGCAGGTAGATCATGTCTGGCACTTATTGTACACGAGTTGGCTTTAAAATTAACTTTTTCAAAACACAATACATGACTAACCTTGAATTGGCCAAAAATGTCTCTACTAATGGTACACAAATTGAGCAAGTGTATATCTATAAATATCTGAACCAGTAGATTAAATTAGGAAGAGACAGTCAAACATTAGAGCTAAACAGTAGAATATGACTAACTTCATGTACTTGAAAAGGAAGCTTAAAAGGTCTTTGATCAATATGTACGCCCAGTTCTAATCCAGACATCTCAAATCTTATCAGAAACGTAATCAATAAAATACAAGTGGCAGAGGGAGCAGAGAGCAATTGAGAGGTCATTGTTTCAAATATGTAACAGACATAGTTTCAAATAAAATAATTAGGAGAAAAACTAGTGTTACAGACGCAGATAAAACAACTTCTTCTTAACGTGCCCTATCAAGTCCCCTTAACATTGGCGATTAACATGGCGAAACTGTCTCTGTCTCGAGCTATTCTAAATAGGTGTTCTGCTTTCTTTATTCCCGTCCACTCCCGGATAGTCTTCTGCAAGAGGCCTGCTTTCTACCAATTCCTCTGCGTCCTTCGATTTTACCCATCATAATAAGTTGAAAAATATTATACCGGTCTCCCCTTACTACGTGTCCAAAATAGGCCATCTTTCTATATTTGATGTTATCAAGCAGCTCGCGGGCAGCATTTGCTCTCTTAAGGACTGCCATATTTGTCAGCATAGCCATCCATGGTATTTTCAGTGTACGTCTGTGCAGCCACATTTCAAAGGCCTCTAAACGATTTATGGTAGATATTTTTAATGTCCGTGCTTCGGCACCATACAAGAGGACTGACCAAATGTAACATTTAATCATGCGCTTTCGAAGTTAAAGTTGCAAGTTATCATTACAGAGGAATGACCTCATTTTTAAAAATGTCGTGCGGGCTATCTCCATTCTACATTTTATCTCTTTATCTGGATCTAGTTGTTCAGTAATATGGCAACCAAGATATTTAATTCTGGGTACTCTTTGAACTATATGATCATCAACATATACATAAAACCATAGAATGAGACCTAGACACGATGCTGATCGTAATCGAAGACGTCCGGAAAACATCAAGAACATCCAGCACAACTGGATCCAAGGTGCTCAACATCGGATGCAATGGAATTATCTATGGGAGGCCTATGTTCAGCAGTGGACTCAACACGACAAATGATGAATTGGTGTTATTCTCTTTCAATGCTGATAGACAGTTAAATACCACATCTTGAGCAGTGATTTCTTCCACCAGATGTGATATTTTTCTTTTTGTTTTTTTTTAAGACAGGGTCTGGTACTTTCGTCGGTTATCTTTTGACTGCCAGTAATAGTCCAGGAACCAAAACTTTTCACCTAGCAATTTTTACAGAATAAATCGATTTGCTCGAAAATTGGAGAATAAGTAGTGTATAGTTCAAGGATCAAAATCTATATGATGCTGAATGGCGCTTTTACCATGGGGGTGGTTGCCACCCCATCTTGGGGGTGGAAATTTTTTATTATATTTTGACCACAAAAGTTGATAAAAACATTTATTCTAAGCAAAAAGTGTTCTAAACATTTTTTTGATAAAATTAATAGTTTTCGATTTATTTGCTATCGAAAGTGTTAGTTTTATATCGAAAATTTTTTTCGATATACCTACTCATTTACGATTCACTCAATTTTTGCTGTATATAAAATTTTTTCACACCAAGTTCTTTGAAATTAAATAACCTACAATTTCATAATGAAACATTTTTTCGTATCTCTAATGCTAATCTTTCTATTTTGAAGAAAGATTTTCCAAACTACAAAAATTCGTTATTCGCTTTTAACTCCAGTTTTTTAAAAACTATTTATTATAAGCCAGTCAAACTTCTAGAATCTATTAATAATACATAAATAAAAAAAGAATAAATAAGACCAATGGCTAAAAACACCGCTAACTTACAGTATCACGCTTTCAATAGGATTTCTCTATTTTTTTTAATATATTGATTTTTTAACCGTAACTTTTATTTTTTATCGTAGAAAGGTTGTTAAAAAAGAATTTTGTAGGATTTTACAAGATTTATGTCTATTAATATTAAATCTTTCTAAAATCCTCAGTCGCAAAAGGAGATAACTTTGAAAGGGTTGGTAAAAGTGGTTTTTGCATGTTCTTATAAGTTTTAATTGTCAATATCTCACTCAATTTTTGCCATACAAAAAACCAGGTTATTGGAAATGAAATAAGCTACAATTTCATATTTAAACATTTTTTCGTATCTCTGATACTAATCTTTCTATTCTGAAGAAAAGATCATTTTTTCCAAATTACAAAAATTCATTATTCGATTTTAACTCCATTTTTTTTAAACAATCACTCTAAGCCGGTCAAACTTCTGCAACGTATTAATAATACATAAATAAATAAGACCAAATAAAATGAATGACTAATTTTAATTAGGGTGGTGATTAGGGGGTTGCTTCCGATCACTATTTCGATGAAAAAAATAGAGACTGACATTCTTTTCATTATAAGTCACTTAATTTTTGAGCTAGAGACTTTTTTTATTTCTGGAGATAGATATTTTTAAATACTTTACATTACTGTGGACAAGTTATTCTCGAAAAATGCATAGTTTTCACGTCTTTGACTTTGAAACTACAAATATTTAGCATTTAACGAAGAAGAGCTAACATATAAGAAAGTATACAGTCGGAAAAATGAAAGAATACCCATGAAAGATCACATCAATCACTTATTTTGTATTTGCTGTCTTTTTCTATAAATAACAAACGTTTGTTATAGAAAAAGACAGCAAATACAAAATAAATGATTGATGTGATCGTCCATGGGTATTCTTTTATTTTTTCGACTGTAGCTCGATTACTATAGTCTTATAGAAAATTAAAAAAAAACAGTTTTATTTATTTTTCAAAAGGTACATTTTTGTTAAATAAAAGTTATTTTGATAAAATGAAAACTTTTGGAGTTATTGGCCGAAAACTTATTGAAAACATTGATTTTTTCGATATAAAACTAACACATTCGATTGTGAATAAAACGGAAACTATTTAATTTATCCAAAAAACGTATAGAACATTTTTTGCTTAGAATGAATGTTTTTACTAACTTTTTCGGTCAAAATATAATAAAAAATTTCCACTCCTAAGATGGGGTGGCAACCACCCCCATGGTAAAAGCGCCTTTCGGCCTCATATAGATTTTGATCCTTGGACTATCCACTACTTATTGCCATATGTTCAAGCAAATCTATCCATTCTGTAAAAATTGTCAGGTTTTGTCCTATTTTAAGCTTCATTACTTGGACTATAAGGAGAAAGTTTTAAATTACATTTGCAACCTACTTTTTTTAGAAACTTAATATCTATAACTTCTGACGAGCAGTTTATATATATATAACTTCAGATGTCACTTTCTTCATTCGAATGAATGTATAGATTCTGTTAAACTTAACATGGACTTTATACGGAACTGCTGAACTAGGTGTAATAATTTGAATATTGCTTAGAATCCTGCACATTTCTAATACCCTCTAACTTAGAAACAAGTTATATTTATTGTATAAGTTTCTAATTGTTTGCACTGTTCGATTTGTCCCGTTGGAATGGATTACTTTTGACAATTATGGCATATTCCAACTATAGTTAGTGAATTGTGAATATTTTACAAGAGGGGTAACATTGGTAGCAGGTAGTTGTTTTGTGTGTCAAAGTGGGTACAACCAAATGGCCACTTGTCATGAATAGCGGCCGACACTCTAATTGGTTATTCATTTTGGAACATTTCGCTATGTAGGTCAGTACAGGCGTAGTTCTAAACTTGGAGAGAGGATTTGGTTTAAAGATTTACTACCTTTCCAACATGCACCCTGTATTTAAACTATTTATCAATTATAGTTTAATAATAAATAAACTTGAATCGAACGTTTTATATATAGTATATAGTAGATGTCCTGATGATGATGAAGCTTGTTTAATGAAAAGTCGAAAATGAAAACAATAAAGTTTTATAACTATTGTAAATTAAACTTTACCTACTGAGATGGATGTTTCAGGACGTAGACTCTTAGGCAAGACGCACACCAAAGAAACATGAAACGAAAAACATGAAACATGAAAAGTAAAACATGTTTCATGAAAATAAAACACTGCTAAACAAATCTCATAGTAGCGTTGTTCCAGTCTGTTGGAATATTGGCGTTGTGAAGGCAGATATTGAAAAGTTGTTTAATTTTTTCAAGTAGTATATTTCCTCCAATTTTTAGTGCTTCTGATACTATTCCATCTTCACCTGGGGTTCGATTATTTTTCATTTTCTTCAGAGCCTCTTTGATTTCTGATTTTGTTATATCGGGCATTAAATCCGATCCTTGATTTAATACTCCAGTTTTTACTGTAATTGGAGGTTGCGCATTGTCATCTTTTTTTCTTGATTTGTATAACTCTGTGTAGAACTCTTCGACTATTGTTAATATTTCATCTCTGTTTGTAGTTTCTTTTCCAGTTCTGTTTCTTAGTTTGTTGATTTCTATTTTTCCTTTTTGTACGCTTACGTTCTTCAAAACTTTCATGTTCTTATTTTGCTCTATTGCTTGTTTTGTTTTTTCTACATTGTAGTTTCTTATGTCTTTTCTTATTGACTTTGTGATAGTCTTATTTATTTGATTTAGCGCTTCTTTGCTGGAACTTGTATCTCCTTTCATCTGTCGTCTTAGTTCTATAAGGGTTTTAGTAGGTTGACTTAGTTTTTCATCTTTTTGGTTTGTTGGACAGTATTTAGTTTGAGCCTGTTGTATTGTGGTGATTATTTGCTTGTTCGCTACTATGATACTATGATTCTATTACACAAAGCAGGAGACAAAGCCAATTTAGAGAATTACAGACCGATTAGCCTCCTCAGCCATTTATATAAGTTATTTACGCGAATAATAGTTAAGAGAATGGAAAGAAAGTTAGAGACTTATCAACCAAGAGAACAGGCAGGATTCCGAAAAAATTACGGAACAAATGACCATCTACAAAGTATAAAAACCCTGATAGAGAAAGTAGTGGAATACAATAAACCCCTAGTTCTAGTTTTTATCGATTTTCATAAAGCCTTTGATACAGTTGAACTTAGCAAAATATTACAGGCGCTTAAAGAATGCAGGCTAGATTATAGGTATACAAAATTATTACACAAAATATACTTACAGGCAACAACCACTGTCAACTTACATACTAACAGTAATCGCATAAAAATAGAACGGGGGGTTAGACAAGGAGACCCAATGTCACCTAAACTTTTTAATACGGTCTTAGAACATGCTTTCAAGAGTTTGGATTGGATGACAAAGGGAATAAAAATAGATGGAGAATACCTAAACAACTTACGTTTCGCCGATGATATAGTCATAGTAGCTGAGGATCTAGGTATGGCAAGAGAGATGGTACAAGAACTCGTTGTAGCTACAGAAAATGTTGGTTTAAATATAAACATCTCAAAAACAAAAATAATGACAAATTTGGTACCCAACCAGAACATCAGTATTGGTGGGAAGGAAATAGAACTCGTAGATAGATATAAATACCTGGGACATGAAATTACGATTGGCAGGGATAACCAGACTCATGAGCTGAAGAGAAGAATCGGTCTTGGGTGGGCAGCATTTGGAAAACTGAGAGAAACTTTTAAAAGTGAGTTACCCACATGTCTAAAGAGAAAGGTATTCGATCAGTGCGTCCTCCCAGTCTTGACGTACGGATCAGAAACACTTACCTTAACTAAAGCCTCGGCTACCAAACTAAGAGTCACGCAGAGAAGAATGGAGCGGTCAATGTTAGGAATAACTCTGCGAGACAAAATCAGAAACGAAGAAATCAGGAGAAGAACAAAGGTGACTGACGTCATCGAGAGGATAGCCAGGTTGAAGTGGAGATGGGCAGGACACGTAGCCAGAATGACAGATGGGCGATGGACGAAGAGGTTATTGGAATGGAGGCCAAGAGAAGACAAGAGAAGCGTCGGTCGACCGCCTACAAGATGGACTGACGACTTAAGAAAGGTAAATAAAAACTGGATGAGGGCGGCGCAGGATAGATGGGGTTGGAAACGAGGGGAGGAGGCCTATGTTCAGCAGTGGACTTTTGAGGCTGGATGATGAAACAAATCTCAAAGTTCGCCTACCAATGAAACGAGTGTGATTCAGGCTCATGACACATTTTTATTTTCGGAGAGTTTCATAAATGGCCGGACGTATATTTGTTTAGCAGTGGTTTATTTCCATGAAACGTAATTTACGTTTCACGTTTCTTTGATATGCCTTACATAAGGTATGTCATACTGTTGCCTATTATCCTTTGTTTCAATATGAATTTATCTTATATCACTGTATTTGTTTTTTACATCAACTACGGAATGATTCTTGATTTTTCACATTGCTGTGGCATAAAATACTGCGCCAAATAAGATAAACTTTATTTTTTCAAGAAAATTATGAACGCATCAGTGTTGCCAATCGGGGCATAATTATCCAATTTGCGTATCTTTTTGAGAGTTGTCGTATCTTCTTCGTATCTTTAAATAAATCGGATATTTGCGTATTTTTTTCAGTGTATTACCTCGTATATTTCACCCCCGAGAAAATATTTCAGCCCGTATTTCCCAATTTTTGTAAAATGGAGGGGATGTATAATTGTAAACTTTTTCTTATATAATAATACACAATTTTAACTACCTATTCCCAAATTTTCATCCTTCCTTTATTTTTTTGGAGCTTTTGGTAAAATTTTGTGTTCCCTGATTGGGCTATTAGTGCCCTTCAGGAGGTCGGATAAACAGTTTTTTCAAGTGTGTTAATGAATAACCATTATATATTATAGCTGGGTATTAGTGACACGTTAACCATTATTAATTTATAGAGATAACCTTAGGACTAATAATTTTAATACGTCAACACCTACGTTCGAATATCTTGATTAAATTAATTAGATTATGGCTTACAAATTACTATTTTGATACGTGCTGTTGATAGTTGCGTTTATGATATTAATAATTTAATGCATTTGACAGAACGTTAAGTGCTCGGTTGGGCTTACAGCCAGACACGTTGGATTAAGGCGATAACTCGACTGGAAAATTTGTATTAAGAGTTTACATGTCTCTTCGTGGTATAAGGTCAAAACCATTTTCCGCTTTGTTTCTTACCGAAACATTACTGGATAATGGAATTTAATTTAATTGTAATTTCTTGTCAATTTACAGAGTGATATTGCACAATATCAAAACTAATTCAACTGGAAAATATAAGAAGGATTATAGACCAGGACGCATCTGTTTTGAGGTGGATGTGAGAGGTGGCATTCGGATTTTTGCAGATAAAGTTAGGTGACAACTTCAGTAATTATAATTGACTTATGGTCCTTCTCAAATATGCCCGAAACATTAATAAAAAATTTTAAATATTTAAAAATTTCGAAAAATATCGATTTTTTTCTAATTTTATTGCATATAACTTTAAAACTATTCATTTTGGAACAAAGTCGTAGGGAAAGAAAATAAATATAACTGAATTTTGTATAATATACGACTAGTTTAAAATGTCTTAAATTATTAGCCTTTCTGCAAAATAGCAATAAATAAAAAATAAGGGGGCAAAAAAGACTGTTTTTATTCAATGTTTTTCAACCACTTTGGTTGCACTTAGAACCTTCATAATTGACTTAGAAAATTCTTACAGCATACTTAAACCGTAGACCAAATTTCATTAAAATCGACCTAATAGATTTTGCATAATAATTTTGCAATCTAAATTTTTTTTTAAAGTTCAAAATTTTTAAAAACTTTCTGAACAAAAAGTAGACCATTTAGAAGTTTGCTAATTTTTTTACATATAAAGAGGTTCTCTGCCTATCTAATATACTTTTCATAATTAAAATCGGATTATTTCAGCGGCCTCAGCACTGTTTTAAAATTATAAACAATATTTTGGCTTATAAGCAAATACAGTGAGCACGTTTGAGTTGGAATAAATTCATTTTCTTGAGAATGAAAGACTCTGAAGATAAATCCCGAAACAGATCGATTTTTATTTTTAAATTATAATTTTTTGGCATAAATATCATACTAGTGACCTCATCCATCTGGGTGTGATGACGTAATATAAATATTGGAACTAATTTAATTCAATTTTTTTTTAATTCAAACTCTGTATAAATAGTTATGTTAATGTTTATATTAGTGAATAAAAAATTGAATAGCCTTTCGATTGAGCTATCACACGGCACCTATTCTTATTTAAAAAAATCATCGATTACGTCATCACGCCCAGATGGATGACGTCACTAGTATGATATATAATATACCAAAAAATTAGAGTTTAAAAATAAAAATCGATCTGTTTCGGGATTTACCTCCAGAGACGCCTATTCTCGAGAAAATGAATTTATGCCAACTCAAACGTTCTCACTGTATTTGTTTATAAGCCAAAAAATTTTTTATAATTTTAAAACATTGCTGAGACCGCGTAAGTAATCCGATTTTAATACTGTAAAGTGTATTAGATAGGTAGAGAACTTTTTTATATGTAAAAAAATTAGCAAACTTCTATATGGTCTAATTTTTCTTCAGAAAGTTTTTAAAAAATTTGAACAAAAAAAAATTAGATTACAAAATTATTCTGCAACATCTATCATGTCGATTTTAATGAAATTTAATGAACGATTTAAGTATGTTGTATGAAAATAAAGAAAGCGAATTACGAAAGTTCTAAGTGCAACCAAAGTGATTGAAAAACATTGAATAAAAACAGGCTTATTTTGCCCCCTTATTTTGTATTTTTTGCTATTTTGCAGAAAGTTAATAATTTAAAACATTTTTAACCAGTCGTTTATCATACAAAATTCAATTATCTTTATTTTATTTTGCTACGACTTTGTTCCAAACTGAATCGTTTTAAAGTTATAAGTAAAGAAAGTAGAAAAACATCGATGTTTTTCGAAATTTTTAAATACCTACTTTAATTTTTGAAGTTATTCTTCTTTAGGCGCGATGCGATTGAGAGTAAAATTTCATAAATCTGCGCGCATGCGCACACAGAGAGTAATAGTTCGTTGCTAATCTTTCAAGATAGTTATGTATGTATCTGTATCAGCGCAGATAAGAATAAAAAAATTGCACTAAAATAGCAATTCCGCCAGTGGCGTAGAATTTGGGAAGGGTCAACCATTCACGTTCCCCCGTCGTACGCCTCTGGTAGTAGCCAGAAACGTTTGTTTAACATAATTTAGTAGGGTGTACAGTATCAGCACCACTTACCAAATTTCGTGTTGTTGTCCCATGCCTGTCAGGAAATATTCAAAAATAAATAAAATAAAAGTTTAACTTTGGCACCCTGTATTTCGGTTATTATCAACTTTTGTACTAAGGTAAGTTAGCTTAAATCGACCTATTTTAACCTCAGGAATATAAGGTTAAGCTATCGCTTATTCTTTACCAAACACCCTGTATATAGGAAATAATTTTATCTTAGTGGTATGATAAGACATGGCTTCCTCACGTATCTGGAATCGTCAGTTAAAACACATATTAAAGAGTAAAACGGTCTAGTTTCTTTGTTTTTACATATATCAGAGAATTAAAAAAAAAATGGTTCACAAAATATGAGACTACTACATAGTATCGATGCATAATCATCTTTTTACTTTTTTCTCCCTACAGGGTGTCTTAAACTTTTGTTTCGGTTAAAACACAGACAGAACAGTCTATTTTCTTTGTTTTTAAAGATATCAGGCACATTCAAATAACAAAATGTTCAGAAAATATTATAAGACTACAATAAAATTCCGATTGACACTCAGATTTGTACCTCGTCCTCCATACAGTGTGTTTCAAACTTAACATAAGAAAACATTTCTTTTCTTCCACCCGGTATAAGTACAAAAAGGAAGTTTGAGTAAATCTTTGCACAATAATAGAAACATGTTTTATTGTCCCTGAAAATTATACAAATTTTATGGACAAAGCTTAATATAAAGTCAGAAAAAATAAATAAATAATAACAATAACAAAAACAAATACAATTTTCTGAAATTTGATAAATCGTCAATATAAAAAAAATAAAAAAAATACAAAATATAAGTTAATAAAGTAAAGAAAAAAAACAAAATCGATATATTGCAACAATTAATAGAAATATTGCAAAGTGAACATACAACAAAGTAAACTATAGACATAGGAACTAATAAGTTTAAGCTGCTGCATGTGACACCCAAATATAGATAAGTTTGCTTACTTTTATAATTACTGTAATTGCTTAGTTAAGTTAGTCATTAAGAAACTCTTTTACTGAATAATATGGTCTTTTAGATAGATAGTTTTGTCATTTTACGGAACTTGGGGAAATATGTTGCAGATTTGATTTCTAAAGGAAGATGGTTGTATAGTTTTTTTGCGGAATATAATATATATTTCTTTACTAACTCAGAGGACGGGATCGGTAAATAGACATCAAAAGTTGCATTTCTGGTGGAGTAGTCATGAAGAGGCCTTGCTGGAAAGACATGCATGTGTTTACGAATTAAGCAAACAGTTTCTAAAATATATAAAGATGGAAGGGTTAAAATTCCGTGATCTTTAAAGTAACTTCTGCAATGTGTTGTTCTTCTGAGGCCAAACAGATACCTTATTGCTCTTTTTTGTAAGTTAAAAATAACATCCAATTGGGCAGCTGTACTAGACCCCCAACAAGGAAGACCATATCGAAGATGAGACTCGAACAAGGAAAATATGTTAGAGTAGAAGATGCTAAATTGAGTTCTTTCGAAAAAGATCTTATAGCATAGCAGGCTGAGGCGAGTTTCTTACTTAACAAATCGATATGAAGGGACCATTTGAGGTTGCTGTCTAAAAAAATACCAAGAAATTTTACAGAATCAACGGTAGAGATCTGGCTGTTATTAACAAGCAGGAGTTGAAGAGCGCTTTTATAGGATAATGCTATATATATATATATATATATATATATATATATATATATATATGGATAATGTCTTATCCACGTTAAAAAAGAGTAAATTAGGTCAGACCAGGTTTATATCGTAAGCAAATCAGAAGTTATAGTTTCGTGAAGAGATGAAATAGTTAAGTTGCTCCAAGTGGTACTGGTATCATCAGCAAAAGGAAAAATTTTTCCATCGATTTTTAAATAAGTGATGTTATGTATAAAGATAAGGAACAGTAGAGGATCAAATACTGAACATTGTAGTGCTCCACATACAATGTTTTTGAGACTAGAGTCAATATCATTTTCTCTAACTAGTTGTTTCCTATTATTCAAGTAAGCTTAAAACCAATTAGAAGAAATACCTCGAATTCCATAGAAATTTAGTTTTTTTACTCAAAATGTCGTGTTTTACACAATCAGAAGCTTTGGCATAGTCACAGAAAACAGTGGCAGTATAAAGATTACTGTTTAGTGCTTGGTAATAAGTGTGTAAATACTGTAGCGTGCTTACGGTTAAAGTAATACTCTCGGGTCGTTTATGCGAATTTATTTATACAAGTTACAGACGAATTTATTTTACAGACTAACTCTATTTACACAACTAGTTCCTTATATATTGAATACAAAGCACCAGACATTTTATTGAACGTTCCAGAAAAACGGAACCGAACATCACTAGTTAATCCATGGCCTTGACTGTCGAATATTCACGAGAAGTAGTTTCCTCACTTGTACGGTGAGTCATTCTTCCAGGTGTCTCCTTACGTGATGAGCTGTCGAGACGGAACCTGTTATTTGCAGTCGTAATTCGTCATAATACTAAAGTAATATCTAAACTAATAAAAAAAATTTAGCGAAATCTGCTAGTCCGTTTACGAAAAAAAAAACAGAATGTGTGTGTACTTTGTACGCATGTAAGAAGTTATACTTCTATTATATGATTTCTTAAAAATAAATATACTATAAACAGTTTGTTTTATTTTTTTTTAAACACCAAACTAATTTTGTGCTGACCGCTTTCAAAAAAATAAAAAAAGTATAGGATTGCACTGGATTCGAACTCAAGACCTCTCGATCTCTGGCCGAATGCTATACCAAATACGCTACAAAGACTGTGTCTGTATCGGTTCGAACGTACCTAATGACAATTCACGGTAACAAACAGACAAGGTGATGTATAATAAATATACAATAAAATGTTTTAATAATACTTATCTTACTCCTGAGGAAGACAAATCCAAAGACACAAAAATTATAATAAATATATTTACTAAAACACTAATGTATTCTTTTCACACCTTTTCTTGCACTGATATATTTATACATAACTAGAAAGATTTAGCAACGAAACACCATACTGTCTGTGTGCGCATGCGCGCAATATTATGAAATTTTACTCTCAATCGCGCCTAAAGAAGTATAACTTCAAAAATCAACTATGAGGATGAGCATACATTTTCTATATCCACAACTTCTGCCTCGCAATATAGCTTATTAACTTGAAACAGTCTCAAAAACCACAGTTTAAATATTTGAAATTTCGACCCAGTTTACAGATGTACACTTTCGCTACACCCTGTATATTGAATCGGAGAAACGCAGTTTCAAATCGCTTTTCCGCATTGGTGTGAGTTTGTCATTTTGGCGTTCCCACAACATTACGAATTTTATTTCTTTATCCGTTCTTTGAAATAATACGCATTTAAGAAACGGAATATTTTTCAATAAACCCTTGAATTGTTGTAGTTTGCAAGGTAAAAAGGTTTTTATGATATTCACAGACAAGAATCCTATGGTATGTGTATTGCAACAGGAAAGGCTTAACCTAAGCCGAGGCTTTTAGTAAAACTCTGAAATATTGTTTCTGAGGACTAACTGTAATATTCTGAGTCATCGCATTTCATGTAAACTCAAGGGATTTTGTTATTGCGAAGTTTAAATATTTGTAATTGGTTGCAAGTAAAACCATCATGGCGTTCGAGGGATGTCTTGAGAGTTTTTCTGACCATTTGATTGGTAGAGAAATATCTGGTATGATTCCTATTGGTCTAAGTAGGAAGTCACTTTTTTTGGGAGAAGGAACCCAACTTGAGAAGGGTCGAGTTAGCGGTCCGAGAAATCAGTTCCGTAGAAGTCACCATCAAGTGAAGTTGAGTGATGAGTTCCACCAGGGCCATCATGACGGGCAGTTGAGTTCCACCAGGGCCATCATCGAGTTAAGTTGAGTTTTGGTTCCTTTAGGGCCATCGTCATAGGAGTTGAGTTCCATTGAGTGTTTCGGAATGTAGTTTTCCAGTTTCCCAGCCGGCTAGGTTGATTCCAGCCCGGCGAATGTGATGGTGTATCGTGAACCCCGGCGATTTTCTCGCTGTTTCTAAGCAAATCGTCGTTATCATTTCATACCAATTTTGGTATCCACTAATTTCTTTTAAGCAGTCAGAACCAGGAGTAGGAGGGAAGAGTTTCAATTTTCGCATTACTATGTTTAACAGTGCAGTTAAAACATGTAGTATGCTCACATACTTTATTTTGGTCAAAGTTAATGAACTTTCAATAATCATGTTCGAGTCTAACTAAATGATTTATGTTCGAGTCTTAACTAAATAATTTTGTTCGAGTAAAAATAAAATTTGATCCAGTTTAACGAACTTTTAAACTATTTATGTTCGAGTTGAAAGCTGAATTTTTCTATAATAACGTTTGTTTATAAACAATGTACTGTTTGCTGTAGCTATTAACAGTGAAGTGTTTTCTCGCGTAGTGAAATGGCGTTTTGGACTTACCAACCAACCAACAGAAGAAAACAGGACATTCATTGTAAGGTATAATTTGTATGTTTGTAAAACTTTTTCGTTTCATCTTTGTTTATTTTTGGTAATCTGGTCTCTAATTGTAACAGAGAGATCAGAGATTAATTTTTTTGTTTTTAATAAATAATGTTTGATTTTCAACATATAATTTATTTTCTTCCCTTCTTTCTTGAATCGTAAGAACATTAAAAAATTGACTGAGTATAGAATTCTGAATAAATAAGGTAAGTTACGTTATAATATTCTGTATATTATGTATATTTTTTTATTTGACTATTTTCTGTTTCATTTTGATTTAATACCATTTTTCTTTTAATATTTGTTTTTTTGTATAAATTCTGGTTCCTTAGGTAACCAGTGGCGCCCAATATTTTTTTTTGTCTTTATTTTTTATTTCACATCCATATTCCGATTTTTCTATCTTTCTAATTTTTCTAAGCTAATAAGAGTATGTCATAACACCTTATAAGAATCCACTCTTTTAAATATCTTGATGACTTGAGCTTCCGAGGTACTTAATAAATTTTGTAGCACAAATTTTGTCAAATCTTAGTATATCTTCATGTCTATCTAATTAGTCGCGCTACAAACTACATAAACAATATTCTAGAAGCACAGATACAGCACTTATCAAAGCTTCTTAACGACAATGATGTTACCGATAACGATAAAAACAACTCCGCTTCTTGAAATTCTCTATACATAATAGCCATAAAATTTCTGCAAAACAACATCAATCAAAATCAAAGTTAATTACATTAAACGTATTGATTAAGTGCACACGATAAGAACGAAAAGAAACTACTGAATTCCTACAAGCTTAATTAGTTAACTAAACAAGGCGTTGGACAAAAGAAAAGGGGCAAACATTAAAATCCCGGTGATTAATCGAAGTGCTCAGAACTTTACTTTGTACGTGCCTTGGTTATAAAAGAATAAAAGAGCCCGCTTCTTCAAATTGATACCGACACAATACCGGCCTCGCTGCCAAACTTACATTGTAACCACTCTATGCGAACTTCTTTGATTGACCCCTTACAAAAGATATTTATATTGAAGCTAAGAATTGGCAGTTTACAAGACATACTTGATTTATGTGGTTGGTGTGGGATTTTCTTTTATAAATCATTTATTTCCTACAAACGACTTGGTTTGCTTTGATGTTTAAAACGACTGAGAGGAACGATTTGGTGCGTTGTAGTAGAAAGCTTTTAAAAAGCCCAGTCAACGGAATGCGAACATTAAAAACTTTAAAATCCTGCAAATAACAATAAAAAGATAAAGTGTACATTTTTTTATGTTATCTACTTAATGCTACAATCTACTTAAAGACCAATCAGTAACTTTTTTATAGATCCTAACTAATTAATTTAATCTAAGAATCACCCAGGAGTGTACTGTTAGCTTGCTCTAATTTTAAAACATTTTTTTCTTGTGCGCCAATTACAATAGCTTTTAGTTGAAGGACTGATAAATTTTGTACACACTTGAATGAATGAAGAAAGTTAAAACAGTATATTAAAGTGTGTAAATGTATTTAATTTCCTTAGCTTAGCGCTTTCGACATAATATGTCATCTTCCGAGCTAATGCTACAATAAAAAGTTAAACTAATGAGTAAAAAGATGTCTAATTACAAAGTTTTTTAACTTACGTCAAAGTATAAAAAAAGTACCACTACTTCGAGTTGTAGGTGTTTGCATATTAAGAAGTCTGTTTTGCAACTCCGGGTGAATTTTACTTAAAAATCATAAAACAGTAAGAACAACCACTTAGACGTTACAAACATATAAAATTTGGTCATGTAAAATTTGGTCAAACATGGTCTTGTCTTGTATCTCACTTTAGTCTAGTTCAATTTAGGGAATATTATTAACTTTTAGTTGTAAGGACTTTGTGCTATTCTAACGGACTTTGTTTTTGGATTTTGCTATTTATACCTTTGCTTGGCCCAGTGGTAGTGGATATTTGCTTGTTTAGCAGCTATTAGGTCCTGATTGATATTTATATCACCCACTACCACTGTTATTCAGTTTTTGCGTTATATACGCGTGTCTACTTAAGTTGGAAACATATGGGAAACTTTTTTGTTATTCATTTTACGAAAAAAGTTATTCTTTATAAAAAGTTCTGCATGCTCTAAAACCTAAGATTCAATCATCAGATATCAAATTTTGTCGATATTATACGAGGTATGTCAAAAAATATGAACTTCGTTCAAGAGTAAAGTACCTTTATTTGGAAAATTTAATTTAATTGGAAAAAAATATTTTCCAAATTTTTCTCAAATTTATTGATACTAACTTCGTTTTTATTTATTACACATACGAAAAAAAGGTATTCTTTATACTCTGTATGTCCTAAGACAGAAGATGCAACCATCAGATATCACATTTTATTAATTTTATACGAGGTATGTCAAAAAATATGAATTTCACTCAGGAGTAAAGTACCTTTATTTTTCACAATATTGAAAACGGTTATGAAAAAAGTTGTTTAGAATTAAAAACTATGTTTCAATATGCAATTACATCCTTCTAATTGAAATATTGTGAAATATAAAGGTACTATAATCTTGAGCGAATTTCATACACACCTCGTATAAAATTAATAAAAGTTGATATATCATGGTTGTGTCTTAGATTTTAGACCAAAAGCTTTTTATGAAGAATAACTTTTTTTCGTAAAATGAATAATAAACGAGTAATATTTGTAATAATTAAAAACGATGTTGGGTATCCATAAATTTGAGAATTTTTTTTTTTTCAATTAGAAGCATGTAATTGCATATTCGATCTAAGTTTTTAATTCCAAACAACTTTTTATCATAAGAATTTTCAATATTGAGAGAAATAAAGGTACTTTACCCTTGACCGAAATTCATATTTTTTGACATAACTCGTATAATATTAAGAAAATATGATATCTGATGATTGAATCTTAGGTTTTGGGGCATGCAGAACTTTTTATAAAGAATAACTTTTTTCGTAAAATTAATAATAAAAAAGTTTCCCATATGTTTCCAACTTAAGTAGACACGCTGTAGACCTACATATAATATGTTAATTGTTAATATATAACATATTTATTATTATTTATTATTAATATATTTGTTAGTAGTAAGGTTGATGTTTCATTTCAGTCTGTATCACCAGTATATAATATAGCAAGACAAAGTTTGTATTGAGTATTTTTGCATTTCAAGTGATTGTATCCAGTGTTATTTATTTCCTGTCATTCGTTACTTCAAAAATCTCAAGCTTTGTTGAGTTGGCGCCCTTCTTCTTCTCTCTTTATCGTCCTTTTCATATCACTTTATTTCCATCGTTGTTATCTAGTTGTATTAAGTTTTTGTATTAACAGGTCTTATTTTCTTCCTTGTTTCTATCAGTTCATTATCCCATTTATCTGTTTTTATACCTCTAAAGCCAATATTCAGTGTATTGAAGCTAGCCCAAATACTCACTTTGAGATTTAGTGTCTCTTTGTCTATTTGATTTGTTCTTCTGAGCTAAGCCACTCTTCATTTTTGTCTTAAATCTCTTCTCCCTTTTTTGCCCCTATTTCGTCAGTTCTTTCTCTTCAAAAATCTCAATACCCAGAGTATAGAGGTGTTAATTGAGTGAATCTGTCTTTTTAGTTTACTTCTCCTGGTATAAAACAAACCATAATAGTTGAATTTGTATTATCTATACCAATTATCAGAATGGCAGTTCCGCCAAAAAGAATGGCTATAGTGTTGTCGTCTAATTTTGTTATGTCACTTCTGAATAGTAAATAGAGGATCGGTCCGAGGACACTACCCTGCGGAACTCCCTTTTAATTTCATTGAGGCTAGAATAAGCATTATCTTGTTTAACCCTAAATAAAAAGTACCACTTCTTCAAATTGATAACGACACAATACCGGCCTCTCTGCCAAACTTACATTGTAACCACTCTATGCGAACTTCTTTGATTGACCCCTTAAAAAAGATATTTATATTGAAGCTAAGAATTGGCAGTTTACAAGACATACTTGATTTATGCGGTTGGTGTGGGATTTTCTTTTATAAATCATTTATTTCCTACAAACGACTTGGTTTTCTTTGATGTTTAAAACGACTGAGAGGAGCGATTTGGTGCGTTGTAGTAAAAAGCTTTCAAAAAGCCCAGTGTAGGAATGCGCGAACATCAAAAACTTTAAAATCTTGCAAATAACAATAAAAAGATAAAGTTAACACATAAAAAAGCAAAACAGAACCACATCTATTTTAGTTTAAACGTGAGTATAAATCACAATCAATTATAATAAAAATTACGTTTTTCTTTTCATTTAATGTTTCAATTTGCAACCCGGAAATCGTTATAAAAAATATCTGAAATAAAACACTCAAAACAAAATGAAAAATGTTGTTTTTATTACAAACCATTGTGGGTTCTTTCCTTGTGAAAAGTATTCAGTGAAAAGCAGGTCCCAAGGTAAAATGTATATACACAACATAGTATAGGAAATAATTTAACGTAAGTACTTCCTACCTTTAAACGGTAGGAAGTGAGAGACACGTATTTAAAATGATATAGCTATAATAGGTCCCGCAAATTTAGTCTAGGCGCCAGAGGGATCACTGTGTCCTTTTCAATTCTGACGGACAAACTCAACGGTTTCTTAACCGACAAAAACACTTATTTTGCAATTTGCAAATTGCATTGTGCACTAATTTTACAATATCTTGAGTTCTAATTGTTGGATTTAAGTTTAGTAAACATTTTTTCTTCGTTTTTTATTAAGGAACAGATTTTATTTGAAAACATTTTTTTTATCTCTTTTAGTTTAAGAGCCAGAGCCTTATAAACAATTAAATTGTTTATAACAATTTTTTGACCACTTAGATTGAAATCCACCCTCGAAATTCGTAATCAGCAGCCAAAAATCCATAAGAAACCGTTGAGTTTATCCATCAGAATTGAAAAGGACAAGGTGACCTCTATTTGGCTCTTAGACTAATTCCTCGTCGATAATTTCATAGTAGAAGTAAGTCAAGAAGAAATGTTCAACATTGCTGCCAAATAAAATTCAAATGGCAGCTTACTGGCGTTTATTGGGAATAAGCCACAATTTTACTTTAAAATATGTTTTTGTTAACGTTTTGATTTCCACTTCGGAAGTATTTTGCAAAATACCAAACCTTAATAAATATAAAAAAAATATGAAAAAAAAAATTTTTAAGAAACTATTTTCTTTAGTTACGAGTGACTAAAATTAAAAATATTATAAAAAAATCAACCAAACAGCAAAAAATAAAAAAAAATTGAAAAAATCTAACACATCCGCCAAAGAAAAGTTCATCGAATAAACGGTTTTCGCCACACGCTTTTCTTTAACAAATGTGTTAGTTTTTCACTTTTTTTACTTTTTTTATTTTTTGCTTTTTAGTTGAATTTTTTATAACATTTTTAAATTTTATTCACTCGTAACTAAAGAAAAGCGTTTCTTAAAAAAAATTTTTTTTCATATTTTTTTATTTTTTACTTTTTAGTCTTACACTTTTTATAACACATTAAAATATATCGTCATGTTTATTAAAATATGTATAAAACATGATGTGCTAATATGAAAAGTAGTCGGAATTGGCATAGAGAATTTGAAAATTTATTGTTTATTTATGAAGCATAACGTAAACAATTAACGTAAAAAGTGAAATTATGTATTGTTCATATCATTAGCTATAAAATCCGTAAAAGTTTCAAGTTTTTACATCGTAAAAAACAAGAGAATTTAAGCGTTTTCCATTAAATTCGTCTTTTTTATTTAACCCTCGTAAGGCGGTGCGGGGTGCAGCTGCACCCCAGACCTCTTTATTCTCATCTATCTTTTTTAATATTTTTTTTTGATTTTTGTCCATTTTTTTTATTTGCATTCAATTCAATTCTAAACACATTCTACCCATTACAGCATTTAAAACTCTTTGGGTTTACGTGTTGTTTTTTAGAAAAATGAGTGTAGATTGCAAATGATCAAAATTTCGTATCCTAAATTGGACGTTTCTGATGTTAGTACACATGGAACTGACAGAGCTAAGGAGCAAGGTCGGTGTTACTTATGTCACAGTATATAGAGGTTAAATATTATATATATGGAACTTCTATATACTGTGCTTATGTCAGAGAAAAAAGACCGAAAGTCCCGGCATAACTGCATTATGTGAAAAAACTTTGTGTTGCCACTCTTTGCAAAACTTTGCAACCATAATATTTTTTTTAAGATGAAATGAGTACTTTTTGTAAAATTTTGTTTCATACTATAATAAATAAGTCCTAATTTTCTTTCAAATCAATTTCCCCGACGATCACATACAAAAAAGGGTTATACAGTTGGGGTGCACCGCCTTACGAGGGTTAAACAATTAATAAACATGAACAAAATTTTTTTATTGACTATTCGTGTATTGTTCCCGCGAATGCATATGTCGGCAAATTTTCATTCATTTGCATTGAAGAAAAGGCAGTCAAATTAACGTCTAAAATTTGACGCAAACTACATATTGAACTAAATAAAAGCGTTTAAAAATTTGTTAATGTTTTGTATTATACATATACCTACATACAGAGTGGGCCAAAAAAACACTCCACCTCTATATTTGACAGTGTTTCTTAGTTTTTAAGGAAATGATGAAACAAGTCTATTTTTGATATAAGGGGGACACATTTTTACGGTACATACCTACATCTATAATTTGTCAACCCCCTCCCTTCCACATCTCCACCCCTTATTATTAAATAGGGAATAGGGGTTGTGTTCTAGCTCAATTGAAAGGTTATTCAATTCTCTATTCAGTAGTATTAATATTGACATAATTATTTATACAGGGTGTCCAAGAAAAATTATTTTGAACTAAATTAATCGACACAAACAGAAAAATGTATGTAATTTATTTAACTCAATATACATTCTACTGCTGACAGAACCCATAAAAATGTTTATTTGATAAATAAACATTGTTTGTTGCTTAAATTAAATATTCAACCTACCAAGAGGCAGATGGGTGGCAGCTTGAACATTGAAATTAAGCAAAAAGCAATATTTATTGATCAAGAAACATTTTTTCTGTTTTGCGACAGCAGTAGAATGTATTTTGAATTACATAAATTACATACATTCTTCTTTTTGTGTCAATTAATTTATGTAAAAAAAATTTCTTGGACACCCTGTATACATAATTATGTTAATGTTTATATTACTAAAAAAAAGACTGAAGTGTAATTAAATAAAATTTATAAGTTTTATAAGTTATGTAAGTTATATTAAGTTATTTAGTATATTATTTATGTAATCAGAAATGTAAACATTTTAGCCCTAGGCCTACAAGGCCTGTTGCGCTTAATAAATAAATTATATTACTGAATGTAGAATTGAATAGCCTTTCAAATAAGCTAGCACACAACCCCTGTTCCGTATTTAAAAATAAGGGGCGGGGGAAGTGGAATGGAGGGGGTTGACAAATGGCAGATGTGTGTACCGTAAAAATGTGTCCCCCTTAGATAAAAAATTGACATGTTTCGTCATTTTCTTAAAATCCAATAAGTACTGCCAAATATCGAGGTGGACTGTTTTCTTTGGCCCACTCTGTATATTTAAAAAACTTTCCAAACTATTTCCAAATATCCAAATTTTAAAAGTAGACAGAAAAAATTAATCCCTTCGGCATATTTGAATGATTTTGTTTATATTTATTACATTCCTGAGAAATAAATAATGAAAAAAAAAATAAAAATTAATAAACACTTTCATTTCGTTGCAAAACGAAACCAAAGCCTTCTTATATTTTAGTTCGTTCAGTTTTCCTTGCTGGAGAAGTGAGTTATGAATTGCAAATTTTAGAATTTCCTCATCTTCTTTTACTCCAGCATCCGTTTGGCTTGCATTTTTAGAAGCCACGGAGGCGTACCCAGGAAAATGGTCCCAATAAAGTTTTAAATTTAATTTTATTTTATATTTTATTAGATTAAAAACTTTGACTTGTTGAATAATGAAAGCTTATTGCATGATATGCTCTAATTAAGTTTTATATTTTCAATGGCCCGATATGCATATTCCACCTACCGGTAAAAACTAATGAAAATTGAATTAAAATACGCAGGTAGAGCAGTAAAATGCTTTTAAAATTGTTGTATTTTTAAATCGAAATTCTGGTATGTGTGGAGAACAAATATTAAATAATCAAAACTAAACATTCCAAATCATTTAAAACATTTTTGCACTCGATATGCTCAAAAATAGCGAACTGTGCAATCCTAACAATGTTTTCATGAAAAACAAAGTGCGAGTTCAATGTTTTTCTAGATGAACGGGTATATTTGATTTAGCTATCTCTTTCTATTCTCAATATATTTTAAAACTCTCAAAAACATAAAACTTAAACAATCAAACGATATATTATATTTTTAGCAGTATACAGGGTGTTTGGTTATGAATGAGCCATAGCTTAACCTTAGATTCCTGAAGTTAAAATGGGTCGATTTAAGCTAACTTACCTTAATGTTGTTCTGAAGCTATTTTCTTGTGGCATTTTTGCAATTAACCATTTTGATGGGAAATAAGCCACAATTTTAATAAAAAAATGATTTTTAGTACACTAAAGTAAAACCTAATAAAAAAACTAAGTTTTCAATCTAATAGCACATAAAACAACATCCAAAAATATTATCCTACATCCTACCAGAGTGAAAACAATGGAAACCTTCTCTGGTAACACCTCCGAAGCTTCTACAATTTGCAAGCCATAACGGATGCTGAGACTAAGGAAAATGAGGGAATTCTCGTCCCTCATCTTCCTTAGTCTGAGCGTCCGTTATGGCTTGCAAATTGCAGAAGCCTCGGAAGTGTTACCAGAGACGGTTCCCATTGTTTTCAGTCTAGTAGGATGTAGGATAACATTTTTGGATGTTTAGGCCAGGGTAATAAGACAAAAATATACCCTGTTCGTGACACTTCAGCAGCCAGGGTACTGAAGCGTTTTTTCGACAAGTAATACCTATAGGACCAAATTCTAACTATTTCCTGCGTAGGATCTGGCGGCCATTTTTATTTATAAATAATTAACTGTCAAAAAATGGCATTTTTCCCCTATTT
The DNA here is from genome assembly GCF_917563875.1 of Diabrotica virgifera virgifera. NCBI lineage: Eukaryota > Metazoa > Arthropoda > Insecta > Coleoptera > Chrysomelidae > Diabrotica > Diabrotica virgifera. Next base: position 243,246,928 of record NC_065448.1, on the reverse strand, counting down.
TTTCAAATTAATGGAAAACAGTGAAACTTATGATTTTTTAGTACAAATATCTTTGAGATTATGGAAAAAGCTTTAAAATGACATATTACAAAGTTTTATATACTCATTTATTGTTAATATAATTGCGAAAAAAGGTCGGAATTGCAAAAAAAATTATTTTCGCAATAATTGCTGTAAAAATTAGTGTACAGGTTTGAAATTTTTGTCAAATGAAGGTTCTTTGGTGATATGTGATATGTGATAAAAATTTCAAAGCGATTCACTCAATTGCTTAAATTTTATTCGAATTATTTATCTCAGAGAGCATTTTTTTTGCAATAACATAAGTCAGAAAAAAATGACGCTAGAACCATTCCGCAGGTGTCAACTGGAAGAGCATGAGCTATATTTTCAACTTGGTTTAAAGAAAGTTAATAAAAAATGCATTTATTAGTTATAAATAATTATGCAAAAGTATCATAAATCTTTCCTTATAAACTTTTTGAATACCTTTTTCCAAAAAAATTTACTTTTTTACCCTGTTTTAAGTGCACAACTACCAAGTAATGTTATTTATATCATAATTGATAAAAAATTGTAATAAATATATATAATTTCTTATATAACAACATAAAAAGTTTATAAGGAAAGATTTACGATACATCGCATAATTATTTATTACTAATAAATGCATTTTTTATTCGCTTTTTTAAACCAAGTTGAAAACATAGCTCATGCTCTTTCATTTGACACCTATGGAATGGTTCTAACGTAATTTTTTTCTGACGTGTGTTATTGCAAAAAAAAATGCTCTCTGGGATAAACAATTTGAATAAAATTTAAACAATTCAATGAATCGCTTTGAATTTTTTATCACATATTAAGCACCAAAGAACCCTTATATGACAAAAATGTCAAAGCTGTTCACTAATTTTTACAATAGATACATATTGCGAAATTAATTTTCTTTGCAATTCCGACCTTTTTTCGCAATTATATTAACAATAAATGAATATATCAAACTTTGTAATACGTCATTTTAATGCTTTTTCCATAATCTCAAAGATATTTGTACTAAAAAAACAAGTAAACTAGTAAAAGTTTCACTGTTTTCCTTTGATTTGAAAAAAAAAGGAAAAATGCCATTTTTGACACTTAATTGTTTATAAATAAAAATGGCCGCCAGATCCTACGCAGGAAATAGTTACAATTTGCTCTTATAGGTATTACCTGTCGAAAAAACGCTTCAGTACCCTGGCTGCTCGAGTGTCATGGAAAAAACTTTATTACCCTGGACTAGTTGTTTTATGTACTGTTAGATTGAAAACTTAGTTTTTTGCTAGCAGTTGCAGCTAGGGCATCCCTGCCATTTCGTTCGTTGCAATCCGTGACTGCACGCCGGGGTTTGTCCTAGTTGGGTCAGAGAGAGCAGCATATGTGCCTCCTGATGAGAGACTAATAAGTTTCGAAACCGGTAGAGGTGCTTGCTGCACTCTCTGATTGAACTGGAATAATAATGCGGCTGTAGTTTCGTGTTGCAACCAAATTGAAAATGGTTATTCATTTTTGATTAAGACCTAATACTTGCGATGTCGAGATAGTATCACGAGGTTTTTTCCTGGTTTTCCCTCGTGATTTACTATGGAATTTCTTGCGCGAGAATTTTACTGTCACCCTTGCATGTGGTTGTCTTTTTAAAGACAGAACACATGTTATGATTTTTTTGTGACGGATATTCGTGAGTTGGGGTTGATTTCATGTTATCGAAAGAGCTATCTTTCAATAAAGTCGTCCCAGGAACGCAACTCATAAATATTGGCAATATAATTTTAAAGTCTTCTACTTTAAAATGTGTGAATTGCCGATAAAAATGAGTCAGATTAAATAAATTAGAAGAATTTTTTTTACTAAGCAGCAACATTTTTGTTTAATTCATTAATATTTTTTGTATTTTGACAACGACACCCGATTTGGGCGTCGAAACGTTAATAAAATCATTTTTTTTAGTAAAATTGTGGAAAACTTCCCATCAAAACTAGTTAACTAACTTACCTTAGTACGAAAGTTGATAATAACCGAAATACAGGGTGTCAAAATTAAATTTTTATTTTATTTATTATTGAATATTTCCTGATGTAAAATATGAAAAATATGAAAGATATAATAAATTTAAGACGCGTTGAGGACAGCTGTGGCTGTATCCTCCCTATGGACAGGAATAGTTATTGTGCAGTGAGATTGGTAAATATTTCACAGTAATATATTCTACACTATTACTTTTTTACTTCAATATATAAACTCTAACCCGTGTCTTTTTACAGCTTCTATTTACATCGCTATATTTTGAAAATTGTGCTTGCTACTCTGCTACGTAAATAAGCTTAAAAATACGTTGGAAACCACGATGTTAGATAATTCACAAACATCATAGTATTTTCAATATGTAAATCGTGATATATACCGTCTCTAAAAGCTTGCCCTCAAACAAGGCTCAGTTTCCCATGGCGTCCAAAATATTGTTCTCGCCATAATTTTCACTAGAGCTTATCCATATTCAAGTAATTTGCTAGCCGCACACAAAATCGTTGCAACGTTCCAATTAATGCAGGTTGTAGAGCGGCTGATAAAATAATTATCATCACCGACTCGGTCTATGGAAGTTTTTTATGAGACGGAAAGCTGCATTTTGGGGCAAAAATTTACACGGTAGAGAAAGGAGTTTTGAAGTGTTTTATTTTCGTTAAGCAGTCATCATAATAAAGATGAATTTAATGGTAGATAGTCCATATATTTTTATAAACTATAAATACACCTAAGCCAAGCCGCACACCAAAGAAACATGAAACGAAAAACATGAAACATGAAACGAAAAACATGTTTCATGAAACTAAAACACTGCTAAACAAATCTCAAAGTCCGTCTACCAATGAAACGAGTGTGATTCATGCTCATGACACATTTTTATTTTCGGAGAGTTTCATAAATGGCCGGACATATATTTGTTTAGCAGTGTTTTATTTCCATGAAACGTAATTTACGTTTCATGTTTCTTTGATGTGAGGCCTGCCTAAAAGTGCGAGTTTTTAATAAATTTTTTGGCCTACTTTTATTTTTACAATTTTTTGAAGTCATACTTCTTTAGGCGCGTTGGGAGTAAATTTATATGTGCGCGAATTAATCAAAAGTCTTGGTCCTGTACGCAGCTCAAATGGTATACGGGCTCTGATTGGGTAATTACAATGAACTGTCAACAATTGTTCAATATGTCGGTTATTTTATTAATACGTCAATGGTTATGGGTAAACAAATTGTGTGTGTATTAGTTTTTATTGTTGTGAGGACATAGACAAAAAGCAAGTTTATAATTGTAGTGATTTTTTAAATAGTTTTTAAAAGCAACAGGTATAGTATTTTTACTACAAAAGCGATATTACGTAGGTCAAAATTTTTGACGTAAGAGAACTGTTAAAACATTAGAATATGACTTTTCATTATTGCCATGTTTATAATAAACATGGCAATAATGAAAAGTCACTTAATACTGTGTGCCAAATAATACTGTGTTTTTTTCTTAAACTTCGCATCAACCTGTGGAATTTTCTAGCGCTTATAAAATACCCAAATTAAAACCCAACTATAGCCTTATGTTTTCTCAACATTCTGTTTTTTGATTAATTCGCTTAAGTAGGACCATAAAAAAGTTAGGAAATTTAACAACTAGCCATGTTCTTTATCAATACAGGGTGTTTCTAAATAAGTGCGACAAACTTTAAAGGGTAATTCTACATGAAAAAATAATGACAGTTTGCTTTATAAACCTATGTCCGCAAATGCTTCATTTCTGAGATATAGGGTGTTGAAATTTTTCTTACAAACTCAGGATTTATTTATTGCTTAAAAACCAGTTGAGATATGCAACTTTTACTTCCATATTGACATATATTGATAGTTTCTGAATTTCACTTCTACTACTACTTCTACTACAGATTTGTCCATTATCATTTTTGCTAATATAATAAATTTTGTTGGTATATTTTTACGGTTGATGTGATAAATCTGGTAGGTATTAATAATGACCGGTAAATATTAATAGTAACCGTAGCAGCTGGTCCTTTATAATTAGGTTTACCGGCTATTCTTAATACTTTCCCAACAATTCTGGTTAATGTAATAAAAACGCATTTAGGCCTTCACTATTGTGTATTTATGAAATTCGATAATAAAGTTAAACACTTAAACAGAATTTATCAAAGGTAATACCACGAGTCCTCTAAATTTTATCGATAAATTTTTTTGTTTTCACGAAAACTTCTTTATTTGGTAAAATTACGAAAACAAACCGAATGATAAAATCACGAGTCCGAAGGACGAGTGATTTTATCCATTTCGGTTTGTTTGAGTGATTTTGTAACGTTTTACATGTCTGCTCTATGGGGACAAGGAAAGACTATCTACTAAGATACTGGGGGGTCGAAATGGGGCTAGTAGAAGGAACAGACACATAAACCTTCATGCGAACGGCAGCTCATTTTTTGTGCGGTGGCGGGTCGTAGATTCGTTGGGAGGGGTAGGAGGGTTTAAAGAAGACTAAACTACATAACCAAATAAGCAAAGGATACTTACACAGACTTGAGGACTTTCCTACTATTTAAACTAATTGGGACGCCGTTCGAAAAATCCTCAAATTCTCATATCGAGTACTTACTGGAAAGCAACTGGGGGACATTCCTCGTAGATTCCTCGTTGGGGTCAAACTGGGCTACGTTTATCTTTATTGGCTTCTATGCCATTATATTTTCTTCTGTTCTAAAACTTATTCACTTGTATTAGATATCTGTTAATAATTTTCTTTAAGAAAGAGGTTACAAAAAAAAATTGTGTACATTTTATAATGTTTATTTAAACCTTAATACCTTTTTATTTTTATTTTGAGAATAAACACATTCTCAAACAAGAAATGAATAATAATAACAAAATACATGATTTTACAATTTTTAACCTTATTTTTAGCAGTGTACCAAAACAAAAATTTGACATGGCTGTCAAAAGTCACTGTCATTTATTATTTACTTTACAATAAAATTTTTAGAGAATCCATGTTGAAAACAATATTTAATTATGTAAAATCTTTACCAATAATATCCACTTGTGAATTATTTAAAATAAACATTATCCATACCTCGCTAAAACAAAATCCTTGTCACATGTCACACTTGGAACTTCAAAATTTTCCATTCGAGATTGGGGGGAAGGCATTCAAATCATTACTAAACTGGAAACAGGAACTTACGGGAATTCTTACTGGAACATGAACAAATCCAAAACATCATAAAAATAGCAACAGCTACATAAAGGACAGGAACCAGGAAACCACGCACTTCTTTTTTATACCATCGGCAAATCTAACTGCATAACAATAGAACTATTTCACAATAATATATCCATTAAAATGCCGTGAAACTATTGTCATTATATTCTTTGATATTTACTGGGCAAACTGCCAGTCTTTCACTTCTTTTACCATAAAAATAAAACCATTTTGCCGGCAAAGTGCGACTTTCTACGAGTCTGTTGGTTGAGTTCTAACAAAAAGATGTTTACTGAAGTGATGTACTTTTAGAACTGCTTTACATCGTCACGTCTCTCTCGCGTCCAAACGATGCATTTCTTCTCGATCGTTCGGCCAAAACTATTGACCAATCCTCAACTACAACTCAAGGATCTTTCAAAATGCAGACCAATAATAACATGGGATTTTTAGCGCTCAAAACTTAAAGGAAAAACACTGAACCTTTTAGAGGATTCATTCTCGAATAATGGATGTTTTCAATAACAATCTACGTAGTTGGTTATTGCTACACAAATAAATAGGAAATTTCCTAACCTTTACAATGCGAACAGGAGCGGCTTAGGAAATTTTAAAGATATATAAACTCGCAAAATATATTAGAAAAATTAATATTTTTCTTGGGATAGGATTAAAATTAATGGATATTTTTTTATAAAACATTGTAGTAGAAATCCATCTGCTACAATAGCCTCCTCGGAAGAGAGGAAACTGGATTAACTATTCAGTTTTCGATAACAACAAAAAAAACATTGACTTCTTGGGTATGACAGGATAAACAATACTAAAATATTTAAATAATGGCTAGTGGGGATTAAACAAAAACAAAACATCATTAGGGAGTGGGCTAGCGTGCCATCAATCGCCAGACTCTTTAAAGTCGAGTAGACTTAAATGTTTAAAGACTCTACTGAGAACTGTAGGTGACAGGAGTTTCTGTGTCTTGGGAAAGAAATAATCTTGTGCCCTGTGTGGACCTCGCTGACATCCACGACAGTAACACAAGTGATATACATATTATATATACCATATAATACATACCATATAGCAGGGCAGACACAGCCTCATCACCTCGTTGCCTAACCAAGATTGGTTTTCAAAAACTAAAAAAATCTTTCTGAGCTCTTGGCTCAGCAGATAGGCATCTGCTTAAACTCTAAACACCTAGCGAGTTTCACGGGACATTCGGCAACGGTTCTGCAAAAGGAGGATTTAGACAATCCAGTCTAAATACCTCGTTGAGATAAAATGTCAAAAATGACATCTCAACAACTCATTCAAACAAGACCAACAAGGGGGGGGGGGAACGCGTGTGACAACATACAAAAGACCAAAAAAACTAGTATACTGGATTCAAACGGGATATCAAACCATTTAATCAAGACCAAAAAAAAATAAACGTAACACATGACATAGGAAATACTACATCATTACGTTTTCAATCAAAAGTCCTATTTAGGACATAAAAGCCTTTCATGAAAGTTCACAAGACAACTTTCACATTTTCAAATCACTAGCTGGGATAAACTTGTACTTTTCAAAACCGGGGATATGATCTTACTTTTCCAAAACATGAGTAGATCTTACTTTTCCAAAACAATGGGTAGACTTTATTTTTCCAAAACATGAGTAGACTTCACTCTTCCAAACTGGGGTTAGACTACTTTTTCAAAACAGGGATGAAAGCAAACACAAGGGAAAGACCAAAGGGACATTGGAAAGAATGACAGTTCCGACGAACGACCACTTTCATTTATCCATCGAAAGCAAGCTTCACCTGTACTCAACGCGGCCAGATCCTAAGCTCACCAGCCTTGTCACAGCTTCTGCTCTTGGCCTACTTTCAATAAACAAACACAAGAGAGGTCAACGAACTATTCGCCAAAAAAAATCAAACTCCATCAGGGACATGGGCTAACAGACATTACGGGATAACAGACTCTAAAATTTCCAGACTAAACAGGGATAGACAAACAAGCAGGGAACAAAAGACTCAAAGACTTTTAGTCATACTCCATATACATGGGCTTACAAACACAAATAAATATTGAAACTTGGTTCTTAGTCATACTCCATATACATGGGCTTACAAACACAAATAATATTGAAACTTGGTTCTTATATGAGCTTACACAAAATAAAACCGTTCTTGCTCCGACTATTAATGGGAGTATTCCCAGACAACTGAACAACACTTCCTCATCACGAGTATTACACTTGTGATATGCCAGATACAAGAAAACATACATCATTTTTTTAATAAGTGGAGGGGCCTCGCCACAGTTTCCCTCTTCACTTCTTCATGGGGCTACTTTTCTTCACTTCTAACATGAACAAATCCATATATCAAGGGTTATTTTCAAAACAGTGTCGACAGAGTACGCTATCTTCAAATCAAAAAGTGATAGCTTTTCTCCTGGCTGCTTGAAAAAACAAGGGGTCTACTTCTTCATTAATAAGTGGAGGGGCCTCGCCTCAGTTTCCCTCTTCACTTCTTCATGAACAAGTGGAGGGGCCTCGCCACGGTTTCCCTCTTCACTTCTTCATGGTGTTACTTCTTCAAGGACGACTTCTCCAACTAACCTGTGGCATAACATACCCAATATAGATAGGCTTCGCTGGAAAATCACGGAACTTACTCACACAGACCATACCGAATTAGCTCATACACGGACCATACCAACTATTATCACACATCTACTCAAACGACCAAATCAATAATCACAAAAAACGTTTATTCTGTAAAAAACTGTTGATCTATAAGAATACATGCAAAAAAATATAACATATTGTTATACTCTATAAGTGGATTCAATATTCAAAACATTTTAATTGTAACTTTTAGCAAAATTTTCAAAAAAAAATTTTTAACGTTACTTTTTTACCAAAATTTTCTAAAAAAATTCTTTTACTTTATTTTTTACTCATCTGTTTGTCTATAAAATTCATCAATATTTTCCAAAAAATTTAACCAATGCTTTCATCATGGGTACAATATCAATACAATATATTAAGTACGTCACAATATTTAACATACTATTCTTTTGTACGATACATAAAATACAATACCAGTATACTACGGTTTACATAAAATGGGGTTACAAGTTAAATACACTATGATGTATGAAATGGTACATGCCTATACAATCAGCAGCATGACCAAATCAACACCACAATACCATGTGTACATACTTACACCTCTTCGGAAAAAATTATTAACATGCGTAAACAAAAATAACAAAAATGGGCTCTTTCATGGGGACTAACAGACTGAAACAGTTTCGGGGGCACTAGAAGACATGAAACAGTTTCTGGGGGCAAGACAAGAGGAATCTGGGCTAAACTACATGGAAAGACTGGGGCGATATTTACTCAGGTCAAACTTCAGGGTGTACGTTACAAGTGTAACACCAAGTGGAGATGGCTAAAGATATTGGGGACTAGTAGATAGGCTAACTACTAGTTGAACATGTCTACAAGCTAGACTTGTAACAGTGGGCATACAAAACATGACACGAGTCAAGCTTCCATGTTATCGGAAACACCTGCACCACAAACTGAGATCGGCTGCCCAAGGGGACGGGCACTGCCTAACAGTTGTAGTACAAATGAGACCGAAAGGAGGCTAAAGGGATATGGTAGTGGGAACATGCAAATGGGGTCACGAGGGAGGTCAAAAAAAGATACGGGCCCCACGTTGCCGGGGCCATTTGAAGCGTTCAAAGCCTAACACATTGGGCGCCAGTTGTAACGTTTTACATGTCTGCTCTATGGGGACAAGGAAAGACTATCTACTAAGATACTGGGGGGTCGAAATGGGGCTAGTAGAAGGAACAGACACATAAACCTTCATGCGAACGGCAGCTCATTTTTTGTGCGGTGGCGGGTCGTAGATTCGTTGGGAGGGGTAGGAGGGTTTAAAGAAGACTAAACTACATAACCAAATAAGCAAAGGATACTTACACAGACTTGAGGACTTTCCTACTATTTAAACTAATTGGGACGCCGTTCGAAAAATCCTCAAATTCTCATATCGAGTACTTACTGGAAAGCAACTGGGGGACATTCCTCGTAGATTCCTCGTTGGGGTCAAACTGGGCTACGTTTATCTTTATTGGCTTCTATGCCATTATATTTTCTTCTGTTCTAAAACTTATTCACTTGTATTAGATATCTGTTAATAATTTTCTTTAAGAAAGAGGTTACAAAAAAAATTGTGTACATTTTATAATGTTTATTTAAACCTTAATACCTTTTTATTTTTATTTTGAGAATAAACACATTCTCAAACAAGAAATGAATAATAATAACAAAATACATGATTTTACAATTTTTAACCTTATTTTTAGCAGTGTACCAAAACAAAAATTTGACATGGCTGTCAAAAGTCACTGTCATTTATTATTTACTTTACAATAAAATTTTTAGAGAATCCATGTTGAAAACAATATTTAATTATGTAAAATCTTTACCAATAATATCCACTTGTGAATTATTTAAAATAAACATTATCCATACCTCGCTAAAACAAAATCCTTGTCACATGTCACACTTGGAACTTCAAAATTTTCCATTCGAGATTGGGGGGAAGGCATTCAAATCATTACTAAACTGGAAACAGGAACTTACGGGAATTCTTACTGGAACATGAACAAATCCAAAACATCATAAAAATAGCAACAGCTACATAAAGGACAGGAACCAGGAAACCACGCACTTCTTTTTTATACCATCGGCAAATCTAACTGCATAACAATAGAACTATTTCACAATAATATATCCATTAAAATGCCGTGAAACTATTGTCATTATATTCTTTGATATTTACTGGGCAAACTGCCAGTCTTTCACTTCTTTTACCATAAAAATAAAACCATTTTGCCGGCAAAGTGCGACTTTCTACGAGTCTGTTGGTTGAGTTCTAACAAAAAGATGTTTACTGAAGTGATGTACTTTTAGAACTGCTTTACATCGTCACGTCTCTCTCGCGTCCAAACGATGCATTTCTTCTCGATCGTTCGGCCAAAACTATTGACCAATCCTCAACTACAACTCAAGGATCTTTCAAAATGCAGACCAATAATAACATGGGATTTTTAGCGCTCAAAACTTAAAGGAAAAACACTGAACCTTTTAGAGGATTCATTCTCGAATAATGGATGTTTTCAATAACAATCTACGTAGTTGGTTATTGCTACACAAATAAATAGGAAATTTCCTAACCTTTACAATGCGAACAGGAGCGGCTTAGGAAATTTTAAAGATATATAAACTCGCAAAATATATTAGAAAAATTAATATTTTTCTTGGGATAGGATTAAAATTAATGGATATTTTTTTATAAAACATTGTAGTAGAAATCCATCTGCTACAATTTTACCTTAAATAAAGAAGTTTAAGTATGAAAACGAAAAAAATTAGCAAGCAAAATTTAGAGGACGAGTGGTATTTGAAAAGATTATTTTGTGAACTAATATGTATTATTAGTAAATACGGGCATCTGTGAAATATTTTTAAGACAACTAGGATCAATGTCTTAAGCAGGTTATAGATAAATTATTTTATGATTTAAAAATGAACCAATTTATTTATTATATTGTTAATAGATAAAAAACTGTTTAAATCGAAAATGAACAATTATTAAAAACACAATTTTTATAACTAATATGAGATTTTCCAATGTAGTTCGTAACGTATTATGTGAAATTTAGGGTACCTTAAGTTTTATCAGGGAAGAGACTGTTTTATCAAGGAAGAGGCTGTTTTATCAGTATTACATTCAATGATTGGCTAGAACGACGCGTGGTGATTGGCTGAAAAAGCAAAAACTTCAGAATTTGACAGGTGAAAAAATAATCAATAAAAAACTCAGCTAGACACCTTATAAATAAAAACAAACTCATACACACCCATTAGGCTTTAATTTACCTACTAGATTATAATTACTTGTTTTTATAGGAAAGGCCCTTGTGGCACTTAGAATTCCAAAGAACGCTTAATGTTTTGCGTTTGTAGCGTTTTTATATTACTTTATTTTCTTTAAATTTGTATTTTAAGAAAAGCAAATAAGTATGTCTGAAAGTTGTCTCTGTTGATATTTTTTTTTGTATTTTTTGCGTGATAGTGACTACCTAATCATCCAAAGAAACGTGAGCTTTATTCAATGGCTTATCTCAGTTACGATTTTTTTTGTCGATAGCTCGCTACAGTTTATATATTTATTAAGAATGTATACAGAATGTATACACCTACAGATAAAGTATTTCTTCTCTGTTCTGAGATAGTAAGACCCTAAATTTTCGTCCCTCAAAATTCTTTCTACAATTTCGTAAATATATTCTTAGGAAAATACGTACTCCAAAATACTATGTGAATAAAAATAGCTACAGATATTTTGTTTTCCATTTTTATTATGAAAGACTCAAAAGTAAACTTCTGGCATTATAATTTTTCTACCATTCGATTCCAGAACTTTGACAATAAATTTGAACATTATGCTGGTCTTGTAACAAGAGAAACCAAGAAAATTTGCGAACTTTTAGACCATGAATATATTGAGATTCATCTATCCAAAGTATGATGTGTACATTGTAGTATTTTCGACTATGGAGATATTACGTAAACAATAGAGGTTTAATCGAATATGAAAATGGATCATTTGCTATTTTTATTGTGTCATTCTTAAGACGTATTTTTCACTTCTTTAATACATTCTCAAGAACTAATAACTAATAAAAGAAGAAATACTAAACTGAAAATTTACAGAGCAGCAATTAGAGCAACTAAAGGGCTAAAACAGGGAGATTCATGGAAACATGAGATTCGGGGGAAAAATGGCACCGACGCTCTGTTTAATAGTAGGGGAGCAAAGTATGCTAAATGTGCAGTCACTCGAGCGTTACGGGGACCTATTGGGTTGTGAAAAGTAGGTGCTAAAACTAAAAAAAGTTAAATAAAGTTTTCCGTTTTAGTGGGGACTTTCCATTTTTAATTTAATTTTCCATTTCTAACAATGGTTTTTTCCGATTATAACGCCATCTATACATAATTCGAAAAAATGTTTCGAGTAAAAGTTACTTATTTTTACGTAAGGAATCCAAATATGCAATTAAAAATGGGGCTCCTATTTAAGATTTTAAAGTTACCCCCCACTCTACCTCCGCGGGGGGTCGTGTTAGGTGCCATTCGATAGATTTTTCAAAAATATTGAATAAGTGTATTTTACAGTTTTTCGATCTGATGTTCATTTCGTGAAATATCGCGGGATTCGTATTTAAAATATTAAATTTACCCCCCACCCCTCTCCGTGGGAAGTCGTGTTTTGTATCATTCGATAGATTTTTAAAAAATATTGAGCACATATGTTTTAGTTTTTTGATTTGTCATTAATTTCGCGAAATATTCGTTTTTATCTTGTGAAACTTTGGGACTCACCCATTTCCTTAGCCCTGCTCAAATCGTTAGATTTTTGAAATATACATTTTTTTGCATGTACTTAACTTACATTATCTTAATCTGACAATTTCGAGTTTTTTTAAGGATATGTTTTTTTTTCGGGGCCCCATTAACGAACTCCCCTGTGTTAAGAGCCAACATATGGTAGAGGTACATCTGCAGGGTACCAGGTTTCTCCCCATATGCTAATCTGACGCGCTCGAGTAACTGCAAAAATCCCCGCTTGGGCTCCCCTACTATAATATATGTATGGAATATGTTATCAGAAAAATATCCGTAAACCTAAAAAATTTACAGTAACTCCCACTCCTAGCCTTTCATCTGTCTCAGATCCATCCGTATACCATATGAGTGAACCTTCTTATAGATTCGGTTCAACTTCTTCACCCATTTGGTGACCACTTCAAAGGGTGTTTCAAAGTCGAATTTGACTGGCATGGCATCTTTCGGCCTGTCCTTAAAATCCAATGGAATTTCTTATAAGATTTTAGGTGGCCCACTAGATCTCCAGACTTTATTATTTGTGTCTGTCGCAGCTTTATGGCGGTGGTTACTACCTCCATCGTTATGCAGAACTGCAGAGAAGGAAGGTTTAGCATAGCCTTTGGAGCTTCAGTGAAGCATGCTGCCATTGCCCCTATGATTCCCAGCCAAACCAACCGCTGCAATTTTTGCAATTTGACAAAAGCTATTTTTGTTGTTTTTGGCCACCATACGAGTGATGCGTATATGACGAGTGAACTAAAATGTTGATATACATCCACAAGTGATATTTATATAAGCTTAAGAATTCGACTTAATGTCGATTATTATACAGCTTATAATGTAGCAATAATGTTATTTAGAGGTTTTTACACCTTTTGAAGTGGCTAGTTTCAATTACTTGTACACTGGACGTTTACACTGATGATGGTCAGTTTGACCGAAAACGTTTTGTACTTCCACTACCTTGTGGATAAATTTTAAGAATTTTAATAAATTAATTTACCTACATACAACAGAAGTGTTTACTTCATTCTACGTTGTTTTAACGAAGGTATACAGCCAACTACAGGGTTTACCCTTTTAAAGTTTTAAAATGTTATTGCGGACAAAGCGGGCGGCACTAGGACTGTAGATGCAATTATGATGATGATTATGTCATCATCACACCTGTATCTCTAATCAATTTAGTACCATCAAAAATATTAATTAAAATTAGGTAGAAGAAAAATGTCCTGGCTGAGAAATCTCAGAGAATGGTTTGGATGCAGCTCAGCTGAACTCTTTCGGGCTGTAGTGTCGAAAGTGAGAATAGCAATGATGATTGCCAACCTTCGTCGTGGAGATGGCAAGTAAAGAAGAAGAAAAATATACTGTAATCATGTACACGTAAGTCGTAAGACGAAATAATAGTATATTATATTCAACGAGCATGTAATGATGGCTATTACTCACGATGATGAAGTTTGCGACACGAGCCGTAGGCGAGTGTCGTAATTCATCAGAGTGAGTAATAGCCATTACATGCGAGTAGAATACTATACTTTTTCTACGACCTTTTTTATTTTAATTAGTAAAAAATTTAATTATCAACTACTCGAGATTTAACTTATAATAATTTACAAAAATACCTAAATGCTACTTACCCCTAGTACGTGGCTGAATAATTGGTTGCCTACTATTCTTATTTATTGTAAATATACAACTAGAATCAGTCAGTATAAGTTCTGTTCGTTTCCGAAAAATTATACGCTTAAATTTGTACCTACTGTCAGTGAATCTAATAAATAGGAAATGGCTGTTGTCGGTGGACGTATTTCATAATATATACCTAGTTATAATGTATATTTACATTTAACTATATATAATATAATAATATAACTATAGATAATATGTTATAACTTATAACATATTTAACACAATATAACTTAAAAAACAAACACAATACCTATTAGTTATAAATTCCAATTAACATAAACAAAATGCGCTAATGTCACTGTCACTAAATTAAATGATAAACGTCAAAATTTTTAGTAAACAAGATATAAACATAAAAAATATACTGACATTGTTACAGTTAAAATTCCTTTAAAAATTTTTCGAAGTTATTTATTGGTATAAATTACAATAATTATTGTATTAAATAAACAAGTTTAAGTAATTTTATTTGCAGTTTATATACGATTAATAATAAAAGTGGCATGCTCCACTTGAATCTAACTTCAGCCCGTGAGTAATGACCCGTGAGTAACTTCAGCCCGTGAGTAATAAATTATTACTCACGGGTACAGTAATGGGTGCTATTATCTATGAAAAAATAGCGAATAATGAGCATGTTATTAAACGGTCGTAGAAAAAATATTAAAACAGATTAAAATATCGTATTACATATTAAACAGATGTTGCTAGTTATTCGCCATAATTATTCCTTTTCCAAGTCGGCACTTGCAAATAATATATGTCTGTTTGTTTTGCTGTACGAATGCCATAAAATAGTTGCAAAACCTCCGAAATCCAATATAAGCTTACAAATTAGCACTCTGCTTAGAAATAGTTGAAACTAATGAGTTTAATGCTAGGAAGACAGCGAACGTGCTCGAGATACAAAATAGAGACAACCGTGTGACGCTTATCGCCTTCCCTGCTGAGAGCAGCAAAACGCAGTGCAGACGAGTGAAATTTACAAGTGTGAATGCCAACTTTAGCTGTTTTTAAGTGTTCATTTTATCTACAATATGACCGAGAATTAAATACCATTCATTTTAGAGATCATAGTAGTTCTGCTAATAATGGTAACTGTATTTTTTAAAAACTTCTGATATTACACAGAGATATTTCAACATTACCAGAGAACGGCAGTTCTCGCCAGTGGCGCACACCCACACGCCCTTACACGCGACACTATACAGGGTGTTTCATTATAATTGTCCATATAGTAACTGGAGGAACCTTAGCACAAAATACGAAGATTTAACCTAAAACAATTAAATAAAATGTGGTTCTTTACTGAGTTACAGGGTGTTTTATCTAAAAATTTAAAAACTATTTTTGCTTAGCATTTTAAAACTATTCGACGTATTCCTTTCATACTTGGCAGAAAGTACGACTACTATACACTAGGGTGGGCCGAAAAAATTTTTTTTGGAAATTTCAGTTGGCATAGTAGAAAAAAGTTGCAAAATGGGTCGACAATTAAACCTATTTTTTTTTATTTTTTTCTTTCAAAAAAGAGCCGCGCCCCAGGGGGCTGAAAAAAATTTTTTTTTTAATAATATTTTTTTAATTTGGTATAGCAAAAAACTAGAAGATATTAATTCACTTATAATGTGGAAAAAATGTAGTTAAATTTTTTTAATATTTAGCCGCGCCCCTGGAGCTTTGAAGAATTTGATTAATACTTTTGAATATTTAGCCGCACCGCCCCTGTGCAATTCGCCTAAGTTGGCCACCGGAAATAGGAATATAATACGAGACAGACATCAGTTTGTCTTAAACTGTTGTTAGAACATGGTATTGTTCATTAAAGGCATTTTTTACCGCGAGAACTGAGAACGTTACGCCGTGTTGTGTCATCGTATCCAGGACTGCCTTTGTTTATTCAATCAGTTAGTGATAAGTGATAAATTACATAAAATATCCGTGCAAAAAAACATTGGTCGTGTTATAGTGCAATTTGGACACATAACATAAACATGGATAAAGTTAAAACTAGGAAAACAGACATTTGCCCAATATTTGGCTTTTCTTCCGACTTAGAATGTAAAAATTGTTTGCCGACCAAAGAGGATGTGTTTCGATGTTATTTATTTACAAGAGAACAGATCAAGGGAAATTCGAGCAAGCAGCCGCCTGAGTGGGAAGTTGCGAAACTGGTTGCCAATAAAATAGAAGCTATATGGAGACTTGCTTCACTTCCAACAGTTGGTTCCAAACGCGTCATAGCCATGATAATAGCATATCATAAGAAATATCGCAACCTAAGAAAACCCCTGAAAACACGAAAATCGCCATCTTTTTTACAAAAAGTGCAAAATTTCAAACTGGACTCTAAAAAATTATTTGACATTTCTTCATGTAAATGCAGTGATTTTAAATCTTGTAAATGTGAAAAACTCTATAAAGTGCCTTTGTTAGAACAAGGGTTTTTAAAGGATCAGAGGAATGATAGAAAAATGCGAATTGCTGGAGTAGATAAGTTAAATACTGAAAAAAATAAAAAAAGGGAAGAAAGGCTTCTTAAACTTTCAATACCTTCGACAAGTAGTCAAAAGATTGATTCCAACTCATGTAGAGGCGAACCCGAAAGTGAAATTTCCTCCAGCGAAGAAGACTTTACCAAAGATGAAGACTTTAAGTGGTCATATTCTCTAGAAGAGCCACAGGAGAAAAATTCACTAACGAAAACATCCAACCAACTCAGAGTTGCATTACCAAATGTTGCTCAGATTGCCGATATGACTGGTGCATCAAATCGAACAGTAGCCAAAATTGCAACAGCTACATTGGAAGATTTTGGACTTGTTACGTCAGATAATCTAATTAATGTAGTGGATAAAAATAAGGTTCGTCGAGAATTACAAAAAAGAAGAAAACACTTACAAGAAAATGCTACCAAACAAAGAAAAGACATTGAAGCTATTTACTTTGATGGTAGAAAAGATCAAACAATGAAGCTAGTTGAAGGCCGCCGTAACATTGAACAAGAGGAACATGTAGCCTTATTAGAGGAGCCGGGAAGCAAATATTTTGGTCACCTATCAATAAATCCACCAGCAAACGCTGCCAACATAGCGAAAAATATTTTATCTTATATGAAGGAAAATTTCGTTAACCCAAGAAACCTTAAAGCAATAGGCTGCGATGGCACGAACGTCAACACTGGCTGGAAGGGCGGTGTAATTAGAACAATTGAGGTTCAAATTGGAAAGCCACTTCAATGGGTTGTTTGTTTGCTACATGCAAATGAGTTACCCCTACGTCACTTGCTCCAACACTTTGATGGACAAACGAAAGGACCAAACTCGTTTTCGGGACCAATTGGTTTATTGCTGGCATCATGCGAAACCAAACCCATCCAAAAGTTTGAGTCAATTGATATCGTATTACCTGAAGTTGACAAAAATAGTTTAAGCACAGATCAGAGATATCTATATCAGATTTGTTGTGCAATTAAAAATGGTTTTTGTTCTGAAGCTTTATCTAAAAGAGATCCTGGAAAAATCAATCATGCGCGGTGGTTAACCACAGCCAACCGACTACTGCGCTTGTATGTAGCCACAACTAATCCTTCCCAGAATTTTCTTCTTTTAGTTGAGTTTATTACGAAAGTTTACGCACCTATGTGGTTTAACATAAAATCGCGTCCTTCAATTGAATATGGCTCCATACATTTATGGGAAACCATAAATAAATCAAGACACCTTCCTGAAGAAGTGAAAATAATTATAGATAAAGTGATTCAAACTAACGCTTATTTTGGCCATCCGGAGAATATATTGACAGCTATGATTGCCGACGAAAGAAGTCATATTAGAGAACTTGGTTTTCGACGCATATTAAAGGCTAGAACTAGAGATCAACCAGAAAAAGTTCGTGTTTTTAAAATCCCTGCCATAAATTGGAATGCCGAGAATTATAGTGAGCTAATTAATTGGAATGAATGCTTTTTAACAGAGCCCCCGCTAACGATGGATTTTAAAAATGAAGAACTGCTAGCAGCTATTAAAAATAGGTCATTTTTAAATATAAGCAAATTACCAAGTCACACTCAAGCCGTTGAGCGATGTATAAAGATTGTAACAGAGGCATCTAGCAAAGTTTGTGGTCACTCGGCTAGGGACGGATTTATAAGAGTTAGACTAGAGGCAAGACAGAACTTACCTACATTCGAGAATAAGTCACAATATGTTACAGCTAAAAAGGTAAGAATATCAAATAATTAACTTTTACTTTACTACATATTATTAAATTTAGATTTACAACATAACATTTAAGGGAGGGAGGCGGGTGCAACTCGACATGCAGCCACCTCCCCGTGGTGAGTTGTGGGTTGAATAAATGATGATAAAAATAGAATGTTATTGCAAAATTTAAATAAATCATCATTTTTTCAAGCGAAGAGCTGCATATTTCGAATTTTTTATTCAAGTGCATTTTTCAAAACGCCAGGGGCGCGGTTAAATATGAAAATAATTTGACCAAATTTTTTTCTCATCATAAATGGGCTTATATCTTTTAGTTTTATGCTATACCAAATCAAAAAAAAAATTCAGAAAAAAATTTTTTTTGACCCCTTGGGGCGGGGCTAAATTTTTTTTTAATTAAAATAAAAAAAAAACTGTTTGATTGTCTGCCCATTTTGCAACTTTTTTTTACTATACCAACTCTATTTTCCAAAAAAAATTGTTTTCTTCCCTTTTTCGGCCCACCCTACTATACACCCTACTAAATTATGATAAAAAAAACGTTTCTAGCTACTACCAGAGGCGTACGACAGGGTTGACCCTTCTCAAATTCTAAGCCACTGGAGGAATTACTATTTTAGTGTCATTTTTAGATTCTCCGATACTTTCTACGTAAATAATATACTCCTCATTAGTAACGATAAAGTCATAAGTTTTCGAGATATTTGAAGTTAAATATGAAACGGCACAGTTATTTTGAATAATTTATGATATGATTCATATGATTAACATTTACAAATTATTTGTACCCAGTACTTTAAAATTATTTGGCGTATCCTTATCATACTTGGCAGACAGTGTAGGTACTGTACACCCTACTAAATTAAGATAAACAAACGTTTCTAGCTACTACCAGAGGCGTACGACAGGGGATAGTGGCTAGTTGACCCTTCCCAAATTCTACGCCATTGACGAAATTGCCATTTTAGTGTAATTTTTTTTATTTTTCAATAATTTTTATGTAAATAATAATATTATTTATGTAAATAATTCATTCGTAACGATAAAACGATCAGTTTTCGAGATATTTGAAATTAAAAATGAAGAGACACAATACAACATTAATCAAATTAACCGTGTCGTTTAATTTTTTAACTTCAAGGATCTCGAAAACGAATAGTATATTATTTTCATAGAAAGTATTGCAGAATCCAAAAATTGAACTAAAATAGCAATTCCGCCAGTGGCGTAAAATTTTGAAAGGGTCAACCATTCACTTTCCCCCGTCGTACGCCTCTGGTAATAGACAGAAACGTTTGTTTAACATAATTTAGTAGTTTGTATAGTACCTATACTTCCTGCCAAGTATGAACAGGATACGTCGAATAGTTTTAAAATGCTGAGCAAAAATAATTTTTAAATTTTTAGATAAAACTCAGTAAGGAACCACATTTTTTTAAGTGTTTTAGGTTAAATCTTCGTATTTTGTGCTAAGGCTTCGCCAGTTACTATATGGAAAATTATTAATGAAACACCCTGTATATACACGAAATTTTCGATTTTCTAAATCTGACGGAATTAAAAATTTTACCAACTCCCATCTTAAAGTTCAGGAAAAGACTCGCCCATTCATATATCAACCGTCCATTTTGGTCCAAGGGTGTGGATTTTACGGCCCTTTCTATTTAGGGCCTGTTTTTCGTTCTCGTCCCCAAAACTCCCAAAAACTTCGAAAATTGAAGTCCGACCTTTGCGGTTTCTATAAGTACTGATCATTACCTTTTCAACGCATGTCTAATTTTATAAATCGATTATACCATTCAAAGGTTACCGAGCTCAGAAATATGACTCAATTTCTATTTAAAAAGGGAAAAATGTTTGTGAATGTGTATTGTTATGCTCTGTATTTTCTCTCTGTTATGAGATTGATCAGCATATTCTTATTTTGATTAATTAATTAATTACAGTAGAACCCCGCATATCCGAACTAATTGGGGGAACAGCCTGTTCGGATTCCGAAAAGTTCGGATTATCCGAAAATTAGCCTAACTAATAATCCAAAGTTTTCGTTGTAGTTGATCTTGAGTCATTGCACCTGTCTCAATTTTTATCTCTTCCACCCATCTCAGAATGATGTCACTGATACAGAGCCAGTGTCATTATTTGTGTTTACTCGCTTATTCGCTGGCTATATTTACAATTTAAAGAAGCTCCATTTTTCCACTCTTCATTATAAGATGACCTCCTAGAAGTCGTACAAAAACAGGATGAGAAAACAAAGAAGAAAGTGTATATACAGCTAAATTGAAGGAGGCGATAATGGGCACCGAGAACTTACGGATGAATACATTTTAGACTTGGTTCAACCTCAAGGCAACTCTAATGAAGATGAAGAAGTTTATCTGCCATATGGACTGTCACACTAGGTGACACTAAAGCTCTGGGTGTGGCTCTACGTTACGTGGAGCAGAACTCTGCTGCGTTACCTGTCGATGTAATGCTCATTGTTCACTCGACTGCTTGCCCGAACTCCGTTATCGCGTCGTTCGGGTCAACGGCAGTCTCGTGCGTGAAAGTATTACTTTCCGCACTAGTTAGGAAAATAACTATTTCGCGCCACGTAATAATCATATCAGATCTTTTGTAGCTGGAAAATTGTATGCGCCACTCATTTTTACGGCGTTTAGCGGTTTTTTTATTCTTGTCAATATTAGACAGCAAAAAGAAAATATGTATTTTTAATGTAGTTCCAGCTAGTTAACCAGGCTCTAGACCTGAAACCTTCTGCATAGATCACATTAATATGGTGAGAGTAATAATGGAACAATCTTCCGAATGGAACACATCCCTTTACATGGGTTTTGTCGATTTCGAATGTGCTTTTGACAGTTTATCTCATGCCGCTATATGGAAATTTTAGAGCTAGAAACATCCTACAAAAAATAACTTCCATTATAAAGTCACTGTACACTGAGAAAAAA
This sequence comes from Diabrotica virgifera virgifera, assembly GCF_917563875.1. Lineage (NCBI taxonomy): Eukaryota > Metazoa > Arthropoda > Insecta > Coleoptera > Chrysomelidae > Diabrotica > Diabrotica virgifera. The sequence continues at coordinate 243,225,281 of NC_065448.1, read as the reverse complement.
TGCAGTGTGTCATATAATGGGATCAACAGTGAAGAATTTAACGCACTTACTGGAGTTAGACAGGGATGCGTGCTTTCTCCGTCTCTTTTTAACATAGCTGTAGACTATGTTCTCTCCAAACTACATTCCGACACAGGAGTTATACAATGGACGTTAACCACACGCTTAAGAGATCTAGAATACCCCGAAGATATGTGCCTATTAGGACAAAAGTTGTGACTGACCAATTGGAAACACTTTCCAGTGAAGCCAATAAAATATATGTTTGAAAGTCCTTATTAATAAATCCAAATCTACGGGAATAAATGCAAGAAGCCACATAAAATTTACTATCAACAACATGCAGATTGAAAATGTCAAAAACTTTATGTATCTTGGAAGTTTCATAACAGAAAATAGAGGTACACAAGATGATATTCATATGAGGATACGAAAAGCTCAACAAACATTCAGCATTACTAACCCTGATTGGAGGTCTGACCAGTATAGGTATGTACTACAAAGACAAAAATCCAAATATTCCAGTCAAATGTCATGCCTTTTATAAATACTCTACGGATATGAAACCTGCAAAGTGACAAAAACCCTTAGAGGCCTTTGTTAATAAATGTTTATAAAGAATTTTTCGTATTTTCTGGCCTAAAACTATCAGAAAAAAAGATCTTCTACACCTGTGTAACTGTATTCTTTCAAAAACTCAATTAACAATAACAATTCCATGTGTTATCGATTTTTATAAATTTTTAATATTATTATTCTTTTTCTCTCTTGGTAGTACATCTTGGCAATATTAATTACTCGAGAATGCGGAAACTTAGCCAGAGCCATTTCTAAGTTGATAAATAGTTCGAGGTTAGAACTTCTGAATTAATTATAAAATAAAATTTACTGACTGAACTTTGAAATGCCAGCACATTCGTAGTTATCAAAACCACTGTTTATCTGATACCTACAAAGAACATCAAAAGGTAAAAACACCAAAAATAAAATAAAAACATTATATAGCTACTACAGATAGTTTAATACAAAATCCATATTAGTAGATATAAGACAACAAGTCGTGAGAATTTAAATATCAATAATAATATTAAACTCTGTATTATTTGTTATATAGTTTGTTTGCTTTCTCTTTGCAAGATCTTAACTAGATAACGTGTTCTATAATTATTACTAATAATCATCATCATTCTCTTTATCTTATCCCTATGCGGAGTCGGCTTCCCTAATTGCATTTCTCCACACAATTCCATCTTGGGTCATATCAATATTAATCCCCTTCACCAACATGTTATGCCTTATCGTCTCCCCCCAGGACTTCTTTGGTCTTCCTCTCCTACTCCCTCCAGGAATCTGCACTTAAACTCTTCTTCATATTGGGTGATTAACGTCTCGACGCTGAACATGGCCAAACCATCTTAACCTATGCTCTCTCATTTTGGCATCAATTGGTGCCACATCTAGACTTCCCCTAAATATACTCATTTCTAATTTTATCCTTCTTTGTCACTCCACTCATCCATCTAAGCATTCTCATTTCCGCCACATGCATTCGTTGTTCCTCTTTCTTTTTCACTGCCCCACATTCAGTTCCGTACATCATAGCCAGTCTTATGGCTGTTTTATAGAATTTTTCCTTCAGCTTCATTGGAAATTTTCTGTCACACAACACACCACTCGCTTCTTTCCACTTCATCTATCCAGCCCTAATTCTACTGCATGTATCTCCATCTATTTCTCCATTACTCTGTAATACCGATCCTAGGTACTTAAAACTATTGCTTTTCATAATCACTTCACCATCCAAAGATACAAATTTATTTGTAGTAACTCCATCTTTAAATGAACATTCCAAATTCTCTGTTTTTGTCCTACTAAGTTTTAAACCTCTTTCCCCCAGAGCTTGTCTCCACTGTTCCAGTTTTTGTTCTAAGTCTCTTTCACTATTTCCTATTAACATTACATCATCGGCAGACATTAGGCACCATGGAATGCTACCCTGTAGTTTCGCTATTATCTGGTACAAAACTAATGAGAATAAATAAGGACTAAGCACCGAGCATTGGTGCAATCCTACTTTCACCTGAAAATCAGTCTCTCCCACACCTGTCCTAACACTAGTCGTTACTCCCTCATACATATCTCTCACAATCTTTACATATTCGCCAGGGACTCCTTTCTTATTGAGTGCCCACCACAGAATCTTTTGAGGAACTCCATCATATGCTTTCTCAAGATCAATGAATACCATATGAGCATTGGCCTCTTTATTCCTGTATTTTTCCATCAGTTGCCTTACAATGAAAATTGTATCTGTTGTTGATCTGCCCTGCATAAAGCCTAATTGATTATCGGATATTTCGGTTTCTTCACGTATCAGTCTATCAATTACTCTCTCCCATATTTTCATGGTGTGGCTAAGTAGTTTTATAGCCCTGTAGTTTGTACATTGTTGTAGGTCTCCCTTGTTTTTGTAGACAGGTACTAATGTACTGCTTCTCCATTCGTCTGGCATTTGTCGAACTTCCAGAATTCTATTAAATAGACCTGCTAGCCAACTTATTCCTGTCTCTCCCAATGCTCTCCATACTTCCCCGGGAATATCATCTGGCCCGACTGCTTTTTATTTCTTTAGTTTTTGAAGCGCTTGAGCCACTTACTCATTTGTTATTCTGGTAACCATTACTGTTACTGCCTCCGTTAACTCCACAGGCTCTCTGTCAAATTTTTCATTTAATAAATTGTCAAAATACTTTCTCCATCTCTTTTTGACATCCTTTTCGTGAAGTAGTATTTTATTGTTACTAATTATTACTAATAATATAATTACTTATAATAAGAATTATTTCAATACTTGGACATCTTATATCCTACGTCCTAAATTTTTTATTCGTAAGCTGAACAACACACATGACACCAGAAGCAAATCCACAACTAACAAGAAGAGATGATGCACATTACATCAAAATGAAACCAGATATTTTTGTAAATTTATTATTTTCCACAAATCATATAATTTTTTCTGATGGGTCTTGGCTGTGTATTGTACATACAGTATGGTGACATAAAAGAAATAAATTCGTTATTTCGTGAGCCTGCGACTTTTTTACTCCTGGAGTAAGTCGATTTTTATTTTTAAATCATGATTTTTTGACATATGTCATACTAGTGACGTCATCCATCTAGGCTTGATGGCATAATCCATGATTTTTTAAATGATAGGGGTCAGGTACTGGCTCATTTGAAAGTTCATGTAATTTTATATTAAGTAATATGAACATTAAAACAGTTATTTATACAGAGTGTCCAAAAAAATTTTTTAAATTAAATTATCGACACAAAATGAAAGATGTATGTAATTTATTTAATTCAAAATATTTACTGCTGTCAGAAAACATAAAAAAATATGCATTTGACAAATATACCTAAAAAAATAAGCGATTATTTTTTAATGATTTTCCAATCGTGTAAGATTTTTCATCACGTGTTTAATTATGTCCAATCAGATTACTATTATAGTCGGAATAATCTACTTACATTATAATAATGAGAATAATTTAAGTATTTTGTTTCTGTATAATTACAACCGGTTTTCAAAACTCTCACATTTAACAAAATGAACTAAAATAAGTATACTTTTATTTCTGCATCTAATCTCAAATTGTCACGGACGAGGGCAATAGAAATCGGCAATTTTAAGCGCTTGAGGGTAATTTGGTAAAATTATTTCATGAATAAAACTGTATTTATAAATCATTTTCACTAATATTTTATTGATATCTTCGTCTGAATATTTGCTGCTTATGCTGTTCACTTTGACAAGTTGTAAAACATTAATTGTGATAATCGTCACTGAATGTTTAAACAAATACTTGAATTATTGTAGGTGAGTATTAAAAAATAATCTTTTGAATATCACACGGTAGTAAGAATAAATAAGAACATAATGCTCCAATTTGGTTCTCAAACTTGTTGCCATCATAGTCACTCAAGCTATTGCCATGCAATCGAATAACTGTCGCATTATTGTCAATTTATACTCACTCTCTTGTTATATTAATGTTGATATTCTGATTTGATAATTTCCCGTCGACATTAGATGCCCTTCGTTCCTCACAATTCCTGTTTTAGAACTTGCCAAATTGAATACCATGAGGAGTGAGGAGGTTTAGCAAATATTCAGATAGAAATATCAACAACATATTAATTAAAAAGATTTAAAAATCCAGTTTTATTCATGAAATAATCTTACCTCATTACACTCGAGCTTTTAAAATTACCGATTTGTATTACCCTCGTGACAATTTGACCTCCCCATCGGGTCGGGACTTTACGTGTATCAGTTTTTTTGGCTGGGCTATAACCCTTTCAATCAACTCAGACTTGTAAAACATTCTACAGAACCGTTAAATTTTTCATTTCGTTACGTTTCGCAAAAAACCAATTTCAATATTCTCTCGTCTCCTAAGCTACTGAGTCTCTTCCAATTTTAAGACAACACTGTGCCGTTTTCTATCTGGGGCCGTAATGACAGTTGACAACGATGTTACTGAAGAAATAAAAGACAGAATCCAATCGGCAAATCGCGGTCTTTTCGCAATTGATAAGCCTATAAAATCAAAAAATCTTGCAAGAAGTTCCAAGTTCAAAATCTATAAATCGATCGTCAGACCTGTACTAACATATGGACGCGAAACGTGGACCATGACAAAAGCAAACGAATATTTTAAAACGTAAATTTAAAAACCAAGATATTTTTAATTGGCGTCCTATTTTAAATCGGTTAGAATTTTTTTGTTTTCCATTTATCAAAGACGTTCCTGGCTTTTCTTTGATTTTAGTAGCTAGTTCCCAATCTCCGTAAAAAAAATCCGTATTCTACGCCCCTGCTCTCCAACCACAACAAGAGTACCCGTTCGCAAACGAACCAGTTAGGACTCAAGAAAACAAGAAATAAAACTTTCATCGGGAGGACTTTTTCCGTTGATTGAAAAAACACATTTTTCTACAACCACTATTCAAAGTGCGCTTTTCTGCACAGTTTTATCTTAACAAAGTTGATATTTTCTCACAGTATAAGATTTATGACATTAGTGTGCAGAAAAGTGACGTTTCTGTGCCGGAATGTGACGTTTCTGTGCCGGAAAGTTCTTTTCTGCATAGTATCATTACATACCGCAACAAAATCTTAAATATAATTATAACATGTTTAGATAAAATGGTTTTATTTAAGATATTAGATTTAATAGTGCTTATGTTCAAGAAATATGCAAAATTCGCTACTTTAACACATTGTTTTTGAACTTTGCATTTGGTATTTTACAAATGACTACCTTATTCTGAGTAGTGTTATATATTATGTTTACATCTGTGGTTAAAATATACAACATGTTAGACAATTATACTTAATTATCAAAAAGAAATTAAATTATGTATGTTATAACTGTTTTATTTTACAATTTAATCTTAATTAACATTTTATAATTATCAATTAACCAATAAGGATTTAGTAACCTCAGCAAGATACGTCGAATGAAGTAGGTCTGGTGGAAATCCGTGACTGCATAAATATGACGTCAAATGTGACATTATTTTGTAATATTTTATTTAAAATAGTTTTTCTACAAACGTGTTAAAAATGCAATTTTTAACACTCCATAGGAGCCTTAAAAATGTCACTTTAAAGCACTGGGTGCTTCAAATTTTTTAAGGCACTGCAGTTAAAAGCGAAATGTCAAATTTTCAAAGCAAACGTCAAAATATTTATATTTCATTTATTAACAATAATATTAATAGTACAATTTGCGCAATTTCAAAAAGGTTTTTTAAAATTTAATTTAAACTGCATTATTGCATTTTTAACACGTTTGTAGAAAAAATATTGTATGATATACGTGTTAAAAGTACATTTTTATGGCACTTGTGTGAATTGTGAAACCTTCACATGCGTGCACTAAAATTGTACTTTTAACACTTATATCATAAATAACTATTAAATTTAAACAAATTAAGGCAGTGCATTAATTTTTTAACTGATTTCTGTGTAATTTGTTTATAGGTCTAGATCCCGCGTATGAAAAAAAATTGATTAATAGCAAGCTGAAATTTTTTTAATAGTTTAAGGGTGTCTAGTCGGACAAACTTTAATAAAGGGGAACACTGAAACAGGGGAAGTTTTAATGGTGGAACAGGTTAAAAATTTGGAACGTCAGACTACGAAAACGTCCCATGTATTTTGTCTTCCAATTAATTCGTTACCCTTTCATTAAACTTTTCTGCAAGAATCAGACTGCTATTTATCAACAACTGGGCATTTTAATGAGTGGAACACGTAGAACATATCAAATGACAGGAATTAGGACAGGTGAAAATAGCAGTCTAATTTTTGCATGAGAGTTTAATGAAAAGGTAACAAATCAATTGGAAGTTCTGTCCGACAAAATACATGGAACGTTTTCGTGGTCTGACGTTAAAAATTTTTAACCTGTTCCACAATTAAAACTTCCCCTGTTCCAGTGTTCCCATACATAAAAGTTTGGCCGATTAGACACCCTTAAGCTATTAACAAATTTTCAGCTTGGTAATAATTAACATTGTTTTCATACGCGTGATCCAGACCTATTAGGTATAAGGAATTTAAATTGATTAATATTAATTAAATAAAGGAAGTACAAAACACAAAGAAGTACCACAAAATGTAACATTTGTGGTACATTTTTGTGGTACACGTACAGTATATGTACATTTTGTGGTACTTCTTTGAGTTTTGTACTTCCTTACCTCGAGACCACATTTGAGAATGGATAGTTCTCTTCATGTTAAATTAAAAAAGGTTTAAAATGTATTATTTATTATTATAATAAATCTTCGTTTGGAAATTGTGATTTTTATTGAAGTCATACTTCTTTACGATCGAGAGTGAAATTTTATCACATGCCGGGCGCACGCGCACACAGACAATATGTATTTCGTTGCTAATCTTTCAAGTTGTATGTGTCAGCGTTGTCAGCGGAAATAAGTCATATTATATATCATATAAAAGGATATATTCTCTCTCTCTCCTGTCGTTTCCCCATTACTGAGGATCGTGATTTCTTCCAATATTCCTAACAATGTTTCTCCATTGGTCTCTATCTTCAGCTGCTCTAAGAGCTGCGCAGAATGAGTTTCCAAGGTAATGTATTATTCATTATAATTTTTGTCTCTTTGGGTTTGTCTTCCTCGAGAATAAGATATTTTATAATAATAGTGAATGTATTATTCATTATAATTTTTGTCTCTTTGGGTTTGTCTTCCTCGGGAATAAGATATTTTATAATAATAGTAAGTACATTTAATTTTTTTTGTATACTTCACTGACTTGGTCAGTATATGAGAAATCTTGTAACCTGCCAAAGCAGAAGGGATATATCTCAGTGGTAGAGCGTGTGGCCGGAGATCAAGAGGTCCCGGTTTCAAATCCTGGACGATTCATATTTTTTTTTTATATTTTTGGTATCGTTTTAATAAATTTTTTTTTTAAGTGGTAGGTAAAGAAAGTTAGATTAATATTTAAATAAAATGCAAATACCCTGTTAAGTATATTAATTTCGTTGAAATCATAATAATATAAGTATAATTTCTTGCGTGCGTACAAAGTACACACACATTCTTTTTTAGCAAAAACTGTGTTTGTAGAACAAGTATAGTGTGTAACACGTGCAGAAAGGTAATTTCTCATTCGTTTGAATTGCGGCACTCGCTTGCGCTCGTACCGCAACTTGTCAAACTCGTGAGAAATTAGTACCTTTCTGCACTTGTAGCACAATATACTATTTTCAATAATTTTGAAGTTAAATCAGTCATCCTATAAAATTAAATAGACACTTTCATAAAACATCCATTTCGTTTAACTTAAGCTTTGATTTGGAAAATGTCCTATAAAATGCTTCACGTGTATTTTTGGGCGCTACAACCCTTTTAATCAAATCAGACTGGTAATATCTAGTAAAATGTTGTAAATTTAAAAAATCGGGTATTAAAAACCAATTACGATCTGATGTTCTTTGTGCCGGATCCGTAAAAACAAATTTTGTATAGAACCGTTGAATTTTTCATTTCCTTACGTTTCGCGAAAAACCAATTTCAATATTCTCTCGTCTCCTAAGCTACTGAGTCTCTTCCAATTTTACGTTAAAGTGGATAACGTGAAAAGTTCTGAACTCGGACCCTTGTAAACGATTCACCTGATTTGCGAGACCTTTTTACATAAACAGTTTGAACTTTGATGGCATAATCTTGTAAGGCAAATCAGTGCTCGGTCCCCGATGGGAGTATGATGAATATTTGATGAGTGGTCTCAGTGACCTTAGGATGGTGACACTGTGAGTGGAAAGAGAATAGCTCTAGGGTATTTGGATGCTGTTTTGGATAATTTAGTAGGATCTGTATTGATTTTGGCACTTATCGTTATTTATATCTTTCAACAATATTTTTTTTTATTAAAATCCAATAAAATTGTTATTTATGATATTATAGACTAAGAGCCGCTATAGGTGAAATTTCTTAATCATTTTAGGCACGATGGGACCCTATAACTTAAATAATAGAACCTAAAAGAAAACGTTTGAACACTGTGCCGTCACTTTTCAGTGGCACATGGGTCGACAGTGGCGCATCAAACTTTCCACTTATGGACGGGATAAATAAATTAAAAGTTACCCTCCCTTACTAACAGAATTAATTTTTTTTATTTTTTAAGTTCTATGTGATTAACACATAGGATTCAGCGTAATTTTAACCCACCACTCCCTTCCCCCTGCCACCACCATCAAAAACTTCATTTTTCGTTATTATTTTTTTTTGTGGGATGCAATCAATTCTAAAATTTCAAAAAATTCACACGCATAGCTGAGGCTTTTATAAAACATGCCTATTTTTATAGACCCATAGGTGGAGTGTACATAACCTCAAAAAATTAAAAGAAATTTTTTTTTTCAAAAAAGCGTATAACTTTTTTTGAGGAATAGCTGCAGGTCTAATTTTTTCTTAGTCTTATGTGTTTTATTAAACACTGTATTCTTAATTTTTTTCAGATTTTTCCGTAAGGCTCCCCACCTTCAAAAATCCGAAAAACTGTTTTTTGGGGGGTTTTGGGGGATTTTCTCTATTTTATAGACTTCATAATATATCAAATCAATTTTGTTTTTATAGGTTATATGTAACTTGAACTAACTGAGTCCTTTAGAATATTTAAAAATCAGAAAAACACGTTCAAACCCCCCAAAACCCCCTCAAAAAACAGTTTTTTGGATTTTTGAAGGTGACCAGCGTTACAGAAAAATCTGAAAAAAATTATAAATAAAGTGTTTGATAAAATACACAAGACTAAGAAAAATTAGATCTGCAGCTATCCCCAAAAAAAAGTTATATACTTTTTTCCAAAAAAAAAATTAAAATTTTTTTGAGGCTATGTACACTCAATCTACAGGTCTATAAAAAATAAACTTGTTTTATAAAAGCCTTAACTATGCGTGTGAATTTTTTGAAATTTTAAAATTGATTGCATCCCACCAAAAAAAAAATAAAATCGAAAAATAAAGTTTTTGATGGTGGGGGCAGGGAGAAGGGGGTAGTGGGTTAAAATTACGATTAATCTTATGTCTTAGTCACATAGAACTTAAAAAAATGAAAAAAAATTAAATTCTGGTAATGAGGGAGGGTATTTTTTAATTCATGTATCCCGTCGATAAGTGGAAAGTTTGATACGCCACTGTAGACGCATGTGCCACTGAAAAGTGACGGCACAGTGCTCAAACGTTTTCTTTTAGGTTCTACTATTTAAGTTATAGGGTCCCGTCGTGCCTAAAATGATTAAGAAATTTCACCTATAGCGGCTCTTAGTCTATTACTATAAGATTACCATAGTAAAGTATCTATGAGAAATTTATAGTACATTCTTTCACGGTTTTTGCTGTAAATTTTAAAGAACCGCTTGAATTGACATGAAATTTGGCATACGCGTAGTTAACATGTCAAAGAAAAAAAAATGGTATGGTGCCGATGTGTGCTTTTTCCCTGGGGGTGAGTTTCACCCCATCTCAAGGGTGAATTTCACCCCATCTCGGGGGTGAAAAAATATATGTCCAAGATAAGTCCCGAAATGGATAAACTGACTAATTTTAAGCAACTTTTGTTCTATAGAGTTTTTTCACCAAATTAATACATTCGAGTTATTTCAATTAGATGTAAGTTAGTAGTGGACGACCATATAATCGAACAGGTAATGGATTGCAGATACTTAGGTGTGGAAATATCTAGCGACAGGCATCTGTGGCAAGAATCAAAACAGCAGGCAATGAAAGCAGCGAGAATATCTGGTTTCCTGAGGGATATAATCTGGCGGAATAAATATATGAGCACCGAAAGCAAAGTCCGCATTTATAAGACATGTGTTAGACCCGTACTGACATACGCAGCTGAGACAAGGGCCGAGACAACAAAGACCAAACAGATAATGAGAACAACAGAGATGAAAACCCTAAGATCCATAAGAGGTATCACACTCAGAGATAGAGTACGAAACGAAGACACATTGAGAGAGCTAGGCGTTCAGGACGTAGTGAGATGGACAAGAGCGCGACGACGCATGTGGAGGGACCACGTAGATCGGATGGACCCTGAACGTATGGCGCATTGGGCGAAAACACAGAAGCCCAACACCAAGCGACCCATAGGAAGACCCAAAAAACGATGGTACGAGAGTTGGAGCTCCGGATCGCAGCAAAGACTGTAACAGAAGAAACAGGACATAGTCCTATTACAAGAAGAAGAAGAAGAAGAAGAAGAAGAAGAAGAAGAGTTATTTCAAGTGAATATGTTGATTTTTCAACAAAATAACCACGTTTTTAGAGGGTTTTTCGCAAATAACTCAAGACGTAAGCATTTTGTCAAAAAAAAATATCCTTAGCAAAACTATAGTCTATAAAAAAGTGTAAAAAACGGTGTCTATATTAGGTCTTTGTACCTAGCAAAAGCAGAGTTATAGCTAATGAAAAATAGGTTCATATTCGAAAAATTCCAAATAGAATAATTCAATGTGAAATATCCAAATAATGAAGCATTCTTGGGGAAAACACATTACAACTTTTTTAAAGTATTTAAAAAAGCTTTATTTCTGTTTTTATAAAAAAAAATTTCTAGCATCAAATGTGAGCAAGTTACGCTCAAAATAAAATAAAGTTATTCCCTTTTGTTTTGGCAAAAAAATATCAGGAAGATCATCCCCCAATTAGCAACATAAATGAAATTAATCATTACCGCTTCACAAATTACTTTATTTATGTTGTGTTTATATGACCTGTAAGTTTCATCGATTCAAAGTGATAAATAAAAAATTGGTTTTACAATAAAATTTTTAAAAATTTTAATTTTGAAAAAAATGCTTTTTTTCAAAATAACTTAAAAATTGTTAGAGATACCAAAAATCTTAGACAATAAAAAAGTCGGCTTTACTTTCCTGAATATTTTGTATTTTTTAGTTTTTCTGTAAGACAAAAATTGGTTAAGATTCGGTGTCTATAAATTTGCATACACTCGTGATAAGTGACTCGTTCAAGCCCTTTTAACTACAGCTCTTTCAAAAATAGGAACTTTGAACCGATGAAACTTACAGATCCTATACATACGCGAATAAAAAAAGTGTGAAGTAGTAACAATTAAGTTCATTTTAAATGATAATTAGGGGATGATTTACCCGATTTTTTACCAAAAAAAAGGGACCAACTTTTGAGCGTAACTTGTTTACTTTTGATGCAAAAATTTTTCTTTAAAAAACAAAAATAAGCATTTTTAAACACTTTACAAAAGTTAAAATGAGTTTTCCCCAAAAAAATGCTTTGTTTTTTGGTTATGGCACCTTAAAATATTCGATTTGGAATTTGACGAATATGAATCTATTTTTCATTAGCTATAACTCTGCTTCTACTAGGTATAGTGACCTAATATATACACCATATTTTTCACTTTTATTTTACGTACTATATTTTTGATAAGAATTTTTTTTTCGACCAAATACTTAATTTTTGAGTTATTTGCGAAAAACCGTCTGAAAACGTGGTTATATTGTAGAAAAGTTAACAAATTCACTCGCAAATAACTCGAAAAGTATTAACTTGGTGAAAAAACTTTATAGAACAAAAGTTGCTTAGAATTACTCATTTTATTCATTTCCAGACTTATTTAGAACATATATTTTTCACCCCTAAAAGGGGGTGAAACTCACCCCTAGGGCAAAAGCACACATCGGCACAATATCACTTTTTTTCTTTGATTTGTTAGCTATGTGTATGCCAAATAAGCGGTTCTTTAAAATTTAGAGGTTTTGCAATATTTTACCTACTAAACGTACTATTAGTGTACTATTAAACAAAATTTGGCATTCAAAAATGAAAATAATAATACAGATGTTGTACAGACCTTCTCATTCAATTTTATAATACAATATAAAACTCTCGAAAAATAACTTCAAACAATTTACTAATATAGCAGAACTAAACTTATAGCACTATACGTTTTTCACATGATATTCACTACGTTTAGTTTTACACATTGACATAAAACTGTTTCCAAAACCACGATGCAATTTCCATGATAAGTTACCCAAAGAAAAATATAAAAAACACCATAAACACTTATTTACAAAAATCGGCATGAATGATTGCTTAAACTAAAGAAGCTACTGTCCCATCCCCGCTTTCAACTTCTAAAATCATATCTGACAGATAGGTACATCAAAATTAAACATGGAAATATACAGAGTTGCATCCAATAAATTCAGAAGTTTCGCAAGGTAGCATGCTTGAACCGATCCGGTACCTATTGTGTACTGCAGACGTTCTATCAACAAGACTTACCACTATTACGACATTTGCTGTATCTTATAGTAAAACCTGATTCTCAAAACTTGAAAAGTTGGTTTTTAAAGCACTTTTAATAATAAATTAATAGTTTTAATGAATAAATACTCATTTTAAAATAATCAATAATCGTTTACTACATTGAAACGGCCCACTTACTAATCATAAGAAAAATCCAGGTCCGGATTAACAAAAAAATATAAAGTAATAGTGACCTTGAAGCAACACTCTGTATATTGAAATTTTCAAAATCTGTTTAAACATTTAAGAGTAGCCTAAAAAACTAAGTTAAGTGGTTTGCTTCATTTTTTTTGCGCAGACAATTTAATGACATTACTTTTGAAATTATATCGAAATTTTTGTTAAAGTTTTAATTTCTTAAAAATTTCGAGATACCTAATTTCAAAATTACAGTCATTAAATTGTCTGCGCAAAAAATTAAAGTGAACCTATAACCTCAATTTTTGTGCTCTTTTCAAATGTGTAAACGAATTTTGAAAATTTCAATATACAGGGTGTTGTTTCAAGGTCACAATTACGTTATGTTTTACTGTTAATCCGGACCTGGATTTTTCTTGTGATTCGTAAATGGGTCTTTCTGATGTAATAAATAAGTATTGATTATTTTTAAAATGAGTATTTGTTCGTTAACTTTAATAACTTATTATTAAAAGTTCATAACACCTGCTTTTTAATCTCCTAAAAATTTCAATAAAATTTCAAAATTAGTTATTAAATTGTCTGGCCGAAAAATTGAAGTGATCCATTAAAGTAAGTTTTTGCAAACGGATTTCGAATATTTCAATATACAGGGTGTTGTTTCAAGGTCGCAATGAATTTATAATTTTTTTTTGTCCGGACGTGGATTTTCCTTGTGATTAGTAGTTGGATGGTTTGGGTTCTAAATGAGATATGTGTGTACCAAATATCAAAAAAATATACAAGGTGGTTCTAAAGTTATGGGTCCAGAAAGAAATGGGCAAAATCGATAAAACACCCTGTAACTCGGTTATAAAAATCGGTAAGGCAATAAATGTGATATATCTAGAACCGCTTCAGTGACCTCTATTCACCACTCAAGTATTTCCGTTTCCCAATGAAATACTCTGTAGAAAGGAGAAATCGAGAAATATTTACTAAGAAAATTACCAAATGGAGACCATTATCAGACGGAACATGAGGAAAACTGAAATCGAGATGGGAGAACCAGATAATTGCGGATCTTAAAAAGATGAGAATTAAAGAATGGATAACCATAAGCAGAAAGAGGAACAAATGGAGAAATATTGTAGAAGACACCCTCTCAAATTGTTAGTGCGGACTGATTCACCGCTACAAATGAATCGGAAGAGCCCAAATAAGGCAGCAATCACTCCGCTAGGAGCATATAATATTATGCCATGATGATGATAATAATATACATACTTATATGCACATATTTATATAATTTTTCAGCCTCTATTTTTGCCTGAGACTGGCTACCAGCATACATTTTAGATTCAGAATCAAAACATTTTAAAAATTTAGAGCATACTGAGTGCACTAAGGGTAAAACCTACAATCCAACATATTTTAAAGGATGCAGCTCCTGAAAAGCCTTAAAAGCTTGAGTTCGACTTAATAATCTTACTATAGTCTCTTAATAAATCTACCTGTCTAATGGTCCAGCGCACAAATATTTTCGCAATGATTCATAACTTATTATTTTCATCATAAATTTACTGACGAAGTCAGGTACTCACAGCAGAGCAGTGTTAATTTAATATTAATTGTTTCCAAGGACGAGAACACTGGCGCGGAATTTTGCTTTTGATGTTGATAGTGTATACGCGAAAATTAATTAATGTGTATTAAGCTATTACAAGTGTTTAAAGGTATAATATTGCTGTGAAGCTAAAGTTCAGCAAAATAGCATGGTCAAAACGCAAGAGTATTATAGAAAACATAAAATTTATTGCATGTAGCTGTTTCCGATTCTTGCTTTTTTTGTTTTTAAAAAATATAATATTTTTTTATATAGGCTGTCCAGAAATTCTACTGACAAACGAAGACAGCAGATTCTTCAGATAATTTTAAGACAATTTAACCCAATTCACCTAGTCCGAAAATGCTTCCTAAGAAAACTATTGTTCTTTAAAAATGGCGTCTTGTAATTAGTTTTTCTTAAATACTCCCAGAACGCTTCTATTTAGAAAAACGAAAATTGGTACGCATATTTATCTTCCAGATATAAATTGATTCCATTCATTGCAAATTTCTAGTACCGTTCATAGGCGTCCGTTTTGAGTAGGGCAACTATTATATTTTATAGCATAACTTTTTTGTATTCAATTTTTAAGCATTTTTGACTCTGGATTTTTGAATTGTGAGGTATTCTAGTACTAAAAGGTACTCTTGTTTTAAGTCGATAGGATACACCGTTTTCTAGAAAAATCGATTTGAAAATGTTTCGTTATTTGCATTTCAAAATAAAATTTCAAAAAAAGACTATTTAGAAAAACGAAAACTGGTGCGTTTATTTATATTCCAGAGATGAATCGATTTCAATAATTGCGAATCTCTAGTACCGGTTATATTCGACCGTTTTGGGTAGGTCGAATTTTTAAGGATATTTGTCACTAGATTATTAAATTATGAGGTATTCTAGTACTAAAAGTTACTCTTACTTTAAGTTGGTATAATACACCGTTTTAGTTTAAAAAAAAGAATGTGTGTGTACTTTGTACGCACGTAAGAAGTTATACTTCTATTATATGATTATATGATTATAAACGAAATTAATATACTTTTTATTTATATTTTATTTAAATATTAAATTAATTTATACTTAATACTTCTCAAACATTTTTATTAAAACAGTGCCAAAAATTAAAATAATAAAAAAATAAAACACACACAAACACATTAAAAATGCCACAAATGATTTCTGAACATTAATTGTCGGAAAATTTTTTAACTAAATACGTATTTTCTGAAAATAAAATTATATAATAAATATACTTACAATCATAAAATGTATAAAAAAAAATAAAAAAATAAAAGTTTCTATTGGGATTCGAACCAACTTACCACGCGGCTGGTATTTGCGTTGTATTGGGATTCACCCGCATTAAAACTGCACCACAGAGGCAGCTTGTCATTATGTGCGAAGATCGTTTAACTAAACAGATTAACCTTTTGACATTTTTAACTTATGTAAATCAAATTATTTTAATTTTGAATTGAAATGATTTAGAATTGAAAAAATACAACAAAACATAGGGTAAGAAGACAATATATTAGGTGAATATTGATATAAATTTTGATGGTAATCAAATTATGTAAAAAAAAGTATTACATACTACTTATGTATTTTGGTAGGTTCAAGGTAGGTATCGGAGCCCGTATAACGACTAATACATTTCGCAATCACTTGCGTCGTGCAAAGTGGCTATGTTCAAATATCATAACAAAATTTGATCAACTATTTATAAAACACTTACCAGTGAAAGATTCTTTAGCTTTGAATAAGCGAGATCTGCGGCACTCATACTAGGCACAGTTTGATGAGCTTTCACATTGGCATGCAACAATCATCTCTTCTATGTAAATAAGTCCAAAAATATAATATGAAAACTATTTAAAAAGGCAGTATAACCATTAACTAACTTTTTGTTTGTTGTTTCTCTTCCTACAAATTTTAAAACGCAACAATCATACATTATAACCAAACACAGTCCCACAGCTGTGCCACAGCTGCCATATTGGATAATTTTTGTCATGTCATTTGAACATCCAATCAGAACAAAGTTATAATGCGCATGCGCCCGGTCGCTAGGTTTTCCCATATAAAATTTCACCGTCATTACGCCCGTAAAGAAGTATAACTTCAAAAATTTCATTTTTTTTTCAAATTCTGAAAACGAAAAATTTTCAAATCGATTTTTTTGGAAAACGGTTGTAGCTACTTAAACCACGAGTAGCTTTTAGAACTAGAATACCTTACAATTTCATAATCCAGAATCAAAAATGCTTAATAGTTAAAGACAAAAAGTTATGTGACAAAATAACCGTTGCCCTATCCAAAACGGACGCCTATGACCGGTATTAGAAATTCGCAATGGATGAAATCGATTTATCTCTAGATGATAAATATATGCTAACCAATTTTCGTTTTTCTTGAGAGTAGCTTTCTGGAGGTATTTAAGAAAAACTACTTACAAGACGCCAGCTTCAAAGAGCTCTATCTCCCTTAGGAAGCATTTTCGGACTAAGTGAATTGGGTTGAATTGTCTTAAAATTATCTGACAAATTTCCTGTCTTCATTTGTCACTAGAGTTTCTGGACACCCTGTGTATAGGTATCTCCTAGAGAGCTCTGCAATCTGCGTAGTAGGCAATAAGCTTCTTTTCTGATAATGAAGAAGCTCATGAAACCTAAGTTAAATATTGTTTTTGTGAATTTATAAACATTTCCCTTAAAATGTAAACTGTGCGATGTAGATAGATCGGATGGCAGTATGAAGGTTTTTTAATGTTCTAAAAAATTTAATTTTGTAATTTTATGTCAACTACGTATTTAGCTTTGGAATTGAGTGCAAAAAAATCGAAAAAATCGCGATTTTGCACTAAATTATTAAAAATAAAAAACGGACCCGAACTCTAGGCAGGAAACAGGTAGGTTTTCTTCCTATAGGCATAAAATAACTAAAAAAGTAGTCAGCTACCTGGATCTTTGAGTGTTCCGAGAAAATCCTTATTACTCTGGACTACTGTTGATTAATATTATTCTATTAATAGCTCTTGTAATTTATTTACTTAAAAAATATGGCAAAGTTAAAGCTCGTAAACTGTTTAATCGTCTTCAATCATTTACTATTACTACATTAAATCAAATATAAAGAAAATGTCACCTAGAGTCCGCAAAAAGTGAATATGCATAATGTATTATGCATTCTCCATAACGAATTATTCAAACGACTGAGCTCTGTTAATAAATGTATGAATATTGCATTGATTTGTGTTGAATATTCTGCTAACATTGATCTTGATTGCTGCAAACATTCAAGAGTTTGCTTATCGGCAACATCGTTACATAAAGGATCAAGAATATAAATTGTTTTATAGGTAGGAATTTCCTTTGGAGTAATTATTGTTTTAATTATACCGGTAGAGCCAATAACGACGGATAAATAATTAGCTACACCGTTAAAAGAATTATCTGCCTATTTATGTGGAGTGCTAAAAAATGATACTAATAATTACAGAGATCAGTTTTTACACGTAAACCTAACTTAAAATTTATAGTAACAAAAAATATACAGTATACAGTGTGCCCACGGTTGGGGTGCCCAAGAGGAAAAACTTTTCAACGAAAACTTTTCGTTTATAAATTTGCAAAAGTCTGTGTGTTATTGCGTCGCCGCTCCTGCAATACTTAGAGCAGATGTATCGATGGATTCTCATGTAGTTTTGTCTTCTGAATCCAAATCTGAAAACGGCATTTCGATATCTCAAACTGTCTTCGAGATAATCGACCTCAAAATCTAAAATGTGACGTCACAATCCGGTTATCTCCTATCAGGCACTAAACGTCAGCTGAAATCTTTGATTAGGAAGTAGGCTACTTTTTTAATCTGAATTTGTTAAGCAAAGCAAATGTTATTATTTATATTTGAGTTTGACACTTCGTTAATGTCAAACTAAATTTTAAATTATTTAGCTATTAATAAAATATAAATGACATTTTATAGTGAATTTAATTATTATAATAATATGTGTAATACATGTATAAAAATACAATTTGAGTATATTTTGAAAGCAATAATACATATTATACTATATTAATAATGAATCAGTACAAACGATTATATTTAAATTTAGTAAATTCTCCACTTGACCAGCGACCAGCGCACACAACTCAAAACACAAGTACGTAAATACGGTTGCGTGAAGCGTGGCGCAAAGCCGTGTAATTTACGAGACTCGCTAGGTCTGTAGATCCAAGTAAAGTTCATCAGTAAAAAGTATCTTTATCATGTAGGTATGTATTATTTATTTTACAATATTGGAAAATTGTTATTTAAAATGTAGTTTGGAATAAAAAAGTATGTTCTGATATATGAAATTACATCCTTCTAATAAAAAAAAATATTTGACGAATTTTCTCAAATTATGGATACCAACATCATTTTCATTTATAACTCTTGTATTTTTAATTTGACGAAGAAAGGTTATTCTTCATAAAAATCTCTTCTTGGTCTAAGATTTATGATGCAACCATCATGAATCAAATTTTATTAATTTTATACGAGGTATGTAAAAAAATATGAATTTCGAGTAAAGTATCTTTATAATTCACAACATTTAAATTAGAATGATGCACTTGCACATTAAAACATAATTTTTAATTCTAAACAGTTTTTCGTAATAGCAATTTTCTATATTATGAATTTAAATAGGTATATAAACAAAGTTTTCGTTATGATAATGCTCGCAATTTCAGCTTGTTTATTTTCAATTTTATCGAAAAATGTCATTCTTGGTAAAAAGTTTTGCTTGCTCTAAAACCCCCTAAAACGAAATAAAATAATTTTTTTGCAAATCCTGTTTAATTTTGTAGCCAATTTTATGTAAATCCCTATAAATTTTTGCACTAACTTCGAAATCGCAACAATAATCTAGTGTTGCCAAGCCACAATATAGCTTAGTAACTGTCAACTCCGATAAATATTTTGCGAATTGTCATTTTTTTCGACAATGTTAAGCGTTCAATTAAGAATTTATCTTGTGATAGATTTCATTATTAAAATTATTGGATTAATAATTATTATTTAATTATTAAATAATTGGATGTTTCAAGGAGAAAGACAAAGTCTGGCTTCATAATCCGAAGAAGCGAAAATATTGTTCTCCCAAGTTATTATTGTTACAATTTCGAACTTAGTGCAAAAATTTATAGGGATTTACATAAAACTGACTACAAAATTAAGAATGATTCGAAAAACTTGAATTTTATTTCGTTTTTTGGGGTTTTAGAACAAGCAAAACTTTTTATCAAGAATGACATTTTTCGCTAAAATTGAAAATAATTTTTTTTTTCACTGGGACACCCCATCCGTGGACACAGTGTATAACTGGTAGAGGGTGTTAATTTGGATTTTAAATAACATACTACTGCGGTTTATTTGACCACCAATTTTTATTTAATGGCTTAATAAACAAGATAACTGAGGACGTTAGCGAGGAGAAGAAAATACCGAAACGCATAATACTTGCTAACAAAGCATACTCCTCTTTGTCACGGGTGTTTGGTATAAAGACGTCCTTAGGTAAGAAAGTTTAAAATATATGGTAATGGCAGAAAAGACAATTAACTTTATTAATACTCTTGAAACAAAGATATTAACCTTTTGATGACCAACCTTTCTTTGTTACACAGATGACCAACGGGGGTAAAAAATGACCCCAGGTCAAAAATGACCTGGAATGAATGTTTTCAGCATTTAAATCTTCATCTAACAACACATCCTCGTTTTCTGATACTATTTCATCTTCTATATCTTCATAAAAATCGCTAGCAGTAACAATTTCCTGTAACTCAGCCTCAGTAAGATATTTGCGGGCCATATCTTATATGTACACAAACTACTAAGAAACTATAATAATATACGCCAGGAAATAATAATAATGACTAAATGTAGCAGACAGGTATGTCATGATTAGTACATAACCCTAACAACACAAAACATTCCAGGAATGTACTATCAAAGTTCTATTCATGTTTGAATATCCTAGACATTGAAGAAACATTCGGTGAACATCTGATTAAATTATTGGTGAAATGTTACCACAAGACATTTTATGAACATACTACCAATGTCCAATATTTTAAGAGAGGCCATTTCCTATTCAATTTGCGTTCATTTTCAAATTTGCCGCGCTTATATTAGGCAATCCAAACCAAGTGACTTCTGGTTGGCATACAAAAAGTTACAGAGGTTATGTTTGTAATATCTATTTTTCATTGTTTATCGTCGTATTTTGTCTATTTTGGATTCATTTTGATTTCGTTTGCTGTATTTTGTGAACTTTATATACTTTATAATAAGCTAGAGGCATTTGAGATGTGGATCTATCGACGAATCCTTAAAGCTCCCTGGACCGCAAGAATAACAAATGAAGAAATCCTGAGAAGAATTGGTACAGAACGACAACTGCTATGCACAATTAAATAGAGAAAAACGACATACCTGGGGCACCTAATTAGAAATGAAAGATACCAGTTTCTGCAAACCTTAATTGAAGGAAAGATCGAAGGAAGAAGGGGAGTGGGCAGGAAGAAAATGTCATGGCTCCGTAATGTCAAACAATAAACAGGACTAAAAACATAGGAGACCTAATACATACTGAAAGGGATAGAGAAAAATGGCCCAACGTGATCGCGAACATCCATTAGTGGATTGCATAAGAAGAAGAAGATAAACTTTACCACAATGCAAAGTGATTATTTAAGGAAATTATTATTGTAAACTCCAGATGTTCGACAAAGGTAGCTGAAACAATTTTTATTTACTGTTAATTTTTCCCTGATATTTATCAACATTGATGAATTTTGCAAGTAATAACATTATTTCTTTTATTGTTTTAGATATTTATTGAAGCTGAAAATAATTGGAGATTTAGATCCATATACAATTCAGTCAGAATTGGATTTTACAGTAAAGTGCATTCCACCAAATTACTATTATAGATATTTATACTTACCTGGTGGAGTCTCACATTACCACTCTAAGCAGCAGATGAAAGCATACAAAAGCCTTTAGGCACATAAATATTTTACAGCTGGATTTGTTTTTAAACTTGGAGTAAAGTTGGAGTAAAGTTGAAGTAACAACTTCATATAAGAATATTGAGGAAATCCAGCTCCTCGATACTACTGGGCAAACTAGAAGATTGAAGAGGACAAAGCCTTTTGAACTAGTTTGAGTGATAGGTGATAGTGAAAAGCAGAGCATAGTGCTTTTGTACCTGTGTATGTTAGAGTAGTGCACAATCTTGTTAGATTAGATAAGAGACGCTATGGGGTAAGCTCTTTATTTTAAGGAACAGTAGTAATTTAGGTTAAATTAAAATTGCTCATTGGTCAGTTATGACCAGATTGTAATTGTAATGTACAATTTAATACAATGAATCATCATCGTAGTGATGAACAAGGATGTATTATTTGGTATGGCCACATATACTTCTGGTATATCGTCGGTGATGTGACAATACCTCCTATCTGCTTTTTCATAAATTTTGTAGGAGACGAAAAACCATTTTTAGGGTCATCTCCTGTTTTTACATGTAAATTTTGACATGTTTTTTAGTAAATAGATAGTTGAATTTCCTACAAAACATGTCAAAAAATATCATATGAAAATATAGGTGACTGTAAAAAAAGTTTTTAGTCTCTCTTACAATGTACTTATGCAGGGAATGTATAAAAAATATACTGTGAATGTCCAAAGAATATTCGTAGACATTCATGGAATGTTCCAACAAGACATTCAAGGAATGTTTAAAATGCTGACAGAGGACTTTCCTGGGACATTTTAGTGGACATTCTTGTGCTTTTGAGGACATTCCAGGAATGTTTTCAATATCCTGTGTGTACATTCTAGAAACATACATGGAATGTTTGGTGTTATTAGGGAACAGGCACCACAGTCTAAAAATAGATTTTGATAACGCTCAGTGTAAAACTACTTGGAATTCCACATAATAGACGGTATTTTACTAAACATCAACTTCAGAATATATTTTTTATTCGTAAAATATAGGAAATTTTTTTATTTCAAAATATGAGGATATCTAGAATGATATTAAACTCAAATAAAAAAATAAATAATAAGTTAAAAATTGAAAATTCTTTTGAATTTATTATAGAAAAACATACGCTGGGGTCCAAATTTACTCCCCTTGGTCATCCGAAGGTTAAGGAGGATATTGGGACCCATTTGCGACAATGGTATATGGAGAATAAGGTTCAACCACGAGTTGGACCAATATTACAAGAACCCTCTATAGCAAATTATGCAAAAATACAAAGATTGCGATGGGAAGGTCACTTTATAAGAATGGATAAGGACAGAATACCTAGTAGAACGCTTAATGGAACTATGGTGGGACGTTGGCCAGTAGGAAGACCAATGAAGAGCTGGATAGACGAAGTGAGAATCGATACTAAAGAGCTCAATATCTCTGACTGAATCCCTAGAAAAGAGCAGCCGTGGACAGAGATAATTAGAGGTGTATGCTGAAGGAGGCCAGAGCCCGACCTGGGCTGTAGCGCCATAGGAAAAAAAAAGAGAGAGAGAGAGAGAGAGAGAGAGAGAGAGAAAGAGAGAGAGAGAGAGAGAGAGAGAGAGAGAGAGAGAAAGAGAGAGAGAAAAGTGGCTTGATCAACATGTAAAAGTAAATAGCAAGTCATCATAAACCAGCTTCGCATTTCTACCGCTGAACATACGCTGTTCCATATTCGCTGCAGTTCTTAATTTCTAGTAAATAATCCTTCTCGTTTAATTAATGTATGAATATCCGCAATACATCTATCCCCTGGCTCGTTTAACCCTTCTCGTTTCAAATCTTGCGCTGCATGGAACAAAACATCTGCTGATAAGCCAGTCTATTGACGAAGATTTCGGAGTCACGAATATTTTTTCTTTTCTTCTTCTTTTTGTATAGACATGACTCTGTCTCTTTTTTCAATGTGTCTCTAGTAAGTTGTCGTTTCATCGTTTTCGTGGTCTTCCCACTGATCGTCTTCCTAGTGGGGAATCGTCCCTCGCTGTCCTGACTATCCTATTTCCATTCCATTCTATTCTTCTGTTTCTTAAATAGTTTTTAATGTTATACACCTTGCATCTCCGTCGTATATCTGTACTTCTAGCTCTGTCCCATAGAGTCTTACCATCGATTTTTCGAAGGGTTTTCATCTCCGCTGTTTCGAGCAATCTTTTTGTCATCTCTGTGTCGGGTAGTGTTTCTGCCGCGTATGTCATTATTGGTCTGATGGCTGTTTTGTAAATTCTGCCTTTCATTTCTTTTACGATACTTTTATTTCTCCATATTGTGTCATTCAGGCAACCTGCGGCTCTGTTAAATCTATACACTTGATCTTCCACTTCTGTTTCGAGTCTTCCGTTGCTAGATAGTGTGATGCCTAGGTATTTAAACTCCATCACTTGTTCTATTATCTGACCTTCCAGCACCAATTTACATCTTATTGGATCTGCTGTTATAACCATGCATTTTGTCTTTTGTGAGGAAAGTAACATGTTAAATTTTCTGGCGATTATATTGAATTGGTGCAGCATACGTTGTAAATCATCTTCACTTTGAGAGATTAGTATTGCATCGGCCGCATAGCAGATTATTTTAAGTTGTTTTTCTCCCATTTGCTATCCTTTTTTAGTCCTTACTTTTTTTATTATTTCGTCCATAATCAGGTTGAACAATAAAGAACTCAAGGAATCCCCCTGTTATATCCCATTGTCGGCTTCAATTGGGTCAGTTAATTCATCGTCCATTTTTACTTTTATTGTGTTGTTCTGGTAGATGTTTTCGATCGTTTTAATTATTCCTAGAGGTACCTCTCTCGAGTATAACAAATGTCTGTCAAATGCTTTCTTAAGATCCACGAAACATAAATATGCCGGTTTGTTGATGAATATTTCTTCCTACCAATGCCGCTTTTTCCGTCGAAAGGAATATAGAATATTATAAATATCATCCACCCTATAGTCGCCATTTAACGCGATTTTCACATATCTTGGCCACTGAAAGAGGTGTTAAAGCGTAATCGCTTTCAGTCGGACGAAGAAGTACAAAATGTTGCAAGCATATTATACTGGATTGGTGAAGCAATTATGCAAAACTAGTGGTAATTTCTTGAATTTCTTTAATTTCTAAATCTTCAAATAGTGGTAATTTTTTGTAGATATACGTGCCAATACATTTTTCCTTGGCTAAAGTTGGGTTTTGGTTGACTGTTGACTGTTTGGAATGAACGTACTTGCTCAAAGATGTTGAGATATATCTGTAGACATATACTGTTGGTTTATTGACTTCCAAAAGGCATTTGATCATGTTAAGCACTCTATCTTGATCTAAGCTCTAAAAGACATTGGCTTGGATGGCAGAGATGTTCGAATAATTGCCACTTTCTGAAAAACAAGAATGGATACTTGTGAACGGTGAAGTCATCAATAGTTTGCGATATACGGACGATACAGTACTCCTAGCTTCTACTCAAGAAGATCTGCAAAAACTACTTGATAGTGTCGTTGAGAGTTGTAGGGAGGCAGGTCTGGATCTGAACATACGGAAAACCAAAATACTCGTAATAAGTAAACAACAGTATATAAAACCGTCTATATATGTAAATATGTAATACCAAACTTGAGCAAGTTGATAAAATCGTTTACCTTGGACAGCAACTAAATTGTAATGCAGAAAGTCACGGCGAAATTAGATCTATAGTCTGGGCTGATTATCGGAGAATAGGCCATTTTTGGGAAAAGTTATTTACCAGCAATTTTATTGCTGGAATCGAATTATAAGATCCTATATATTAATATTATAGGTATGCAAAGTCCTCAGATAGTGTGCTACTTTTTTTCAATTATTGCTCTATAACTCCGAAGATTTTAACTTTACAACAAAAACAGCCAAATAAAAATTCACCGTGATTAAATTCTGCATAGAGACGCGTTTTTTCCGATCTGTTTCGACGAAAATTTTCCTCAGAAAATGCGGGTTTTCCCAACAAAATCTTTAATTTTCAAATAAAGTTTTAGATAAGTAATTATCTACCAATAATTAAATAATTTGGTGACTTAAAAGCCTTTTTGGTTTAGATTATAGTTCCAGAAGCTGATGAAAATTAAACGAATATTTTAGTAACAACTCAATTGTAAATTAATAATTTACGGTCGCAATAATAACCAAAATAATTATGATACACTGATCAAG